>NC_133538.1:269935808-270618308 GCF_048544455.1 Silene latifolia
TTAATCACTTTTAACCTTTCTAAACCCTTCAAAAGAAAAAGGAGTTACGTAGTTCTCTCTCGTCGCGTTGTTGGAAAATCCCCAAGGCTAGGAGTGTCGGATCATCTTGTTCTTTGCATCATAGTGTTCCTTGCGACAAGGGTAAGATCTACATACTGCTTTTATCTGTTTCTTTGAGTTTGTTTAAACCCTAATTGGGTAGATTTGGGGTTTTGGGAGGGTTATGTTGATTAGGTGATAATTGTATGATTATGTGTATAGGAGAAGGGTTCGTAGAGGAAAGGTTTTGAGACAGCTGCTAGATCGTCTGATGTTTGTGTTGCATTCCAGGTAGGGTTTCCCTACTCAGTATTAATTACATAATGTGTGGTGATTGTGCTGTAATTAGTGATTGTTGATTGATTCAGACGGTTGTGATTGTATATTGTTGATTGATTGCGGACGGTTGTTGATGTTGTATTGGATTACCGATTGTTTGTCTCCGGTTCTCGAGACGCATTCTCTACCGAGTGAAGTCACTTGCGGGAGTGGCTTCACGCCTAGTTTCACCCTTCGTGGAACCCGCCACGGAAGGGGATGTGCACATTAATGGGATAAGGTTATCGCTCGGTATGATGAGCGGGGCTTAGGTGGGAACTGCGGTCCCCGGTGGTAGGGCGGGTAAAGTGGACAATCGGTGATGGAGATTGGTTGGAGTGGGTGTGATTGTGTGTGTGACTGTTTGAGCTATGTTGTTTGTTGTGTTGTTGGATCATATAAATTGTGTGATTAGTACTGACCCCGTTTAAATGTTTTAAACACTGTGGTGATCCATTCGGGGGTGGTGAGCAATTATTGAGCAGGTATGAGACGATGCGTATGGGATAGCTGGGATGAGTCACCACGGTGCGATTTAGAAGTCTTCCACCAGGTGTCGACGCTTGATAGTATTTTGAAAGTAGATAGTTTTGAGAACTTGTAATTCCTTTTATCAGTTTTGGTTTTGAACATGTAATCACTTAAACTATAATTACTTTTAAAGTACGTTTCTTTATTGTCTTATGATATTCATTGCCTCGGGCAAGCGAGATGGTAGCATCCTTATAACTGAGTGGTCCTGGTAAGGCACTTGGAGTTTGGGGGTGTTATGGATTTGATGTTCATTATTTGGGATGTTAACCAAAGATAGGAAAGAAATCGTGATATTTAGAGATGAGTGTAAGAGGTTTGATGCCCAGACAGCGGTAGTGTTATGGTTTGTGACTAGTGGTTAAGGGTAATGGTATATTAGAAAGGTAACAATTCTGAAGCAGTTGATTTTGCAGAGACCAGGTTGATATGTATGGTTGTGAGAGAGTGTAAGATGTGGTTATATGAGGCGGTTGTTAGTAGTTGAGTATTAATAGTATGGTTACATTTGGCAGGGGGTGATGGATATGCGAATGGGAGAATATGTTATGAAGGGCATATTAGTTAAGCTCGGGCGACAAGTAACCTTTGTTGAGTGGTAACCTACGTGATTAGGATTGACTAGGTGTATGTGATTACGGGTATATGATGTGTATAAATGTTTGTGTGAGGTTCTGACCTCACGGGAAGTGGTACGGTGTGATAGTTATAAAGCTGTGATCTGAATGTTCTGTAATATATGTTGGACACGGTAATTTAATTGAATGATATTCAAGAAGGTAATAATTTGATGGATCTGGCATGACTGGTTATACTTGTATGTATTCATGATATACGTTATTCCGTGATATAGTAAGGGGATGATATTCATGAGGTCATTATCTGTTTAATTCATAAAATATGTGGAGTTGTGATTTAGTAAAGTGGATTTGAGTAAGTTTTTCTTGTCTGAGAAGTTATTCTGAGTCAGTGTGTATGGGGATTGTATGTAGTTGTGATGTCTATCGATGTGGTTGTTGTGCCTCGAGTGGTGATCCGGGCACGGTACATAGTGTTGTGATGCGGGTATTTTCGCACTGCGGTGTGGCTGTTGGTGGCGTTGTTGCGATGTCGTCACCGGTTGTGGTGGTGTAGGCGGGATGATTATGATACGAGTTTTCAAAAGTACATACCAGTCATACATAGATTGTTCTTTTGTTTGCTGTTGCCTCCTGTGAGTTTCAGTTTGTACAGATAGACAGTTGTTTTGTTTATTGATGATTCTTACCAGTAAATTTTGGTATGAGGGTAGAGTATGATATGAAAGAGAGTTATATATGTTTTCGTTGTTGTCATGGTATAGTGAGATTCTGTTGATGGGACACAGCTGTGAGAAGTTGTTACAGTAATTTTGATCTTGTTTTAAGTTGAGGCATCGGTAGTCATAGTCATGATCTGATATATGCAGGTGGTTCATAATCCTTTGTTGAGACAGTGAGTGTAGGGTGTTGAGTAATTAGTGTCGTATTAAGTTATGTATGAGTCTTGCGGTAATGAAAGAAAGGAACTTGAGGATCTAGTGTGAGTGTACGTAACAAGTGTGGATCGTGAGTTATGCTTTTGGCGATAAGAGTTTTATGTAGTTTATATAGAGAGGTGTGTCATGTGGCGGTAATAGGGAACAAGTGAAGTTTTGGGTTAAGTTAAGGATTTTGTGGTATAGGTTAGGTGGTGTGACGAGTGAAGTGAAGTATGAGAGTTGTTTAAGTAAGAGAGCCTTGGATATGTGCATGGCGAGTGTTTAGGTTCTAGGTGGTTATCTTTGACATGCGGTGGTGATGAGGATAATGAAAAAATATATCTAGGATTTAGTATTAGTGAGTTACGAGGACGTAACATTTATCTTAAGAGGAGTAGGATGCGATAAAAGAGATTTTGATGGTTGTACATATGGTAGTATATTTGGAAGTAGAGTGTTGGTGTAGCATAAGGTATGGATTTGTATATGTTGTGGTTGATAGTGTTAAAAGGTCATGGACGTGCTTGTAGTCGTTCGATGTTAGGAATGCGAGAATACTTCGATAGTGTTGACAGTTGGATGATGAGGTTATGAGTGTGAGTAAACTTCGAGGACGAAGTTCCTTTTAAGGGTGGTAGAATGTAACATTCCGTTTGATGTTTATGTAGTTTGTTATGTATGGAGTTAGTGTCGGGAGAGTTTATGATGTAGTTGATACGACATCGTGAGCGAGGTGTAGAGGTAGGAATAGTTGGTAGAGTTGGTGTTAAGAGTTCATGGTTTCATCTTTTGTAAGTTGGGGTTTTGTTTTGAGTTCTTAGTAGCTTTGTTGCGTCTTGACCGAGTTAGTATGTTTGTTTTTATGTATGGGTTGAACTTCGGGGACGAAGTTCTTTTTAAGGAGGGAAGACTGTAATACTACGGTTTTATGAGTCTCTGGGTACTCTATCGAGTAGGACTTACTCTGTCGAGTAAGGGTGTGTTGCGTTTCAAAATAGTTTCTGACCTGTTAGGTACTCGATCGAGTAACGTAGATACTCGATCTAGTAAGGGGGCACTCGATGGAGTACCTTAGCTACTCGATCGAGTAGCCGGTTTACGGGGAATGATTTGACGGGTTTTGCTAATAACGCGAGTTTGATATAAAAGTTTTCCGTCAGTTTATTTAATCACTTTTAACCTTTCTAAACCCTTCAAAAGAAAAAGGAGTTACGTAGTTCTCTCTCGTCGCGTTGTTGGAAAATCCCCAAGGCTAGGAGTGTCGGATCATCTTGTTCTTTGCATCATAGTGTTCCTTGCGACAAGGGTAAGATCTACATACCTGTTTTATACTGCTTCTTTGAGTTTGTTTAAAACCCTAATTGGGTAGATTTGGGGGTTTTGGGAGGGTTATGTTGATTAGGTGATAATTGTATGATTATGTGTATAGGAGAAGGGTTCGTAGAGGAAAGGTTTTGAGACAAGTTTTGCTAGATCGTCCGATGTTTGTGTTGCATTCCGGTAGGGTTTCCTACTCGGTATTAATTACATAATGTGTGGTGATTGTGCCGTAATTAGTGATTGTTGATTGATTCAGACGGTTGTGATTGTATATTGTTGATTGATTCAGACGGTTGTTGATGTTGTATTGTGATTACTGATTGTTTGTCTCTGGTTCTCGAGACGCATTCTCGGCTGAGTGAAGTCACTTGCGGGAGTGGCTTCACGCCCTAGTTTCACCCTTCGTGGAACCCGCCACGGAAGGGGATGTGCACATTAATGGGACAGGGTTATCGCTCGGTATGATGAGCGGGGCTTAGGTGGGAACGGCTGCGGTCCCCCACTGGTAGGGCTGGTCAAGTGGACAGTCGGTGATGGAGATTGGTTGGAGTGGGTGTGATTGTGTGTGTGACTATTTGAGCTATGTTGTTTGTTGTGTTGTTGGATCATATAAATTGTGTGATTAGTACTGATCCCGTTTAAATGTTTTAAACACTGTGGTGATCCATTCGGGGGTGGTGAGCAATTATTGAGCAGGTATGAGACGATGCGTATGGGATAGCTGGGATGAGTCACCACGGTGCAGTTTAGAAGTCTTCCACTGTGTCTAACGCTTGATAGTATTTTGAAAGTAGATAGTTTTGAGAACTTGTATTTCCTTTTATCAGTTTTGGTTTTGAACATCTAATCACTTAAACTATAATTACTTTTAAAGTACGTTTCTTTATTGTCTTATGATATTCATTGCCTCGGGCAAGCGAGATGGTAGCATCCTTATAACTGAGTGGTCCTGGTAAGGCACTTGGAGTATGGGGGTGTTATGGATTTGATGTTCATTATTTGGGATGTTAACCAAAGATAGGAAAGAAATCGTGATATTTAGAGATGAGTGTAAGAGGTTTGATGCCCAGACAGCGGTAGTGTTATGGTTTGTGACTAGTGGTTAAGGGTAATGGTATATTAGAAAGGTAACAATTCTGAAGCGGTTGATTTTGCAGAGACCAGGTTGATATGTATGGTTGTGAGAGAGTGTAAGATGTGGTTATATGAGGCGGTTGTTAGTAGTTGAGTATTAATAGTATGGTTACATTTGGCAGGGGGTGATGGATATGCGAATGGGAGAATATGTTATGAAGGGCATATTAGTTAAGCTCTCGGGCGACAGGGTAACCTTTGTTGAGTGGTAACTTACGTGATTAGGATTGACTAGGTGTATGTGATTACGGGTATATGATGTGTATAAATGTTTGTGTGAGGTTCGACCTCACTGGGAAGTGGTACGGTGTGATAGTTATAAAGTCGTGATCGAATGTTCGTAATATATGTTGGACACGGTAATTTAATTGAATGATATTCAAGAAGGTAATAATTTGATGGATCTGGCATGACTGGTTATACTTGTATGTATTCATGATATACGTTATTCCGTGATATGGTAAGGGGATGATATTCATGAGGTCATTATCTGTTTAATTCATAAAATATGTGGAGTTGTGATTTAGTAAAGTGGATTTGAGTAAGTTTTTCTTGTCTGAGAAGTTATTCTGAGTCAGTGTGTATGGGGATTGTATGTAGTTGTGATGTCTATCGATGTGGTTGTTGTGCCTCGAGTGGTGATCCGGGCACGGTACATAGTGTTGTGATGCGGGTATTTTCGCACTGCGGTGTGGCTGTTGGTGGCGTTGTTGCGATGTCGTCACCGGTTGTGGTGGTGTAGGCGGGATGATTATGATACGAGTTTTCAAAAGTACATACCAGTCATACATAGATTGTTGTTTTGTTTGCTATTGCCTCCTGTGAGTTTCAGTTTGTACAGATAGACAGTTGTTTTGTTTATTGATGATTCTTACCAGTTAAGTTTTGGTATGAGGGTAGAGTATGATATGAAAGAGAGTTGTATATGTTTTCGTTGTTGTCATGGTATAGTGAGATTCTGTTGATGGGACACGGTGTGAGAAGTTATTCTGATAATTTTGATCTTGTTTTAAGTTGAGGCATCGGTTGTCATAGTCATGATCTGATATATGCAGGTGGTTCATAATCCTTTGTTGAGACAGTGAGTGTAGGGTGTTGAGTAATTAGTGTCGTATTAAGTTATGTATGAGTCTTGCGGTAATGAAAGAAAGGAACTTGAGGATCTAGTGTGAGTGTACGTAACAAGTGTGGATCGTGAGTTATGCTTTTGGCGATAAGAGTTTTATGTAGTTTATATAGAGAGGTGTGTCATGTGGCGGTAATAGGGAACAAGTGAAGTTTTGGGTTAAGTTAAGGATTTTGTGGTATAGGTTAGGTGGTGTGACGAGTGAAGTGAAGTATGAGAGTTGTTTAAGTAAGAGAGCCTTGGATATGTGCATGGCGAGTGTTTAGGTTCTAGGTGGTTATCTTTGACATGCGGTGGTGATGAGGATAATGAAAAAATATATCTAGGATTTAGTATTAGTGAGTTACGAGGACGTAACATTTATCTTAAGAGGAGTAGGATGCGATAAAAGAGATTTTGATGGTTGTACATATGGTAGTATATTTGGAAGTAGAGTGTTGGTGTAGCATAAGGTATGGATTTGTATATGTTGTGGTTGATAGTGTTAAAAGGTCATGGACGTGCTTGTAGTCGTTCGATGTTAGGAATGCGAGAATACTTCGATAGTGTTGACAGTTGGATGATGAGGTTATGAGTGTGAGTAAACTTCGAGGACGAAGTTCCTTTTAAGGGTGGTAGAATGTAACATTCCGTTTGATGTTTATGTAGTTGGTTATGTATGGAGTTAGTGTCGGGAGAGTTTATGATGTAGTTGATACGACATCGTGAGCGAGGTGTGGAGGTAGGAATAGTTGGTAGAGTTGGTGTTAAGAGTTCATGGTTTCATCTTTTGTAAGTTGGGGTTTTGTTTTGAGTTCTTAGTAGCTTTGTTGCGTCTTGACCGAGTTAGTATGTTTGTTTTTATGTATGGGTTGAACTTCGGGGACGAAGTTCTTTTAAGGAGGGAAGGCGTAATACTACGGTTTTATGAGTCTCTGGGTACTCTATCGAGTAGGCCTTACTCTGTCGAGTAAGGGTGTGTTGCGTTTCAAAATAGTTTCGACTTCGGTACTCGATCGAGTAACGTATATACTCGATCGAGTAAGGGGCACTCGATCGAGTACCTTAGCTACTCGATCGAGTAGCCGGTTTCTGAGGAATGATTTGACGGGTTTTGCTAATAACGCGAGTTTGATATAAAAGGTTTCCGTCAGTTTATTTAATCACTTTTAACCTTTCTAAACCCTTCAAAAGAAAAAGGAGTTACGTAGTTCTCTCTCGTCGCGTTGTTGGAAAATCCCCAAGGCTAGGAGTGTCGGATTATCTTTTTCTTTGCATCATAGTGTTCCTTGCGACAAGGGTAAGATCTACATACCAATTTTATACTGTTTCTTTGAGTTTGTTTAAAACCCTAATTGGGTAGATTTGGGGGTTTTGGGAGGGTTATGTTGATTAGGTGATAATTGTATGATTATGTGTATAGGAGAAGGGTTCGTAGAGGAAAGGTTTTGAGGCATTTGCTAGATCGTCGATGTTTGTGTTGCATTCTGGTAGGGTTTCCTACTCAGTATTAATTACATAATGTGTGGTGATTGTCTTTGTAATTAGTGATTGTTGATTGATTGACGGTTGTGATTGTATATTGTTGATTGATTCGGACGGTTGTTGATGTTGTATTGTGATTCTTGATTGTTTCTCTCTGGTTCTCGAGATCGTTCTATTTGAGTGGAGTCACTTGCGGGAGTGGCTTCACGCCCTAGTTTCGCCTTTCGTGGAACCCGCCATGGAAGGGGATGTGCACATTAATGGGATAGGGTTATCGCTCGGTATGATGAGCGGGGCTTAGGTGGGAACGGCTGCGGTCCCCCACTGGCAGGGCTGGTCCAGTGGACAGTCGGTGACGGAGATTGGTTGGAGTGGGTGTGATTGTATGGGTGACTGTTTGAGCTATGTTGTTTGTTGTGTTGTTGGATCATATAATTTGTGTGATTAGTACTGACCCCGTTTAAATGTTTTAAACACTGTGGTGATCCATTCGGGGGTAGTGAGCAGTTATTGAGCAGGTATGAGACGATGCGTATGGGATAGCTGGGATGAGTCACCACGTTGCAGTTTAGAAGTCTTCCGCTGTGTCTGACGCTTGATAGTATTTTGAAAGTAGATAGTTTTGAGAACTTGTATTTCCTTTTATCAGTTTTGGTTTCGAACATGTAATCACTTAAACTATAATTACTCTTAAAGTACGTTTCTTTATTGTCTTATGATATTCATTGCCTCGGGCAACCGAGATGATAGCATCCTTATAACTGAGTGGTCCTCGTAAGGCACTTGGAGTATGGGAGTGTTACAATATGGTCCCCAGACATCAAGGTGTATCAAAGAAAAACTAGTCTTGGCATGAGATGTACTCATTTTGAAGGGCAATTTATGATGTTTTGACAAAAAACAAGTGTCACAAGAAAGGTGCTCAGTTTTATTTAAAAGTAATCCAGGTACATGTTTTATTTTGTCAAAAAACTATGCCCTAATCTCTGATGTAAGATCATTACATCAGTCTGTGGAGTACAATCATGTGAAGCACAAGCTAGTACATTAGCTACTTGTGAATGTAAAGTGTTTTTAACAAAAGAAAAAAAATTGCACTAATCTCTTGATCTTCCTTGCTGCAATTAATGCTTTATGAGATAGAGATTTCCATGTCTCTGAGCTTTGGCCACAATGACTCTATTTAAATGGTCCTGAAACCAACACTCAATTAAGTGGAAAATGAGTTTTTTCCGAGGAAAATTATAAATGATCTCCCCTAGAAAGTAGACTTTGTGTAAAATCTTGTATACTGAGAACATTGTAAAGGGTAATGGAATCAGTCAAGTAAACTATCCTTATCTTATGTACTAGTTTAGTACTCCCATCAGGTAATCCAACCAATATAGGACATTTAAGGGTCTTAACATGGTGTGTACTAGAGATAAGCAGGATGTCATATGGTCTCAAGCTCCTGAGTCCACTATCCAGGCATTGGAATGAGTTTTAAATGTAGGAATAGTAGCATTAGAGACAGAGGTTATACCTGCAAAACTAGTGACATGCAAAGTAAAAGAAGCATTGGAATGAGCTATGTTCTCTGAAAGTGTTTTCATCACCAATTGAACCACCTTGTCCACCGGTCCATTCATTATGTCTGGTGATCCAAATTGCTGTCCAGAAGAGGGCTGACCATGGCAAGCTTCTAGCCTATAGAATTCTTGATCTTCAGAATCCAGTGGAGTCATGTCCTCATATTTTTCTGAACCAAATCTTACTGCATTAGCATTATTTGATGCAGTTCTGTTATAAACATTGTTCCCTGGCCTGTGGTAGCTGTTAGAGCGTCGCCTACCTCTGCCAGTAGCTCCCTTAGATCTTCCTCTACCTCTGCCAAGCCCCTTACCCAAATAGCAGTGAAAATCCACATGTCCAAAAACATAACAAAGAGGACATGTCTGCAACTGATAGCATTCTGTCACCTCATGACCTTTCTTTTTGCAATATGTGCATTGTTTGAAAGGTTTTTGCTCAACATCTAGTTTAGGCTTCTTGCAAGCAAATTCAGACTGTCCTAAAGGTTGTTTGACAGTGGCATAAGCATTTGCCTCAGTCATGGTGCTTACAGAATCAAAGATCTCCTTCTGTGTCTCAACTTTCTGCAATAACCCTAGGACCTTGTTGATAGTTGGCATAGGTTCCATAATCAGTATATTGCTTTTGATGTTCTCAAAATCAGAATTCAACCCCATAAGCATCTGTATCAGCTTGGATTTCATTTCCCTGTCCAACAATCTCTTCAAGAAAACACAAGAGCAGGAATTTAAAGCACCACAGGTGCATTGTGGAAGTGCATCTATAGCATCAATCTCATCCCAAGTCCTTTTTCAACCGACTGTAACAGTCAATGACAATGGAATCATCCTGAGAAATTGAGCTTAGATCTTTCTTCAATTGATACAACTCAAGTCTATTGATTTGGCCATATCTTTTAGTAAATTCTCCCCAAAGTTGTTTAGAAGAGTTGACATACATGAAATTTTCACCCAAATTTCGCTCCATAGAATGCAAAATCCACTGCCTAACAAGAAGATCAACGCGCTTCCATTGATAATACTTCTTGTCAGTTTCAGCAGGTCTAGAACAGGTTCCGGTTATGAAACCTTCTTTGTTCTTCGACATTAGAGCAAGCATGATTTCGTGTTTCCAGTTCATGAAATCGCGTCCAGCAAACTCCACATCCACGAGACTATTCGTAGGTTGATCATGATTAGTGATGTAAAGAGGATCATCATAAAAGCCGTAAGGTAATGGATTCTCAGCGGAATTAATTGAATCACCAGAAATCGGCATGATTATGTGATGAAATGATGAAATCACAAGCAAATTTGAGGAAAAGAAACACTTAATTTTGAACTTCGACAGAAGTATTCAGAGAAAAAGATGAATGTGTGATTAAAAACGCAATTAATTCTGAAATTCGAAAGAATTATGCAGACATTAGCGCAGTAAATGTAAAGAATTTGAGAAAGCTTAAGCAAGATCAAGATCGTAGGATCGTAATCTTGACGACTGATACCATGTGAAGATGACCTAAACTCCATTGATGATCATCATGATGTTGATGTAAAAACAAAGTAAATAAAGGAAAGCTTTATTGACGAAGATATTTTTGTATGATTTACAAACTGATAACTTAAATGAAAAAGTGTGCTTTTGCTATTTATACAAGTGCTAACAAACTAACACAAATCCTAGCTAACTCAATGACACATCATCAATTCGTGTGTGATGCTCTTCTCTGTTGTGATTGGTAGCTTGAGCTATGTCATTTCTACATGTTGTATTATACATTATACTGTTGCACTATTAGTTATGGGGCCTCTCATTTAGGATAAGTAAGTTTTCGTAAATCATTTTGAAACGTTTATTTTAAGACATATTACCTTCAATTCTTTAGAATTGTTGCATTTTTCAAAAAAATTAATGTGGTTTTTGAATAATAGGGCAATTAACTAGAGGGATTACTTTGCATTAATTTTATTATATTGTGTTTGACGTTGCAAAATTAGCTAATTTAACAGAGATGCAAATTTGTAAATTTTAGTAGTGATTTTAAGTATAAAGTGAAAATTTGTAATCATATTTGTACAACATTTAAAGATGCTCGAATTTCTCAGGTGAATGTGAAAGTCACTTATTTTTACTTCATTGAACAACTTCTTACACTTCAAGGCCTATGCCGCTTAAGCGGTAAAATCTTACATTGTTAGTCTCATTTAGCTCTCTTTACCATATATGTTCACATTGTCTTCTATTCAACTTTTCATATTTATTCGTTTTCTTTAGGCATTGCTTTCCCGCAGTTTACATTATACTCCCTCTGTCCCGATCATTTGTTGTCCTTTTCCATATTGGGGTGTCTCGGTGAGTTGCTGTCCTTTCTATTTTAAGAATGAACTTGATGAACAATTTGATCATTCACACTCAATTTGTTCGACTTGGCATTTAGTAATTGGCTTCTTCCTCTTTCCTTGGTCTTTGGGCCAAAACCAAAGGACAACAATTGACCGGGACGGAGGGAGTATTAACTTTTGTAGTTATGTGAGAAGATATATCCGTTTTCTGTAGGCATTGTATATGGAAAGCAGGATAAGTTGTTTACATCGAGTCATCGACAACCAAAAGATGTTTGTGATGATCGATCAAGCCAAATGTTAGATTCTTCATAATACGCCTCTCCAAAGAATTGTCTCTGAACTTGACGAGTGTGGAGTTTGAAAAAGTTATATATTTATATTCGCATCGATTTTTAAGTCACTTCTTTTCTTTATCTTATTTGAGATTTGAGGGGTTATTGCGCAATATGGATGCAATTTTTGTTTTTTCCTATAGTTTTGTTTGTGTTCATTTACAATGATCATTGTTAAATAATGTATTGGTTTTTGAATATTCACATATCAAAAGGTCTGACATGTTTATTGTGATTAAAGACATTCATCACTTCATTGAATACATGGCATGCACTCCTGAGATGCACCCTTTAAAATCAGCAAAAGAAGAGTCATACCATAATACTTAATACTATGTCAAAGTGAACTTACATACAATATATTGGAAGAGTACAGGGTGAGTGTTTTTGCATTATTTGGATTATTGGGTTATTTTTAAATTGATACTCTAAATAATGAGGCCAATAAATCATAACACTAAAAAGTCAAGTAGGAACAATGTGAATCGTGATATAGAGGAGGTAATATGAGGGAAAATGAGAATGAATGTAACACCCCCATACATAAAGGTGTCTTATCAAGACCATCTTAGCATATCAAGGTGCTACAATCTCGGTTGCCCGAGGTAAAGTATATCAAATAGACCATCAAAGAACATTTATTAAGAGTACAAAACTGTTTAATCAAAATACAACTCAAAGTTAAATCCAAAACTGTTTACAAACCAAAACAACCAAAAAGAGACAAAAGTTCATGCGATATCGGAAGTTAGCTAAACACAAGGCGATGATTCGGCCCCATCCATAACCCGCGACTACATCCACAACCATTACTTTCACACCCCCATAAACCAAGGTGCCTTTCCAAGACCACCTTAGAATATCAAGATGCTACCATCTAGGTTGCCGGGGGTAAAGTATATCAAATAGACCATCCAAGAACGTTTATTAAAAGATAGCAAACTGTTTATCAAAGTACAACTCAAAGTTTAGCCAAAACTGTTTACAACCAAAACAACCAGAAAGAACTAATGTATAAATGTCAGCGGAAGCTAGCTAAGCGATCAGTGATGACTCGACCCCATCAAAACCCGTAAGCTATCCACAGCTATACCTGCTCAATCAACTGCTCACCATCCCCGAATGGATCACCACACTTTTGAAAACAATAACGGGGTAAGTCAACTGTATAACCAAGATAAGAATTCACAAACACAACCAATACAAACCAATCCAATTGCAATACCAATCTTCAAACTCCATTAGTAACCGCTAACCGACTACACACCTAACTGTGTAGCCCTGCCAGGTTACCCATCGCAACAGGTAACCCTCACCGCCAGTAGGGGATCGCAGCCATTCCCACCTAAGCCCCGCTCATCGCAACAAGCGCACCCAAATTATTAATGTGCACATATCCCATGTGACGGGAGATGCAAGAGGCGAACATAGGGTTGGAACCATCTCCCAAACATGATCCCATCACAACAATACCAATCACAATATCATCTCAACCAATATCAATCCAATGAAACATATTAATTAATCAATCACAATCACAAACAATATCAAATCAGTTACATAATCAATTGAGTAAGGAAACTCGACCTTATTCGCAAATCTGAAATCGACAACAACAACAATGATGCTAGAATTGTTCCTCTACGAAATCGTAACGTAGCACGAATAAAAAACAATACTATATCACAAACCATACTAATCAACCTTTACCCCCCATCCTAATCAATTAGGGCAAACCCTAAATATAACCACCAATTGATTAACAAAGCACTAGAGACTTACCAATGAAACCGGTACGGAAAGACGGGATGTAGACTCTGTTGGAGTAAGTGTCCCCGACAATAATGCGATCACAATTGTCGATCATGATGATCACATCTTTAAATCTCATATTTTTGAATACATGAGGGAAAGTAATATTTTACAGTCAACTGGACCACACATATCGGTAATAATTGGCTGACTAGAGTTTGACATTCTTGTCGTATGAGGGTGGTGATCAGTTGATACCCTGAGGTCATACCTATAGGGTAATACTCTTAATTGATTATTTAATTAACCGTATGCCGATACGAGTTAATTAAATTGCTTAAAATTGATGGATGATTTTGTGAGTAAAATTAACGTGTCTCATTGTAATTCGATTAAATAAGATACGGTCTAAGTAATCGAATTGTTTTATTACTTAGATTGAACTATTGTTTACGAAACAATTGAAACAGAATGAGTAATTCATTATAAATACAAGAAGTTGTAATTTATAATTCGATAAACTATTTTGGTACAAGTAATTAAGAATTACTAGTTAATTTTGTATGTGACAACTTTATTAATATGCCGATTTTTAATATGTTAAAAATACACTATAGTGTAACATGTCATGTAACATGTGACACATGACAAAATTGATAAAATGACAAATAAAATGGACTACCCATTTTATCTAAGTGTACCGAAATGATGGAGGGGATTAGGGTTTATATTGTGTTATATTTTTTAATAGAAACATAATGATTAAACCTAAAAATATAGCCTTGCATGTCTAGTCTAATCTTGGGAAGAACAAAGACCATGCATTGGCCTCTATAACCCCCCACCACCCGGTTTTTCCCTAGAGAAAACAAAGGGTTTTCTCTCCTTTTATACACTACATATATTGTATATACTACTAGTGTATTATTCATTCTAATACTCAATTTTTGTTGAAAAACTTAGAGAAAGAAAACCTCACAAATACTCCCCTCTTGACCGTGACATTCAAGAGCAAAAACTCAATATTTTGTGTCAATTTTAAGTTAGATTTTAATTATTACTAGATTATATTAATTATAATTATTAAGGGTGTTGCTTTGGGTATAATTCCTTGGGAGAGATTCTCCACTTGAATCTTGTTCTTCAACCTTTGGAAAGCTCAAGAACTAGTAAGAAGGTGAACTTACTAGTGCCCATATTCCGAAATCATCAATGTAAGAATTGATTTTCTCCTTATACTTGTAATTATTTTGCATGCATAAGATCCGATTTAATTTTATGACTAAATTAAACTTTCATATATTGGATATGTAAACAAATGAGATTAATGAATTCTAACAAGTGGTATATTTCAAATGAACTTACTTGCGAATGAACTTCCATATTAAATTTCGTGTAAAATAAAGTCTTTTTGCATAAAATATGAATTTTATAAGTTAAAGTTGAATTTAAATGGGTTATTAGGTTAATATTAGTTAAATTTAGAATCTGGTCATGAAAATTTTATATGTTGTCACATGCATTTTTACTCAGTGTGTTTAAAAATTTTAGATGGATTGAACTCCTTTTGCATGATTTATGAATTTTTGAGTAAAAATTCAATAAATAGTGACTTAAATTAGCCTATAATGCTAAAACATATTTCATAACTTAAGAAAAACGTCCAATGTTGCTTATTTATCCCACTTATCATATCTAAAAGTGAAAAGTTGATTAAATTATTTTTCTTATGCTACAATGATTTTATTTGTCATTTTCGATAAACCGCAACGATGTTTTTCTCGAAAGATTTTCGAAATTGTTAACCTAAGTTTTGAACATTATGAATGTCATGGAATTATTCCAGAATGTTCAAGAGTTTAAATTTCAAATTTTGAAATTATTTTAATTTAATTTGGATTTTTTATATATATTTTGAGTCCAAATGAACAATATTAGAAATTCAAGTTGAATTATTGTTGAAATTTTTGTGAAGACTAAATTTTGAGTCCTAAAAGGTTAGGGTAATTAACTTGAACATAAATGTGATTTATGAAATGTTTCATAATTTTAATAGTTAATAATCATTTAAATCCATAAAACCGAGAAAAATATACGATATTAGCTCTTTAAAGGGGATTTGGCATAAAATTAAGCATGTTCATACATATTTTAATGCTGCATTTTATTTATGATTGTCATATTTTTTATTTATATAATTTTTGAATTATGTAATTTTACTTAGTATGGCCTTAGTTTTTAATTGGTATTACCCGGAATGTATGAGAATATCGATTCGGTTGTAATTATTGTGATCTCGTATCACCCTTTTGTAATTTAATAGATTTAATTTTTATTACAAATGTATAATAGGAAATTATGTAATTTTTAATTATTACTTGTAATTCCGGAGAATCTTGAAGACGGTGCCATTTGGAAAGGCATTCCGACAAGACGGTGTTGCCTTGGAATGCGTGCCAAGTGAAGTTCAAGGGACCAGTGGAGTTGGTTTTCGAATTTGTAATAGTTAATTAAATTTTCTTTTTAGGAAGGCCATACTAGGATTTTATGTTTTATGTTTTCCATTTATTTATATGTTTGCATGCATTACTAAATCGCCATAACTAAACATGCATTTTATTTTATCGAGTCATCGACCGTGTCAATTATAATTATCGTAGTTCACCGCTTTAGTTCACTTAAAACGTGATAGATAATAAATTGACAAGACCTCTCACTAAATAATAATTGAGAATTAGCCTTACCAAATAGTAGAAACCATAAATCCCATTTTCATAAAGAAGTAGGCTCAGCTCACCGGGGTGCTAAACTTGTTACGTTGGGTAAGTGGGTAGTAAAATGTTATTACATCGAAATTTGGATTGGGCTCAACGAAAGTATTCGTGACCGTAGTCGCATTTGTTCCGGGCTAAAGATAAATGTTAGAGTAATTTTATCGACCGGGAGTTCTAGAAGTTGAATCGATTAAAGAATTAATCCACCGAGTTATATTGATAAGGGATAAATCGGCTCACCGTGCCCGAATTGACATGAATTTGGATCTCGGGATCATTTATAATAGTTGGGTAGAGGTCACTATATAAATGCTTAAAACTTGTTTAAAATGTTTACAAGTATTATCAAAACAATAGATGTTTATTAATTCCTTCACTTTTATTTTGTAGTCAAATTTGTTTTCTCTATTGCAATGGCAACTCCAAATTCAAACGCAACCACTAGCTCGAACACTCTCACCAATGTTTCATGGCTCCGATCCTTCATGGATCGTTGTAAATTAGAAAAGAATGGGTCAAATTTCTCCGATTGGGACGCACAACTTCGCTTGGCCGCAGAGGGTGACGATAAGATTCATTACCTTACCGAGGCCTCTCCCGCCGCACCTACCGCTAGGTCTACTCCCGCCGCTAAGCAAGCCTATGAGATTTACAAAAAGGAGTCGACCGCGATCAAAAATGTGTTGATCTTCTCAATGAAGGCCGAACTCCAAAGGAGTGCTATAAAGATTAGCACCGCGTATGAGATCTAAACAAAGCTTGTGACCATGTTTTCACAAGCTCCGAGGATCATTCAATATGAAGCGGCTTCCGCATTCTTTGATCTCAGCATCAAGGAGGGCCAAAAAGTTAGCCCTCATGTGCTCAAGTTGATGGAGCATGTTGAGACCTTAAAAATGCAAAAGGTAGAGATTCCCGAGGAACTCATCATTGATCGAATTCTTCATTCCTTGGACAAGGTTAAGGCATATGTTCAATTCAGGGTGAATTTTAATATGCAAAACTTGAAAGTATCCCTCGATGAATTACACACAATGCTTGTGCAAGCCGAGAGGGACATGGGGCTAAATGCTAGCACCACCAAGGATGTGCTCAACATTAATCAAAAGAGCAAAGGGAATTTCAAGAAAGGTGGTCACAAGGGAAAGAAGCAAACTCCCTAGAAGAACAAAGGAAAAGCTTGTAAAGCTAGATCCTCTAAGCCCAAGAACGGTGCCCCGTCCGGGGACAAATGCCTCTATTGTAATGGCGTTGGGCATTGGAAGAGGAATTGTCCTAAGTACCTAGGCGACATCAAAGCTGGAAAAGTTATTCCAGTAGGTAAATTACTATCCCTATCTTTTTGTTTCAATCTCAACTTTGGTATTTTGATACAAGTTGTGATATTTACCCCTTTTTATTTTAATTAGGGCATCCTAGAAAGGACAAGGGCAAAGAGAAGCAAGCCTAGAAGATCTTGAGGGAAACTAGATGTAGCCGCCCATGATGCTAGATCGATGGAAGCTTCGCTTTATTTTGTTTTGTCTTTATTTCATATTGTATTTTGAAACTTTAGAACTATTTTAATTTCCTCGTTCAACTTGGAAATTTGTTTGTTTCCTTAAACAATGGTTGTATTTTGGATATTGGTGACTTGGTTTGCAACCCAAGTCACTTATTTTATCGTATCGTTTGTTCTAAAATTTGTCATCATACACTACTTGCTTCGAGAAACATTAAGATTTTCAATTATAATGATTGAGTCATTATATGTCCATGAGCTATGAATTCGATTCTCCTTATGCCTTTGTGACTAAAGTCACAACTTACTAATGAAAGATCAATTATGAAGTTATGATTGAGTTGTTGAACTCACACAAGGGAACGTTGCCAACCTTATTTGATACGCCTATCAAAATTTAAATCGTCTAATCTATGATATGCTTTCAATATGTCTCGATTAAATCATCATTATGTTGATATATGCTACGTTTTTCCTCCTTCTCCATCACTATTAAATTGTTTTGTGGCTCAAAACCTATCTTTGAAGAAAAAGGCCATTTTTCCTAAAGATAGAGTGGGAGTGAATTTAGCCACAAACTCTTCTTGTACAGGAGACCAAAAGAAGATGTTCTTTTGAGGAGTGAATTTAGCCACAAACTCTTCGCATAGAGGATACCAAAAGAGCATGTTCTTGAGGGAACTACGCGAGGAGACCAAAAGAAGATTTTCTTGAGGGAACTACGTAAGTAGACCAAAAGAAGATGTTCTTGGATTGTAAGATTTTGATCGATGGAGGGATATAACTAGATATTTTATTATTCGACATTTAACTTAAGAGCCTTATGAAACTAAAATGATATCTATGCAAGTAAATGGATTTATTTGGGATTGTTGAGACCAATCCAAGATAAATAGATATTTATAATTAAAAGTTGCATGGAGTGGCATGTAAATGTCTACAAAAGCTAAGTTAAGTGTTAACTATGCTAAAGACTCAAAATCATTGCTATACTTCATTATGAAATAAGTAAGTTATTAAGGCCACTTTCCAAAATGGGTATTTTGAAAGGAATATGTGAATGACATATATGGTTTTAACTAACACTTTGAATAGCAATGATTATTTCAATTCATAAAATGTTTCGAATGAGTTGTCAAAAACGAAACATGTGGAATTCAGTGGGAGTCAGTGACAGTCATGTTTAGACATGAAGTTTAGTGGGAGCAATCATCCTTCATGATTTGCATAACATATTACTCATTGGGAATGACGAGCATATACTGTCTTTTATAAAGAAGTATTTAGGTTTTCAATTGTGGATGATATTGGACATCATGTGGATCTATTAAAACATGGGATGTTGGATTGGCACTTAGATAGCTACCTTATGTTGATAATTATCCTTCATCTTAAGAGATTAACCAGTTAAGTAGGTTATTCATTTCGATGAATATAGAAGTACCATGATAGAGTCATGGTTATTTACCAAACCTAAGAACTGTTGTTTAACATGAATTGATAACCAAAGTTTCCGCCATAGGTATAGTCATGTAATGCCATTATGCACATGTCCTAGATGAATTAAATGCTTGGAGCATGATAAGTCGATAACAAGTTAACCCATATGAGAGTCATTGGTAGGCTTCAAGGAACCATCATGAATTCTCAAGGAGAACTAATAGTCTATTCTAGAGTTTGGAATGATACTTAGTTGTGTCTTAAGAGGTTACACAAACTCAAGTTTCCGAACTCATTTGGATTTGTGAAAATCCTAGGCAATTATTGACATAAGGAGTAAGAGACTAGAAAAGTGTATTTTATTGTCATCCATTGCAAGATTCTACAAAATGAACCTAAGTACGTTGTGATTGGGTGGTGAACTTTAAAACTATAAGTAGTGTTGTCCACCGAAACCCACATCACAAGTTATGTGATAACTGTAAGAACTTATTTCAAGTTAAAGAACCTAAGTCTAGTATGAAGTCTAGACATATACTTAGTAAAGTTCATGCTATAAGGGATAACATGAAATTGAAGGAAATCGCAATTCACAAAGTTTGAACATTTGGACACATGGTATGTTCACTAGCTAAACTTTTTTGCGTTAAGTAAGTACTTGAGTACACTTATGATTATAAGACATAGAGTAGTAATATGGTATTGACTACTTATGTGTGATAATCACATTTATTGGTTGAGTTATCGTTAACTCATCTTGTACTTTGTTATATCCAAATGGGATTGTTGAGACAATATTGAACCCCATTAAAGTGAGCTGGATTAACATAGTATTCGTCCCTAGTTACTTATATGAGATGACATATCGAAGTAACTAGAGTGTGATGCGATTGATGGCAAGTTCAAGTGCCATAGAGTCATGAGAGATGACTAGTCGATCACATAGGCAGACTATAAGGGACACTCTGTCGGGCTTATGACCGCTTATAGAGTTCTGACAAATTTATATAGCCTGGTCAGGGCGAGAGCTACTATAGTATTCTAATGAGTCGATTCTTTTGACTAAAGACTATTCTCCTAAGGTGGCACAGTTTCAGAGTAACTTTGATTTATGTTCCTACGACCTTCGTAAATGGGGTCAAACGCGCTTATTTTGGGTTATGACGAGCTGTGGCTAGTTGAAGGGAATAGTGCGATAGGAATTGTCCACCCCTTTGCCAGGGTTAAAACAATATCTCAGGGACACTCGAGGAGCAATGAACTGGAAATGCGTGGCCATGCTCGGAAGGTATCTATGGTAGATAATTTCGGTCAATCAGTTATTCTCGAGATCGTGGAAACCACTCCCGATATAATCACTTACAAGTACGACCCGAAAGACACCTTGCATTGAGTGAGAGATAGTAATAGGACAAGAGAATTGGTGACGCACACTTGTCGAGGACAAGTGGGAGATTGTTGGAGTAAGTGTCCCCGACAATAATGCGATCACAATTGTTGATCATGATTATCACATGTTTAAATCTCATATTTAAGAATACATGAGGGAAAGTAATATTTTACATTCAACTGGTCCACACATATCGGTAATGATTGGCTGACTAGATTTTGACATTACAGTCTTACGACGGTGGTGATCAGTTGATACCCTGAGGTCATACCTATAAGGTAATACTCTTAATTGATTATTTAATTAATCGTATGCCGATAAGAGTTAATTAAATTTTTTAAAATTGACGGATGATTTTGTGAGTAAAATTAACGTGTCTCATTGTAGTTCGATTAAATAAGATACGGTCTAAGTAATCGAATTATTTTATTATTTAGATTGAATTATTGTTTACGAAACAATTGAAACAGAATGAATAATTCATTATAAATACAAGAAGTTTTAATTTATAATTCGATAAACCATTTTGGTACAAGTAATTAAGAATTACTAGTTAATTTTGTATGTGACATATTTTATTAATATGTGAAAAATACACTATATTGTAACATGTCATGTAACATGTGACACATGACAAAATTGACAAAATGACAAATAAAATGGACTACCCATTTTTTCTAAGTGTACCGAAATAATGGAGGGGATTAGGGTTTATATTGTGTTTTATTTTTAAATAGAAACATAATGATTAAACCTAAAAATATAGCCTTGCATGTCTAGTCTAATCTTGAGAAGAACAAAGACCATGCATTGGCCTCTATAACCCCCCACCCGGTTTTTCCCTAGAGAAAACAATGGGTTTTCTCTCCTTTTATACACTACATATATTGTATATACTACTAGTGTATTATTCATTCTAATACTCAATTTTTGTTGAAAAACTTAGAGAAAGAAAACCTCACAAATACTCCCCTCTTGACCGTGACATTCAAGAGCAAAAACTCAATATTTTGTGTCAATTTTAAGTTAGATTTTAATTAATACTAGATCATATTAATTATAATTATTAAGGGTGTTTCTTTGGGTATAATTCCTTGGGAGAGATTCTCTACTTGAATCTTGTTCTTCCACCTTTGGAAAGCTCAAGAACTAGTAAGAAGGTGAACTTACTAGTGCCCATATTTTGAAATCATCAATGTAAGCATTGATTTTCTCCTTATACTTGTAATTGTTTTGCATGCATAAGATCCGATTTAATTTTATGAATAAATTAAACTTTCATATATTGGATATGTAAACAAATGAGATTAATGAATTCTAACAGACTCACGATTGATCAACTAGCCTTGGTAGTGATTAGGGTGATTAGAGGAGTGGTTAACGTAATTTTGGTTTTTATAAAATGATTTAGTAACTTTTAATACGAGATATATAATCTCTAATAACCTTAATTAAACCGCGAAAATTAACCCTGTCAGACCGGTTACTAGGTCGAGTACCTGGGGTACTCGGCTGAGTATGACCTACTCGGTAGAGTATCTCACAACTCGGCCGAGTGTTCCCAAACCAGTAGCTTGTTTAAAAACACTCGACAACCTACTCGTCCGAGTAAGCTAAGACCAGAAAATCGTAGTATTACAGTCTTCCCTCCTTAAAACGAACTTCGTCCCCGAAGTTCATATCATACCCAAAACAACATGCAAAAACCAACTACTTAACTCAAAAAACACTAACAAACCCAACTATAACCAACTATTGTTCCCACAAACCGGAACGCAACCGTACCGACCTCAAAGCTACTCCAAAACACATATGCGACCATCTCATACCCCCTTAAAAGACAACAGTTACGACCCCATTACCAAACATACCTACTCAAAAAGGTGTGGGTAGCGTTCCCTCATAGCCTCCTCCGGCTCCCAAGTTGCTTCCTCCACGTTGTGATTAGATCATAGCACTTTAAGCAAGAAAGTTTCACCATTTCTTATCTTGCGTACTGTTAGGACCTATTTGTTGATGATGACATGCCCAATTTAATCGTGTTTCTAAGTGTAACATTTTAGGAATAATGTAACCTCCTTAAGCAAGAATTAATCAATATCAAAGTCAATATTGGTTGATAGAATGCTTCCCAAGACTTGTGTTGTAAATGTGTAACTTTTGTAAACGTGAAGGAGTAGAGTACTTGCAATGGAAACACTCAAGCCTACTGTTACACTTGCTGGTAACAGAAAGCTGAACTGTCACTTTTGGTCTGTAACACTTGAAATAAATCTTTCAATTTCGAAATTCATTTTTATAATAAAAATGGCATCTTCGTGCCTTAGTTTTGAAAGATGGCTTTCAGTTTGTTTTTTGAAATAATGAAGCGTGGCTCTTTGGAAAAGGATATGCTAATTTCCACTTCAAAAGTTTTCCTCAAATGTGCTACAACATACCCTTAGTTTTTAATAAAACAAAGTTTGGCCTTTTATATTTCTTTCTCAAGAATTGTCCTCTTGTGATTGTTTCTCCTCTTTGTTTCTTAAAAATCATCACCCATTTAAGGATAATTACAAATCCTCTTTTCATCTTTTTGCTTCTCACTACTAAAAATATGACCTTAGGGGACGGGGCTTACGGGACGAATTATAGCGGAGCCGTCCTAATTTTTCACCAAAATTGCGCGCCAATTGGAATATAGTGATAGAAGACGGGTCCATTTATCAACCGTGGTAGTATATTGTCAAAAAACACAAAGAAAACGGTTAAATAATTAAACTGGTCTTGAAAAAGGAAAAATATGACGGGTATCTATTGAACCGTCTTATTTGTTATTCATAATTTAGATAATTATGATAGCAGGCGGCCATCAAACACAATACACATCAATTCGACAGTTCGACTACTAAACTTCTCAATCAAGCGATCACTCAAACCCTAGGTAATCGTCTACAACACACTCATCGACCACCAATCCAAACACCAAGCGCCACCAATCCAAACACCAATCGTACGTCCTCTTTCTGATTTACTCTTCTTATCATTATTTCTCCTCAATTTAATGATGTACCCATTGATTTTTTCCATTTGATTTGAGTTTACTGCTCATTGATTTTGTTGGGTTTGCTTCTGCTGTTGTAATCTTGCTTTATTTTTGTATTAATCATTGATTTTGTTTGGGTTTACTACTCATTGAATTGTGGCTTTAGGGCAATTATAATTTCTACTGTCTAAGATGTAGTCAGCTTAGTATACTTTGAATTGTTAATATTTGACAGTAAAAAGACATGGAATTATGTTGGATATTACTCATTGATTTTTTTGGGTTTACTGCTCATTGAATTGTGGCTTTAGGGCATTACTATTTCTACTGTGTAAGATGAAGGCAGTGTATTATACTTTGAATTGTTAATATTTGACAGTAAAAAGACATGGAATTATGCCGGATTTTGGGGTTTCGTAATGAGATATAAATAGTGATATAGGGTGTACGAAATACCCTTAACTCTGGTAGTGTAAGGCATTAGGTTTGAAGGAAAGATGAATTGGATGTAGCCTTGTATTGAAATAGCTAGGAGGAAACAAATATATGATTCAATTAAATGAAAGGTTACACAAACTGTTGGACGCCAAAAAAACCACTTAATTTAAGCTGTCTACGAATAGAACACGATTTGATTTCTGAAATCTCTTCAAGACATTTGAGTCCAGGGCTAATTTAGAATGTTTGGCTAATTTCTGAAATCCCTCCAGTTTTTTGATAGTCTACTATGTACCCCTTCTTTTCCAAAATTATCCGTTATACCCCGAATTCTGTTTAATAGTCCAAACTGTGACCCATGTTGTATCTCCGTTAACTTTGTTGTTAAGTGTTAATCCAAAATTTTATTTGCCATCTTTTTCCTCAGAGAACTCATCCAAACTCCATAGTCTCTTCATTCATTCTTGTCACTATACTACCATAACCTTACTAATTTATTCTCTCTCCCCACCAAAAGATACACTCAAGTTTATTATTTGAAAGATCAATCCTTGCTTTTCATCTTCTAGATTAAGGTATGATTGAGCTCTTTTCTCCTGCTATTATTAGCATCATGATCGGTTTTTTTTTCCTTTGATCGATTTTGTTCGCTGTATTATTTAGCAGTCATTTACATTATTAAGATTTCAAAATTAACATCTTGTTTAGTTTTATTTGCTTCAAATCTTAAAAATAACTATTTTTTTATGAAATTTGAAATACCTTCATTAACCCAAGAATTTTCGATACCGCGTTCCTTGGGCTTTGATTAAAAGGCGATTCTTAAATGGCAGCCATTGAATTGGGTTATTTGATCCCAAGAAGAAGCGGACGACATTGTATAAGAAATAAGGAGACAAAGTGCGAAATTGTTAAAAATAAAAATAAAAAATGACAATAAAAACACAATAGGAAGAAAGAGTAGTAAATGGGAGGTAGTAGCACTGTAGCAGCCTAGCAAGAAGTGTGGAAAATTTTTGAATGACAACATTCTTAATCATTTGAGCAAAATTGATAGAAAGGAGTTGGTGAGTTGATAATAAATGTCAAAATTAGGAGTTAAGCATATAAGAAGGACCTAAAGTATCACAAAATATTGCTATAAGGACCTAAACTATTGTAAAGAAGCTATAAGTACCTCAACTAAAAGTCTCCGTTAACTGTTTTGATTTCCTTCTAGAGTCTGCATTATACTCCGTACAAATACTACTCCTCGTATAACATACTCTACTTCAGTTCTATAATGATTTTTCATTCCACAATTTGTACCACATCAACCCAGTATGCTACCACCTAAACACAATGTCATAACTTGAAATTTGAATTGTCCATTATAATGAAGATGTATTTGGAGTGGTTAGTTATAATATTATGACCTAATGGAAAATGACCCAATATGTTAATTTAGGATCCGAGGACCCGGAAAGGTCATAGGAAAAACTGCATTTAATTAAACGGTTTGGGATTCGAGTCACTTTATACGGTCAATATCGGGTAGGGTTCAGATTCGAGTCACTTTATCGGGTCGAGTCGGTTTTGATTTGTGGTCAGGTATGGCGGGTTCGAGTAGGGTCAGAGTAGCCAGCTCCACTAGCTCTATTGATGAAGGTCATACTCTTTCGCTTACTTATTTGTTAATTGTTCTTTTCCACTAATTTAATATGGAGCATGTGAGTTTTCTGTAAAGAAATGTAAAACGAAGTAAAAATAACTAATTAGATATATTTTGGCAAATTAAACGTTGTTTAGAAGAAACATGCCACTCTGCATGCATGATGCAAAAGGGCAACACATATACTTCATGTTTGTCTTCATCGTGCACTAGTCTATTTTTAACTGTCATTCGAGTGCTTGTGAAGTCAAAGTATGTTATTTAGAATGACTTATCTTATAAACATGTCACACAAAATACCATCACTTTAATTTTTTAAATACATTTTCCTAAATCTCATTTTGTTAACTATTTTAATTTTTCAACTTTATGTGAGGTATGTGAATTCGTTTGGTCGAAAATTCTCATCAGTGTATGTAACAATATAGCATTGGGATATTTTGCATGAAAATAAGGGAGAGAATGAGTGTGGGTCAGTGGGGTCAACAAATTATGTGCATTTTAAATTGCTTAAAACTCCCAGCAATGAAAAGTAGTAGTAGTTAATTGACGGAAGTGGGAAAGTTAACGGAATGTAGTGATTGAGGTCCTTAAAGCTTCACAGTTATAGTCTAAGTCCTTATTTCTATCTTTTATCATACTTGAGGTCCTTGTTGTATGCTTTACTCTCAAAATTAGGAGTGAAGATTTAAATATGCTATATCATCTATAAAATTGACGGAGTTAGTAGTCAAATTGACGGAAATCCAACATTAGGTCATAGTTTAGCCAAAGTAATAGAGTTTAGGGGTATAGTATGAAATTTAGAAAAAGAAGAGGTACATCATAGAATAACAAAAAACTGGAGGGTACACAATAAAAAAACCCATACAAGTAAATGAAAAAATGAGAAGAATTAATTACCTAACCTACAACAAGACAAAGAAGTCAAAGCCAAAGCGAATAAATCGACATCAAGAAGAAAGAGTAGCATTGGCGTAGGCGGCAAAGCCAAGCAACAATATAAGAAGAGATAGCCGAATCGGCAAAGCAGGCATAAGCGCACGACAGCCTGACAACAACGTTTAAATTATCCTCAAACAACCAATCCCTAGCCAAATGCCAATAGTTAAGCACCAAACCGTTAAATTAAATCATCCCTACAATCATCCGAACAAAATTCTAAGCTTTAACCACAATCACCCGAACAAAATTCTTTGAGGTTTTTTGTAGTAGTGTTAGTAAATATATTTCTGAAATAGCTGGACTGGTGTATTGAATTATTAGTGCTAATTTTTTTTATTGGTGATTTCAAGGTGTTAAGGTTTTTTTATGATGTTTTCTTGCTTCTACATCATTCTTGCTGCTGTTTTTTTGGGGTTTAGAGTGGCGTATAAAGACCTTGTTTTCTTAAGACTCCAGTACAGTATATTCCCCTTGACGATTTTTTAATGTGTTGTATGTACATGTTCTGATTATATACAGAATATGGGTCGTATATGGATGATTCGTGGTAAAAAAGGTGACCTAGAATATGATGCCGGGTTAGCTGAATTTTATGACTTCGTAAGAAAGAATGTGAAAGACAAATCAAGTATGGCGTGCCCTTGTGATATGTGTCGGAATATTAGGTATATGAGTTTTGAAGATGTGAGAATACATTTAGAAAAGACAAATTTTAATCCGAAGTATAGCCGTTGGATTTTCCACGGAGAATCAAAAATTATAGACATAATGGAAGAAAATGTAGATGTCCAATTTGGGGAGATTCAGAGAGAAACGTGGTTAAGTGATGATGAAGATCTCGATGAGTCTAATTCATCGCTAGAAGGTTCAGGTTGTGATATGAATTTTGAGTTGGGTGATGGGCGTGATGATATGTCGGATAAATCATGGGGAGATGTGTTCAGAGGAGATGAACAAGAAGGCAGTATTTATGAAAATTTTGATGAAGATATCCTAGATGAAACTGATGAAGATCCTGATGAAACTGATTTGGAGGATACAAGTGTTGTATTGGAGAAATTGAAAGATTCCGAAATGCCTTTGTATAGTAGTTGTAAGCATAGTAAATTGGCAGCTATTGTTAAACTTTATAATTTAAAAGCAACAAATGGGTGGAGTGACAAGAGTTTCACCGACCTCTTGGAATTATTAAAGGACATGCTTCCCGAAGATAATGTACTTCCTAATAGTAGATATGAGGCAAACAAGATACTTAGGGGAATTGGCATGAAATATGAAAAGATCCACGCATGTCCCAATGATTGCATATTATATCGCAAAGATTATGCTAATCTCACTAGTTGTCCAGTTTGTAAAGAATGGCGATACAAAAAGAAGGAGGGGATCCCAGCTAAAGTTTTGTGGTACTTTCTAATAATTCCTAGGTTGATACGATTATTTGCGAATAAAGAAGATGCAAAATTGCTCACATGGCATAGAACATCAAAAGCAAATGATGGGAAGTTGAGACACCCAGCTGATGGGATAGATTGGAAATTTATTGATGAAAAATATCCCGAGTTTGGCAAAGAATCCAGAAATCTTCGCCTTGCACTCTCCACTGACGGGATGAATCCCTTTGGAAATTTGAGTAGTCAACATAGTACTTGGCCGGTGTTTTTAGCTATTTACAATATGCCTCCCTATCTTTGCATGAAACGAAAGTATTTGATGTTGTCTTTATTGATTTCTTGTCCTAAAGAGCCGGGTAATGATATAGATGTCTACTTGGAGCCTCTTCTCGACGATTTGAGATTACTATGGGATAAGGGAATACAAGTCTTTGATGCCTACCAGAATAGTTATTTCAATTTGAAAGCAATGTTACTATGTACTATTTATGACTTTCCTACGTACGGTAATCTATGTGGGCACACTGTTCACGGGAAAGAGGCTTGCCCCTTGTGCGGAGAAGATGTTGATTCTTGTTATTTGAAGTTTTCTCGTAAACAAGCATACACGGGATACCGTAGGTTCTTAGACCATGATCATTCATATCGTAGGCAACAAAAGGCGTTCAATGGAAAACCTGAACATCGACCCCCTCCTAAGATATTAACCGGTCATGAAGTATATCAAAGAGTGAAAGATATAAAGATAACTTACGGGAAGAAGGGTTCTAAATTAGCGTCTCGTGGATATAAGAAGATGTCTCCTTTTTTTGAGAAACTTCCATATTGGCGTGACCTTTCCATAAGACATTGATTAGATGTTATGCATATTGAGTAAAATGTCTATGATAATATAATCAACACTCTTCTCAATGTTCCGAAAAAGTCAAAAGATAACACAACAGCTAGGAAAGATATGGTGGATATGAAAATTAGACCTGAGTTGGCACCACAAGAGAAAGGAACACGATCTTATTTGCCTCCGGCCGCTCATACACTCTCAAGAAAGGAGAAAATAGAATTTTGTGAGTGTTTGCGTGGTGTTAAAGTTCCAGAGGGATATTCATCCAATATCAGCACCCTTGTATCAATTGAAGATCTAAGAGTTATTGGTTTAAAGTCTCATGATTGTCATACTTTGATGCAACAATTACTAGTAGTGGCTATACGGTCCATTTTACCTAAAAAGGTTCGATATGCCATCACTAGGATTTGATTTTTCTTCAATGCCATATGCAATAAAGTGTTAGATCCCACTGAGTTAGAGTCTTTGCAAAAACTAATTGTCACTTCTCTTTGTCAATTGGAAATGTACTTTCCTCCTTCATTTTTCACAATAATGGTGCATTTAACTGTACACTAGGTTAGAGAAATCAAATATCTTGGTCCAGTTTATCTAAGGTATCAATATCCTTTTGAAAGATTGATGAAAGTGTACAAGGACTATACATCCAATAAATATCGTCCTGAAGGGTGTATCGCTGAGCGTGCAATCACAGATGAAGCACTTTCTTATTGTTATACACACTTATAAAATTCCGAGTTAATTGGGGTTCCTAAGAATAGGCATAGTGAGTGGATGATGGGAAAAGGTCTTAGGGGTCATGTTCATCAAGATATGACAACTGAGAAGTGGCATATAGCACATACATATGTTCTTCATAACGAGGATGAGGTACAACCGTACATTGAGGAACACATGGTGTCGTTGAGGGAGAAGGATCGAAATAAAACTGAGAAGTGGATTGCAAGTGAGCACAACAAGACTTTTAGAGTTTGGTTCAAGGGTCGAGTGATAGAAGACTTGCAACAATATCCTGATTGTATTTCTTCCAGATTACGAAGACTTTGTTTCGGGCCAAAGACTTTTGCATCGTCTTATAGTGGTTATGCCATTAAAGGATGCACCTTTTACACTCGTGAGCAAGATGACATGAGCACGATGCAAAATAGTGGGGTTTGTGTAGAGGCATAAGCAATGCATTTCGCTAGTTCAAAAGATAAGAATCCAGTTTTAAGTAAAATGCATTATTATGGAGTTATTGAAGAGATTTGGGAGTTAGATTACATAGATTTTGTCCTACCTATATTTGGATGCAAGTGGATTGATAATAATAATGGCGTTCGCAAGGATGAATTAGGATTCACGCTGGTAAATCTTGGTAAATTTGGTCATAAGGAAGATCCCTTTATAATAGGGACACAAGCGAAACAAGTGTTTTATGTCATCGACCCGTCGGATAAAAAGTGGTCGTTGCTCTATCTCGAAGGTGTAAGCCCACATTGGATAGTTGCGATGACGATGTGGTATTTGAGGGCTTTGATCCTCATGTATCACGGTTAGATGATACGGATATAGTTGGCCCTTCTAGTTTATACACGCGTGATGATCACGATGAAGGGATATGGATCATTAGTGAGTCAAATTCAAAGAAACGCCCTCGCAGTTCTGATGCATGATTAAGTACAATTTATTATTATTTTTATTACATGCTTTTATTTTGTTTTATTATATACAGCATGTACTACCATTTATTTAAGGATTATTTCATGGTAATAATTCAAAGTAAGTCGTCCCACATATGACCTGATACAACCCGTTGCCCAACAGGTCAGTATGTGGGTAAACTTCTATTTTTCTGCTTCCTTCTTCATTGTCATTCTTCATACCAAACACCATCATTCTAATTAGGAAACTCGCAGGGGTTGAAGGGGAAATTAATTTAGGGGTTGTGATTATGACTAATTAGGGGTTGAAGAGGAAATTAATTTAGGGTAAATTAATTTAGGGAGATAAATATGCAGTAGAGCACTGAGTTTGGCAAATATGATAATGTAATGCTTGAATCCAGGCATCTACCCTAACTTGATTCTGTTGCAGCCAAATATGATAATGTAAAGCTTGAATCCAGGCAATGGTAATCTTCTTCTTGACTTTAGCCCAAGGTTTTGATTGGACCCAACTCGAGTGAACCTCCGGGTCGATAAATATGCAAGACAAAGACGAAGTTTCGCAGAAGCAATTTAGTGTACTGGCACTGCTGAAACAAATGCATATGAGTTTCAGGTGCTGTACCACAAACCAGACACAAATCATCAGAGTTTATGCCTAATTGAAACCCTTTATTTAATTTAATATTTTAATGCGATTTTGATTTATTATGTTCAGGTTGCGTGATGGCCCCGCAAAGACGTAAATGAAGTCGGAAGAACCCCTCTAATGGCGAGGCAAGCAGAAAGAAGAGAAGATATGGTCACAGGGGCCGAACAGTGTTAGATATGGTTGCAAAAGCTTTTAAAGAGAAAAAACCAATTGAACTTGAGTGGGATAAAGAAGATAATTTGGCTACAGGAAAATACGCGTCTAAGTTTAGTTTATGGATTGGTGTGACTGTTCGGGGGCATGTTAGTTGCGCATTGGACAATTGGGAGCAAGTGGATAAACCGACCTTAGATCTTATGTTGGGTGAACTCACGGTATGTTTTATTTAGCTGCCTCTAAATTTTGTATACAGTGACTGCTCGGGGGTATGTTAGCTACTGTAAGATTAGTGAGATCAATAGATTTCAGTACCATAAGATTTGAATCATATGAGTTCTATGTTTGTATACAGCTATATATATACATACATATCCTTGTAGTCTTCGTCAATTGACCTCTAACTTGCAAGCTAGCTTCTCAAGATCAGATTAATGTTAGTTTTCAAAACTAGCGCCGAATTATGTTAGAAATTCTATGTGTTCAAATGCATTTGTTGGAAGTTCTGTGTATGTTTTATTAATGGTGATACATTGAAATTATGTGTATCTTCATCATCATTAACCCACTGAAAAGGCTCCCACTCAAGATGGATTAAGGGCACAAGACGTGCCCAACCTTTCTCTTGCAATTATTGATTATGTTTCCAAATACCTATAACAGAATACTGTATATACAATTAGTCCTTTATTCTAAATCTTAATCCAGTATAAATAAATGTTTATTACACCATTTTGCCTTCATTTCAATGATGTGCTCATAGTGAATCTTACAGACACCAAATTAAGAGCTGCTAAATATCGTTTGTTGTATATTTTAGGGTGCGTTCAATGTCATTGAAGAGCGTCATGATTGGTGTCTCCAAAAGTTGGGTGAGTTGTGGAGAAAATGGAAGTGTAACTTGCATCGTAAGTGGATGTATGATGAGAATGGAGCTGTCCAAATGACACCACCATCCTTGTATAAGCAGATAACTCAAGATCAGTAGAACGCGTTTGTGGCATCTCACGGTACTGAAGAATTTAAGGTAATATTCTCATCTTTTTTTCTCTTATACACATTAATTATTTTATGATAAATAGTATCTCAAACAATTTTCTTCTTGTATACTTCGTACTTTTTAATAAGGCAATGAGTAAAAAGAACAAGGAGAATGCTGGTAGAAGAAGAGGGATATACTATGGCTCTCGAGCAGGATATCGAGGGATTCGAGTTAAAGTCGTAAGTTGTTTGTATTTATTTGATATTATAATTGACTTGCAAGTTAAAAGTTAGCGTTAACTTTCATGAACTCTATTGTTTTTGTTAGAAAAAAAGATTTAGCTGCCAAGGGAAAACAAGTGGAAAAAGTTGATCGATATTTAACTTGGCTAAGGGGTCACAAGTCTGACAAAAGGGATATGACTGATTATGTTAAGGAAGTCGCTTTGAAAATTGTAAGTTCAAGATATCTGTAATTTAGCATCTTAGCTTTTTTATGTTAAGGACATACTTTTCTTTGCTGCTGGTTTTGGTTTTTATCGCTTTTTCGAGGGCGTAAAGTGCGCTTTTTTGCTGCTGAAATCGTCTTTGTGCTATTTAGTTTTTTATCGCTGTTTCGCTGCGGTTTTTATGGCTCATTAGCTAGTGTTTCTTGTTTTGTAGGAAGCAATAGAAAAGGATGTTGAGGCTGGTGTATTTGTGCCCGAAGGACGGGAAGACATACTCGCTAAGACTACAGGCAAGCCTGAGTATCCTGGCCGTGTGTGTGGAGTTCCTCAAGGTATATCCATTACTGAGTATTTTGGAAAGGGACCAAAAAAACCGACACGAGAAGAGTTGTACGAGAAGATAAATTGCATGCAAGTGAAAATTGATGATATAGAAAAGATGAAAGCGATGATGATGCATTTTTGGCAAACTGGTGAGAAGCCAAGTCCTGAAGTTTTAGATGATTTAAGGAAAGGGGTATCTATGAGTACCGAAGGATCGAGAAAGTCAACATCTATGCAGGGGTCTCATAGTCAATCACCACAACTGAATGAAGAGCAATCACTACAAATGAGTGAAGAGCCACTCCGACAGGAGACACCCAGAGAGGAGACACCACGAGAGGAGGTTTATCGTGCTCCCAAGACCATTATTCCGAATATTTCTGACCCACCACCAAAGCAGGTTTTATAAGCTTTCGTTTAAGACACTAATTTCAATTTCAAAGTAAATGAAAATAGTTTGAAATTCAGTTTTAACGTAAATGTTTAGGCCTGGAGAGCTTGTGTACTATCATTGCCAAGCAAATCACCAAAGATAGTGGTTTCAGGATTGGTATACCTATCAAGAAAGGACGAATTTTTTACTGTTCATGGCATCTCCCTTCGTGATGGGTTTAGAAAATTTTCAATCAAGGAGGTCTATTCTGGGTCAGAAAATGCTGATTTACCAGTGCCTGTTGATGATATGATGACATTGATTCAAGCTAAGGAATCATTTATTCAGTGGCCGCAAAGTCATATTCATGGTCCTGATAAGGTAATTAAGATTTCTAGTATCTTAATATAAAATACATTTAACATTTATGTCGTCTATCAACTTATTTATGGTAATTTAAATAAACATGAAAAAGAATCATCAAGAAGAAAAAGCATCACCAAAAACGTCCAAGCCTCAAAAGACTTCGCCCTTGATTCCACCAGCAAACACTTTCCTTGGTATAAAAGTTAGTCGTGAGTTTAAGCAAAAGCAGAGGACTATGGATTTGAAGTTGTTAGAAACTGAGCCTCGGGTGTTAAAGGCAAGCGGGACAACGATCAATGTTGAGATTGATGAACATATATTACACAATAAACAAACTTGCAGCCTGAGTTATGAAGAGCTTGTTCATTTGTTGGATGAAGCTGAGATTCGTGCCTCTCACATTACTCTTTTTATGAGGTTCGTTGTTTTCTGTTCTTGATTTACAAGACTTTTCGTTAATTTGTCAACTAATTACTTGCCTTGCCTTGCCTTGCCTGAATCGTTCTTGCAATTAAATTGCAGATTTTTATTCAATTCTAAATGGAAAAAATTTCACAAGTAAAAATGACTGTTTATTTTGATTTTATTTACCTTTTAGTAAAATTCATTTCTTATTGTGGTAGGTATTTGAGTGATGTTACCGAGACTATGCGAAGTACGAGTTCATATGGGTTTTTGTGCCCACATACATTATCCCCATATTCCACTGTCCAGAATGAAAACTCTCGATCTGATTATATTGCTAGCGCCATGACATGTACCAGATGTGGTAGAGGTCGGAAACTTATATTTGCTCCATATGTCGAGGGGTAAATATAAACTTCTTTTCATAGTATTATAATGATTATCTTATTCATTCACACATAATTAAGTTGATATGTTAATTATTTTTTTTCCAACTCATTGTGAACATTGGATGTTGGGTGCGATCAATCCGGCTGAAAGTATAGTTTATTGGTGTGATCCTGCTGGATATGAGAAGCCTCGTCAATTTTTCGTGGATACAATTACTAAGTATGTCTTTTTTTTTTTTTGCTACTATGTACTCCCTCCTAATTAAAGTGTTTGCCCCATTTCCCTATTATATGAGTCTTGTATTTTAATAAAATGGGTCAAACACTTTAATTTGGAGGGAGTAAGCAGTTGTATTATTCGTAAAATGATGGAAAGTTGCAGGACAACAGCAATAATGCCAAGTTTGGAATGTAACTAAACCTAGTAACATGGGTACCAAATACTATACACACAAGTATTCATGACGGCTCTTAGGATCCTGCATTGGAGCCTTGTTTTCCTGGCTTTATGCCTGTTTAGTTTGAACCCCAGCCATTCTTCCTTCTTAACTAGGATTGCGATTAACCTCAAGAGTTTCTGCTTTTGAAGTAAATAGTATGCACCCGTTGGACCATAATTTATCTGGCTTCGTATAATTACAAAGTATTTTCAATGTATATGTGATCTTGTTTTTGCTATTATGCTTGAAATTAAAATTTCATTGACTAAAACGGAATAAGTTCTATCAATATATACAGGGCCTTTAATAAAAGGAACTCTATAGATCTACTTGCCGGATATGAGGCCAAAGAGGTTGTTTGGAAAAAAGATAAAGGTACTTCTTGTGTGTCAATATTTTAGTGTTTTAACATACTTTAGTTTTGGTTAATTTCACTTATTGAGTAGTGTGTATGTATTTATAATGTGAGCTTGTATTTTAGTGCCCTATGCAGCCCTTTGGTACCGTCTTATGTGGATATTATATTTGTCGATACATGCTGGATATAATCAGAGGAAGATATGTTAGCATTATTCCAAATGTATGTTTTTGCTTCTTTATTTAAATCATTACAACCTATTTGTTTACTTTCATTTAGACGTCATGTATAGAATTTTTCTCACATATTTTCTTTAAATTTGTTTGCAGTTCATGCTTAAAGCCCCAAAGTCATATACACTTGAGCAAATTGATGAGGTGAGGGATATATGGGCCAACTTTGCACTCCAATTTAAGCCAACGATAAGCGATGATTAAGTTTAGCTTAAGTAGGTTAGGTTTGTTTTACTTTGCTTGTTTCGTAAAAGAACAATGAACTTAGAAACATTTATAAACGCTAATTCAAAACTTGTAGCTAGAATTTGTGGATCGGAGATGTATGTTGGGTTAATGTAGTATTTGGAGACTCTTTTGGTATGACAATGCAAGATTTTACGCTATTATTGTAAGCTATATAGCTGATTTGAGCCATATAGGCTGGTTAATGTAGTATTTGGAGATTCTTTTGGTATGACAATGCAGGATTTTACGCTATTATTGTAAGCTATATAGCTGATTTGAGCCATATAGGCTGGGAATATTAAAAATAAAATTCTATATAAAAAAAAATAGCAGGTACAAAGACGTCGGTTTATTTAATAACCGTGCTCTATTAATTCAAAATTATAGCGGTTGGTGCAAATGCAGCGCGGGAAATTTTAATAAAGAGAACGGTTCAATATTTGGAAAGAGAACGCAAAAGCAGAACGGTTATGTGTTTAACCGTTCTAAAAGGGCGTACAAAAGAGGACGGTTAATAATTGAACCGTTCTGTTTAAGTTAAATAAAGAGCACGGTTAGATTAGCAGCAACCGTTCTCTTAGGAAAAGAGGACGACTAACGGGAGCACGGTTCCCGTAATGATATAAGGACGGTTTTCAACCGTCTTCTTTCCTCTGTTTTGTAGTAGTGCAAAGAGAGAGAAGTTCTTCTCCATATCACGAAACCACTCCGAGAGAGCAACGGGATCCACTTCACCACCATAGGTCCTAGCCTTGTTCCTTGCTAGTTGACTTGCAATCCAAGCATAGCTTCCTTGACGGTTAGCTTCGGGTGTAGGGGGAGCGGGTTGAGCATTTTGTTTATTAGCAAGCACTTGTGTGACGGCTTGCATGATAGCATTCTCCACATTGGTTGGTCGTACCATCTTTTGCACAAGAGCAAACAAGTTAGAACCTATCACAAAACATACACAAAAAGGCTACCAACTTAGGTCCTTAATTCTACCCATCTCTCATTCATTATTCAAGGTCAAGTGAGAAATTTAAGTTGGGGTACACGTGTGTGCGTCGGGAGCAATATATGCTCTGATACCAACTGTGACACCCCTCGTTGAGGCAACTAAATATAACTAGTAAATCGTGGCGGAAACACGAGATTTTTAAAACTTTTAAGGCTTCTAGTGAAGTCCAACGCGAGGTAACACCAACACGATAGATAAGTTTAGATAGTTAAGTTTAAGTTTACAATACAAGTCTATTTATTGGGGAAAAGATATCCCACGAATGAATGGCGCCGTTGCCGGGGAGGCGACGCTTTTTATCTGTTTTATTTTGTTTGTCCTTTCGCCTCAAGGGAAGACTAAGTACCTTGAGGCTGTTCTTATCTTTCTCTTTAGTGCTGTTTTGATAGGCTCACAGGTTTATTAGACAGGCTACCGAGGGAGATTATCGAAGGGAAGGCTTGAGTACCTTCGATCCCTCTTGCCAAGATGACATCTGTTTCCCGACTAATCGCTCAGTTTGAAGCCCAAGCTGAGAAACCTGCTAGTTGGGAAAGGAAGAAATCTTGGGGATGTGGTGCTGCTGAGCACAATGCAGCTGTAGTTGTGCCGCCACATCCACCCCATCAATGGACACCGCAAGAAGATCCTCGTGATATAGAGAAAAAGAAAACCGCTGAGTCGAAATCCTTAATTCTGGAATTTGGTAGACATGTCGGTGCTCAAGTCACCGAAATTGCTGAGTTACAGTCCGAAATCGCTCGGTTAACAGCTGGGTTGGATGAACAGAAATCAAAAGAGGTGTGCTTGACCAAGAGCGGTTTTCCCCATGAAGAACCCACGTTGCCCAATGCTGAAAATGATTTCTATATTTCGGATGACGACTTTCTATCGTATTTCCAGAACGTATGCAGGGATGTCAGCGCTGTTCAGGAAGAAAGTCCTCGATCGAGTAACATCTCTTCTCGATCGAGTGACATACATGAGGAAAGTGCTCGATCGGGTGAACATTCTGCTCGATCGAGTGACGGACAGGAGGATAGTACTCGATCGAGTGATTGTGTTACTCGATCGAGTGAGGTGCGGAAGGAACTTTGTCGATCGAGTGAGCAATTTGCTCGATTGACTGAATTGGCCATTGATGGGAGCTTTTATTCGTCACTTGGGTTCATATTGGATGACGGGTTTGACGATGATGAGGATTACGGTGAACCTCCCTTATTCACAGCCGAGTCAGATACACTTGAAGCTGCGATTTACGGGAAGGATTCCACTGAGGAGGTTGATGCGAACCGAGACGGTAATTGTTCCTAGCACGGATGAGGTAATCCATTCCTTTGTCAGTGATTCCGTTGTTGAGAGCAACCAACCTGAGGTAGTAAACGATAACTTTATTATCGTTCGTTTTAATAGTATATTGCCTCGATTGACTCGCGTTATTTCTTTTAAGGTTATACCTCCTCTCATGTGGTCGATTAATTTAAAGATTTTTCACCGTCTTTATCATTTCAAGTTCATTAATCTGAGACGATACCCTATTTCATTGACGACTGCTCCCGCGCTCCTATATTTTGTGGACAAATTTAGGAGCGCCCATAGGAAATTTGTTAGGCTTAAATGTTTACATATTTTTATTTCCTATTTCTGTAATCCACTTTGGTGCTACTTATGCTGTTGTGTAGCACATGCGCACTATTTGACAAAAGTTCTTTGCGCGCTTTGAAAATGCTTTTGATCGTGATCATTAGAGAGGCTCGAAGGAAAGAAGGTCGATTGGGACTGATGAAGCTAGCGCTACCCGGGAGGCAACCCGGAGATTTTATTTTGTTTTTATTTCATTTTCAGTTGTAATAAATGGTTCTTATACCATAAAACTTCCTCAGTATGCTTGTTTTGGTTAGTTGCGGGCTGTTTTAATTGTATTTTGCAGGAATTCATCGAGCATCACTCGATCGAGTGGTTTTGCCCACTCGATCGAGCACTGTAGCTAAGGGAATCACTCGATCGAGTGATTAATCATTCGATCGAGCACCTGCAGAAACATTACCACTCGATCGACTGATATTCCCTTCGATCGAGCAGTTTTTGGATGCCCATTCACTCGATCGACCACTGTTGGACTGCCATCGAGTGCTATTTGACTTGTATCAGCTTCCTGAGACGGTTTTCCGGGCCTTAGCAACCTCCCATTTCATGGTCGGTTTGGGGAGGTCCCCGTATTCGCGCGTCTTGTAAGTTTTCCGCTTTTACTCTCTTTCTCCTTCAGTTTACATTTCCTTTCCATGTTTTGGTACAATGGGGGCATTGTACAGTTTGGTTTGGGGAGGTTATGCATCCATATCTGTGTCTCGCATGTTGTTTTCATTGCATTTCAGTTATCACGTCTAATTTATGTTTGCATTGTTGTTTATTTTTGTTGAAAATTCAAAATCACATAAAAATTGAAAAAATTCATAAAAATTCAAAAAATTTCATGTTTATTTTAGCATATAGGTTGAGTCGGAACGGTAGATTTCAATGATGATATTGCAATATATCTGTCTTTTTGCTTAAGCCTTGCATTGAACTATTATCTTATTAGCTTTGTCTTATTGCATATCTACGAGTTTATGTTTAAATTTAGCTGAACATATAGACTTGACCTGAAATTTTGGCAACCTACTTATAATTTCTAAGATTTAGAGCCATATAAACTGGTGTCATTTGTGACCAGTTTCATGTAGGATTGTGAGTAGTATACTCCTTGCATATCATGTATCATTAATTTGCACATATATGAAATTCAATTGCTTTTTGCCGTCATACATTCGGGTTAGTGGTTGGTGTCACATGCAGGGAGGTGCTTACATTTTCCCTTTCTTTCATTTTTACCCATAAACTCCACATTAGCCAAATTTGCCAGTTGACCCTTTAGTTACATCCAAATTTAGCCTGCCTTGTCAAGCTAGTTTAGATTGTTGTTTTGCGGTATATATTTCATTGCACCAAATATTGGCGCATATTCTATTGAATCGGAGTTGGTAATCTATGAAGAAAGGGAGGATGATGAAAAGAAAATGACGAAAAAAAAAAAAAAAAAAAAAAAAAATGAAAGGAAAAGAAGAAACCGAAAGAAAAAAAAAAGAGAAGAAAAGATTTCAAAAAAAAAAGAAAAAAAAATGTTTGATTATGAGACGGTTTCACTCCTATGCTTTATCTTATATCATATGAGGAGTGTGTTTCTAGTTTGGTTTGGTGAGATTTTATGCCAAATGAAGGGCATGTGCTTATTTCATAATTGAGTTGGAAATGGATGCTTTCATATGGTTCTGTTTAGGTACTAGCTTGATCACCTATACCTCCACATTCCCATAAATGTTTTGCCTTTTCTTACCCATTGCCTCACTTTACCATATTTTTGTAAGCCCTCGGCTGTGACAGGACCTTGTTGGTTGGAATGTATGTACGGTAGCTAGAATTGTCTATCATATTAGTTGCATGCATGTTTATGTGGGTCGTAGTTTAGGTGAGCGACTATATTTCTTTCTCTCTTACATTCATTTGCTTACCCTGTGCTTCATGAGAGAAGAGTGACCCGTGAGAGTTCACTATTAAAGGTCTTGCAAGGTCGACGGTTCAGCTACTTTTATAAACATCTTATAACTCGTTTGCATTTGACTGTCTTGCTATAAGTGTTAGTTTGCTTGCATTAAATTGGCTTAAGTGGGCATTTGTAGCTAGCTCTGAGTTATCTTTTTCCGTTCCTTTAGTTGCATTTTAGTTTACTCGGGGACGAGTAAAGGTTTGGTTTGGGGAGATTTGATACGTGCATTTTATATAGTCTTTTTAGCCTATTTTATGCACGTATTTCTATGCTTTTATCGTGGTTTTATGCTACGAAATGCCCCGAATATGCTACTTTGGTGTATTTTGTCTTAATTGCAGGAATGAGCCATAAAGTAGCGAAATCAAGCCATTTACCACTCATTTAGCATGCATTTGGAGGAAGAGTGGATTTGGAGCGGGAAATGTTGCTGTCTTGGGATGCATGGAGCTATTTCGGGAGCTAAAAGGACAAGTCAAGTCAAACTAACGAGAATCACAAGCTGCTGAAGTCAAGATCCACTCGATCGAGTGTTTTATAGGTCGATCGAGTGGTTAGGATTCAATGATAAGTCGATCGAGTGGTTAGTTTACTCGATCGACCAGTCCTCTTTATGCATTTACTCGATCGAGGACATTCTAGGTCGATCGAGCAGGTTTTTGTGTTAAGTTCACTCGATCGAGTGGCTTAGTTGGTCGATCGAGTGAGTTCGCTGACGGGTTGGGCTTTTAAGCTTTAATTCGTTAATTAGGTTTAACCCTACTCTTAATTTCTTATAAATAGGAGTTAGGGATGTCATTTGTAATCATCGAATAACCCGAGGAAGGATCACGTTACTCCTTTCCCCTTCTTTTAAACACTGTTACTTCGTTCTCTTATTTCCGGATCGCTTAATTTCAGTAATTCTTCTTCCCTTATTCACTTTTAATGCTTATTTCTTCTTTATTTATTGTTCTTGCTTAGTTTATCATGAGTAGCTAATTTCCCATAGTATGTTAGGATTAGGAAAGCCGTGGTAGCAATGTTTTAACTGTATTAAATAGATTAGTCTTGCGATAGAATTGTATTAGGCAATTTAATTGTTATCAGGTCGAATGAGTGACATGCAGGAGACCAATAATTTTAGTTAACCCCGACCTAGATCGAAAGATTGGAAGGGAAGGCTTGCTTAATTACAATAGGGTATTGCAGTGAGGGCGAAAGTTAAGCTGTTTACGCTCTAGGGCGGTTTAAGGACCGAAAGGTGACGACCATAGCTCTTCTTATCAATAGTCTAATCGCCTTAATATTCATGATAGCATAAGATCCGATAGCTGCCACGGTGGACCGACTCTTAGCATACTCCCTTCTCTCTTACTGTTGATTTCTCCTTTTATTTTCCCTTGCTTAGTTTTTAGTTTAGTTATTTTACAATCAATTAAACCCCCACACTGTGACACCCTGATAGACCGAATTAGACAGATATTTAGCAACTTAGCCTCCCTGTGGAGATCGACCCTACTTGCCGCTGACTTCTGTTAGCAGTAATCTAGGTATTTTATTTTTGGTACGAAACGACAGTATCAAATTTTGGCGATTTGATACGTGCATTTTATATAGTCTTTTTAGCCTATTTTATGCACGTATTTCTATGCTTTTATCGTGGTTTTATGCTACGAAATGCCCCGAATATGCTACTTTGGTGTATTTTGTCTTAATTGCAGGAATGAGCCATAAAGTAGCAAAATCAAGCCATTTACCACTCATTTAGCATGCATTTGGAGGAAGAGTGGATTTGGAGCGGGAAATGTTGCTGTCTTGGGATGCATGAAGCTATTTCGGGAGCTAAAAGGACAAGTCAAGTCAAACTAACGAGAATCACAAGCTGCTGAAGTCAAGATCCACTCGATCGAGTGTTTTATAGGTCGATCGAGTGGTTAGGATTCAATGATAAGTCGATCGAGTGGTTAGTTTACTCGATCGACCAGTCCTCTTTATGCATTTACTCGATCGAGGACATTCTAGGTCGATCGAGCAGGTTTTTGTGTTAAGTTCACTCGATCGAGTGGCTTAGTTGGTCGATCGAGTGAGTTCGCTGACGGGTTGGGCTTTTAAGCTTTAATTCGTTAATTAGGTTTAACCCTACTCTTAATTTCTTATAAATAAGAGTTAGGGATGTCATTTGTAATCATCGAATAACCCGAGGAAGGATCACGTTACTCCTTTCCCCTTCTTTTAAACACTGTTACTTCGTTCTCTTATTTCCGGATCGCTTAATTTCAGTAATTCTTCTTCCCTTATTCACTTTTAATGCTTATTTCTTCTTTATTTATTGTTCTTGCTTAGTTTATCATGAGTAGCTAATTTCCCATAGTATGTTAGGATTAGGAAAGCCGTGGTAGCAATGTTTTAACTGTATTAAATAGATTAGTCTTGCGATAGAATTGTATTAGGCAATTTAATTGTTATCAGGTCGAATGAGTGACATGCAGGAGACCAATAATTTTAGTTAACCCCGACCTAGATCGAAAGATTGGAAGGGAAGGCTTGCTTAATTACAATAGGGTATTGCAGTGAGGGCGAAAGTTAAGTCACATTTTTACGCTCTAGGGCGGTTTAAGGACCGAAAGGTGACGACCATAGCTCTTCTTATCAATAGTCTAATCGCCTTAATATTCATGATAGCATAAGATCCGATAGCTGCCACGGTGGACCGACTCTTAGCATACTCCCTTCTCTCTTACTGTTGATTTCTCCTTTTATTTTCCCTTGCTTAGTTTTTAGTTTAGTTATTTTACAATCAATTAAACCCCCACACTGTGACACCCTGATAGACCGAATTAGACAGATATTTAGCAACTTAGCCTCCCTGTGGAGATCGACCCTACTTGCCGCTGACTTCTGTTAGCAGTAATCTAGGTATTTTATTTTTGGTACGAAACGACAGTATCAATGAACATGAATCTAAAAGTAGGTGAGTCTATTAAAGTAATAGCTAAATAAGGCCCAAGGTAAGAACTCGCTAGCTCACACAGTCTTCCCCACTTAAGCTTCATCACCAACCTGTCATTCATAATAAATATGAAAGCCACAGTCAGTGGGGAGTAACTCAGGGTTCTCCCAGCCACAATATGTCAAAATACAAGTAATTATGAATGTAATTAAACAAACAAGCATAAGAATAAATACTTACGATAACAAGAGAATCATGATTAGTATACAAAATGCAATAAGAGTAGTTATGCATAAATGAGAGAAGAATAATTAGGTCAAACGGTCACCAATTGACTCGACTCAAATGTAAGACAAATTACAAAGTATAGACTCAAACAAGACAACCCTCTAGACTCCAACCTCTTGGTAGGACGACGATCATAATACGGTCCTAGTCTAAACCTGGCCAGACTCTCGGGATGGACGACACCCGATTCGACAAACGATACCAAATCGTATCCAAGACTCGAAATATGGTACACCTAACCGTGCCCGAAAGTCGAGTAACCTCAAGCGGAACCTTGTCACCTAACCGTGATCCCCGGTCCGAAGAGGCGGAAGGAAAAATAGCCCAACTCGGAAACAATGGCACCTAACCGTGACCCAATGTCCGAGGGCAAATAAATAAGGAATGTCGAGTAGTCTCACAATGTAAAACGTCACACTCGGGTCACAAATACGAGTGGAAAAGATTGCACAAACATAACGTAAACAATTCATGTGAAGCATGCATAAGTATAAAGGTATGAGAAACATCAGGTACTCTCTGCCGGTGTGGGCACCGGCTGCCGGCCCACCGGCAGAGGATTCATGCTATGGTGAACAATGTCAAATTAGGTGAGGGTGTATTCTCTGCCGGGTGGCCGGCTGCCGGCCCACCGGCAGGGGATACAAGCTAAAGGAAACAAGGTCAAAAACATTCAATGTGTATCCTCTGTCGGGTGGCCGGCTGCCGGTCCACCGGCAGGGGATACAAGCTAAAGTCAATTAATCTTCAACATTTCACATTGTGTATTCTCTCGCGGTTGACCGGCTGCCGCCCACCGGCAGGGATACACCCTATTATAAAAAACACCAAAATTTCATGTATACGCTGCCGGTTGGGTAGGCCGGCTGCTGCCCACCAAGCAGAGGATTACAAAGGCTTAATTCTCTATTTTTACAAGTCAGAAATGCAAAGACGCGCTGCCGGTTGGGTAGGCCGGCTGCCGGCCCACCGGCAGAGGATCACTGTATACGAAAACTCAACAAACATTCATCTAAGGCCTTCCAAATTCAACCATCTTTCATTTAATCATTTCATACTTCTTAAACATGATGAATACTCAGAAAATTACCACTTTCAAGATGTAATTAACATATGGGGTGGGTTATAAGTCATTAAAGTGAGGCTTAAATCAAATAATTATGAGGGAATTACACTAACATCATCTCATATTTCACCATATTACAACAAGACATGAAATTACTCCTTAAACATGTGAGAATTGTCATACAAGTATTCTACTCAACACCAAATCACCAAAAAGCATGAAAGACACCAAATTTAACATTCATGTGAGTCTAATACTACACAATTCACACAATTTTAACATAAAAGTCGAGTAACCCATCACCGTTACCTTTTTGCACTTCAATCTTCTAAAGACTCGTCAATGATGTAGCTATCCTCCTCCGGGTTGTCCAAGTTCTCCCCTAAACACAAAAACAAAGGTATTAAGTCAAGAATCCACATCCTTGTAAGATGAGAATTTCGAAATAGAGGAAAAGATGGCAACTTTCTTACTTAGAAAGAAGGAAAATGAGAAAAGGAAGAGAATGGCGCGAAAAGGAACGAGATTGGTGAAGAATTGAGTGAGATATGGTGATTTTAGGGTTAGTAAGGGAAGGTTCAACAATGGTGATGTGGTTGTTGGGAAATTTCAGAAATTAGAAGTGAGGGAGATGAAGTTGTGAGGGTTTAGTTGAGGTTTTGTGTAGAAAAAAGAGGGGAAAAAAGGCCCATGAGTCAAGTTAAGCCCAATAACTCAAAATGAGTCGGTATCTACTAGAATTTTCGTCCCAAGTCTACTATAACTCGAGTCGGAGAATAATATTATTAAAATCTACACTATTATCACCGTTACACGGCTAAGACAATATTTTATGAAAATAAGCTTTAAATAATAATTATTTAATAAAAATTACTTAAAAGTTTATTAAAAAAATATTAGGAAAGCGCGGGGTGTTACATTACATGTGACAAAATTGACAAATGACAAAATATAAAATGGACTTGCTATTTTATAAGTGCCGAAAAATTGGAGGGTTTAAGGTGTATATTGTGTTTTTATTTTAAGTGGAAAACACTATGATTACTACCTCATACTAGCCATGCAACCCTATAGCTTTTGAGAAGAGCAGCTATTGCATGCATAGGCTCCCCAATAAAGCCCCCCACCCAACCGGTTTTCTCTTGAGGACAACCCACATTGTTTTCTCTATTATTCATGCTTTTTCACCTAACATTTTCTAGTGTAAGAAATGTGTTCATCTCTATCTTTTGTGAAAATCCTAGAGAAATAAAAACTCCACACTACTACAAAACAGAGGAAAGAAGACGGTTGAAAACCGTCCTTATATCATTACGGGAACTGTGCTCCCGTTAGTCGTCCTCTTTTCCTAAGAGAACGGTTGCTGCTAATCTAACCGTGCTCTTTACATTATCTTAAACAGAACGGTTCAATTATTAACCGTCCTCTTTTGTACACCCTTTTAGAACGGTTAAATACATAACCGTTCTACTTTTGCGTTCTCTTTCCAAATATTGAACCGTTCTCTTTATTAAAATTTCCCGCGCTCCATTTGCACCAACCGCTATAATTTTGAATTAATAGAGCACGGTTATTAAATAAACCGACGTCTTTGTACCTGCTATTTTTTTTATATAGAATTTTATTTTTAATATTCCCAGCCTATATGGCTCAAATCACCTATATAGCTTACAATAATAGCGTAAAATCCTGCATTGTCATACCAAAAGAATCTCCAAATACTACATTAACCAGCCTATATGGCTCAAATCAGCTATATAGCTTACAATAATAGCGTAAAATCTTGCATTGTCATACCAAAAGAGTCTCCAAATACTACATTAACCTCAACATATATCTCTGATCCACAAATTCTAGCTACAAGTTTTGAATTAGCGTACATAAATGTTTCTAAGTTCAATGTTCTTTTACGAAACAAGCAAAGTAAAACAAACCTAAGCATGAACTGCAAACAAATTTAAAGAAAATATGTGAGAAAAATTCTATACATGACGTCTAAATGAAAGTAAACAAATAGTTTGTAATGATTTAAATAAAGAAGTAAAAACATACATTTGGAATAATGCTAACATATCTTCCTCTGATTATCTCCAGCATGTATCGACAAATATAATATCCACATAAGACGGTACCAAAGGGCTGCATAGGGCACTAAAATACAAGCTCACATTATAAATACATACACACTACTCAATAAGTGAAATTAACCAAAACTAACGTATGTTAAAACACTAAAATATTGACACACAAGAAGTACCTTTATCTTTTTCCAAACAACCTCTTTGGCCTCATATCCGGCAAGTAGATCTATAGAGTTCCTTTTATTAAAGGCCCTGTATATATTGATAGAACTTATTCCGTTTTAGTCAATGAAATTTTAATTTCAAGCATAATAGCAAAAAAAAGATCACATATACATTGAACATACTTAGTAATTATACGAAGCCAGATAATTATGGTCCAACGGGTTCATACTATTTACTTGAAAAGCAGAAACTCTTGAGGTTAATCGCAATCCTAGTTAAGAAGGAAGAATGGCTGGGGTTCAAACTAAACAGGCATAAAGCCAGGAAAACAAGGCTCCAATGCAGGATCCTAAGAGCCGTCATGAATGCTTGTGTGTATAGTATTTGGTACCCATGTTACTAGGTCTAGTTACATTCCAAACTTGGCATTATTGCTGTTGTCCTGCAACTTTCCGTCATTTTACGAATAATACAACTATTTACTCCCTCCAAATTAAAGTGTTTGACCCATTTTATTAAAATACAAGACTCATATAATAGGGAAATGGGGCAAACACTTTAATTAGGAGGGAGTACATATTAGCAAAAAAAAAAAGACATACTTAGTAATTGTATCCACGAAAAATTGACGAGGCTCCTCATATCCAGCAGGATCACACCAATAAACTATACTTTCAGCCGGATTGATCGCACCCAACATCCAATGTTCACTATGAGTTGGAAAAAATATAATTAACATATCAACTTAATTATGTGTGAATGAATAAGATAATCATTATAATACTATGAAAAGAAGTTTATATTTACCCCTCGACATATGGAGCAAATATAAGTTTCCGACCTCTACCACATCCGGTACATGTCATGGCGCTGGCAATATAATCAAATCGAGAATTTTCATTCTGGACAGTGGAATATGGGGATAATGTATGTGGGCACAAAAATCCATATGAACTCGTACTTCGCATAGTCTCGGTAACATCACTCAAATACCTACCACAATAAGAAATGAATTTTACTAAAAAGGTAAATAAAATCAAAATAAACATTCATTTTTACTTATGAAATTTTTCCATTTAGAATTGAATTGAAATTTGCAATTTAATTGCAAGAACGATTCAGGCAAGGCAAGGCAAGTAATTAGTTGACAAATTAATGAAAAGTCTTGTAAATCAAGAACAGAAGACAGCGAACCTCATAAAAAGAGTAATGTGAGAGGCACCAATCTCAGCGTCATCCAACAAATGAACAAGCTCTTCATAACTCAGGCTGCAAGTTTGTTTATTGTGTAATATATGTTCATCAATCTCAACATTGATCATTGTCCCGCTTGCCTTTAAAACCCGAGCCTCAGTTTCTAACAACTTCAAATCCATAGTCCTCTGCTTTTGCTTAATCTCACGACTAACTTTTATACCAAGGAAAGTGTTTGCTGGTGGAATCAAGGGCGAAGTCTTTTGAGGCTTGGACTTTTTTGGTAATGCTTTTTCTTCTTGATGATTCTTTTTCATGTTTATTTAAATTACCATAAATAAGTTGATAGACGACATAAATGTTAAATGTATTTTATATTAAGATACTAGAAATCTTAATTACCTTATCGGGACCATGAATATGACTTTGCGGCCACTGAATAAATGATTCCTTAGCTTGAATCAATGTCATCATATCATCAACAGGCACTGGTAAATCAGCATTTTCCGACCCAGAATAGACCTCCTTGATTGAAACTTTTCTAAACCCATCACGAAGAGAGATGCCATGAACAGTAACAAATTCGTCCTTTCTTGATAGGTATACCAATCCTGAAGCCACTATCTTTGGTGATTTGCTTGGCAATGATAGTACACAAGCTCTCCAGGCCTAAACATTTACGTTAAAACTGAATTTCAAACTATTTTCATTTACTTTGAAATTGAAATTAGTGTCTTAAACGAAAGCTTATAAAACCTGCTTTGGTGGTGGGTCAGAAATATTCGGAATAATGGTCTTGGGAGCACGATAAACATCCTCTTGTGGTGTCTCCTCTCTGGGTGTCTCCTGTCGGAGTGGCTCTTCACTCATTTGTAGTGATTGCTCTTCATTCAGTTGTGGTGATTGACTATGAGACCCCTGCATAGATTTTGACTTTCTCGATCCTTCGGTACTCATAGATACCCCTTTCATTAAATCATCTAAAACTTCAGGACTTGACTTCTCACCAGTTTGCCAAAAATGCATCTTCATCGCTTTCATCTTTTCTATGTCATCAATTTTCACTTGCATGCAATTTATCTTCTCGTACAACTCTTCTCGTGTCGGTTTTTTTGGTCCCTTCCCAAAATACTCAGTAATGGATATACCTTGAGGAACTCCACGCACACGGCCATGATGCTCAGGCTTGCCTATCGCCTTAGCGAGTATGTCTTCCCGTCCTTCGGGCACAAATACACCAGCCTCAACATCCTTTTCTATTGCTTCCTACAAAACAAGAAACAGTAGCTAATGAGCCATAAAAACCGCAGCGAAACAGCGATAAAAAACTAAACAGCACAAAGACGATTTCAGCAGCAAAAAAGCGCACTTTACGCCCTCGAAAAAGCGATAAAAACTAAAACCAGCAGCAAAGAAAAGTATGTCCTTAACATAAAAAAGCTAAGATGCTAAATTACAGATATCTTGAACTTACAATTTTCAAAGCGACTTCCTTAACATAATCAGTCATATCCCCTTTGTCAGACTTGTGACCCCTTAGCCAAGTTAAATATCGATCAACTTTTTCCACTTGTTTTCCCTTGGCAGCTAAATCTTTTTTCTAACAAAAACAATAGTGTTCATGAAAGTTAACGCTTGCTTTTAACTTGCAAGTCAAGTATAATATCAAATAAATACAAACAACTTACGACTTTAACTCGAATCCCTCGATATCCTGCTCGAGAGCCATAGTATATCCCTCTTCTTCTACCAGCATTCTCCTTGTTCTTTTTACTTATTGCCTTATTAAAAAGTACGAAGTATACAAGAAGAAAATTGTTTGAGATACTATATTATCATAAAATAATTAATGTGTATAAGAGAAAAAAAGATGAAAATATTACCTTAAATTCTTCAGTACCGTGAGATGCCACAAACGCGTTCCACTGATCTTGAGTTATTTGCTTATACAAGGATGGTGGTGTCATTTGGACAGCTCCAGTCTCATCATACATCCACTTACGATGCATGGTACACTTCCATTTTCTCCACAACTCACCCAACTTTTGGAGACACCAATCATGACGCTCTTCAATGACATTGAACGCACCCTAAAATATACAACAAACGATATTCAGCAGCTCTTGATTTGGTGTCTGTAAGATTCACTATGAGCACATCATTGAAATGAAGGCAAAATGGTGTAATAAACATTTATTTATACTGGATTAAGATTTAGAATAAAGGACTAATTGCATATACAGTATTCTGTTATAGGTATTTGGAAACATAATCAATAATTGCAAGAGAAAGGTTGGGCACGTCTTGTGCCCTTAATCCATCTTGAGTGGGAGCCTTTTCAGTGGGTTAATGATGATGAAGATACACAGAATTTCAATGTATCACCATTAATAAAACATACACAGAACTTCCAACAAATGCATTTGAACACATAGAATTTATAACATAATTCGGCGCTATTTTTGAAGACTAACATTAATCTAATCTTAAGGAGCTAGCTTGCAAGTTAGAGGTCAATTGATGAAGACTACAAGGATATGTATGTATATATATAGCTGTATACAAACATAGAACTCATATGATTCAAATCTTATGGTACTCAAATCTATTGATCTCACTAATCTTACAGTAGCTAACATACCCCCGAGCAGTCAATGTATACAAAATTTAGAGGCACCTAAATAAAATATACCGTGAGTTCACCCAACATAAGATCTAAGGTCAGTTTATCCACTTGCTCCCAATTGTCCAATGCGCAACTAACATGCCCCCGAACAGTCACACCAATCCATGAACTAAACTTAGACGCGTATTTTCCTGTAGGCAAATTATCTTCTTTATCCCACTCAAGTTCAATTGGTTTTTTCTCTTTAAAAGCTTTTGCGACCATATCTAACACTGTTCGGCCCCTGTGACCATATCTCCTCTTCTTTCTGCTTGCCTCACCATCAGAGGGGTTCTTCCGACTTCGTTTTCGTCTTTGCGGGGCCATCACGCAACCTGAATATAATAAATCAAAATCGCATTAAAATATTAAATTAAATAAAGGGTTTCAGTTAGGCATAAGCTCTGATGATTTGTGTCTGGTTTGTGGTACAACACCTGAAACTCATATGCATTTGTTTCAGCAATGCCAGTACGCTAAATTGCTTCTGCAGAAACTCAGTGTTGTACTGCATATTTATCAGCCAGAGGTTCAGCTACTGAGTTGGGTCCAATCAAAACCTTGGGCTAAAGTCAAGAAGAAGGTTACCGTTGCCTGGATTCAAGCTTTACATTATCATATTTGGCTGCAACAGAATCAAGTTTGGGTAGATGCCTGGATTCAAGCTTTACATTATCATATTTGCCAAACTCAGTGCTCTACTGCATATTTATCTCTCTAAATTAATTTACCCTAAATTAATTTCCTCTTCAACCCCTAATTAATCATAATCACAACCCCTAAATTAATTTCCCCTTCAACCCCTGCGAGTTTCCTAATTAGAATGATGGTGTTTGGTATGAAGAATGACAATGAAGAAGGAAGCTGAAAAATAGAAGTTGACCCACATACTGACCTGTTGGGCAACGGGTTGTATCAGGTCATATGTGGGACGACTTACTTTGAATTATTACCATGAAATAATCCTTAAATAAATGGTAGTACATGCTGTATATAATAAAACAAAATAAAAGCCTGTAATAAAAATAATAATAAATTGTACTTAATCATGCATCAGAACTGCGATGTCGTTTCTTTGAATTAGACTCACTAATGATCCATATCCCTTCATCGTGATCATCACGCGTGTATAAACTAGAAGGGCCAACTATATCCGTATCATCTAACCGTGATACCTGAGGATCAAAGCCCTCAAATACCACATCGTCATTGCAACTATCCAGTGTGGGCTTACACCTTACAGATAGAGCAACTGACCACTTTTTATCCGACGGGTCAGTGACATAAAACACTTGTTTCGCTTGTGTCCCTATTATAAAGGGATCTTCCTTATGACCAAATTTACCAAGATTTACCAGCGTGAATCCTAATTCATCCTTGCGAATGCCATTATTATTATCAATCCACTTGCATCCAAATATAGGTAGTACAAAATCTGTGTAATCTAACTCCCAATTCTCTTCAATAAATCCATAATAATGCATTTTACTTAAAACAGGATTTTTATCTTTTGAACTAGCGAAATGCATTGTTTCTGCCTCTACACAAACCCCACTATTTTGCATCATGCTCATGTCATCTTGCTCACGAGTGTAAAAGGTGCATCCTTTAAGGCATAACCACTATAAGACGATGCAAAAGTCTTTGGCCCGAAACAAAGTCTTCGTAATCTGGAAGAAATACAATCAGAATATTGTTGCAAGTCTTATATCACTCGACCCTTGAACCAAACTCTAAAAGTCTTGTTGTGCTCACTTGCAATCCACTTCTCAGTTTTATTTCGATGCTTCTCCCTCAACGACGCCATGTGTTCCTCAATGTATGGTTGTACCTCATCCTCGTTATGAAGAACATATGTATGTGCTATATGCCACTTCTCAGTTATCATATCTTGACGAACATGACCCCTAAGACCTTTTCCCATCATCCACTCACTATGTCTATTCTTAGGAACCCCAATTAACTCGGAATTTGATAAGTGTGTATAACAATAAGAAAGTGCTTCATCCGTGATTGCACGCTCAGCGATACACCCTTTAGGACGATATTTATTGGATGTATAGTCCTTGTACACTTTCATCAATCTTTCAAAAGGATATTGATACCTTAGATAAAATGGACCAAGATATTTGATTTCTCTAACCAAGTGTACAGTTAAATGCACCATTATTGTGAAAAATGAAGGAGGAAAGTACATTTCCAATTGACAAAGATAAGTGACAATTAGTTATTGCAAAGACTCTAACTCAGTGGGATCTAACACTTTATTGCATATGGCATTGAAGAAAAAGCAAAACCTAGTGATGGCATATTGAACCTTTTTAGGTAAAATGGACCGTATAGCCACTACTAGTAATTGCTGCATCAAAGTATGACAATCATGAGAGTTTAAACCAATAAGTCTTAGATCTTTCATTAATACAAGGGTGCTGATATTGGATGAATATCCCTCTGGAACTTTAACACCACGCAAACACTCACAAAATTCTATTTTCTCCTTTCTTGAGAGTGTATGAGCGGCCGGAGGCAAATAAGATCGTGTTCCTTTCTCTTGTGGTGCCAATTCGGGTCTAATTTTCATATCCACCATATCTTTCCTAGCTGCTGTGTTATCTTTTGACTTATTCGGAACATTGAGAAGAGTGTTGATTATATTATCACAGACATTTTTATAAATATGCATAACATCTAAGCAATGTCTTATAGAAAGGTCACGCCAATATGGAAGTTTCTCAAAAAAAGGAGACATCTTCTTATATCCACTAGACGCTAATTTAGAACCCTTCTTCCCGTAAGTTATCTTTATATCTTTCACTCGTTGATATACTTCATGACCGGTTAATATCTTAGGAGGGGGTCGATGGTCAGGTTTTCCATTGAACACCTTTTGTTGCCTACGATATGAATGATCATGGTCCAAGAACCTACGGTATCCCGTGTACGCTTGTTTACGAGAAAACTTCAAATAACAAGAATCAACATCTTCTCCGCACAAGGGGCAAGCCTCTTTCCCGTGAACAGTGTGCCCACATAGATTACTGTACGCAGGAAAGTCAGAAATAGTACATAGTAACATTACTTTCAATTTGAAATAACTATTCTGGTAGGCATCAAAGACTTGTATTCCCTTATCCCATAGTAATCTCAAATCGTCGAGAAGAGGCTCCAAGTAAACATCTATGTCATTACCCGGCTCTTTAGGACCAGAAATCAATAAAGACAACATCAAATACTTTCGTTTCATGCAAAGATAGGGAGGCAAATTGTAAATAGCTAAAAACACCGGCCAAGTACTATGTTGACTACTCAAATTTCCAAAGGGATTCATCCCGTCAGTGGAGAGTGCAAGGCGAAGATTTCTGTATTCTTTGCCAAACTCGGGATATTTTTCATCAATAAATTTCCAATCTATCGCATCAGCTGGGTGTCTCAACTTCCCATCATTTGCTTTTGATGTTCTATGCCATGTGAGCAATTTTGCATCTTCTTTATTCGCAAATAATCGTATCAACCTAGGAATTATTGGAAAGTACCACAAAACTTTAGCTGGGATCCCCTCCTTCTTTTTGTATCGCCATTCTTTAAAAACTGGACAACTAGTGAGATTAGCATAATCTTTGCGATATAATATGCAATCATTGGGACATGCGTGGATCTTTTCATATTTCATGCCAATTCCCCTAAGTATCTTCTTTGCCTCATATGTACGATTAGGAAGTACATTATCTTTGGGAAGCATGTCATTTAATAATTCCAAGAGGTCTGTGAAACTCTTGTCACTCCACCCATTTGTTGCTTTTAAATTATAAAGTTTAACAATAGCTGCCAATTTACTATGCTTACAACTACTATACAAAGGCATTTTGGAATCTTTCAATTTATCCAATACAACACTTGTATCCTCCAAATCAGTTTCATCAGGATCTTCATCAGTTTCATCTAGGATATCTTCATCGAAATTTTCATAAATACTGCCTTCTTGTTCATCTCCTCTGAACACATCTCCCCACGATTTATCCGATATATCATCACGCCCATCACCCAACTCAAAATTCATATCACAACCTGAACCTTCTAGCGTTGAATTAGACTCATCGGGATCTTCATCATCACTTAACCACGTTTCTCTCTGAATCTCCCCAAATTGGACATCTACATTTTCTTCCATTATGTCTATAATTTTTGATTCTCCGTGGAAAATCCAACGGCTATACTTCGGATTAAAATTTGTCTTTTCTAAATGTATTCTCACATCTTCAAAACTCATATACCTAATATTCCGACACATATCACAAGGGCACGTCATACTTGATTTGTCTTTCACATTCTTTCTTACGAAGTCATAAAATTCAGCTAACCCGGCATCATATTCTAGGTCGCCTTTTTTTTTACCACGAATCATCCATGTACGACCCATATTCTGTATATAATCAGAACATGTACATACAAGACATTAAAAAATCGTCAAGGGGAATATACTGTACTGGAGTCTTAAGAAAACAAGGTCTTTATACGCCACTCTAAACCCCAAAAAAACAGCAGCAAGAATGATGTAGAAACAAGAAAACATCATAAAAAACCTTAACACCTTGAAATCAACAATAAAAAAAATTAGCACTAATAATTCAATACACCAGTCCAGCTATTTCAGAAATATATTTACTAACACTACTACAAAAAACCTCAAAGAATTTTGTTCGGGTGATTGTTGTTAAAGCTTAGAATTTTGTTCGGATGATTGTAAGGATGATTTAATTTAACGGTTTGGTGCTTAACTATTGTAATTTGGCTAGGGATTGGTTGTTTGAGGATGATTTAAACGCTGTTGTCAGGCTACCGTGCGCTTATGCCTGCTGCCAGTTGCGGCTATCTCTTGCTGCTATTGTTGTCCGGTCGCCGCCATCGCTGCTACTCTTTCTTTTGCCGATGTCGATCGCTTCGCTTGTCAGCTTGACTTCTTTGGTCTTGATCGTAGGTTAGGTAATTAATTCCTCTTATTTTTTCATTTACTTGTATCGGTTTTTTTATTGTGTACCCTCCAGTTTTTTGTTATTCTATGATGTACCCCTTCTTTTTCTAAATTTCATACTATACCCCTAAACTCTATTACTTTGTCTAAACTATGACCTAATGTTGGATTTCCGTCAATTTGACTACTAACTCCGTCAATTTTATAGATGATATAGCATATTTAAATCTTGACTCCTAATTTTGAGAGTAAAGCATACACCAAGGACCTTAAGTATGATAAAAGATAGAAATAAGGACTTAGACTATAACAGTGAAGTTTTAAGGACCTCAATCACTACATTCCGTTAACTTTCCCACTTCCGTCAATTAACTACTACTACTTTTCATTGCTGGGAGTTTTAAGCAATTTAAAATACACATAATTTGTTGACCCCACTGACCCACACTCATTCTCTCCCTTATTTTCATGCAAAATATCCCAATGCTATATTGTTACGTACACTGATGAGAATTTTTGACCAAACGAATTCACATACTTCACATAAAGTTGAAAAATTAAAATAGTTAACAAAATGAGATTTAGGAAAATGTATTTAAAAAATTAAAGTGATGGTATTTTGTGTGACATGTTTATAAGATAAGTCATTCTAAATAACATACTTTGACTTCACAAACACTCGAACGACAGTTAAAAATAGACTAGTGCACAATGAAGACAAACATGAAATATATGTGTTGCCCTTTTGCATCATGCATGCAGAGTGGCATGTTTCTTCTAAACAACGTTTAATTTGGCAAAATATATCTAATTAGTTATTTTACTTCGTTTTACATTTATTTACAGAAAACTCACATGCCCCATATTAAATTAGTGGAAAAGAACAATTAACAAATAAGTAAGCGAAAGAGTATGACCTTCATCAGTAGAGCTAGTAGAGCTGGCTACTCTGACCCTACTCGAACCCGCCATACCTGACCACAAATCAAAACCGACTCGACCCGATAAAGTGACTCGAATCTGAACCCTACCCGATATTGACCTTATAAAGTGACTCGAATCCCAAACCGTTTAATTAAATGCAGTTTTTCCTATGACCTTTCCGGGTCCTCGGATCCTAAATTAACATATTGGGTCATTTTCCATTAGGTCATAATATTATAACCCACCACTCAAAATACATCTTCATTATAATGGACAATTCAAATTTCAAGTTATGACATTGTGTTTAGGTGGTAGCATACTGGGTTGATGTGGTACAAATTGTGGAATGAAAAATCATTATAGAACTGAAGTAGAGTATGTTATACGAGGAGTAGTATTTGTATGAAGTATAATGCAGACTCTAGAAGGAAATCAAAACAGTTAACGGAGACTTTTAGTTGAGGTACTTATAGCTTCTTTACAATAGTTTAGGTCCTTATAGCAATATTTTGTGATACTTTAGGTCCTTCTTATATGCTTAACTCCTAATTTTGACATTTATTATCAACTCACCAACTCCTTTATATCAATTTTGCTCAAATGATTAAGAATGTTGTCATTCAAAAATTTTCCACACTTCTTGCTAGGCTGCTACAATGCTACTGCCTCCCATTTACTACTCTTTCTTCCTATTGTGTTTTTATTGTCATTTTTGAATTTTTTTTTTAACAATTTCGCACTTTGTCTCCTTATTTCTTATACAATGTCGCCCGCTTATTATTGGGATCAAATAACCCAATTCAATGGCTGCCATTTAAGAATCGCTTTTTAATCAGTGCCCAAGGAACGCGGTATCGAAAATTCTTGGGTTAATGAAGGTATTTCAAATTTCATAAAAAAAAGTTATTTTTAAGATTTGAAGCAAATAAAACAAAACAAGATGTTAATTTTGAAATCTTAATAATGTAAACGACTGCTACATAATACAACGAACAAAATCGATCAAAGGAAAAAAAACCGATCATGATGCTAATAATAGCAGGAGAAAAGAGCTCAATCATACCTTAATCTAGAAGATGAAAAGCAAGGATTGATCTTTCAAATAATAAACTTGAGTGTATCTTTTGGTGGGGAGAGAGAATAAATTAGTAAGGTTATGGTAGTATAGTGACAAGAATGAATGAAGAGACTATGGAGTTTGGATGAGTTCTCTGAGGAAAAAGATGGCAAATAAAATTTTGGATTAACACTTAACAACAAAGTTAACGGAGATACAACATGGGTCACAGTTTGGACTATTAAACAGAATTCAGGGGTATAACGGATAATTTTGGAAAAAAAGGGGTACATAGTAGATTATCAAAAAACTGGAGGGATTTCAGAAATTAGCCAAACATTCTAAATTAGCCCTGTACTCAAATGTCTTGAGGGGATTTCAGAAATCAAATCGTGTTCTATTCGTAGACAGCTTAAATTAAGTGGTTTTTTTGGCGTCCAACAGCTTGTGTAACCTTTGATTTAATTGATTCATATATTTGTTTCCTCCTAGCTATTTCAATACAAGGCTACATCCAATTCATCTTTCCTTCAAACCTAATGCCTTACACTACCATAGTTAAGGGTATTTCGTACACCTTATATCACTATTTATATCTCATTACGAAACCCCAAAATCCGGCATAATTCCATGTCTTTTTACTGTCAAATATTAACAATTTAAAGTATACTACACTGACTTCATCTTACACAGTAGAAATAGTAATGCCCTAAAGCCACAATTCAATGAGGAGTAAACCCAAACAAAAGCAATGATTAATATCTAACATAATTCCATGTCTTTTTACTGTCAAATATTAACAATTCAAAGTATACTAAGCTGACTACATCTTAGACAGTAGAAATTATAATTGCCCTAAAGCCACAATTCAATGAGGAGTAAACCCAAACAAAATCAATGATTAATATCCAACATATATCCATGTCTTTTTACTGTCAAATATTAACAATTCAAAGTATACTAAGCTGACTACATCTTAGACAGTAGAAATTATAATTGCCCTAAAGCCACAATTCAATGAGTAGTAAACCGAAACAAAATCAATGATTAATACAAAAATAAAGCAAGATTACGACAGCAGAAGCAAACCCAACAAAATCAATGAGCAGTAAACTCAAATCAAATGGAAAAAATCAATGGGTACATCATTAAATTGAGGAGAAATAAAGATAAGAAGAGTAAATCAGAAAGAGGACGTACGATGGGTGTTTGGATTGGTGGCCGATGAGTGTGCTGTAGACGATTACCTAGGGTTTGAGTGATCGCTTGATTGAGAAGTTTAGTAGTCGAACTGTCGAATTGATGTGTATTGTGTTTGATGGCCGCCTGCTATCATAATTATCTAAATTATGAATAACAAATAAGACGGTTTAATAGATACCCGTCATCTTTTTCCTTTTTCAAGACCGGTTTAATTATTTAACCGTCTTCTTTGTGTTTTTCGACAATATACTACCACGGTTGATAAATGGACCCGTCTTCTATCACTATATTCCAATTGGCGCGCAATTTTGGTGAAAAATTAGGATGGCTCCGCTATAATTCGTCCCGTAAGCCTCGTCCCCTAAGGTCATATTTGTGTCATATTTTTAGTAAAACTAATATTGTTACTAGATCTAAATAATATTGGTTATTATGAGTTTCCTTGGGTATATGATTTTGAGAGAGATTCTAAACTTGAATCTTGTTCATCCATAAGCAAAGCTCAAGAACTAAGTAAGGTAGGTGACCTTACTAGTGCCCAAATATCCGAAACATGCAATGTAAGGAACCGATTTCTTCTCTTAACTATTGATGTTTTCATGCATAAGATTTGTGTTTAATTTTATGACTAAATTAAATGTAACATATATGAATATGTAAAGTAATGAGATATAGATATCTAACAAGCGGTATCCAGAGCACAAGGTTGTTTGCATGCAAATCGGTTATAGTTTTTTCGAGTTATATGATTAACATATAAAACTTATAAATTTGTGTTATTATGATATATCACGAAATTAATTATGCATGTTAAAGTTTCTGGTCCTAAAATTTATTTAGGATATTTTGGTTTAATTTATGGATTTTATTGTTCATTTTATATAATATTGGCATTAAAATGTGATTTTTATGATAAAAATGTCATTTTTGGACGAAAATTAGCTAAACTTTGAATTTTCCAGTGGTTTTTGGATATGTTTTCACATATATTATTTTTAGATGATCTGGAAAGGTTTAGAATTTTTTGAGTTTTTATGCTCGAAATATGGATTTTTCATGATAAAAATCGAATTTAAATAAAAAACAGGTTAATATGAGATAAATTTTGAATCTGGTCATATAAATTTAGTATGTTGTCACATGAAATGTTACAAGATGTTTGTAAAATAATAGGCTATATTGAAGTCTTTATGCATGATTTATGAATTTTTGATGAAAAATAGCATAAATAGTGACTTAATTAGTGAATAATTGCTAAAACATACTACATGACTAAGGAAAAACGTCACATGTTGCATTTTATTATCTATTTTAGATATAAAATTGAAAAGTTGTTAAATATAAATTTTTCTCATGTTTTTATGATTATATTTAATAAATCCGATAAACCGCAACAATGTTTTTCCCGATAAATTTTCGAAATTTTTAACCTAAGTTTTTGAACATTATGAGTGTCATGGTATTTTTTTCCAGAATTTTCATGAGTTTAAATTTCAAATTTCAAATTTATTTGAAATTTTTGTGATTTATTTGATGTTTATAGCATTTTATTGTAATTTTGAGTCCAGTAATGAACAATTTTAAGAAATATAAGTTAATTATTGTCATAAGTTAGTGCAGACAAATTTTGAGTCCTAAGTTGGTTAGGGTAATTAACTTGTGCATAAATATGATTTTATGTAATTTATTGTGATTTTAAAAGGTTGAATCACGCAAATCCGTAAAAACCGTTTAATATACGATTTTGGCTCCTTAAAGGCGATTTAGCATAAAATTGGGCATGTTCATACATATTATAATGCTGCATTTTATTTATGATTGTCATAATTTTATTTTATGTAATTTTGAATTATGTAATTTTACTTAGTATGGCCTTAGTTTTTAATTGGTATTACCTGCAATGTATGGGAATATCGATTCGGTTGTAATTTATTGTGATCTCGTATCACCGTTTTGTAATTTAATAGATTTATTTTATTTTAATTACAAATGTATAATAGGAAATTATGTAATTTGTTATGTAATTTATTTATTTCGGAGTTCCTTAAAGACGGTGTCACTCAAGAAGGCGATACATAAAGACGGTGTTACCTCGAGATGCGTACCAAAACCGAAGTTCAACGGACCAATGGAGTTGGTTTCCGAATATGTAATAGTTAATTAGATTTTCTATTTTAGGAAAGCCATACTAGGATTTAATTTATGCTTTGCATTTTATTTATATGTTGCATGCATCGCTAAATCGCCATAACTAAACATGCATTGTCTTATTAATCGAGTTTATCGACCGTGTCAATTACAATTATCGTAGTTGACCGCTTTAGTTCACTTAAAACATGACAGATAATAAATTGACATGACCTCTCGCTAAAAATAAACAATTGAGACTTAGCCTTGCCAAATAGTAGAAACCATGAAGTACCAGTTTCGCAAGGGAGTTGAGCCGGCTTTACCGTAAGACAAACCTTGTTACGTTGGTGAAGTGGGTGATAAATGTCTAATCCCCGAATTCATGTTGATGAGGGTTTCATCGGCTACCCCGTGCCCAAGTTAATGTGAATTTGGATCATGGACACATTTATTCGAAATTTGGGTTGAACTCAACAAAAGTAATTGATAAGGGTTTCATCGGCTACCCCGTCCCCTTGTCTGATGTGTTTTGGGCTAAAGATAATTGTTAATGTAATTTTATCGACCGAGAGTTCTAAAATTAGAATCGATTAAAGAGTTAATCCACCGAGTTATATTGATAAGGGTTTCATCGGCTACCCCGTGCCCAAGTTAATATGAATTTGGATCTCGGAATCATTTATCATAGTTGGGTAGAGGTCACTATGTAAATGCTTTACTTGTTATTTACAAGTATTAATAAAACGATAAATGTAAAGTTTTCACTATTCCGTTATCATATTGTTCTATTTCTTTACCATTTATATACGATATCATTTAGATTTTTGATTCAAATCTCCATTAAAACATCGTAACTAAAGACAAATATGAATTTGCTTCTCAAACCTCAAATGAACAATTGCTAAGGATCTCTTGTAAAGAGTATAGATTAAAGTTATTCATTATCAAACAGGTTTTTGATACTTGACTAACATATCTACTTACAATGAATTGTTTTTCATATACTTAATTGAATTAAGTACCTTGAAATGATAAATTGTTTTGGTAATTAGATTTGTCAGAATTCGTAATTGACCAAAATAACGCAACCACTTCAAATGAAAGTTTTAAGACTAAAACGAACAAATGAAGAGTAATCTTCATGGATTCAACTTTGCTTCTCTAAGTAAAGATTCTTTGAAATGAGTGGGAGCATTCTCTTAAACCGTTAACAAAAGGACGAGGTTCAAGAAGTAAATGGAATTGATACAAGGTAATGTTAAAAGTAAAGTTATTGAGAATGACTATACTAAACCTATCAATCCCGACCAATAAAGTTTCCATTGTCTTAAATGTTGGACACAAGAAAGGAAACAACCCCAAATTATTGAAGAATCAACAAGTTAGTTGTGGGACATCTAATGGGATCTTCTTCTTTAATTGTTTATTTGATTGACATAAATTTTCCTAAAACTACTTCGTCAATATTAGAAACCGGTGGTGGTTTTCATCATTATGTTTGATACATAGGATGATTAGAATATGACGACTAGCAACAATAATGTTGAGAGATAGAGTCATTGTGTACTCAATCTAGTTTTTGGGTTTAGAGTTGTACTTAATTGTGACTATTAAGTACATAAAATCTAAATAAGAATATAAACTTGTTAAGATACAAAAGAGGTTTCACTTTTGTGACCCTATACACCACGATTTGATGTATGGCTAGCCCATTATCAAGGTGATTATATTCTAAACCAAACTAGAATGATATATCATGAAGATGATGCAATACTCAAAATTGGTAACCCAAGATTAAACCTTAAATTTTGGAATGATGAACGCAAAGAGTTATCGAGTACTCTTGAAACCATTAGATCTTATGGTATATGCGCATCTTGTATTCAAAGCAAGATGTCTCGTGCCTTTTGGTTGAAAAGGAGATCGAGATTGTAAATCATTGATCCAAAATAGGTTGATCATTTTCTTTTACCAACGATTTAAGTTGACGCTAATGTGTTCACTTAATAAGGTAAATAGAGAAATCTTTGAAGAAGTTCAAAGTGTTCAAAGAATCACGATTTAGTCGTGATGGGATTATCAAAGTGAAGACTTTGATATAAGCCAAAAGAAATGTGATTTAAGACCAAAAGTTAATCTCTCTTAGCACGCATTATGGAATAATGTGTGGTTGGATAAGAAATCAAACGTTATTCGATATGGTTTAGACTTCAATCAAGTTACTTTGAGTTACTTGATCCTTTTGGGGATTTTATCATTTTGTCTAAATTATTTATCCCCTAAATCTAAAATGATTCATATGAGATATGAAATGGTAGGGTACCATGTTTGTAAGTTTTCACAAGAAACAAATGCTCATTTTTCCTTTCAATTAATCACGAGTACGACGGGTTTGCGGCTCGTGAAGTTGTCTTTCTAAAATACAAGTTTATTTCTAGAAGACAGAGTGGGAGAAATTATTTAAGAGCCACAAAAAATGTTATGTCTTGCCACAAAGAATGTTATGTCGCAAGAAACTGGTCTTTCTTGGCTACATGAGACGTTTTGTGTAAGATGTTGTTTCCTTAAAACCTAGGAGGTTAAATTCGTCACTTGTTGAAAATGATGAATTCATGTTACTTTTAAGAAAGTAAAGAGCTTACAACTTACAAAGAAATTGTTTGATTCAAGTTACTTCTGGAAAGTAATGAATATATGACTTACATAACAGTGTTTAAGTCACAACTCACTACAAGGCTTAGAACCATGAAAATCCGAAATAAAAAGGCTTGATCAGTGACAAAGGGTTTTTGCACTAATAAAGAGAGATTTCAAAGCAAGATTGGTGGCAAAGAGTTTTGCACTGTTTGAAATTCTTAAGTCTATTTTGTTCTTCTTAGGGATTGTGTTTCATTATTATGAAATACATTGCGAGTGAATCTAAAACCCACTTCTTCAATTAGAAGGAATGTATTCAATACATGTCTTGAGTTTTATAGATTCTTGCAATCCTAAGATAATGTGAAACTTAAGAGAGAATCTTAAGTAGGACATCAATGAGTTGGAATCAACATTTTGATCATGTGATAAATCTTTTCTCAATAAGTCGAGAAGTTGTGTTTATACATTGAGTTTAGTGGGAGTTACGGAAATTTTAATTAGTCTTATATTTGGATGACATATTGATCATTGAGAATGATTTAAGACTTTTGGAGTTTTATAATACATCTTTAATATCCGGATTTATGAAGATAAATCTACATGATATTAGCGTCAAATAAGAAGTCTTATGTTGATAAGATTCATGACTAGTTCAATAAAATTGAACATATTTGATTGATTCCATTTGCTTCCGCTGCCGAATCAATTAAATAAGTAATGATGTATAACACTTCATATACTTTGAGTATGATGAATTGTTTCAAAATCGAATTTAAGTAAGAATTACCAAGTAGCCATATTGATTACCCTTAAGTGCTTGCAGAAGCATTAAGGATGTAATGCAAAGTGTTTTTTTGATGCAATTTTGTGTAAGGGTGTTACACAAGTGACAATTGACAATTGAGATTGCGCATGGTTTCTGACAAAGCCATAATCAAAACACATTAGGATGGTTAAGATACCATTATGGCTATGTTAATTAAGAAGTAGATTTTCTAGAATCGTTCTAGGCAATAAAGAACAATGAGAAATATTTACAACGGAAATTGAGTACACTTGGAATTATGAGATGTGCAAGAAGGATGAGGCCCGCACACTGTGAAAACAGTGGGAGCTATTCTAAGGCTAGAGGGCCTATGTCTTGATTGGATCTCGACACGTACTCAGAAAGTTTTGCAATGCAAATGTATACATTACAAAGGAAAAGGAGTATGTAGTAAGGTTGAGTTAGGTACAAGAAGTTGATAAAACCTACTAACCAAAGCCTTCGCATAGGCTTAACATGATGAGTCATGTCATTTCAATTGAATTGAAATGAACAACTACATACAAGATCAAATTAGATTATAGAACATGAAATAGTAATCAGGCATTGACTATTCATATGTGATAATCGCATTTGTCGTTCGAGTTTTACTTTAAAACTCTTTTATTATACTTTGTTACATCCAAACGGGTTGTAGAGACAACATTGAACCCCGTTAAAGTGAACCCGGATTAACATGGTATTAGCCCATAGTCACTTGTATGAGGTGACGTCTCGAAGTGACTAGAGTGTGATGCGATTGATGGCAAGTTCAAGTGCCATAGAGTCATGTGAGATGACTAGTCGATCACATAGGCAAACTGTTAGGAACACTTTGTCGGGCCTTATGACCGCTTATATAGTTCTGGCAAATTTATATAGCCTGGTCGTGGCGAGAGCTACTATAGTATTCTAATGAGTCAATTCTTTTGACTAAAGACTGTTCGCCTAAGATGGCACAATTTCAGATTAACTTTGATTTGTGTTACTACGACCTTCGTAAATGGGGTCAAATGGGCATATTTTGGGTTATGATGGCTGTGGCTAGTCGAAGGGAATAAGTGCGATAGGAATTGTCCACCCCTTTGTCAGGTTTAAAACAATATCTCAGGGCCACTCGAGGAGCAATGAACTGGAAATGCGTGGCCACGCTCGGAAGGTATCTATGATAGATAAATCCGGTCAATCAGTTATTCTCCATATGGAGGAAACCACTCTCGATATGATCACTTGCAAGTACGACCCGGAAGACACCTTGCATTGAGTGGGAGATAGTAATAGGACAACAGAATTGGTGATGCACACTTGTCGAGGACAAGTGGGAGATTGTTGGAATATGTGTTCTCCGACAATAATGCGATCACAATTGTCGAATCACTTTGATCACATGTTTAAATCTCATTTTAAGAATACATGTGGGATGTAATATTTTTACAGTCAACTGGTCCACACATATCAGTAATGATTGGCTGACTAGAGTTTGACATTACTGTCGTGCGACGGTGGTGATCAGTTGATCCCCTTAGGTCATACCTATAGGGAAATACTCTTAATTTATTATTTAATGAATCGTATACCGATACAATTTAATTAAATTGCTTAAAATTGACGGATGATTTTGTGAGTATAATTAACGTATCTTATTGTAATATGATTAAATGAGACATGGTCTAAGTAATCGAATTGTTTTATTATTTAGATGAAATTATTGTTTACAGAAACAATTGAAAGAGAATGAATAAATTATTATTAATACAGAACATTGTAGTTTATAATTCGGAAACACTTTTGGTACAAGTAATTACGAATTACTAGTCGATTTTGTAAATGACATATTTTATGAGTGTGTTGATTTTTAATATGTTAAAAATACATTACATTGTGACATTTCATGTAACATGTTACATGTGACAAAATAGACAAATGACAAAATATAAAATGGACTTGCCATTTTATAAGTGCCGAAAAATTGGAGGGTTTAAGGTGTATATTGTGTTTTTATTTTAAGTGGAAAACACTATGATTACTACCTCATACTAGCCATGCAACCCTATAGCTTTTGAGAAAGCAACTATTGCATGCATAGGCTCCCCAATAAAGCCCCCCACCCAACCGGTTTTCTCTTGAGGACAACCCACATTGTTTTCTCTATTATTCATTCTTTTTCACCTAACATTTTATAGTGTAAGAAATGTGTTCATCTCTATCTTTTGTGAAAATCCTAGAGAAATAAAAACTCCATCATCCATTCTCTCTAAACCAAAATACACGAGAGAACAAAATGATTTTGTGTCATATTTTAAGTAAAACTAATATTGTTACTAGATCTAAATAATATTGGTTATTACGAGTTTCCTTGGGTATATGCTTTTGGGAGAGATTTTAAACATGAATCTTGTTCATCCATAAGGAAAGCTCAAGAAATAAGTAAGGTAGGTGACCTTACTAGTGCCCAAATATCCGAAACATTCAATGTAAGGAACCGATTTCTTCTCTTAACTATTGATGTTTGCATGCATAAGATTTGTATTTAATTTTATGACTAAATTAAATGTAACATATATGAATATGTAAAGTAATGAGATATAGATATCTAACATTACGATCCAATATCTCTTTTGGTACCTCCGCATAAGTTAGAGCTACATCCAACTCGATATTCTCAACTTCAAGCACATGTGACGGATCACTCACATATTTTCGAAGTTGTGACACATGGAACACACTGTGCACCCGATCAAGAGATGGTGGTAAAGCTAGCCAAAAAGCTGCTTCACCTACCCAAACCAAAATCTCATAAGGACCTATAAATTTCTGACTCAACTTCCCTTTGTTGCCAAACCTCATAACACCCCGCATAGGTGACACTGACACTTTCAAGAGAAACTTGTCACCCACAGCAAACTCAATGTCTCTACGATCCAAGTCCGCATAACACTTTCGCCTATCTTGAGCTGCTTTCATCTTTTGTCGAATCAAGTGCACTTGCTCAACTATATCTTATACCATTTGTGGTCCCAAAACCACAGCTTCAGCCCTATCATCCCAATACACCTGACTCCTACACTTCCTCCCGTACAACGCCTCAAAAGGTGCCATCCCATTGCTCGTGTGATAGCTGCTGTTGTATGAAAACTCTATCAGATCAAGTCTATCCTCCCAACTTCCACCAAATTCCATCGCACCGGCTCGCAACATATCCTTCAAAGTCTCGATAGTTCTCTCAGTTTGACTATCAGTCGCAGGATCAAATGCCGTACTCATCTTTAAGGTAGTCCCCATCAATTCCTGCAACTCTTGCCAAAACCGTGATATAAATCTCACATCTATATCCGACACTATATCCTTTGGTACCTCGTGTAACCGTACCACATGCTTTCTGTATCCCAGAGCCAATTGAATCTTACTCTTAGTATCTTTCATTGGATGAAAATGAGATGACTTTGTCAAACGGTCGATGATAACCCAAATCATTTTGTTACCCTGCTAAGTCCTCGGTAACCCCACGATAAAATCCATAGAAATCGATTCCCATTTCCACTCCGGTACATCAAGTGACTGAATTTTACCTTGTGGTCTCTGTTGCTCTCCCTTTACCCTCTGGAAAGTCAAACACCTAGCCACGAACTCTACGACATCTTTCTTCATGTCGGGCCACCAAAACGTCTTATTCAAGTCCTTATAGAGCTTGTCACCACCCGAATGTACCGAATAAAGAGAGCAATGATCCTTCATCATGATCAACTTATTCAAGTCAACGTCACTAGGCACACACCACCTCCCATCGAAGCGAACACTCCCATCAGTATGGATAGAAATTCTCGAAACTGTACCATCTCCTACCCTTGTCTTTCACTCCTGAATATTGTGACCAAGTTCCTGTTTCCTTTTTATGTCATCATAAAGTTCAGGCTCGATAGTCAAATCACTGTTGGCTTCTCCTCTGCGAATCATATGAATCCCCATCTTAGTTATCTCATCCCTCAGTTTCATCAGTGACATGGTAGTGCATAGAGAATGCACACTCTTCCTACTCAAAGCATCTGCAACCACATTAGCCTTCCCCTCATGATAGATGATCTCCATATCATAGTCCCCAATCAGCTCCATCCACCGTCTCTGACGCATGTTCAACTCCTTCTGAGTGTAGATGTAATTCAAACTCTTATGATCTGAAAACACTTTAAAGATTATCCCGTACAGATAGTGCCTCCAAATCTTTAAAGCAAACACAACTGCACCCAGTTCAAAATCATGAGTAGGATAATTTTCCTCATACGACTTTAACTGCCATGAAGCATAGGCAATGACCTTCCCATTTTGCATCAAAACACAACCCAACCCATTCTTCAAAACGTCGGTAAAAACCTCAAAGTTCTCACTTTGTCAGCTAAGGCTATAACGGGAGCTGTAGTCAAACACTCCTTTAAAGTTTGTAACGCCGTCTCATAACTCTCATCCCAACGAAATTTGGTCTCTTTCTTCATCAAAGCAGTCATGGGTCTAGCGATCTTAGATAAATCCTTCACGAACCTCCTGTAGTAGCCAGTTAAACCCAAGAAACTCTGGATCTCAGCAACATTTTTTGGTGCTTCCCAGTTTGACACCGCCTCGATCTTACTAGGATCCACCAACACACCAGAACTCACACTTGGATAACTTTTCATATAACTGATTATCTTGCAGGGTTTGCAATACCAGCCTCAGATGCTCCTCGTGTTCTTCCTTAGTCTTAGAATAGACCAAGATGTCATCAATGAAAAACACCACAAACCTATCCAGAAACGGACTGCAAATTTTGTTCATGAGATCCATGAATACTGCCGATGCATTAGTCAACCCGAAAGGCATCACCACATACTCATAGTGATCATACTGCGATTGGAAGTCTGTCTTAGGAATATCCTCATCTGCAATCCTCAGTTGGTGATAACCCGATCTCAGATCAATCTTGGAGAACACCCCAGCTCTACTCAACTGGTCAAAAAGATCGTCAATCTTCGGCAGAGGATACCTGTTCTTCACGGTAACATGGTTTAGCTCTCTGTAATCGATGAACAACCTCATACTACCATCCTTTTTCTTCACAAATAGAACTTGTGCACCTGTAGGCGATACACTAGGTCGAATATATTCCTTATCTAGCAACTCGTTCATCTGTTTCTTCAACTCCTCTAACTCCTTTGGTCCCATACGGTACGGGGCCTTAGATATAGGCCCCGTCCCCGGTTTAATTTCAACACTGAAGTCAATGTCCCTCTTAGGAGGTAACTCTGGTATCTCCTCTCGAAAGATATCACCGAACTCACTAACCACTGGTATCTCTGCTGATGATGGCTCCTCTACCCGAGTATCCCTCACATGGCAATGAATCAAGGGACACCTCTTCCTCAAACATGACTTTAAAGTCATCACTACAATCAACTTTATTTTGGGCTTTACAACAAACCCCTTATATGACACCTTGACTCCCTTAGCCCCCTTTAAAGACACTTTCTTTTGACGATAGTGTATCTTGGCCCCATACTTACCCAACTAATCTATCCCGACTATGACCTCAAATCCATCCATAGAAAACTCAAACAAGATAACTGGTAAATCCACTTGCCCAACCACTATAGACACCCCTTTATACAATAGATACTCACTCTCCAGACGGTATAAACACGTTATCTTTTATCAACTCATACTCCCCCAAACCCATAAAGAAGGCATGACCCCTAGACACAAACGAATGGGTTTCCCCTGAATCAAACAAAACAAAAGTCGGCGTATTATGAACAAGAAATGTACCGGTGACCACATGTGCATCCTCCTGAGCCTCCTTCTTGCCCATCATGAAGAGTTTGCCACTGTTTTTCTGTCCTCCTCCCTGAACCGTGGTCGCCAACGTAGTAGGCTTAGCCGCCAAATTCTGAGTCGCACTGTTGGTCGGACACTGATAAGACCCTCCACTGTTGCAGTTTTAGCTGCCATTGTTGTTGCCTTGGCCTCTTGTAGATACCCAGTATCTGTTAAATCCCCAATAAACACCCAATGATTATAGGACTACAACATGCTGAGGAATCGCTACGTTTGATCGACATTTTGTATAACTATGCGTCGGAAAACTCAAAACGATTTCGAAAACAAAACATTTTCAAAACATTTCAAAAGTACCCTGAGTGTTTTATGCACGATGACAGGGTCGTAATGACACTAAATAGAGTTAAAACCGACATCGGACCAAAAACCGACTCGAAATTCAAATCCCGACTCCAATAACGGGTCAAACCGAGAAACACAAGAAACAAACATGACAAACCTTCCATGCTAAGTATACACGATATACTTGATGGTCAAGTATAAAAATCATGACATCCAAAACCTAGGATAAAACAAACCATAAATCCAAATCCGTGATAATGACAAGACATCTTGAAGACTCGCGGACATTCTCGCGCCTCTTCGAGTAGCCTATATGGCCACGTCGCTGAAAACGCACACAACCACATAATTCTCGATAAATACACCTCAAATGCCACCATTTGAAGGCATGAGAGCGTTTGTCCCCTCTTTCCTCCCTTAAAATTCTAGACCTCAACTTCCCGAGTCAACAAATGACATGTATTTTCAACCTACCGATCGAAAATACGAGACATACACATTGTTTGGTACCGTCATCGTGCATTAAATCACTTGACTTACCACTTCGACCAACTACACCATCACTAAACAAAGCAACACTACATACTTCACAACTACGGTTTTAAATCGAGTTTTCTGACTCAACAAGTTTTTACACTTTTGTCGATTTCTCGTCAATCAACCTAGCATGTAAGTATGAGGGTGTAATTAATCCTCTTCTTTCATATTCTTTTATCTGTTTTTATGACCTTAACATGCTAAAACATGAATAACACGGTCCAAAATACGGATTGAATGAGCCAAAACTGAGTTTTGACCTGAAGCAGAAGCCCATAGTCACAACTATGTGGCTCGCACCTCTTCTGGCTACCCAGGTCAGAAACTCAAATGTGGTTGAGTTCATTATTTCCTCCATTTTCATTTCTTGTTTGTAATCGGTTTTTACCATTTCAAATATTTCAAACCATTTTCAAAACAAGCATTTTTAACTATAAATTATATTCACCCTTGGTTCCTCATACCATGACGGTTTAATCCGTGTCTCGGTGATAATATTTTGTTAATTACATTTTAAAGGGCATTTAAAATCCCTCTCTTCTTTTGTTTACATTTTCAAAACAACCATATTAGTCATACATGCATAATCATCCTTGGTTCTTCATGCCATGTCGGTTTAATCCGAGTACGATGATAAACTTTGACTAATTACAACGCACTGAACTTAATATAATTAGTTCATATCAAGTATCTTTTTACACTTTAATTACAAAGCAATGAACTCAACATAATTAGTTAATATCTAACATTTTTGCATCTTTTCTTACAAAACTATTCATGTCAAGCTTACAAAACCGAACCCAACATCGGATATTATTAACATAATGATAGTTATTCCGAGTACCGTTCTTCATATAATCAAAAAAGCGGTCTCAACGACCATTTCAACAAAACGGGTTTTGACACCTTTTTACAAATAATTTTAAAAAGGACCTCATAAGCGTTTTTAGCAACCAGGAGACACCCTTTAGGTCGTCGCCTGGCTCGTGCCTAAACAGGGCTCCTGATTTCTAGTTTTCAAATCTGGACAGGCACCCTTGCATCGCCCAATGGCTCGCGACTTAATAGGTTACCTGATGTTGTTTCTGTTTCCTTTCCAGCACTCGTCTAGGACAATCCCGACTTTGATTAACCCAAATACAGGACGAATCAGATTGATGAGTCCACATCTCACACTTTGTTTTAAACACTTTGCATTCTAAAACACTCATTTTAAGACAAATGGATCACATTATGCACCATAAACCTAACTCGGTAAATGGATGTTTAATTTCCGTCTTGCATGCAAATCAACACTAAATCCAACTCGACATCAATTACTTGATAATTGGATAAACAACCGACATAGAAAATTTCACATGCTAGGTTTAAACTTGTGGATGTGCATTCATGCATTTACCCATTTTATCAACTTTTGCATTTAACCCACCAAGATCGATCGGTAGAGGCAGCTATCGCGGGCGGGATTGGGTGTCCGATTAAAGGGCTTCCCAATACGTACCCTCACCTCTTACTCAGAAACTTTGGATAGTGGACAACCTTATCCAGGGTGAACGAGAGTCATTCTAGCGATAGGATGCTAAAGAGGGACGATTCCTTATCTTTAGTACCTATGTCAAGCACCACTTTTTGCCTTGATTGACCTAGGTATAAATTGGATTCGAACGGTTTCCAGGCATCCTATAATTTCTTGGTGGAAAATCCGGACATCTCTGCATCGTTTCGAGACCCTTACCGAGACGAAACCGACCGATCTAAAACGATCCGGTCGAAAGCATTTAATACGTCGCCGAGCATGGATTTCCGACCGCCGCATGTCAACAGATTAGCTTGGCGTGCGGGTGGCCCATGTCCACAGATTAGCAACTCCGTTGGGGAGGACTAGGACACTTGTGTCTTTGCGATCCCTAGATGGTAAGACTCGAACGAGGTCTTGGTTGAAATGCATCCCTCTCGATAATCGGGGATTGATCGCTTGGTATGTAACCACCCTTTTTAACCTAAAACCAGTGTCAGCATTATGCATAATATAATGAACTGTGAGTGCTTATGTGCTATATGATCATAAGTCCTTCCGTGTCATTTCCAACCTTTTAAAACACCTTTTTGCGCCGTTATAATAGACCTTTCAAACCTCGTTCTTTCGCCGACCGTTGCACACTGTTTTATGCCGTCGTAATGACGATTTTCAAACTGGTTTTTACAATCGTTTCAACAAAAACACCTTTTTCGCGCCGTCATAATTTCCATTTTAAACCCGTTTTTTTTACAACCATTTTTTCAACAAAAAACAACCTTTGTGCGCCGTTATAATGGCCGTTTCAAAACACAGATTTTAAGCCCTTTTGCGCCGACATAATGGACTTTTTGGGCCGACATAATGGCCCTTTAAAAGCCCGAAAATGACACACATTTTTCGAGGTTTTTCAAATCCCGAGGACAACAAACCGTTCTCGAGACCACAACAATTCCAAGCCTTTTGAAACCTCGATTTTCAAAACAGACGATTTTGGATTTCAAATCCGTCTTCGGAAACAACGCATCGTTTTCAAAGCCGCCGCCACTTTAACTCAAAACGTCTTTTTAAAACAAACCTAAGATGACCCTTTTCAACTGGCTGACTCTTTGATGATCCCTACTCTTCGAAAGCCGTCCATAAAGCAATAAATGAATCTTTTTGAAAATTTCTATTTTCGAAAATTTCAGTCCACCACTCCAATTCCGCCTCGTGTCTACCGAGTCAAAGCAAACGTACTTATGGTTCTTTACTTACGAATTCTCTCCCCTCGAGACTCGTTCAACGGCGTTGAACACGAGTCGAAGTCCGGTCAACACCGCCGCACTATAAATCGAGTTAGCACCGAGGCACCACACACGGTTGCCCTCGCCTCGTTGGCTCCAAAGTGTATTTCCGTCCTTCTTGCTGTTTGCGTTTAGTTGTTAAACCGTGTCAGATTGGTATGTACTGTGAGCCATTTTCTGCCTCAGAACCATGGCCCCATCTTCAGCTTCATCCAACAACAACAATGATAACAACAGAGATCTCACATTTGCTCAGCTAGCCAGCCTGCTCACAGCCCTTAAGGTCACTCTGGACCGTGTCGAGACCCGTATCGACACACTGGAAAACTAGGAAACCGGAGAACATAATACTCCGCCTCTAACCAAAACCGAGAACAGGCTAAAGTTCTTGGAAGAGCAACTCTTGGCCCGTGGAAACAACATTCACCTCGAAAACAACCGAAGGTTCGAGCCCGTCGGGAATCAACTGCCTAACAACTTTATCTTAATTGATGTACCTAAGTTCAAAGGGGTGGAGGACCCACTCAATCACATCCGAGCCTTCAAGGATTACATGTCCATCAAAGAGGTCAAAAAATGCTCTTTACCCGGATCTTTCCATCGTCCTTTGAACCAATTTCCCGTCAATGGTACTATTCCCTCGACCCAAAGAGCATTACCACTTGAGACGAAATTGCCGTTGAATTTGGTAAACAATACGCCGATAACATCGAAATCCAAGCTAACACCCGCACTCTCGAGGTCCTAACCTAAAACAACAAAGAGGGATTCACCGAATTCCTAACCCGTTGGAGGAGGGTGAGAACCCAATTGGTTAGTCAACTGAGCGAATCAACCCTGGTGGAGAAATTCGTCAACAACCTCCGTCCAATTTATGCCAACCTGCTGAGGTATCAGAACATCAAAACCTTCCAGGATCTACAGATCCTCCGGACTCGTATCGAAGATGACCTGCGCAAGGGTGTTCTAGCCAAGACCACGGGTAGAGGCTATACGGGGTCTACATCAACTAGATCTCGTCCCTATGGTCAAGAAAACAAAATTGACGAGGTCAACCTCCTCGAACAAACTACAAAGAAAGCCAAGCATCCCCAAAGAACATTCACCAACTTGGGATCAACCTATGCTAGCGCCCTAAAAAGGCTCATGGACCAAGGGAAACTGCAACCAATCGGGCCCAATCCTGACTCGCCTGAAGCAAGAAAAACCCGCTTTTGGTACCCTAACGCCTATTACCAGTATCAACAAGGCAAAGGCCATAACAGAAAAACTTGCTTCAAGCTGAAGCACGCTATACAGGATATGATCGAGAAAGGAGAACTACTCTTACCTCCGCCAGCAAAACCAAACAACAAAATAAACCCCTTAGGAATCCACGCCATCTCCGATGACGAGCCAACTTTGGATTGCTCACACCTCATCCTGCATATTGAGGACGAGGTCAATGCCTTGGAAAAGGACACCTCGGATGGTATGTTCGTATTTAGCGCCGCAACTATGCTCGCCATGTTTCAGCAAGTTAAAGAAGTTATAGCTAGTCTCTCGGAAAGGATCACCTGATTTGAGGATGCTTACCACCGGCTAATATTCAACCCACCAGCACCTGCACCATGCCCAAGGGAGGGTCCTTCAAGAACCCAAAACCCCCAATTCCAGAAGGCACTACTCCCGCGACCATTCTGGCATGCACCTCACAATATAAAACACCATAATCAACTCCACAATAATCAACCCCACAAAAACTACCCCGACAGAAACTACCCCCATAAAAACTATCCTCCGAGGAATACCTCTCCAAGGTACCCTCGCAACCTCGAAATCAACGGCATATGGCGAGACGACGTAGATGATGCCTACATTGTCTCGGGAAAGGGAAAACGAGCCAAAGAGATTGATCACCTTACTCGATCTAGATGTCCTTACCAGAACCCAAACAACACAACAAATAATCCGATAACAACCAATGGCCAAATCGTCCCGTATGTGTACGTTCAACCCAGGGTTTTTGACGAGCACCGGTAGGGTTTGCTTCAAACCTTGCGGAAATTGACAGTGCCTTCCACCTCCTCACCCGAAGAAGTAGTAGATCATATGACCAGGGATATCCCTGACTTGAAAAATCCGATCATCTTCTCCGACGAAGATATCCCTCCTTTCGGAGTGTAGATACCCAGTATCTGCACCTTCCAAAAACCACCCGATTATGATCGGACTATAACCTGTTTTTGATATGCTTGCGTGGATTGGCTATATATGAGATGGTTTAATGCACTACTCGGATATGAAAAGTGATTTCATAAATTGTTTTCTAACTTCATTTGCATTAAAATAACACTATTTAGAGTTAAAACCGTCTTCGGACCCAAAACCGACTCAAAAACAAGCAATTCGAGTCAACCTGAGTCAACCCAAACCTCGAATGTCGAAAATAATGCCATGAATGTTTTTATCATGCCAATTGCATTAAAATGACCCTAGTTAGGGTCAAAACCAACACTGGACCAATAACCGACTCCAAATTCAAATCCCGACTCAACACGGGTCAAACCCCGAGTCAAGGACACAAAATACCTACCCCAAATAACACCCAAGAGCATGCTTACACGGCTAAGCAACCACATAAGACCACAAATCACAACCAACAAACATTGGTTAGAACAAATGGAAAATCCAAATTTGCGAAAAGGACAGTACACCCCATTGCATAGCAGGCATGCTCGCGCCTCAATGAGCAACCTGCATAGCCTCTAAGCAAACTCAACCGACCTACCACCCCAGATTTCTCTATAAATACCCACCATCACACAACATTATCTTCACACGAGCGTCCGCCCCTTCACCTCTCTCTTAAACTTCTAGATTCGACTTCCTAAGTCACAAAATCGACACGTGTTTTCGTCCTACCGATCGAAAACACAAGCCTTACACATTTTGTTTGGTACCGCCGCCGTGCATTCAACCGACCCATTCGACCAACTCAACATTAATAAACATGTTTTTCAACAACATATTTTCAACTCATTTTCAAAACAAAGTCCTTTTTAAAGGCACTCTTTTAAACTTCTTTGATCGTGAGTAGTCGCTACGAGAAAACCGTCTCAAAAGTCGTCTATCTCGCAAACATCAATACACGTAAGTTTGAGGGTGTAAATATTCCACTCATTTCATGTCTTTATTGTTTTTACAAGTTTATAAACATGAACAATGCATAACCCGATTCAAATATAGGCTAGACGAGCCAAAACCGAGTTTTGGCCTGAGACAGAAGCCCTTTGCTATGCAAAGAGGTGCGCGCCTCTTATGTGGTGTCTAGGTCAGACTCTTTTATTTTTACTCCTTTACTTTTACGATTTCTACCCTTTTAATCCTTTTTTTGACAAATATTTTTACCATTACCGAAATCATCCTTGGTTCCATATACCATGACAGTTTATTCTGTGACTCGATGATATTATTGGTTAATTACAAGTTAATGGGTATTTTAACACCCTTTTATTTTATTTACCATTTTTCTCATTTCTTTACGTGGGTACACGTATTAGTCATAATCCATAATCATCATTAGTTCCTTATACCTTGTCGGTTTAATTCGAGTACGATGACAAACTTGGCTAATTACAAAATAAATGAACTTAACATAATTAGTTCAAATCAAACATTTTACTTTCACTTTTATTTCATTTTATTTTCATCTTTGTCTTGGCCATATTGTATGTCACCCTGGGTTAAAATAAATACCATGTCGGTTTAATTCGAGTACGGTGATAAAATGGTTAAAGCACACATATTTTACATTTTTATTTGTAAACTATGCTTTTCAAACTTTTAAATCCGACAACGAATATTACTAACACAATAGTAACTTTTTTGAGTCATGCAAACAACATTTACAATCATTCATCACAAATACAGTTTTAAATAACCTTTTTAACAACCTTTTAAAATAGTTTTAAACAACCTTTTTTACAACCAGGAGACGCCTCTTGGTTCGGCTCATGGCTCGTGACCCAAGGCCTCCTGTTTTCATCTTTTATAAACCTGGAAATGCCTTATTGCCTCGTCGTATGGCTCGCGCCCCAAACGGGTTGCCTAGCACTATTCCGTTTCGTTTTTAGAACTTGTCTAGGACGATCCTGATTACGGTTAATCCGAATACATGAAGGATCAAATTGACAAGCTTATATTTTATACTTTATCCTTTAAACACACCTTTTCAAACAAATGGATCATGTTAAGCAACATAACCCGAATTTGGTAAATGGATGTTTAATTTCCTTTTCACATGCAAATCAATCTAAATCCAACTCGGCATCATTTTCCTGATATTTGGATAAACAAACCGATTTAGGAAATTCTCACAAGTTAGGTAAAACTTTTGGATGTGCATTCATGTATTTACCGTTTTATCAATTCTTACACTTAAACAACCACGATCGATCACTAGAGGCCGTTAGCGCGGGTGGGATTGGGTGTCCGATTAAAGGGCTTCCCAATATGTACCCTCACCCATTACTCAGAAACTTTGGATAGTGGATGGCCTTATCCAGGGTACACGAGAGTCATTTTAGGCATATAATGCTAAAAGGGTGACGAGTCCTTATCTTTAGTACCTATGTCAAGCACCGCTTTTTGCCTTGATTGACTTAGGTATAAAGTGGATTCGAACGGTTTCCAGGCATCCCATAAATGCTTGGTGGCGACTTCGAACATCTCTATATCGTTTCGAGACCTTGACCGAGGCAAAACCGACCGATCTAAAGCAATCTGGTCGAAAGCATTTCTACGCCTCCAAACGTGGCTTTCCGACCGCTATACGTCCACAGATTGGTTTGGCATGCAGGTGGCCCATGTCCATAATTTGGCGACTCTGTTGAGGATAACTAGGACACTTGTATCTTTGTGATCCTTAGAGGTGAAACTCGAACGAGGTCGTGGTTAAGGTGAAATAATTGATATTATGGTCATATGTCGGGTTCCTTGTCCGGGCCAACAACCTAACCTTTATCGACCAATTGGCTCGTCCCGTCGGCGTGAGTTTGCTCATCCCCGCGTTTCGAATCCTGATTGAGTCAAGCATACCATTGACGTTACACATTTCTGTTTCGTCAAAGAGCTTTCATCACCTTCGAGCACGAGGCTAGGACACCCTCCTTACACATTTTATTTGGATTGGTATCCCTCTCAAAAATCGGGGTTTGATCGCTTGGTGTGTAACCCACCCTTTTAAGCCAAAACCCGTGTCAGTATTATGCATAATATAATGAACCGTGAGTGCTTTAGTGTTATGTGATCATAACTCCTTTCGTGTCATTTCAAAATTTCAAAACACCCTTTTGCGTCGTTATAGTGGCCATTTCAAAACTCGGTCTTTCGCCAACCATTGCAAACCCTTATTTATGTCGTCGTAATGACGACTTTCAAAACCGATTTTCTACAACCGTTTAAAAAAAACATTTCGCGCCATTATAATGGCCGTTTCAAACCTCGGTCTTTCGCCGACCGTTGTACACCTTTTTAGGCCGTCGTAATGACGATTTTTGTTAAACTGGCTTTTCACAACCGTTTCAAACCTCGGTCTTTTTGATACCCGTCGTGAGGTGTCAAAAATAAATTTATAATCTCCAACTACAACTATAGCTAGCGGCAGTCGGGTCGAACCGTAGTGAGGCAGACGTAATTCCTATTTGTTTAAATTCGGTCTAAGGTAACAAAAGGTGGGGGTTTGATTGGGTTTGGTCTATAGCTAATAACAATAAAAGAAAAGTAAACTAATGAAATATATAAAATCAAGTATAAAAAGAGGTACTAGGATGGTCGGTTCGTTATAGTTTCGGCGGCAGCATACTAAACAGGTCCAAATCGAACACATGTGAGGCGGGAAACAAGAGGTCCTCTCGGTCCACTCTTAACAGATAGCATCTTTCGATCTCGCTATAGGTCCCTAATATCACTAATACTGACTCTCGTCCTGAAAAGTGACTAATAATCTAAACTTTACCTATCTTTCGATCTCAGCGCAGTTTAGTCATTTCAATTGGTGATCTAACAACTTTCCCTATCTTTCGATCTAAAGGGTCAGTCATAAATTAAGCATCTAACTGGTCGCATGCATTCGATTCCTTAAATACAACATTAAAATCAATTAAAACGAAAGGTAACCTCACGTGGTCAGTCGATCGACCAGGTATGGCGATCGATCGATCGACACGCGATTTCAGTCCAAATTAATACTACGCCGCCTACGCTATAATTCCCCTACATCCTAGCACAATTGATTTAGCTACTCATGGCTATGGCTAAAATAACAATAGTATTGACGATAAAGACTACTGAATTCATGCTAAAAATAGTAGAAAAAACAATTAACATAAAGCGATAAAACGGTTTCGGGAACCTAACTAGCAATTCTATACTAATAACGAATAAAGATGAACTGAAAGTAGAACGGAAGGAATACCGAAAATTGCAGAAGAATAGTAACGGAATGATTAGAAGTATGAATGAAAATCCAATGCGAAAATAATATCCCGAACCCTAATTATTAAAGCTAATGAAAACTCAATGTAAAACTGATGAATTTCTGAATAAAAACTAGATAGATGTATCTGATGTTCTAGGTTACGTTATATAGCAAACATACGTAACACTTATTATCAAAACCTAAAAATAATGGGCTTCAAGTTCCTCGATCTTTTAATTCTAAATGCAGGATAGCAGCTTGGTCGATCGACTAAGCATGGCGATCGATCGATCGCACTTGAGTGTCTGAGTAGCTTCTGGAACCCGCAGGTTGGTCGATCGACTGATGGTAGTGGTCGATCGATTGCTTTAGCTGCTACTTGACTTCTATAATCTCGTGGATTTGTCTTTTAGGCCTTGAATTGCGCACCAAGCTCGTTCCTTAAGCGAATACTTCACGTCAAATGCAATGCAGGATAGTCGGGGATGAATTTAGCTCGATTTCCGCTGGATTCTTCACATTTCTGCAATAAAGTACAAAAACACGAAAGTAGACGGAAATAGGGAGAAATGTAGCATAAACTACATGAATGAGCTCTGAAATGCGTGTAAAATGGGATGTAAAACATCATATAAAAGACACGCATCAAACTTCCCCAAACCAAACCCTTGCTTGTCCCCAAGCAAGAACAAGACTCGATCTAATGACCTAATGGAACGAGTTTAATCTCAGAGCGAAATGCAACATGTAAAGCCTAAACCAATTTAATGCAATAACTAACAATCAATTAGCAAATGAATCATGCAAACGAGTTATGGATTCGTTAAAACTACTGAACCGTCAACTGTAGAGAGTTATCAAATTGGACTCTTACGGGTCGCTCATATTACTCAAATAAGCATAGCTGAATAATGTAAAGATAGAAAGAATTCATTTGTAGTGACACTCACCTAACTACGACCTATAAGAACATGCCTGCAATATAATATGAAAGCAATCTCTATGACCGTACATACGCATTCCAACCAACAAAAGACCATGACACATGCCGAGGTATATATGTGGATATGTGAGGTATGGGTAAGAAGAGGCAAAACATTTATGGAAAAGTGGAGGTACAGGTGATCAAGCTAGTACCGAAACGGAACTATATGGCAACATCCAACTTCTTGCTCAAAAACAAATGAAACGGTGATATAGCAAGCACAAATCTCACAATCTCCAGGTATAAAAGTAATCAACTAACTCCCTATAAGATATGAATAATACATGGGAGCAAAAATCGCCAAAAGATAAGGATTTAAATTATGCGAATTTGATTTCTTTTTCTCGAACCTCAGTCGATCGACCTATGATGCCAGTCGATCGACCGCTTCAACAGTACAGAACCTCTTTTTCTTTCTTTTTTCGAATAATTTCTTTTTCGCTTCTTTTCTTTTCTTTTCAACTTTGTTTCTTTCCTTCCTTTCTTTTCATTCTCCCAACTAAATCTCAATAAGAGTATTTACTACCAAAAACTAAGTAACAATCCCAAGGACACGGACTACTAGCTTGACAAAAGACAGGCTATATGTAGGATGTAGTAATGGGACAAAAAGGCTATTTTTGGCAGTGTTGAGTTCATGGGCAAAACGAATAAGGGGAAACCTCTACCACATGTGTGAACTAACCACAGACCAAATGCAATACAGGTATTAAGCAGATTAAGTTCATATTTATGAAAATTGATATGACATGTCTTATAAGGAGTACTACTCACATTCCTAAATAAACCGGTCATAGATGTCACCAGTTATAGGCTCTAAATCTCAGAAATATGATGTAGTTTGCCAATTTTCAAAGTCAAGTCTCAAGTTCAGCAAATAATTAATGAAAACTCGTGGATATGCACTTATATGATTCTACTAATAACATGTTAATCAAGCAAGGCTTAGGCAAAACAAATGCAAATACAATATCATCCTTGAAATACTATCGTTCCGACTCGACCTATATGCTAAAATAAACATGCATTTTATTTGAAATTTTTTAAATTTTTGAAATTTTTTTGAATTTTTTGAATATAAGAATGAAACAAACAATGCAAAACAAAATGTAAACGTGAATGCAAGCAAATGATATGCGACGCAGAACCCTTCCCCAAACCAAATCGCACAATGTCCCCATTGTGTAAAATCATGTAATGAAGAAAAGAGAAATGGGAATTTGCGGGAAAATAAACAAATAAAAATGACATGAAGTGGAAATCAGGAACTTACAAGACTTTAAGCGCAGCAAAGGAAACCTCCCCAAACCAGCGTGAGCTAGGAGGTTTCAAGAGCAGCAGTGATGCTACTAATAAGTACCTGAAAAGACAAACAAAATACCACGCATAAAATCGAGAAAGACAATAATGAAGCGGTATTATGTGAAAAATTGAGAAAAATAGAAGAAATAAATAAATGACGGAAGATAAAGTGGAGTAGAAAACTCCCTTAATTCCGCAAATCGACCAAACATAGCAGGAGAGAGGTCGTAAACAGGTACAGCAGTGCAGGTCGATCGATCGACCACATCACTCAGTCGATCGACCAAGGTGAAAGGAACAGTAGCTCCTGGAACCTGCAGATCAGTCGATCGACCACTCAGGCCAGTCGATCGACTGAAAATACTGCTGTTACTTCTTATTTCTTCGTATTTGCTCAATTACTTGAGCTAAAGAGGTCTAAAAACCTGCAAATGCACAATAATACGCGCCCAAAATTGCGCAAAACTCAAAATAAAGTCTCAAACGCATAAAATCCTAAGCAAGCAAAATAAAATGCGAAGTTTCGCGCACACAAAAGCAATAAAAAGTGTTTAACAAAAGCAAATAAAAAGTTTGGAAAACATGTGATCAACTAGTAGTTGATCAAGAACGGCCACGGAATGGCCCACTTCGTCGGCTTTTGGCTACTAGAGGTAGCCTCAACGGTGCTTATCTTATCAGCTGCACCCTTCTTAGCTTCCACGTCCGTATGGCTCAACGGATCAACACTTTCATCATCTCCTCAGTCAATGACCTCTACTTGCTCATCAAAGTCCAAGTCGGACTCCCTTGCCTTGACCGGCTCGTCATCAACTTCCTCATCAGTGGCATAGCTAAGGCAACCAAGACCTCCTTGTGAAACGATTGGCTTCTTTGCGGCTGGAGTGACTTGCAGCTCTTCCTTCCCCAAACCAGCTCTTGCAATATCAGAAATAGACACATCTTCCTCCAATTTGCTCCCAATCTGGGGCGGAGGGGTTACAACAGGAATAGAGATAGGTAAATCAGAAAGAACAAAGTAAGATTTCTTGTCGGAAACCGTATTACAAGTCACAGGCCACATGGGGTCCTTTTTCTTCGATGGCTGGGCAAAAACAATAGAATGCTTGCCCACTTTAAAAGTCAAGGTTCGTAGACCGACATCTATGACTGCACCAGCAGTGTGCAGAAATGGCCTACCCAAAATAATGGGAATGTGGGTATCCTCAGGCATGTCAAGTACAACGAAGTCGACGGGGAAGAAAAACTTCCCTATTTGGACGGGGATGTCCTCTAAGACTCCTATTGGCTGGACCGCAGATCGGTCGGCCATCCGTATCTTGTCATATCATCACACCGTGAACCTAGTCAATTTGAGCTTCCTAGCTAGACTCAAAGGCATGACGCTTATACTAGCTCCTAAGTCACATAATGCCTTCTCAATAGAGAAGGTACTTATATTTCAAGGAACACAAAAGCTACCCGGATCCTCTAGCTTATGGGGTGCAGTATGAGACAAATAAGAGCATGACTCTTTGGTTAATGCGACAGTATGCACATTTTCAAGTGACTTTTTCTTAGACAAGAGTTGTTTCTTGAATTTAGTGTAGGCAGGCACTTGATTGACCAACTCAAGGAAGGGAACTTGTACATTCAAACTACGAATAACCTTTTCAAATTTATTGAAAGATACCTGTTCCTTTGTCGGCACTAGTCTTTCTGGATATGGGGCTGAGAGAAGTACCTTAGCCCTCTCTTCTAAGTCTCGCATGCCGGCATCCGTGGACTTAGGCTGAAAGTCCACCACCTTCTCCTTATTGAAGCTTGAACCCTCCTTAGACCGTCTCAAATGTGAGCCATTGACCGACATTGGGTCGAACTTCGGAATCGGGACGGACCCATCAGCACTCGGGTCTTGCCCCAACACTTTCGGAGTTGTCGAACCCCGGAACAAATGGTCTCTTAAATTATCGGGCATTGAAGGACGAAATTTCTCAATATCAGCAGGGGTCTCAGTCGATCGACCACCTTGCTCAGTCGATCGACTGAGATGTACAGTTCTAGAAGCTCCTGTAACCCGCATATCAGTCGATCGACCGGGTATATCAGTCGATCGACTGATATACCTGGTAGACGCCTTGTTCTTGTTATTTCTCGTTAAAGCTTTCTTTTGACTCGGTTCCGCCTCATTCATTTCAGGGGCATCCTCGACCATAGCAGGCCCCTCCAGGGTAGACCCACTCCTCAAAGTAATGGCATTCAGGGTCTCTTTATGGTCAGTTTGAGTGGGTAAGTGTCCGGGAGCTCGAGTGGTACTCTTACTAGCCAATTGAGCAATTTGGCTTTCTAGTAGCTTCATCCCGGCCTCTCTAGCTTGGGACTCCTTCAGCAGAAAGTTCATAAACTCAGCAAAATCAGAACCATGGGATTGTTGTTGTTGCTGCGGCACATATGAAGGTTTTTGGTATTGTTGTTGCTTATGATGAGGGGGCACATAAGCTTGCTGCTGCTGCTGTTGTGGAGGTTGAGTCGGATTCAGGACATTCTGGCTACTCCACCTCAAGTTGGGGTGGACATTCGGCTCATAATACGTGTTTGTCTGCCTATAATGTTGAAAGGCAGCACAAGACTCAAAGTGGACAGAACAATTTTCTGAGACATGCCCCTCAGCTCCACATCTTCTACAGACGAAAGGACAGTCTGAAACAGCGTTAACATGGTACATCCTACCTTTAGAAGCTCCTCCCAATTCATATTTGTCAAACCTTGCAGTGAGAGCTTCTAGTGCAAAGAACAGAGGAAGATTCAGTGAGCTCTCCTCTGGTTTCCTCTCGAATTCCCATATTCAGCCTTATGAGTGGCCAAATCATCGATGATCTTCCACCCCTTAGTCTCTCCCATGTTCTCAGCAAATCGGCCATTGGCTGCAGCATCCAAAATAGCCCTCTGATCGTCATACAGCCCATTATAGAACTGGTTGCAAAGACTCCATTTTTCGAACCCATGATACGGTATGGTTCGCACGAGTTTCTTGAAACGGACCCATGCTTCATGAAAGTTCTCATCAGGCCCTTGTTTAAAGCTCGTGACCTGAGCTCTAATGGCATTCATCTTCGAGGCAGAGAAGTACTTTTTGTAGAATGGCAGGGCTAAGGAATTCCAGTCGGTGATCCCATGGGCGGCTCAGTCCAGATCTCTATACCACTCTCTTGCAGCGTCACGGAGAGAGAAAATGAACATGGTCTCCTTGATCTGATCTTGGGTCACACCGGCCGGCGGGGGTATAGAGCAGCAATAATCAATAAAATGTGCTTGGCTGCATCTTCATTTGCAGCTCCCCCGAACTGGTTTCTCTCAACCAGGTTAATATAGGAAGGCTTTGGCTTGAATTTTCTCGCCTCCCCAGGTAGTTCGAATCCTTTGTAGAGATTCGCATTTGTAGGCTACGAGTGACTAGCAATGGTTGCTTCTTCACCATGACTGGGATTTCGGAGAAGTAATGTCTCACGGTGAAGAAATTGAAGCAGGAGATGTAGGTGGATCTCCTTCGAACAAAGCGTTCTCGTAGTAGCTTGACAGAGTACTCAGCTCTTCCTCTGTCGGTAATACCCTTTGCGATCGTCTCAACTCGCGCAAGGATTTCTCGATCTCACGATTTAATGGTACTAGTTCACCACCCTGTGACCTGCGCATAAGAGGAAACTACAAAAAGAATATAAGAAAAGTTTAAGGAACGGAAGTCCCTTAAACTAAAGAAAGACTAAATAAAAACAACTAAAAATTAGAACAATTGCCTTCCCGTCAACGGCGCCAAAATTTGATACCCGTCGTGAGGTGTCAAAAATAAATTTATAATCTCCAACTACAACTATAGCTAGCGGCAGTCGGGTCGAACCACAGAGAGGTAGACGTAATTCCTAGTTGTTTAAATTCGGTCTAAGGTAACAAAAGGTGGGGGTTTGATTGGGTTTGGTCTATAGCTAATAACAATAAAAGAAAAGTAAACTAATGAAATATATAAAATCAAGTATAAAAAGAGGTACTAGGATGGTCGGTTCATTATAGTTTCGGCGGCAGCATACTAAACAGGTCCAAATCGAACACATGTGAGGCGGGAAACAAGAGGTCCTCTCGGTCCACACTTAACAGATAGCATCTTTCGATCTCGCTATAGGTCCCTAATATCACTAATACTGACTCTCGTCCTGAAAAGTGACTAATAATCTAAACTTTACCTATCTTTCGATCTCAGCGCATTTTAGTCATTTCAATTGGTGATCTAACAACTTTCCCTATCTTTCGATCTAATGGGTCAGTCATAAATTAAGCATCTAACTGGTCGCATGCAATCGATTCTTTAAATACAACATTAAAAACAATTAAAACGAAAGGTAACCTCACGTTGTCAGTCGATCAACCAGGTATGGCAGTCGATCGACTGACACGCGATTTCAGTCCAAATTAATACTACGCCGCCTACGCTATAATTCCTTTACATCCTAGCACAATTGATTTAGCTACTCATGGCTATGGCTAAAATAACAATAGTATTGACGATAAGGACTACTGAATTCATGCTAAAAATAGAAGAACAAACAATTAACATAAAGCGATAAAACGGTTTCGGGAACGTAACTAGCAATTCTATACTAATAACGAATAAAGATGAACTGAAAGTAGAACGAAAGGAATACCGAAAATTGCAGAAGAATAGTAATGGAATGATTAGAAGTATGAATGAAAATCCAATGCGAAAATAATATCCCGAAACCTAATTATTAAAGCTAATGAAAACTCAATGTAAAACTGATGAATTTCTGAATAAAAACTAGATAGATGTATCTGATGTTCTAGGTTACGTTATATAGCAAACATACGTAACACTTATTGTCAAAACCTAAAAATAATGGGCTTCAAGTTCCTCGATCTTTTAATTCTCGTCTGGGATAGCAGCTTGGTTGATCGACTAAGCATGGCAGTCGATCGACTGCTCTTCAGTGTACAGTAGCTTCTACAACCCACAGGTTGGTCGATCGACTGATGGTAGTGGTCGATCGACTGCTTTAGCTGCTACTTGACTTCTATAATCTCGTGGATTTGTCTTTTGGGCCTTGAATTGCGCACCAAGCTCGTTCCTTAAGCGAATACTTCACGTCAAATGCAATGCAGGATAGTCGGGGATGGATTTAGCTCGATTTCCGCTGGATTCTTCACATTTCTGCAATAAAGTACAAAAACACGAAAGTAGACGGAAATAGGGAGAAATGTAGCATAAACTACATGAATGAGCTCTGAAATGCGTGTAAAATGGGATGTAAAACATCATATAAAAGACACGCATCACTTTTGCCGACCATTGCACAACTTTTTATGCCGTTATAATGGCCATTTCAAAACCCGGTTTTTAAGGACGATTTCAAACCTTGGTTTTCACAAACCATTTCAAAATACCCTTTTACGTCGTCGTAATGGCCATTTCAAACCTCGGCCTGTCGCCGATCGTTGCATTTCTCAAAGCGCCCTTTTACACCATCGTAATGACGAATTCTACCCTCGAATTTTTAAAATTCGAAATCAATTTTCAAACAAAAACTTTTTTCAAACCGTCTTAATGACGATTTCAACCCGTGCAACTTTTCAAATTTCAAATCTCGTTTTTGAAATCAAATTTGGCTTTTCTAAGCCGTCGTAATAACGATTTCAATTCTCACACTTTTCGATTTGCATACCATCTTTCAAAGGTTAAAACGGTTTTCTAACCCGTTGTAATGACGAATTCTATCCTCATAATTTCTAATTTCAAATCATTGAAAACAATTTAAACTGTTTCTAAATTTCCAATCAAAACTTAATCATTTGAAAACAAATTTAACCGTTTTAAAATTTCAATTTAAAATCAAATCATTTGAATATAAATTTAACCGTTTTCAGATTTCAAATCAAGTTTTAAATCATTTGAAAACAAATTTAACTGTTTTGAAATTCCAATTCAAACTCAATGTTTGAAAGCAAATTTAACCGTTTTCAAATTTCAATTCAATTTTAATTTCTTTGAAAACAAATTTAACCGTTTTCATGGCCATTGTGATGACGATTCCAAATTCTTCAATTCTCGTTTTTCCAATCCGTGATTCGGAATTTCAAAAGCCGTCTTCGTAAACAACACATTCTTTTCAGAGCCACCGCAATCTCAATTTAAACCGTGTTTTGAAAACAAACCTAAGACAACCCTTTTAACTGGCCGACCTTTTGAAGATCCCTACTCTTCGAAAGCCGTCCATAAAAAGACAAATGAATCTTTTCGAAAATTTCAGTCCACCTTTCCAATTCCGCCTCGAGTCGATTAGAGTCCAGTCGATTTCAAGTCAAGTTGTCTAGATAACGTCGAGTCTCTGCTGAAGTTAGTACATATCTTCTGGTCTAGGTCGTGTCACCTAATTGTCGAGACGTCTTTAATGGCATTAGCAGAGTCAAAACCTCTCGGATATTAAACCCGTCTTCTCCCTACATTTTGGGTCAAAGGTCAAGTTTGTGTACGTGTTTTGTCCAACGGCGTCACGCCAGCAACAAACCATCAAATCCCGTCAGAAGACGTCTGTCCAGGCATCACTATGCCAAAGTCGGCACTCGAGTCTAAGTTCAAAGTCGTGTTCCAAGAGTTCAAATGCAAGAGGTCATTCACGATCTTTAATGAACTCATAACCTAGTCACATCATCGCGTTTCACGACATAACTGCCTTTTTACATATGTGTCGTACTTGCCGTTGTTTGTGCAATCCCTTGCCAAAACAAGGTATAACGCCTATCGTTATGTCCATTAGGAATCCCTTGGGTGCCATCAATCGCTAACCAGAAACTCAAGAAGGCGATCAACCTGCATCCGCAAAACTTCTGCTGAAACCAACAACGTGGTCCTTTGACTCCTAGCTACCATGGAAGACTTGAGCACTCGTCTCTCCCAAGTTGAGGACAAACTAGTAACCGGAAATTTTCCCTCTTCTAAAATTGAGCAAAGGATTAAGCTCCTTGAAAGCCGACTACTTGCCAACGAGAAAACCAACCCTAGTTGGAAGGCTACCAAAATCACGGAAGCCAATCCCATAGGCGCTCCACCAACCAAAACCCGACGACCTCATAGGTCATTCTCTGATCTGGGTATGCCTTATGTCATAGCCTTGGAAAGGCTAATCTCAAAAGAAAAGCTCAAACCAATTGGTCCAACGTCAGACCCTCTACCAAACAAGCAAGGACGTAGATGGGACAGAAAACTATTTTGTCAATACCACCATGGTCGCGGACATGACACTGAGATGTGTCTCCCCTTAAAAGGTACCATCCTTGATATGATCGAAAAAGGAGAATTACCAGTACCTCCCTCACCAAACAATAAAAACAACCCTCCAGAAAACCCTATTGAACACAGCCAGGAATCTTCCCTAGACTGCTCTCACCTCATCTCTCCTGACGATGAGAAAATTCATGCAATTGATGAGGATGGCATACAAAGCGCTATAATGACGCTCTCCGTCTCCTTCAACAACATATTCTCAAAGCTGCAAGTGGCTATCGATGATTTGAACATTCGGGTAGCTAATTTGGAGAAGAGGTTTGGTAGTACCGAAAATGAACCTGGCCATCAAGGAGAAAACCAACCCTCCGTTCACCAACCAACAGCTGTTGAAAATGAGGAGTCATCCGATGGTTCCCACATCTACGAACCTACCAACAAAGAACATGAAATCACCTCACCAAAATCCCTTTAAATATCAAGCAACATCCCAAAAACTTCCCATTGACAACAACCAAATCCTGCTTCCGCTCAGGGTTGACAAAAACAAAACTCACAAAAACATCCCAAAAAATGCCAATGTTGGAACCATGGGAAAACATCAAAGGGTATTGTAACACCCCCGGACACCAGGACGCCTTACCAAGGAACATCCCAGTGTATGAAGGTGTTACCATCTCGGTCAACCGAGGTAGTAGATCAAATAGACAATAATAGAACATTTATAATTAATTACTTAACACTTTACAACCACGGTAAAAAACTGAATACAAGTGATAACTATGACTACTAAAGAACTCATGCGTCTGAACACCTATGCCGGTAGCGTGGTGACTCGATTCCCTCCATGCCCAACAGCAACAACCTACTGTACCTGCTAAGCCAACTACTCACCATCCCCGAATGGATCACCACAGTTTTGAAAACATAACACGGGGTCAGTTACTAAACAATCAACATAAGACAAGTATGACAAGTAGCCAGCTGATCATACACCTTCTCCGGTCTCCCGATCTCACACAGTAACCGTCTATGCACCAAAGTGTGTAGCCCTGCCAGACTACCCATCGCAACAGGTAGCCCACACCGCCAGTGGGGGACCGCAACCAATCCCCACAAAAATCCCGCTCATCAATGAGCGATAACCCTGTCCCTTAATGTGCACACCCCCTCCCGTGATGGGTTCCATGGAGGGCGAACTAGGGCGTGAAGTCACTCTCGCAAGTGACTCCACCACAACCAACACAACAACATCATAACCACAACCACAAAACCAACACTCCGATGATCAGTAGAAATAGGCATACACAATACAATCACATCTTAAATCAATTAATAGTAACTGAGTAGGGAAACCCTACCTTAACGCCAACCATGAAAATGCATCCACACACAGCCAAGCAAGACTCCGAGACGAATCCTACAATGACGACCACATTCTATTACACAACTACTTCCAACAATCTAGTGAAGGAAACCACAAAACAGCGACTTACCTAATAACGCGGATCGACGGTGACACGGACGACGACCACTCACACATCCTTCCTATGCAAACCCTGTCTTTCCCATAGTTGAGATGTAGGCTACATATATGAGAGTGTATGGAGGTAGAGGTGATTGGTGAGAGAGAGTTAGGCTAGGGTTAGAGGAAGAGGAAGTGTCAAAAATGGGGAAATGAAATAAATCTTGCGAACTTGCGTTTTTATTTAAATGTGTCAATGGCAGCCATACTCGGTCAAGTACCTACATACTCGTCCGATTAGGCTCTACTCGGTCGAGTATAAAAAATACTCGGCCGAGTAGTCCCTGCTAGGTCGAGTAAACACCCTCGTAAGGTACCTATCCTAACCTAGTCTCTCACGTATCCCTTGCTAAGGTCTTTCCTAGTCAAAGGGTCGGTCAAAAGAGTCCTCAAACATTGTGGGTATTAAAGTCTTCCCCTCTTAAAAGGAACTTCGTCCCCGAAGTTTAACCCACACAAGTCAGCAACGAGGTTAACCACCTCGAAGACGATCTACATACATAAAGACGTACCAACGTCGACCACTATGAGACACACCACAGGCTTCGACCACTACGAGACAGCGACCACTACGAGATAACACCCAGGTATTATCACAAGATACTCATCGCATAAGGCTGCGATTATTGCAAAACTCGCGATCAAACTACCTAAATATATCCTTAATTTCTGATCCTCTTGTCAGTTATCACACATTAGTTCATGGCAACTTAGCCGGAAAAATGAACATAGAAGACAAGCCTATAAGAAAAGAAGGCTAAGCACTCAAGAATTGGTTGTAACTTTTATTTATATGGACACTTTTATATTGCCGCGATATATTATATCTACCCCTCTAAAAAGGAACTTCGTCCCCGAAGTTCAGTGTACCAAAAGACCACGATTACCCGTAGGTAGACACTATTACAAATCATACATTTATTATATGACCACGACACATCTCTACTCAAACTCCATACTTTACTACAACTTCTAAGCAAGACAAGATGCACACATACATTCTACCGAAAGAGCTACGCACAAAACATCCTGATTCTACTGTCATCTCAACCCAAGTACACGACGCATAAACATTACTACTACACCTGGGCAATGTACTCCACACGGAAATATGAAGATACAAGTAAGTTAACATAGAACACCCAAGACAAAGAATTATACGCAGAAGGACAACGGGTTATAAATACCACGCAATACCCTGGTACTCAGCCGAGTGTAAGAGTGTACTCGACCGAGTAGGCTCTACTCGGTCGATTATGCTTGTATACTCGGTCGAGTTTTCACGGGCAGAGGCCAAAATCCGTAGTGAAATCCATTTCACCCACGATCTAACCTGCAAAAGTCATAATTTCCATACCAAAATGCATGTCCAAATCTAGCAAGCCATAACCATAGTATGCTAAAACAAGTAATGGCCTTAAGGCCAAGAACAATCATTCGTAATAAAAGTGTACAACAGAAACGATAAATATCCATTCACAACTAAAAAAAGTCTAGAAAAAACAAGAAGATCATTGATATGGACCCCCATCCATCTCATCATCGCCGCATGCACCTGAAGCTCCGGCTCCCGAAGTACTAGCTCCCTGATAACCCGCCGCTGAGTAATTTCCTCCTCCTTGCTGGATGCCATAATTGGCTCCCCACGGTCCCGCGAGGCAGCCAAACTCAGTCTCCTCAGGCGGCCTCTAAAAGACGGGGTCAACTTCATAGCTGTGGAAGACTCCCGTGTCTACTCCAGGTCCTCTCCACCAGAGGGGCTGTGCAAGCTCAGTCCCTATGTCCTGATTATGGGCCATCTCATGCATGTTGCGGAGCACCAAGGTGATGGAGATCCGCTCGGTCAAGTCGCTCACCTACATCCTAGGGTCATGTACCGTGGGGTAGGGCGAGTACTACTGTGGGTAGTAGCTCGGCATGGAGTAAGAGGGCTCAGCCTCAACCGAGTCCACCCTAGGCTGTCTGACCCAACGACACTCTCGAGGTTGGGGAGGAGCCTGCTGTCCCTCAGGTACTAAGGTAGGCTCAGGTAGGTCCAAAAGGATGGTGGGGTCATTCAAGTAGTACTAAGGTCAAGGTCTAAGAACATCACCTACAGGCTCCCACTCAGCTAAGTGGTCAACAACGGGAAGACGGGCAGGGTCGGGAAGTACCATCCACATAGATCCTCTCACTCTCCAGGAATAAATCCCATCAGCCATCTTCCTCAACCATCTGTTCTGACACCAATACTTGGCGTTCATGGTGCGTATATGAGGAGGGCTCGCCAATCACGGTGCGTATATGAGGAGGGCTCACCTGTCGCGATACGTATATAAGGAGGGCTAGCCAGCCGCAGTGCGTTGTAAGGCTCGCCAGCCACGGTGCGTTGTAAGGATCGCCAACCAGGGTGTGCAGTAAGGCTCGCCAGCCATGGTGCATACATGAGAAGGGCTTGCCAGCCGCGGTGCGTTGTAAGGCTTGCCAGCTATAGTGCGTAGTAAGGCTCGCCAGCCATGGTGCGTATATGAGGAGGGCTCGCTAGCCGCGGTGCGTAGTAAGGCTCGCCAGCCATGGTGCGTATATGAGGAGGGCTCGCCAGCCGTGGTGCGTACATGAGGAGGGCTCGCCAGCCGCGGTGCGTTGTAATGCTCGCCAGCCATGGTGGGGTCGGTTGATCGACCATGAGAATAGCCGCGTTGGATGGGCTTGTTTTAAAATAGCGGACTCTTGATGTCGCTGTGGGAATAGTGAATTTTGAATTTCACTATTATTGTTTTTGAAGTGACGGTTTATGTTGCCGCCGTTGACATTTCAAGGAATAGTGAATTTGAATTTCACTATTTGTTTTTGGAGTGACGGATTATGTTGCAGCAGTTGACATTTGAAGAAATAGTGAATTTGAATTTAACTATTATGTTTTTAAAGTGACGGTTTATGTTGCTGCCGTTGACATTTGAAGAAATAGTGAATTTGAATTTCACTATTATTGTTTTTGAATTTGAAGTGGCAGTGGCAGTTTTAATCGCCATTTGTTTGAATTTTGAAGAAATAGTGAATTTTGAATTTTCACTATTATCGTTGAAATGACGGTTTTAATAACCGTCGTTTGAATTTTGAAGAAATAGTGAATTTTGAATTTTCACTATTATTTTTTAAGTGACGGTTTTAATTGCCGTCTTTGATGGAAGGGTTTATTACCTTCGCTGTGGATCCAAATTGCAGGGGATTGATGCGTTGATGAGGACTCAGCCCCCAGTTTTCCCGGCGGAGACCACCTTTCAGGGGCCGGGTGGTGAGGAGCTACAGTTGCGCCTGCAAGAGCCTGCGGTCGCTGAGGTGACCGACGTTGGCATGGAGTGGAGGTTGAGCGTTCTAAGGGTGAGTTCCTGTCCCGAACATTTTTTCTCCATTTATGTTTTGCCTTGCATTGTATTGAAGGACCTTCTTGGCTGTAGGTGACGACTGCTAGTCATCAGGCTTTGTGTCGGATGGCTAACCGGTGGGGGGCGCTCGCTGGTGACCTGGCTGCGAGGGAGGCTCTGCTTGCTCAAATACTTTTTGTATGTTGTTTTTGTGTATTTTGTGTTGCATTTCACGTTTTTAGATCTTAATGATCTGTATTGTGTTTTGCAGGGTACTACGGATCCGGCGGATCTTACTCGCGTCCGGGCTAAGTTGGACGCAGCTAGCTAGATGGTCAAGCCCAGGGGTTGAGGATCACCAGTCGAGAGCAGGAGTTGAGGCGTCGTGAGGACGCGTTGCGGAGCTGAGAAGCGGAGATTGCCTATCTCAGGGCTCAGTTGGCTGCGGCGGAGGAGCTTCATGTTGTGATGGAACACGAGACGCTGGAGAGTTCTCCGGAGAGGGTGTCTGAGCAGATGGTGGTGTCTGCCTTGGCTGCGACTCCTCGTGAGACCGAGACTGGTCCAACGGGGGGTGCTGAGTAGTTGTAGTTGCTTGTCAGTGTCTTGGACTCTTGTTTGTACATATTAATATTTTGCGTGAGGCGGTTTGTATATATGTGTTTTTGGATTGTGGTTCATTTTGTGATTTTGGTTTTTTTGTGTTGTGTTCCGGAGGAGCGCTGCCGGCTGTCAATTCCCCTTTTACTTCGCACTAGTTCCTGCATCGTTAGTGTAGAAAATAGGCAACAGGTAGCATATATGCATAAATGCAAATACGAAAAAAAGCATTTGAAAACAAAGTTAACCACGGTGGTTCGCAGTTAAAATTAAAATTTGAAAATTGAAATGATATTTTGAAAATTCCGCGATAAGTCATCACGTTTGGATTTCTCGAGGAATTAATTTAAAATTTTGAGCAATTAACTCGTGTCTTGAATTAAATTGCATCGAAAATGTTGAAATTGATTTGTGACTCGAAAAAATTCAAACTCAAACCACCAGGCGTGAATTTTAGAATAGTTTTTTTTGAGTGTATTTGATTTTTGATTTTTGTGAGATCAAGACTCGGATTTGTGAGTGCTTGAATTTTTGAGAAAACTAATGTCGTGTTATAAATTTCCGATTTTATTTTAAGCTGGAAAAAGTGCGAAAAAGCGAAAAATTTTCGGAATTTCGATTGACATTGAAACGATCCATCAAGGATCAGGGCGACAAGCCCTCCCCCCTTTAAAAAAAGAAAGAAAAATCCGTATGTTTAAAGCTGCGTCATGGAAATCGTGTCGGATTTCGTAAAACGCGAAAAGAAGGAAATGTGAGTGTGAGAAAACACAACTTAAAAAGGACAATTCAAGGTGGGAGTCCTGAGAACAGTCCCAAAGAGGCGCGAGCTACTTGACGATAGGAAGCAGCTCTCCCTTTTTTCCGAAAAACGTGCTGATTGTTTTGTATAAATAGTGATGTTTGTGGTTCATTGTTTCATCATCCGAAACACGAAAAACATCTCTACAAAAGCTCTTCTTTTTCCACAAAATATTTCATGGATGCCTTTTAGAATGCGTTGTGACAATGGTGCCGGGATTTGTCGCCTCCCGAAAAGTATCAACTCATTTGCATGGGAGTTGGTCAATTGTTGGTGATCCGTCAAGTCAAGGTGCAATCCTCATTTCTCGAAGCATGTTCTCGGTTTTGGGAATCGAAACATCACATTTTTGTTTTCCCGAAAGGTGAAATTTGTCCTCTTGCCGAAGAAGTTGGGGCCATTGGTGGGTGGCCGGGTTGTGTTCGGGTGCTTCCTCCGACTCGATTGTGTTATAAGGAGAAATTCCGTTCCATGTTGGGACTGTCAACAAGAAAAGTCAACTTCCTCCTTGCTCCTCATGGTGTAGATATGTTGGCTCTTATCAACATCTTCTCAAACCGATTGGATGCCAATGTTTCGGAGGTGGCTAGGAGAAGGGCTCTTGCCTTTTGCCTTGTCCATGTATACCTCTTTGTTGATGCTTTGAAGAAGGAGGGGCCAAAATGCTATGGTAGCATGACCCTCGTGCATGTGGTTGAGCAAATGGAGCATGGTAGGGATCCATCATGGTTGGTACTTGGCGAGATCATCCAAGCCTTGGACAAGAAGGGCTCTTGTGGAGAACCTCCCTCGTTTCGATCTCCAAGGATTATCCAAGAGTGGCTATTGGAGAGGCTAAGGTATGTAGAGCCTCCGGTTGATTCTTCTTCTTATTCCTTCCATCACCTTACTATGAGGAAGAAGTTGTACTCGGATAGCTTCGCTTCCACCGAGGCCTATTAGGCCACGAGATTGGCGGAGGAGGGTGGTCATTACATGCGTTGGGTGGTGCCATGGTGGCACTTGAGGTCCTTCACGGGGTTGCCCGCTTCGGGTGCTAGTCCTCATTCTTTGATGGTGGTGGGTTTGAAGGTTTCTTCCTTCATTTATCCGGAAAGGCTCATGAGGCAAATGAGGCGTCAACCAAAGGTGCCTGCTCAAGATACTCTTGTCCAAGAGATTATTTTCCGGAACTCCGAGCTTGTGGAGGTCTTCAAAAGATGGTGGGCCATTCGGCCGCTTTAGGAGGTACCAAACCCTGTTGCCACGACATGGGTGACTCCCGCTTATGTTAAGTGGTCAAGAGCATTATCCTTGGAAGAGAGGTCCAAATCCCGTAAGGACGAGGTTGTTGACTTGAAATATTGAGAGGTTGGCAAGGCCAACCGTGCCTTCTTTGAGGATTATGTTGATGGAGTTAGCCCGGATGTGATGAGGCCACCAAAGAGGAGAATCTCACGTCCCAAAAATGTAGTGGGCCGTTCATGGGCTCGTTTAGGGCCGAACATGGGGTCTTGCAATAGACTGGAGGCCGTCGCCGTTGTAGATCCGTTGAGGATCCATTCTGAGGAGGAAGTCCATGCTACGTGGGCCAACAGGATGAACAAGGGGAAGATGTACACCGAGGGAAAAGGCAAGGGTAGAATGGAAGAATGAAGACCTCCATTACCCACTTTATAATTATGTTGTATTATTGTTGTGAGTTTTTTTATTATGTTGTACTAGCTATGTGTTGTGTGTTTTGTGCTAGTTTTACTATGTGAGGTGTTTTAGTCGACACCTTAGCTTTGACAAGTTGTAGACTCGTCGAGCTTTATTTGTTGTTAAAATTGTAATCCCTCCCATTATTAATTAAATAAGAGGATTGCTCGTGTCAAAATTGTGAATGCTTGTTTCTTCCATCCATTTTGTAAAGGCAATACGATTTGAATCATCCTAAGCATTTGCACTTGGGAAGGTGGGATTTTTGTAGGAAGGGAGAAAGGCTTCTTTTTTGTATTTTGTGGGAAAGGGAATGTTCTTTCCCTATTTTTTTGATGGGAATGATATGGGTGATGTTTTTTTGATTATGTGAATGTTTTTTTTTTTTTTTTTAATTATTATGGGGATGTTTGTATCCTTCTCGTGTAAGAAAGGACTGCCCACGTATCCACCTGAAGAGGTGAAATCAAACCATGATCATAGTTCGAAATGTTTTTTTAATTTGATTGGGTTGTGTGGTTGTATCCCTCATGTATAAGAGGGACTGCCTATGTATCCACCTGAAGAGGTGAAATCAAACCATGCTCGTAGTTCGAAATGTTTTGTAAATTTGATTGGGTTTTGTGGTTGTATCCCTCATGTATAAGAGGGACTGCCTACGTATCCACCTGAAGAGGTGAAATCAAACCATGCTCGTAGTTCATGGGTTTTTTGTTTAGTGCAAATGGATGTTGCCTTTGATAGATCAAAGGGCATTCAAAACGGGCAAGGTGTCGTAACTTAGACTCGTTAAAACATGCAATTTCAAATCAGAATGCGTTGAGGAACTTGACTTGAAAAGGATTAAGGTGGTTGCTAGTTGTAAAACTAGGGTTAGGTCGTTGGTTGCTACGGTCCAAGGGTAGTATTTCTTGAGTTAGTCTAGGTTGGTCGGGTTTGTAAAATCCTCCCCGTCTAGGTCACTCAGTCTCACTGTGCCTCCCAAAAGTATTTTCTTGACCAGGTACGGCCCGACCCAGTTGGATTTAAGTTTTCCCCTCGGATCGACGGGTAGTGGTGCTCGAACCGACTTGAGGACCAAGTCGCCGTCCTGGATGTTCTTGGGTTTAACCTTCTTGTTGAATGCCCGTTGTATACATCGTCGGTATAGCTGGACATTGTGCAAGGCGTTGAGCCGCCGCTCGTCTAGAAGAGTGAGTTGCTCGTACCTTCGACGGGTCCATTCTGCCTCGGGGACTTGACTCTCCGGTAGGATGCGTAGAGAAGGGACCTCTAACTCTACCGGTTGAACCGCCTCTATACCGTATGCTAGGTAGAAGGGTGTAGCGCTTGTTGGTGTTCGAATGGAGGTTAGGTATCCCCAGAGTGCGAAAGGGAGTTTGCTCGGCCAATCGCGGTAGTTGTCTTGCATTTTCATGATAATGGTGACAAGAGTTTTGTTAGCTACCACCACCGCTCCGTTGGTTTGGGGCCGGTAGGGGGATGATCGATGTCGTTTGATCTTGTATTTGTCCAGCAAGGTTTGTGTTTCCGCCCGGAAGTGAGAGCCTTGATCGCTGATTATTTCATGGGGTACCCCATATCGGCAGATGATGTTGTTCTGGGTGAACTATGCCACTCTTTTGGCGGTCAAGACTGCATATGACCGTGCTTCCACCCAGTTGGTGAAATAGTCGATGGCGATGAGGACGAAGCAATGCCCCTTGGTGCCTATCGGGTTGACTTTCCCAATGATGTTGATGCACCAGGTTGAGAAAGGCTAGGGTGATGTCATGGTGTATAAAAGGGATGGTGGTATGTATTGTATGTTGGCGAAGATTTCGCAATTGTGGCAATGTTTGACGTAGTTACGGCAATCGGCTTCCATGGTGGTCCAATAGTAGCCTAGCCGCATGATCCTTCGGGTAAGCATCATTGCGCTCATGTGAGGGCCACATTCTCCGTCGTGGACCTCTCCCATGACCTTTTTGGGTTTGTGATGGTCGATGCAAAGGAGGAGAATCCCTTGGGGTGTTCTTTTGTATAGTTAATCTTGGTTTATCACGAATTGTGATGCATGTAAACGGATGGCACTTTGTCCTCTTTGATCAGAGTTAGGAGGGAATTCGTTTTTGGTTTTGTAGTTGAGGATGGCTTAGGACCAGGGTTCATTATGGTTTTCCTCGTCGTTGTTAATGGCTCAAATGTGAGCTGGTTCGCTCCTTCTCTCGACACATAGGGGCATTCACGTCATATCGTCAGGTATGTTGACGAGCGCGGCATGTTTTGCCAGGGCATCAGCAAATTGATTTTCCTCTCGCGGCAGGTTGAAGTAGTCGACTTGGTCGAAGAACTCGGCCTCTTGATTGATTTTCGCTCGGTAGGGAGCTAAGTTGTCACTTCGGATTTTCCATGATCCGGACACCTGATTGATGATGAGCGAGGAATCGCCGTGGACCCTCAGTCTCTTGATGCCAAGTGTTATGGCTGCTTGTAGGCCGATAAGGCATGGTTCATATTCAGCGGCATTGTTGGTGACGACAAAGTCTAGCTTGACCGAGTTCGGAACATGTTCTCCCTCTGGTGATATTAGAAGGACTCCTATCCCGAAGCCTCTCAGGTTAGATGCACCGTCGAAGTATAGGTCCCATGCGTCGGTGTCGGCACAAAGGATGTCCTTGTCAGGAAGTGACCATGTGTTGGTTGTTGGATCCTTGTTGACGGGATTCTCTGCTAGGAAATCGGCGACTGCCCTTCCCTTGATAACCTTGACGGGTACAAACTTGAGGTCAAACTCGGACAGCATGAGTGTCCACCTAGACAGCCTTCCGCTTAGTACGGGTTTTTCGAAGATGTACTTGACCGAGTCCATCTTGGAATAGATGGGGACTGTGTAGCTGAGCATGTAATGTCGCAGCTTCTTTGTTGACCATACTAGGGAAAGACATGTCTTTTCCAGTTTGGTGTACCTTGTCTCGTACTCGATGAACTTCTTACTGATGTAGTAGATGGCTCGTTCTTCACCCTCGACTATTTGTGCTAGCATTGCTCCCATGGCTATGTCGGTGACAGTCAGGTATGAAAGATCATAGATACTAATTAGGCTCTCTAATTAAAAACAAATTATCTCATAAAATGTTATTTTAGTGATCTATGTAACATGCATGCAATATAAAAGCATATTAATATAAAAGATGAGGAAAATAATTTTCCTTACATCGATAATGGTAGTATTTGGGCACAACCAAGATCACCATCTTGGTTGTTATTGAGCTATTAAGAATGGAAAGATCATCCAAGATCCAATATTCAAATTAGAAGAACTCCTTTAAGTTGAACCCAAGAACAAACCTCCAACTCATATGATTAATTTTAACTAGAAATTAACCATATAACTCTTAAATATTCTTTTCAATATTACTAACTCACTTAGTAATATTTTTTCTTTTGATTACTAACATATTAGTAGTCTTATTATTAGATTTAGAGAGATAAGTTTTTATCTTTCTTTCACATGCAAAAGATTGAGTGAAGTAGGAAAATAAACAACACCAAAGTGTTGTATGTAGGTAGAAGCACGGTTGGAGGGAGGATGGAGTGTTATTGTGGACTTGTTTTATTTTTGTCCAATTCATTATGACATGCATAATAATCACATGACAACTTATGGAAGAAAATCAAGCAAAGTGAAATCATTATGATCATCCACTACACTCCATTTACACGGTCCAATGTCCCATGTACGGGTCCATTTTGGTTCTTATATTTGTAGCACAAATACGTGTAAATTTTATTTAAACATCGTTTTATGTTTAAATACTTTCCAATAAATTTTGTCCAAATCACTCCGTAAATTTACGTGTACCGCTACACATATTATTTACGTACCAATACTAATCATATTAGTCAATTAGTACTAATTTAACAATTAACTGCTTAATCATTAATTCCCGTTTCAAATAATTTATTATTTAATTCTCGTATAATTAAATAATAATTTCTACGCCTCGAGTTCACAACTCAATATCTCTCTAAATTAATTAATCAACTAACTCTTAGTCAATTTATCAAGGGACTAACTAAACTGTATCTCATACAATTAATTAGCTTTCGTGTTGGGTCTCGTTCCTTTAGGTGTGACCGAAAGGGATCAGCTGAACACCGCCGTCTCACGACAGTAACGTCAAACCCTAGTTGGCCAACCGTTACCGATATACGTTGATCAGCTGATTAGTACTGCCAATGAATATCCCATGCATATTCCTTAATGAGATTTAATAATATTATCATGCACTATTGTGGAGGACAAAAACTCCAACAATCTTCCACTTGTCCGAGAAAATTTGTGCGATGATTATAACACACAATTGTGGATAATCTCCTTATCCCAACAATATCCTGCTTGTACTCTACAAGGGTGTGTTACCGATTCTCTTGTCCGTTTTAACAACAATCTCCCACTCAATGCAAGGTGTCTTTCACTTCACACTTGCACATGAACATATCCTGAGTGGTTTTCTCGATCGGGAGTGTGACTACCTGACCGAAAAAATCTCCCACAGATTACTTCCGAGCGTGGCCACGCATTTGTAGTCATAACTCCTCGAGTGGCCTTGAGATGTTTAAACCCAACGTGGGTGGACAATTCCTGTCTGCCCTATCTATCCTTTTGCACAATACATATCACCATGACCCAGTAGATGTCCTTTGGCCTTCTTTTACGGCACGACCTAGGACAAAAACCAAAGTCACACGGAAACTGCACTTGCTCAGATAATAGTCTCCAGTTTAAAGAATCGACTCATAAGAATATCATAGAAGTCCCTACCATGACCAGGCGTCTTTATTAGATCTAAGGGACTCTATAAATGTCACTGCCCGGCAAAGTATCCCACAGTCTGTCTATGTAAACGACTAGTCATCCATATGACCTTATGGTGCTGAACCTACCATCAATCGTCTTACAATCTAGTCACTCCGAGACGTCACCTCATTAAGTGACTAGGGGCTAATACAATGTTCATCCTATTCGCTTGAATTGGGGTTCAACATTATCTCCACAACCAATTCGGATAAACAAGGTATTATTGTTTTCAGTCAAACTGAATAATTGAGTTCTTAAAGAGACTCAAACAATGAATGTGATCATGACTTACGTAAATATTAATACGCTATCCAATATTTACATAACGAGCTTTAGCAATTAAGGTATACTCCTCAATCACATTGAGATGACATAACCATCATGTCTACCTTATGCCAACGGCTTTGGTTAGAGGATTAGCAACAGTTGCATCACTCTAATTTCCATTGCTATTTTCCTTTGTTCTATGAAATCTTTTCATCACATAGAGCCATTCTAAATACATGTCTAAACAAGTTTTTAGACTATGGTTCTAAAGCCAGTCAAACACTCCAACTGTTTTCACAGTCTCTCGGGAGACGATATTCGGCTAACAGAACTACTCTAATTCCATTAAATTCCGGATATCAACTATCTCTTTTACAACATCGGATGTTGTAATGTACTTAGCTTTCGTTCATGATTTGTACGTATAACACTTATACATACACATCCTTCATAAGACATCTTTTATGTATGACTCCACATACATATTTGCTTTATACATGTATAACTTCTAATACATATATGTATAACTTCTTATACATATTATTCTTTATGCACATAATTCTTTTACATGCTAATCATTCCTTAACGAGGCCCATAACATCTTATTAGCATAGGAATGTTTCCTTGTAATCCCCTTACACGAAATTTATAGGTTCCTCCAAACTACAAGAGTAAATTCTCAGAGCTTCTCAAGTACTCGAGAATGCTCTTGCTAATCATCTAGTGACACTCACTAGGAAATGATTGGTAATGACTTATCATATTCTCAAAATGATAAGTCCCGACGAGAGAAGCTTTTAGCATATTTAATAGATCCTGCAGCGGAAGCATAAGAGATCATAATAATAGTTCAACAACTTGAACGAGTCAAGTCTCTTGACTATAATGCTAATATCCATGGAGATCTATCTCATTAGAACCGGATGTTTAAGATGCGCCATGCTACTCTCAAATATTCACCCAAGAATATTTCAAGTCACTAATATGTCAAACCCATATTTAGACTTAGAAACTTCACCTTAGCTACATTTCTAGTGACTAATATGTCGAGCACATATTTAGACTAAGAAACTCACTTTAGCTCCCACTAAACTCCATGTATCATCATGGTACCTCGACAACTCGAGTAATACCATTAGGATTAATGACATGATTTAACCCAAGGTCCCAACTCTTCGACGTGTATAAGATCACAAAAGGGATCCACCAAGCATGCTAGGCTTCTTATCATTGATAAGATAAACAAAACTTCTCCCAAGGAGAAAGTTTCGTTATTCTTTTGCCGAATCTCATCCTCAAGAGAGGCTATATTGCTAAGAACATACGAATTGATAAAGGCATTTGGGTTGTCACAAACTCTCTGTAACGAACCCAAAATTTAAACATCTTATGTAACCTTTATGACAAGATCAAGGTAACCTAATTTGGTGCAAAGTGTTCGCCCCAAATCAAGTCACGAAAACATCTCATGTTTCCTTCCTTATCACATTTTGTGCAAGGAGAGCAATTCGAATTGCATGGTGAAACGCCATCACATAGAGTTCATACTAAAGAAAAGCCTTTGATGAGGGTTGATGATTCGTCACTTCCGAAAAGTAACGCAATCTTATCGCATAATTATATCCTTATAACCACTTAGCCACAATAAATAAGGTCTTCTTGCATTGTACTTAGTTTGTGGGTCTTGGACTTACGAAAGTTCAAAATTTCTCCCACTCTGTGTTCCTTAAAATGAAAATATTTCTGGAAAGAGTATTTTGAGTCACAAACTCTTTGTTCTCTTTTTGAAGGAGTAAAAACCAAGTGGTTCAATTTTGGATAACCCTCACAGATACATAAATTGGTTCTGAACATAATCATTTATGGTCCCAAATGCATAAAAATGACATGTTAGGGACTCTCCCTATCCATATCTCATATGGAGTCATTTAGGCAATTATAGTCGGGTTTTAAATTTTTAGTGAGAAAATAGCTTACAAAATTGCGAAAAACTTCAAACTATATCTCAATGTTTGGTTTATCTTCTTGACTACACCATACTCTATGGTTCACAAGGAGAAGGTGTATGTGAACTGGTTCACAATCTTCGTAGTGATCATCAAGGTCATTACTTGATTATTACCCATTTGACCTTCAAAGTCATTACTTTGAAATTTCCGATCAACATTTTGATCTTGTCATGCTTTTGGTTTACTACTTCATTTTGAAAATATTACACGTTTCAAAAATCGCTTTTATGTATTATTAAATAGATACGAGGTATTCATATCTACTAGACATTACGGTAAAAGTAATGAAGTATATATAACCTACTATTTGCCTTACACATCCGTATGTATATGGTTAATCACCTCACTATTTGTGTTTCTTTTAAGCAAAAGAAAACATAATACATGCACACATACCATAAGATTCTCAATCAAACGGTTGTTCGATGTGCTTATCGTTTACTCATTTTAAACAAATTTACTTGAGGTTTGATCAATTGGATTCACCGGATTAGAGACTTTAAAATATACAAGATAGTATAACGTTTAGTTTTCGTGAAGAATGTAAAATTCCTCTATCTTGTGTGGTCTAAACCAACCACCAAGTTATCATAGGAGTAGGTACCACCTTTTATTTTAAATCACATGAGTAATGCCTTCTATGTATAAACATAGATGATTACATTCTTTTAAAACCAAATTTAGGTACATTTGTCCCTATCGAAAACGTTGCTACTCTAGCATCATTTCGATACAAAAATGTCCTATGCTAGAAGTCTTACGTTTTATCAATTCATGTAAACTTCTTTATAAAGAAATGATCCTTCACTTGGTATCTCATACCAAGATAGTGGAACTAGTCTATCCTTTGAGTAGGTGTCTCCTTCAACTTTGTCTTATCGCATACATCTACGGTTGCTTTCTTCTTAACTCCCGCTCACTTTCACATTCCTCTTTGCTTCAACAAGAAAAAATGAATCTTATTAAGACCTCTCTTCAAGTCATTCGTGATATTTTATACACTTAGTAAGAGTTAATTACTATAAAGTGAGTGCAACATGTGGCAAAATCTCAACTTCTTGCGAAATTGGACTACCTAACCGTTCAATTGCCATCAAATGCCTAAACTCTTTAGCGCATAATCAATCGATTTGGCCTTTCTCGAATTGAGCCATTTGACGGTATCATATTGTAGTATTTTGTGTTTTTGAAAACACTTTTCGCAAACTTTTGAATTACTCTTGAGTAATTAAAACTAATATGTCATCATCATGACGAAGGTGTCACTTTCGAATTCAAGACTCTCTTGATAAAATTGACTCCTTATTGTTAAACTCATAATAAGAGTTCGCAACATTAAACCCCTTTTTATAATATGCATGGATGTTTTGTTGTAAAATAATCGCAATAATTGTTGTAAGCTTATGTAGGTGAATTGGTAAATCATGTTACCAATCATTGCTTCTGAATTATTTCAAAGAAACCGCTTTCTATGAAAGAACGAAATAAGTATAATAATAAATACAGGATTAAAGGAGGATGAAGTGCGCGATGTCATAGGTATATACATTAATAAAAATAACGAAAAATAGGAAAAATTAACATTTAATGTTTTTAAAAAATACTTGTGAAAACATGTTCAACAAGTTTTAACATTTATATAATGATCTCTTACTAAATTATATAAATGATTCCAAGATCCGTCTTTAGACAAAAATAGGCATCACTTCGGCGAAACATCTAATAATTGTGTAAATTCGGTAAGTCAACGCTTGACTAATTCTACCATGATAACTTTTGGTCGACGGATTTCAACAAACCCATCTACTAGCCTCGGAATACAAGACCGTCTTATACCCCGTTGAGTCCAACCAACTTTGGCGCGTGATAACCGTTTATCACCCTACTTACCAGAGGTAAAAAGAGAACACCCCGCTTGGGCGAGCGTGGCTCTAATGAACAAGGGATTCACAGGTCTTATTAATTGGTAAGGCTAATCTCAATTTTAGTTATGTGAGAGATCTTGTCAATTTAGTCATAAATTCCCTATAAGTGAACTAAGTCGGTGAATGTAAATGACGTGAATTGACAATCGCGAAAATAAAATGCATGTAAATAGTGATTTTGGCATGCACGAAAATAAAAGCAAGCAAGCATATGAATAATTCCTAGTATGGCAACCTAGTTAAAATAAACTAGACTATTACATATCAGAAATTAACTCTTTGGTCCCTTGCCTCTTCATTCCAAAAGTGGCTTCTTCTTGTGGGATTTGATTACCTTACCTTCCAAAAATAGACTCCGTCTCGATGTAATCTGTCTTTTGGAAACGCCGGTAAGAATAACTATTACAATTGAATTACATAGCTATTCCTATTATACAATAATTAATAAAATAAATAAAGCTATTAATTAATTACAAACTGACGATACGAGATCATATTTAAATTACAAACAAATCGCTATTCCTGATGCGTGACTATAATATGATGTTTTACACCCTATTTTACACGCATTTCAGAGCCTTATTATGTAGTTTACACTACTATATTCCCTATTTCCGTCTACTCTCGTGTTTTTATGTAATATTGCAGATTATTGCGGAAATGAGTAGATAATGGACCAAATCTTAACCCCAAGAGCTAATATTAGGAAGGACATGAAGATTTGACTCGGAATTGAAGTTTAGGTTGCGTTTCAAGGTCTAAAGATAGCAAAAGCTTGGTTGCGTACAAATTGCAAAGCTTAAACAAGCAAAGAATCGCTTCACATTACTGCAGACTGCTTAAAATGGCTATATCTCTAGTTCTAAATCGGATAATTGAGTCATTCAAATTGGAGGTGAAAGCCTATCCTCTTAGCTCTCCAACGCCACGTAGAACACCTGATTTTACCAAGTAACGAAGAAATGGCAGCCGTTTTAAGATCGGTGCGCGCTGCAGAATTCGTCAGAATGCATTACTGTACAATACCTTTGGTCGATCGACTAGTCCCAGTAGTCGATCGACCGCACCACGAGACTGACGTGTAATTAAAATATTGGAATTCCGAAGCCCACTTGTAATTAGGTTTAGGAATAAGTTACGTGACTTCTCTATAAAACGTAATATCATTCATCAGTTTTAGAGGGAGGTCTCTGGCATCAGAGAGAGGACATTAGAATAGTTTTAGATCTAGTTTTACATTAGTTCAAATTAATTCAAATTCATTCAATTCAGTTTAATTCGCAATAAAAGTTCTTGCAATCGGATTCTTCCTGCCCTTTCTATTTCGGTAATTTCTATTCTTATTTCTGATTTACTTCAATTCTTAAGTAGTTTAGAATTAGTAGTTAGATTCCAAAGCCCTAGTTTTCATTATTTCAATTTTATTGTTCAATCGTTTCAATCATGCTTTCTTCTATCGTTATTAGGAATTTCGTAATCATTATTTGTTTTACTATGCGTAGCTAATCCACCCCTGCTAAGATGTGAGGGGATCTGCAGCATAGACGACGTAGAATAGGTAGACCTGATTCGGGTCTTGGTCGATCGACTGATGTCAATAGTTGATCGACTGAGCCAGTTGGTCGATCGACTGGCTTAGATGGTCGATCGACTGTATCACGTAAGAATCAACACTGTTCAATTGTTTTAATTGCAATATTTAATGAAAGACCGAGAGGATATTTGTTAAATGCTTAGGAATTGACTGATCCAATAGATCGAGAGATAGGGGAGGGAAATAGACTACCAATTGAACGACTAAATTATACTAAGATCGAAAGATAGGTAAAATTTAGGCATTAGGAATCATTTTTCAGGGCGAGAGCTAGTATTAGTGATACTTAGGGACCCGTAGCTAGATCGAAAGATGCTACTTGTTAAGTTGGACCGAGAGGACTAATTATTTGCACATCTTACATGATTATTTCAGACTTACTTAGGATACCGCCGTCGTAGCTGCAGTGAACCGACCAACTTAGCTTCCCTTTTATTATTGTCTACACCTTTTTATTTAATTGCTTTAGTTATAGTTTTTATTTTATTCGCATTTACTTAGTTATTATTAAAATCAAAACCCCCTTTTCCTTTTAGACTAAATATAAACAGATGAATCTCATAATGTCTCCCTGCGGATCGACCCTGCTTACCGCTAACTTCTGTTAGTAGTAAATAGTTTTATAAATTTTATTTTTGATACTAAACGACGGTATCAAATTTTGGCGCCGTTGCCGGGGAGGCAGTGTAGTTTTATCTGTTTTTATTTAGTTTATTTCTTGTCTCAACTCTTAAGGAACTTCGGTTCCTCGAGACCGTTCTTATGTTTTTCGGTCTTCTCTTTCCGTAGGAAGAGAACAAAATTTTTGGTGCTTATTTAGCCAGACTTTCGGTGTGGCTCGAGCCCAGAAGAGATGCATTTTCCGAACTCCAAATGTGCTGGACTATCTTCCGGGGTATGAATGACCCTACGCGAGCATACCTAGAATCTATTGGTAAGTGGGATTTAGAAGGAATCCCCGTAAATGAGGTATTAGAATTCTTTGATTGGTTTGCTGCTGAATCTCTTAAACCCAACTTGTCTCTTCATGTTGACTCAAATGAGGGGGTGGGTGAGACTTTAGAAACCGTTTTAGAAAATGCTGACGGAGACATAGAGGAGACCATTAGCGTGGTTGACAATCCTTTTTATGAGGATAGTTTAGAACCCCTTTATGATTATTGCACTGATAGTGAGGACGATTAGGAGGATCTCTTTCAGAACCTCCAAATTGACGAGTCTAGCGATATGGAGAGTGAGGTGGAAAATTTTGATAGTCTTGAGGTCATATGGGATAATTATGACAATGTAGATGAGCCTATTATAGGGGACCCGATTAACCCATTTGACTTTACAGCCCCTTGCATCTGGAATGATTATCCACCTTCTCCTTTAGCCGGCCAGATTCCTCCACCTCACAGTTCTTACCCGTCTGAGCATCTGGATTCTACTCGCGTTATTTTTGAGTCAAATGCTACAGAGCTCCTTTATTTACCACCTGCGGTTAATTTGAGCTTCTATATTCCGCCCTTAGCTCGAGGGAGGAATAATTTTGTGAATGATTTTAGGAGCTGTCATAGGAAATTAGTTAGGCTTAAATGTTATTATATTTTACTTTCCTATGCTATTGCTGTCTTATGGTGCTACTTACAGTTTTGTGTAGCACATGCGCAGAAGTTTGATAGGTTGCTGCGAGCTTTGAGCTGTTTTGATTGGGCTCAATTAGAGTAGTTGGCTGAAGAAAAAGAGGTCGAGCGGGACCTAACTGAAACCAGCGCTAGCCGGGAGGCAACCCGGAGTGTCATTTTTGTTATCTTGCGAATAAGCTTTGTTTTACAACTCTATAGACTTTGCATTTGGGTTCAGCGCAATTTCGGGCGCTGTATTTATTTTCAATTTGCAGGTTTTAGACCAAGTTAACTCAATTTATTGAGTTCATTCGAAGAAAGTACTATTTCGTCAAGTAAGTCAATCGATCGACCAGTACCAGCGGTCGATCGACCACTATTGCTGCTGTACTTGTTTCGCGATCCTTTCCCTGCTGTGTTTGGTCGTTTTGTGGATCGTGAATGGGAGTTTTAGGGAGTTTTTCTCTCTATCTTTTTCATCTCACATTCATTTATAGCTTTCTTCTGTTTTATTTCTTTGCACATTTTTACCACTCCCTCTTTTTATTCTCGAATAATGCGTGGTATTCTGTCTTTTCAGGTACTTATTGGTAGCATTGCTGGCTACTGAAACCTCCTAGCTCACACTGGTTTGGGGAGGTTTCCTTTTGCGCTTAAAATCTTGTGAGTTTCCGAGTTCCATTTCATGTCTTATTTAGTTATTTATCGCAAATTCTCATTTCCCTTGATTATTTTCTCATATGATTTTGCACAATGGGGATATTGTGTGATTTGGTTTGGGGAAGGGTCTTGTGTCGCATTTGCATTGTTTTTATTGCAGTTCAGTTACACGTTTATTGCATTTCTGCTTGCATTGTATTTATTTCCTATATATACAAAAATAAAAATTCAATAAAATTGAAAAAATCCCAAAAATTCAGAAAATTTCACGTTTATTTTAGCATGTAGGTCGAGTCGGAACGGTAGTAGTTCAATGATGACATTGCATGTTCAGCTGTTTATACCTAAGCCGTGCTTAATTGACATGTTATTAGTAGAATCACATATGCATATCTACGAGTTTTCGTTAATTTATTCACTGAATCTTGAGAGTTGACTTAGATTTTTGGCAAACTACATTATATTCTGAGTTTTAGAGCCTTATAACTGGTGACATTCATGACCGGTTTATTTAGGAATGTGAGTAGTACTCCTTATGAGGCATGTTACATAAATATGCATAAATATGAACTTAATCTGCTTAATACCTGTATGCATTCGGGTTTGTGGTCAGTTGACACATGTGGAAGAGGTCCCCCTTTATTCATTTTACCCATATGCCCCACAAAAGCCAAATTTGCCTTTTTTGTCCCATAAGCTACATTCCATATTTACCTACCCTTGCTGAGCTAGTATTGGTAGTCGTTTGGGAATATTTTATTGCATTTTGCTTTTTATGTCTCGTGTTGAGAATATGTTGGTGAAATGTTGAAGGGAAAGAAAAGAAAAAGAAAAAAAACAGAAACAAGAATTCGAAAAAAAAAGATCAGTTGATCAACTGCTTGCTGCAGTAGCGAAAGAAAATTCGAAAAATCACATGGTTTTTTATTATTATTAGATGGTGATTTTGTTCCCATGTCGCGATTAATATTATTTGGGGAATTAATATAATGTGGAATTGTGAGATTAGTGCTTGATATTTAGCACCGTTTCGATTGAAATCTTGAGTATGAAGTTGGAATATTTTATAGTTTGGTTTTCAGTAGTTACTAGCTTGGCTTTAACTCCTTTATCCAAATTCATTTTAGCCTCTTCTTACCCATAGCCTCACATATCCAAATTTACCTCGGCATGTGTCATGGTCTTTTATGGTTGGAATGCATATGTACGGTTGTAAAGATAATTTTCATATTAGATTGCAGGCATGTTCTTATAGGTCGTAGTTTGAAGATAGTCATTACAAAATTACTTCTTTCTATCTTTTACATATATTCACCTATGCTTATTTGTGTGATTTGAGTGACCCGTGAGAGTCCAATATGATAAGTCTCTATAGTTTAAAGTTCAGCAATTTTTAACGACTACACGGGTTTTGGCTTAAAAGGGTGGATTACACACCAAGCAATCAAACCCCGATTTGCGAGAGGGATACCAATCCAAACAAAATGTGTAAGGAGGGTGTTGTAGCCTCGTGCTCGAAGGTGATGAAAGCTCTTTGACGAAACAAAAATCTGTATCGTCGACGGCATGCTTGACTCAATCGGGATTCGAAACGTGTGGATGAGAAAACTCCCGCCGACGAGACGAGCCAATTGGTAAAAAAGGGTTAGGTTATGGACCCGGAAAAGGAACCCGACCGTGACCGTAATATCAATTAATGCATTCCAACCAAGACCTCGTTCGAGTCTCACCATCTAGGGATCACAAAGACATAAGTGTATTAGTTTTCCCCAGCGGAGTCGCCAATCTGTGGACGTGGGCCCACCTGCACGCCCAGTGATATGTGTCTTTCATATGATGTTTTACATCCTGTTTTCCACGCATTTCAGAGCCCATTTGTGTAGTTTAAGCTACCATTTCCCCTATTTCCGTCTATTTTCAAGTTTTTGTACATTATTGCAGAAATGTGAAGAATTCAACGGAAATTGAGCTAAATCCATCCCCGAGTGTCTTGCATTGCATTTGACGTGAAGCATTCGCTTAAGGAACGAGCTTGGTGCGCATTCCAAGGCCCAAAAGACAAATCCACGAGATTATAGAAGTCAAGTGTCAGCTACTTGATCGATCGACCACTTTGCCTTGATCGATCGACCAACTTGTGGGTTCCGAGGCTATGACATCTTTGTTACTCAGTCGATCGACCGCCACTCTTAGTCGATCGACCACATTGCTGCTTCAGACGAGAATTAAAAGATCATGGAACTTGAAGCCCATTGTGTTTAGGTTTTAATAATAAGTGTTACGTATATTTCCTATATAACGTAACCTAGTTTACAGGCAGATTAGTTTTCTACTAGTTCTTTAGCCAGTTTTCCAACATTCAGCAGTTAGGGTTTTTAATACTATTTCGTACAATTACTTTTGTATTCCGTTTCTGGATCTCTTGCCGCAATTCCAATCGCTATTCTTTTGCTAATAATTCAGTTTGCTTTATTATCGCTTTGTAGGATAGAATTGCTAGTTAGTTTCCCAAAACCGATTCATCGTTGATGTTAATTGTTTGTTCTATTATTTCAAGCATGAATTCTTCTGTCTATTTTATTGGTTTTATTGTTGTTATCACCCTTAGTATGAGTAGCTAAATAGTTTGTGCTAGGATGTAGGGGAATTATAGTATAGGCGGCAATAGAATGAATACGGCCTGATCGCGTGTCAGTCGATCGACTGCCATACCTGGTCGATCGACTGACCACGTGAGGTTTACCCTCGTTTTAATTAATTTAAATGTTGTGTTTGACGAATCGAATGCATGCGGCTAGTTGAATGCTTAATATATGACTGACCCATTAGATCGAGAGATAGGGACAGTTGTTAGATCACCAATTAAAATGTCTAAACTATGCTGAGATCGAAAGATAGGTAAAGTTTAGACCGTTAGTCACTTTTCAGGACGAAAGTTATATTAGTGATATTAGGGACCTATTGCGAGATCGAAAGATGCTATTTGTTAAGAGTGGACTGAGAGGACCTCTTTATTTCCCGCCTCATGTGTTTGATTTAGACCTGTTTAATATGTTGCCGCCGAAACTATAATGAACCGACCATCCTAGTACCCCTTCTTTTATCTGTTTTAACCGTTTATTTAGTTTATTGTATTTTATTGGTATTGGTATAGACCAAATCAAATCAACCCCCACTTTCGTTACCTTAGACTAAATTAGACAATTAGAAATTACATTCGCCTCCTTGTGGTTCGACCCTGTTACCACTAGCCTAGGTTAGTTTTAATAGGAAATTATAAATCTTATTTTTGGTGCTCACAACGACGGGTATCACCCAGCCGATCTGTAGACATACAACGGTCTTTTGAAAGCCACGCTCGGCGGCGTAAAAATATGCTTTCGACCGGATCGTTTTAGATTGGTCGGTTTCATCTCGGCAAGGGTGTCAAAACGATTAGAGATGTTTGCAGTCACCACAAGCATTTGTGGGATGCTTGGAACCCGTTCAAATCCACTTTATACCTCGGTCAAACGAAGCACAAAGCAGTGTTTGACATAGGTACTAAAGATAAAGAATCGCCCCTCTTTAGCATTCTATCTCTAGAATGACTCTCGTAAGCCCTGGATAAGGTCGTCCACTATCCAAAGTTTCTGAGTAAGAGGTGCAGGTACGTATTGGAAAGCCCTTTAATCAGACACCCAATCCCTCCCGCAGTAGCGGCCTCTACTGATCGATCTTGGTTGGTTGAATGCAAAAGTTGATAAAATGGTTTAAATGCATGGATGCGCATCCAATAGTTTAAACCTAACATGTGAGAGCTTTCTAAGTCGGTTGATTTAATCCAAGAATCAAGTATAAGATGTCGAGTTGGATTTACGGTTGATTTGCATGCAAGACGGAAATTAAACATCCATTTACCAAATTAGGTTTATAGCGCATAACGTGATCCATTTGTCTTAGTAAGGCATTTTGTAAATTCTAACGGTAGAATTAGCTAAAAGGTTAGCTTATCAATTTACAGAGAATTGAGTCTTGGGATCATTTATATAATTCTTTAGGGAGGTCAATTGTATAAATGTTTTGAGTCTTCGCGTTATGACAGTAGTTCATTAGACTTAAATATATAAACGATGCACATGCTTATTATTTTTATTCTTCTTCTCGCAGTGTAGAACACCTTTATTTTCATAATACTGTTACAACGAAATGGCTGGAAATAACGCAATCCCAATGCCTAGTGCCACACTTGATCGCGCGTCCTGGCTTAAATTTTTTATGGACCAGATGAATCAGTTCACACGTCTGAAAAACGACGGGTCCAACTTTTGCGGATCGGGAGGCGGCACTACGGAATCGCCATTCGACGGTAAGCTCAAGTACTTAACTGAGCCAATACCGGTCAACCCAGGCCCCAATGCAGGAGTCAACGAGTCACTCGCTTATAGTGATTTCGTTATGGAAGCGGGTGCGATAAAGAACGTACTCATCTTTGTAATGGAAACCAATTTACAGAGACGCTTCATTGCCCACGGTGCAAACAATATTTTCACCATGCTCACTAATGAGTTCTCAAAAGCACCGAGAATCGTTACTTATGAGCATACCTGTCGCTTCGTTGATGAGAAACTCCAGAAGGGCCAACCGGTTAGCCCACACATTCTTCACATGATTGAGAATGTCGAAAAGCTGGAGGCACTGAATTGTAAAATCAGTGAGCGCATTGTCATTGACCGAATGCTTCATTCTCTTCACGATGGTTTTGCCCTTTTCAGGGCGAACTACTACATGAATGACTTGAAAAAGAGTCCTCATTAGCTACACTCCCTTCTCGTACAGACCGAGAAGGATATGAAATTGAGTGGGAGCATGAAGCAGGATGTTCTCATGATTTCAAACAAGTTCAAAGGTAAGGGCAAGGCTCATGGCGACCTAGCTATAGGTAAGCCAAAGTTTAAAAAGCCAGGAAATGGTAAGAGTGTGCCTGGTGAGACTAGTGGGTCACAGGGCAAGGCAAAGAGCAAGGGCGGTGACATAGAGTGCCACCATTGTCACAAGACTGGACATTGGAGGAGGAACTGTCCCGTCTACCGTGAGGACATCAAAGCAGGCCATGTCGCTCCTGTTGGTATGTAATCTTATATTCATATGATTGAGATTAACCATGTAAGTTTCGGAACTTGGGTACTAGATACTGGTTGTGGTTCTCATCTGTGTAATCATTTGCAGGGCCAAAAGAACATCATACCTCTCGAAAAAGGTGATGTGGACCTGCGTGTCGGGAATGGAGCACAAGTTGTGATGCGTGTCTTTCATATGATGTTTTACATCCCATTTTACACGCATTTCAGAGCTCATTCATGTAGTTTATGCTACATTTCTCCCTATTCCCGTCTACTTCCGCATTTTTGTACATTATTGCAGAAATGTGAAGAATCCAGTGGAAATCGAGCTAAATCCGTCCCCGAGTATCCTGCATTGCATTGGACGTGAAGTATTCGCTTAAGGAACTAGCTTGGTGCGCAATCCAAGGCCCAAAAGACAAATCCACGAGATTATAGAAGTCAAGTAGCAGCTAAAGCAGTCGATCGACCACTACCTTCAGTCGATCGACCAACCATCGGGTTCCAGAGGCTACTGTACACTGCTACTCAGTCGATCGACCGCCACTCTTAGTCGATCGACCAAGCCACTATCCCAGACGAGAATTAAAAGATCGAGATTTGTCAAGCCCATGAGTTATTAGGTTTAGGAATTATGTTACGTATACTTTCGATATAAAGTAACCTAGTTCGACAGAGAATCATTCAGAAATTTACATAAAGTTTTACATATAGTTCTTTAGAAATAATTAGGGTTCGAGATTACTTTCGGTATTGAATACAATTCACTTTGCCATTCGGCTTTGTTCTTTTCCTTCGCAATTCACACGGTAATCTCTGGTTTTATTCTGTTATTTTATTTTCGTTCATAGTTGTCGAATTGCTAGATCAGTTCCCAAGCCGAATTGCCATCTTTTGTTAATTGTTTATTTTACCGTTTCAAGCATGAATTCTTCTGTCTATCTTATTAGTTTTATTCCTGTTATCGCCCTTAGCATGAGTAGCTAAATAGTTTTTGCTAGGATGTAGGGGAATTATAGTGTAGGCGGCAATATAATGAACACGGCCTGAATCGCGTGTCAGTCGATCGACTGCCATACCTGGTCGATCGACTGACCACGTGAGGTTTTATTTTCGTTTTAATTGTTTTAATTCTTTATTCGACGAATCGAGTGTACATGACTAGTTGAATGCTTAATATATGACTGACCCATTAGATCGAGAGATTGGGACAGTTGTTAGATCACCAATTAAAATGACTAAACTATGCTGAGATCGAAAGATAGGTAAAGTTTAGACCGTAGTCACTTTTCAGGACGAAAGTTAGTATTAGTGATATTAGGGACCTATAGCGAGATCGAAAGATGCTATTTGTTAAGAGTGGACCGAGAGGACCTCTTTATTCCCCGCCTCATGTGTTTGATTTAGACACATTTTAGTATCCGCCGAAACTATAACGAACCGACCATCCTAGTACCTCTTTTTATACTTGATTTCATATATTTCATTAGCTTACATTTCTTTTACTGCTATTAGTTGTAGACCAAATCCAATCAACCCCCCAATTTATTGTTACCTTAGACCGAATTTAAACAACTAGAAATTACGTGTGCCTCTCTGTGGTTCGACCCGACTGCCGCTAGCTATAGTTATAGTTGGAAATTATAAATTTATTTTTGACACCTCACGACGGGTATCAAATTTTGGCGCCGTTGCCGGGGAGGCAATTGTTCTAATTTTTAGTTGTTTTTATTTAGTCTTTCTGTAGTTTAAGGGACTTCCGTTCCTTAAACTTTTCTTATATTCTTTTTGTAGTTTGTTCTTATGCGCAGGTCACAGGGTGGTGAACTAATACCATTCAATCCTGAGATCGAGAAATCCTTGCGCGAGTTGAGACGATCACAAAGGGTATTACCGACAGAGGAAGAGCTGAGTACTTTGTCAAGCTACTACGAGAATGTTCTGTTTGAAGAAGATCCACCTACATCTCCTGCTTCAATTTCATCAGCTGAGACAGTCACTTCTCCAGAAATTCCAGTCAAGGCTGAAGAAGCAACCATTGCTAGTCACTCAGAGCCGACAGCTGTGAATCTCTACAAAGGATTCGAACTACCTGGGGAGGCGAGAAAATTTAAGCCAAAGCCTTCCTATATTAACCTGGTTGAGAGAAACCAGCTCGAGGGAGCTGCAAATGAAGATGCAGCCAAGCATATGGAGATTTTTCTTGATTATTGCTTCTCTTTAACCCCGCCGACCTGTGTGACCCAAGACCAGATCAAGGAGACCATGTTCATTTTCTCCCTTCGTGATGCTGCAAGAGAGTGGTATAGAGATCTGGATCGAGCCGTTCATGGGATCACCGACTGGAATTCCTTAGCCCTGGCATTCTACAAAAAGTAATTCTCCGCCTCGAAGACTAATGCCATTAGAGCTGAGATAACGAGCTTTAAACAGGGGCCTGATGAGAACTTTCATGAAGCATGGGTCCGTTTCAAGAAACTGGTGCGAACCATACCGCACCATGGGTTCGAAAAATGGAGTCTTTGCAACCAGTTATATAATGGGCTGTATGACGATCAGAGGGCTATTTTGGATGCTGCAGCCAATGGCCGATTTGCTGAGAACATGGGAGAGACTAAGGGATGGAAGATTATAGATGATTTGGCCACTCATAAGGCTCAATATGGGAATTCGAGAGGAAACCAGAGGAGAGCTGCTGAATCTTCCTCAGTTGCTGCACTAGAAGCTCTCACTACAAGGTTTGATAAATATGAGTTGGGAGGAGCTTCTAAAGGAGGGATGTACCTTGTTAACGCTGTTTCAGACGGTCCTTTCGTCTGTAGAAGATGTGGAGCTGAGGGGCATGTCTCAGAGAATTGTTATGTCCCCTTTGAATCTTGTGCTGCCTTTCAATACTATAGGCAGACAAACACGTACTATGAGCCGAATGTCCACCCCAACTTGAGGTGGAGTAGCAAGAATTTCCTGAATCCGACTCAACCTCCACAACAGCAGCAGCAGCAGCAAACATATGTGCCTCCACACAAACAACCATATCAAAAACCTCCCTATGTGCCGCAGCAGCAACAATCCCAAAATTCCGAGTTCACCGAGTTGAAGAACTTATTGCTGAAAGAGTCCCAAGCTAGAGAGGCCGGGATGAAGATGCTAGACAGCTAAATTGCTCAATTGGCTAGCAAGAGTACCACTCGAGCTCCGGGACACTTACCGACTCAAACTGACCATAAAGAGACCCTAAATGCCATAACTTTGAGGAGTGGGTCCACCCTGGAGGGGCCTGCTATGGTCGAGGATGATGCTGCAAAAGATGAGGCAAAACCGAGTCAAAACAAAGCTGGAATGAGCAAAGGAAAGAAAAAGGAGTCTACCAGGTATATCATTCGATCGACTGACATACCCGGTCGATCTACTGAAGTGCGGGTTACAGAAGCTTCTGGTCCTGTTCAACTCAGTCGATCGACTGACATCACTGGTCGATCGACTGATATCGCTGCTGATAGTGAGCTTTTCGTCCTCCGATGCCCGACAACTTGAGGGATCATTTGTTTCGGGGCACGACAGTCCCGAAAATATTGGGAAAGACCGAGTCTTTGATGGGTCAGTCCCGGCTCCGAAGTACGACCCGATGTCGATCAATTGTTCACATTTTAGACGGTCTGAAGAGGGTTCAAGCTTCAACAAGGAGAAAGTAGTGGACTACCAGCCTAAGTCCACGGATACCGGCATGCGCGATTTAGAGGAGAGGGCTAAGCTACTTCTTACAGCCCCATATCCGGAAAGACTAGTGACGACGAAGGAACAGGTATCTTTCAATAAATTTGAAAAAGTTATTCGCGGCTTGAATGTACAAGTGCCTTTCCTAGAGTTAGTTAATAAAGTGCCTGCCAATACTAAATTCATGAAACAACTCTTGTCTAAGAAAAAGTCACTTGAAAATGTGCATACCTTCGCATTAACCAAAGAGTCATGCTCTTATTTATCTCACACTGCACCCCATAAGCTAGAGGACCCGGGTAACTTTTCTGTTCCTTGTAATATAGGTACCTTCTCTATTGAGAAGGCATTGTGTGACCTAGGACCTAGCATTAGCATCATGCCCTTGAGTCTTGCTAGGAAGCTCAAATTAACTAGGTTCGCAGTGACAGACATGACAGTACAGATGGCTGACCGATCTGCGGTCCAGCCAATAGGAGTCTTAGAAGACATCGCCGTGTAAATAGGGAAGTTTTTCTTCCCCGTCGACTTCGTTGTACTTGACATGCCTGAGGATGCCCATATTCCCATTATTTTGGGTAGGCCATTTTCGCACACCTTTGGTGCGAGTCATAGATGTCGGTTTAGGAACCTTGACCTTCAAAGTGGGCAAGCATTCTATTGTCTTTGCCAGTAGGCTAAGAAAAAGGACCCCATGTGGCTGTGACTTGTAATACGGTTTCGACAAGAAATCGTACTTTGTCTTCCCGATATGCCTATCTCTATTCCTTTTGTAACCCCTCCGCCCCAGATTGGGAGCCAATTGGAGGAAGATTTGTCTATTTACGATCTGCGGGATTTGGTTTGGGAAGGAAGAGCTGCAAGTCACCCTAGCTGCGAAGAAGCCAATCATTTCACGAGGATGTCTTGGTTGCCTTAGCAATGGCACTGATGAGGAAGCTGATGATGAGTCGGTCAAGGCAAGAAAGTCCGATTTGGATTCTGACAAGTCTGAAGAGGTCATTGACTGGGGAGATGATGAAAGTGTTGATCCGTTGAGCCATATCGACGTCGATGCTAAGAAGGGTGCAGCTGATAAGATAAGCACCGTTGAGGCTACCTCTAGTAGCCAGAAGCCGACGAATTGGGCCATTCCGTGGCCGTTCTTGATCAACTACTAGTTCATCACATGTTTTCCAAACATTTTATTTGCTTTTGTTAGACACTTTTTATTGCTTTTTTGTGCGCGAAACTTCGCATTTTATTTTGCTTGCTTAGGATTTTATACGCTTTAGACTTTATTTTGGGTTTTGCGCAATTTTGGGGCGCGTATTATTGTGCATTTACAGGTTTTTAGACCTCCTTAGCTCAAGTAATCGAGCAAATACGAAGAAATAAGAAGTTATAGCGATATCGTCGTGTCGATCGTGGGCTATATAGTCGATCGTAGTGCAGTTTCGGGAGCTCTTGTTTCCTTTCACCTCGGTCGATCGACTGAGTGATGTGGTCGATCGACCGACCTGCACTGCTGTACCTGTTTACGACCTCTCCCCTGCTGTGTTTGGTTGATTTGCGGAATTGAGGGAGTTTTCTACTCCACTTTATCTTCTGTCATTTTATTTATTTCTTCTATTTTTCTCAATTTTGCACATAATACCGCTTCATCATTGCTTTCTCGATTTATACGTGGTTTTTTGTTTGTCTTTTCAGGCACTCATTAGTAGCACTGCTAGCTACTGAAACCTCCTAGCTTACATTTGGTTTGGGAGGTTTCCTTTCTTTGCGCTCAAAGTCTTGTGAGTTCGAGTTCCACTTCATGTCATTTTTATTTGTTTATTTTCTCGCAAATTCCCATTTCTCTTTTCTTCATTACATGATTTTGCACAATGGGGACATTGTGCGATTTGGTTTGGGGAAGGGTTTTGCGTCGCATATCATTTGCTTGCATTCACGTTTACATTCTGTTTTGCATTGTTTATTTCATTTTATATATGTATACCAAAAATTCAAAAATCCAAAAAAATTGAAAAATTTCAAAAAATTTCAAATAAAATGCACGTTTATTTTAGCATATGGGTCGAGTCGGAAAGGTAGTATTTCAAGGATGATATTGCATTTGCATTTGTTTATGCCTAAGCCTTGCTTGATTCACATGTTATTAGTAGAATCATATAAGTGCATATCTACGAGTTTTCGTTAAATTTATTGCTGAACTTGAGATTTGACTTTGAAAGTTGGCAAACTACATCATATTTCTGAGATTTAGAGCCTATAACTGGTGACATCTATGACCAGTTTATCTAGGATGTGAGTTAAACTCCTTATGAGACATGTCAAATCAATTTGCATAAATATGAACTTAATCTGCTTAATACCTGTATGCATTCGGTTTGTGGTTAGTTGACACATGTGGTAGAGGTTTCCCTTTTTTTCGTTTTGCCCATAAGCTCCACACTGCCAAAAATAGCCTTTTTGTCCCATTACTACATCCTACATGTAGCCTGTCCTTCGTCAAGCTAATAGTCCATGTTTTTGGGATTGTTACTTCGTTTTTTTTTTGGTAGCCAATTTCTCTTATTTGAGGTTTTGTTGGGAAGATGAAATGAAAGAAAGGAAAGGAAAAAAAATTCGAAAAAAGAAAAAAAAAGAGAGGTTCTATACTGTTGAAGTAGTCGATCGACTGGCATCATAGGTCGATCGACTGAGGTTCGAGAGAAAGAAAAGAAATCAATTTCGCATAATTCAAGCTTTATCTTATGGCGATTATTGCTCCCATGTATTATTCATATCCTATGGGGAGTTAGTTGATTACTTTTATACCTGGAGATTGTGAGAGTTGGGCTTGCTATAGCACCGTTTCATTTGATTTTGAGCAAGAAGTTGGATGTTGCCATATGGTTCCGTTTTGGTACTAGCTTGATCACCTGTACCTCCTCATTTCCATAAAATGTTTTGCCTCTTCTTACTCATACCTCACATATCCATATATACCTCGGCATGTGTCTTGGTCATCTGTTTGGTTGGAATGCATATGTACGGTTGTAGAGATTATTTTCATATTAGACTGTAGGCATGTTCTTATAGGTCGTAGTTAGGTGAGAGTCTTTACAAAATGAATTCTTTCTATCCTCTTATATATTCACCTGTGCTTATGTGTGATATGAGCGACCCGTGAGAGTCCAATTTGATAAGTCTCTATGGTTGACGGTTCAGCAGTTTTTAACGACCTTATAACTCGTTTGCATGATTCGCATTACTAATTGATTGTTAGTTATTCCATTAAATTGGTTTAGGCTTTACATGTTGTAATTCGCTCTGAGATTGAACTCGTTCCATTAGGTCATTAGATCGAGTCTAGTTCTTGCTTGGGGACAAACAAGGGGTTGGTTTGGGGAAGTTTGATGCGTGTCTTTCATATGATGTTTTACATCCCATTTTACACGCATTTCAGAACTCATTCATGTAGTTTATGCTACATTTCTCCCTATTCCCGTCTACTTCCGCATTTTTGTACATTATTACAGAAATGTGAAGAATCCAGCGGAAATCGAGCTAAATCCGTCCCCGAGTATCCTGCATTGCATTGGACGTGAAGTATTCGCTTAAGGAACGAGCTTGGTGCACAATCCAAGGCCCAAAAGACAAATCCACGAGATTATAGAAGTCAAGTAGCAGCTAAAGCAGTCGATCGACCACTACCTTCAGTCGATCGACCAACCATCGGGTTCCAGAGGCTACTGTACACTGCTACTCAGTCGATCGACCGCCACTCTTAGTCGATCGACCAAGCCGCTATCCCGGACGAGAATTAAAAGATCGAGATTTATCAAGCCCATGAGTTATTAGGTTTAGGAATTATGTTACGTATACTTTCTATATAACGTAACCTAGTTCGACAGAGAATGATTCAGAAATTTACATAAAGTTTTACATATAGTTCTTTAGAAATAATTAGGGTTCGAGATTACTTTCGGTATTGAATACAATTCACTTTGCCAATCGGTTTTGTTCTTTTCCTTCACAATTCACACGGTACTCACTGGTTTTATTCTGTTATTTTATTTTCGTTCATAGTTGTCGAATTGCTAGATCAGTTCCCAAGCCGAATTGCCATCTATTGTTAATTGTTTATTTTACCGTTTCAAGCATGAATTCTTCTGTCTATCTTATTAGTTTTGTTGCTGTTATCGCCCTTAGCATGAGTAGCTAAAGAGTTTGTGCTAGGATGTAGGGGAATTATAGTGTAGGCGGCAATATAATGAACACGGCCTGAATCGCGTGTCAGTCGATCGACTGCCATACCTGGTCGATCGACTGACCACGTGAGGTTTTATTTTCGTTTTAATTGTTTTAATTCTTTATTCGACGAATCGAGTGCACACGACTAGTTGAATGCTTAATATATGACTGACCCATTTGATCGAGAGATAGGGACAGTTGTTAGATCACCAATTAAAATGACTAAACTATGCTGAGATCGAAAGATAGGTAAAGTTTAGACCGTAGTCACTTTTCAGGACGAAAGTTAGTATTAGTGATATTAGGGACCTATAGCGATATCGAAAGATGCTATTTGTTAAGAGTGGACCGAGAGGACCTCTTTATTTCCCGCCTCATGTGTTTGATTTAGACTGTTTAGTATCTTTGCCGCCGAAACTATAACGAACCGACCATCCTAGTACCTCTTTTTATACTTGATTTCATATATTTCATTAGCTTACATTTCTTTTTCTTGCTATTAGTTATAGACCAAATCCTATCAACCCCCACTTTATTGTTACCTTAGACCAAATTTAAACAACTAGAAATTAAATACGCCTCTCGTGGTTCGACCCGATTGCCCGGTAGCTATAGTTGTAGTTGGAGATTATAAATTTATTTTTGACACCTCACGACGGGTATCAAATTTTGGCGCCGATTCTTGGGAGGCAATTGTTCTAATTTTTAGTTGTTTTTATTTAGTCTTTACGTAGTTTAAGGGACTTAGTTCCTTAAACCTTTCTTATATTCTTTTTGTAGTTTCTTCTTATGCGCGAGGTCACGTGGGGTGGTGAACTAATACCATTCAATCCACGAGATCGAGAAATCCTTGCGCGAGTTGAGACGATCACAAAGGGTATTACCGAAGCAGGAGAGGAAGAGCGAGTACTCTGTCAAGCTACTACGAGAACGTTCTGTTCGAAGAAGATCCACCTACATCTCCTGCTTCAATTTCTTGGTGAGGCAGTCACTTCTCAGAAATTCCAGTCATGGTGAAGAAGCAACCATTGCTAGTCACTCGGAGCCGACGGTGCGAATCTCTACAAAGGATTCGAACTACCGGGAGGCGAGAAAATTCGAGGCAAAGCCTTCCTTTATTAACCTGGTTGAGAGAAACCGATTCGGGGAGCGCAAATGAAGATGCAGCCAAGCATATGGAGATTTTTATTGATTATTCTTTGCTCTATACCCCCGCCGACCGGTGTGACTCAAGACCGGATCAAGGAGACCATGTTCATTTTCTCCTTCGTGATCTTTGCAAGAGAGTGGTATAGAGATCTGGATTGAGCCGCTCATGGGATCACCGACTGGAATTCCTTAATCCTGGCATTCTACAAAAGTACTTCTCTGCCTCGAAGACTAATGCCATTAGAGCTCAGATAACGAGCTTTAAACAGAGGCTTGATGAGAACTTTCATGAAGCATGGGTCCGTTTCAAGAAACTGGTGCGAACCATACCGCACCATGGGTTCGAAAAATGGAGTCTTTGCAACCTTGATTCTATGATGGGTCTGTATGACGATCGAGGGCTATTTTGGATCTTTCGACCAATGGCCGATTTCTTTGAGAACATGGGAGAGACTAAGGGATGGAAGATTATAGATGATTTGGCCACTCATAAGGCTGAATATGGGAATTCGAGAGGAAACCGGAGAGGAGAGGCTGCTGAATCTTTCTCTGTTCTCGCACTAGAAGCTCTCTTTGCAAGGTTTGACAAATATGAGTTGGGAGGAGCTTCTAAAGGAGGGATGCACCATGTTAACGCTGTTTTGAGACGATCCTTTCGTCGAAGAAGTTAATGAGCCGAGGGCATGTCTCAGAGAATTGTTCTGTCCCCTTTGAGTCTTGTGCTGCCTTTCCACACTATAGGCAGACAAACACGTACTATGAGCCGAATGTCCACCCCAACTTGAGGTGGAGTAGCCAGAATGTCCTGAATCCAACTCAACCTCCACAACAGCAGCAGCAGCAGCAAACATATGTGCCTCCACACAAACATCCATATCAAAAACCTCCTTATGTGCCGCAGCAGCAACAATCCCAAAATTCCGAGTTCATCGAGTTGAAGAAATTATTGCTGAAAGAGTCCCAAGCTAGAGAGGCTGGGATGAAGATGCTAGAGAGCCAAATTGCTCAATTGGCTAGCAAGAGTACCACTCGAGCTCCAGGACACTTACCGACTCAAACTGACCAGAAAGAGACCCTAAATGCCATAACTTTGAGGAGTGGGTCCACCCTGTAGGGGCCTGCTATGGTTGAGGATGATGCTGCAAAAGATGAGGCAAAACCGAGTCAAAACAAAGCTGGAACGAGCAAAGTAAAGAAAAAGGCGTCTACGGGTATATCGATCGATCGACATACATGGCCGATCGATCGGCGAAGTGCGGGTTCTGAAGCTTCGGTCTGTTCAACTCGATCGATCGATCGACATCACTGGTCGATCGGCGAGATCGGCTGGCGATAGTGAGATTTTTCGTCCTCCGATGCCCGACAACTTGAGGGATCATTTGTTTGGGGCACGACGGTCTCGAAAATATTGGGAAAGACCGAGTCTTTGATGGGTCGATCCGGCTCAATACGACCGATGTCGATCAATGGTTCACATTTGAGACGGTGTGAAGAGGGTTCAAGCTTCAACAAGGAGAAAGTAGTGGACTTCCAGCCTAAGTCCACGGATACCGGCATGCGTGATTTAGAGGAGAGGGCTAAGCTACTTCTTACAGCTTCATATCCGGAAAGACTAGTGCCGACGAAGGAACAGGTATCTTTCAATAAATTTGAAAAAGTTATTCGTAGCTTGAATGTACAAGTGCCTTTCCTTGAGTTAGTTAATAAAGTGCCTGCCAATACTAAATTCATAAAACAACTCTTGTCTAAGAAAAAGTCACTTGAAAATGTGCATACCGTCGCATTAAGCAAAGAGTCATGCTCTTATTTGTCTCACACTGTACCCCATAAGCTAGAGGACCCGGGTAGCTTTTCTGTTCCTTGTAATATAGGTACCTTCTCTATTGAGAAGGCATTATGTGACCTAGGACCTAGCATTAGCGTCATGCCCTTGAGTCTTGCTAGGAAGCTCAAATTAACTAGGTTCGCAGTGACAGACATGACAGTACAGATGGCTGACCGATCTGCGGTCCAACCAATAGGAGTCTTAGAAGACATCCCCGTGTAAATAGGGAAGTTTTTCTTCCCCGTCGACTTCGTTGTACTTGACATGCCTGAGGATACCCATATTCCCATTATTTTGGGTAGGCCATTTCTGCACACTGTTGGTGTAGTCATAGATGTCGGTTTAGGAACCTTGACCTTCAAAGTGGGCAAGCATTCTATTGTATTTGCCCAGCCGGCTAAAAAAAAGGACCCCATGTAGCCTGTGACTTGTAATACGGTTTCTGACAAGAAATCGTACTTTGTGCTTCCTGATATGCCTATCTCTATTCCTTTTGTAACCCCTCCGCCCCAGATTGGGAGCCAATTGGAGGAAGATTTGTCTATTTCTAATACTGCAGGAGCTGGTTTGGGGAAGAAAGAGCTGCAAGTCACCCTAGCTGCGAAGAAGCCAATCATTTCACAAGGATGTCTTGGTTGCCTTAGCTATGGCACTGATGAGGAAGTTGATGACGAGTCGGTCAAGGCAAGAAAGTCCGATTTGGATTCTGACAAGTCTAAAGAGGTCATTGACTAGGGAGATGATGAAAGTGTGGATCCGTTGAGCCATATGGACGTGGATGCTAAGAAGGGTGCATCTGATAAGATAAGCACCGTTGAGGCTACCTCTAGTAGCCAGAAGCCGACGAATTGGGCCATTCCGTGGCCGTTCATGATCAACTACTAGTTCATCACATGTTTTCCAAACATTTTATTTGCTTTTGTTAGACACTTTTTATTTCTTTTGTGTGCGCGAAACTTCGCATTTTATTTTGCTTGCTTAGGATTTTATACGCTTTAGACTTTATTTTGGGTTTTGCGCAATTTTGGGGCGCGTATTATTGTGCATTTGCAGGTTTTTAGACCTCCTTAGCTCAAGTAATCGAGCAAATACGAAGAAATAAGAAGTTATAGCAGTATCGTCAGTCGATCGACTGGGCTATATAGTCGATCGACTGGTCTGCAGTTTCCAGGAGATACTATTCCTTTCACCTCGGTCGATCGACTGAGTGATGTGGTCGATCGACCGACCTGCACTACTGTACCTATTTACGACCTCTCCCCTGCTGTGTTTGGTTGATTTGCGGAATTGAGGGAGTTTTCTACTCCACTTTATCTTCTGTCAGTTTATTTATTTCTTCTATTTTTCTCAATTTTGCACATAATACCGCTTCATCATTGCTTTCTCGATTTATACGTGGTTTTTTGTTTGTCTTTTCAGGCACTCATTAGTAGCACTGCTAGCTACTGAAACCTCCTAGCTTACGCTGGTTTGGGGAGGTTTCCTTTGCTGCGCTCAAAGTCTTGTGAGTTCCCGAGTTCCACTTCATGTCATTTTTATTTGTTTATTTTCTCGCAAATTCCCATTTCTCTTTTCTTCATTACATGATTTTGCACAATGGGGACATTGTGCGATTTGGTTTGGGGAAGGGTTTTGCGTCGCATATCATTTACTTGCATTCACGTTTACATTCTGTTTTGCATAGTTTATTTCATTTTATATATGTATACCAAAAATTCAAAAATCCAAAAAAATTCAAAAAATTCAAAAAATTTCAAATAAAATGCACGTTTATTTTAGCATATGGGTCGAGTCGGAATGGTAGTATTTCAAGGATGATATTGCATTTGCATTTGTTTATGCCTAAGCCTTGCTTGATTCACATGTTATTAGTAGAATCATATAAGTGCATATCTACGAGTTTTCGTTAAATTTATTGCTGAACTTGAGACTTGACTTTGAAAGTTGGCAAACTACATCATATTTCTGAGATTTAGAGCCTATAACTGGTGACATCTATGACCAGTTTATCTAGGATGTGAGTAGAACTCCTTATGAGACATGTCAAATCAATTTGCATAAATATGAACTTAATCTGCTTAATACCTGTATGCATTCGGTTTGTGGTTAGTTGACACATGTGGTAGAGGTTTCCCTTTTTTCGTTTTGCCCATAAGCTCCACACTGCCAAAAATAGCCTTTTTGTCCCATTACTACATCCTACATGTAGCCTGTCCTTCGTCAAGCTAATAGTCCATGTTCTTGGGATTGTTACTTCGTTTTTTTTTTGGTAGCCAATTGCTCTTATTTGAGATTTTGTTGGGAAGATGAAATGAAAGAAAGGAAAGGAAAAAAAATTCGAAAAAAGAAAAAAAAAAGAGAGGTTCTATACTGTTGAAGTAGTCGATCGACTGGCATCATAGGTCGATCGACTGAGGTTCGAGAGAAAGAAAAGAAATCAATTTCGCATAATTCAAGCTTTATCTTATGGCGATTTTTGCTCCCATGTATTATTCATATCCTATGGGGAGTTAGTTGATTACTTTTATACCTGGAGATTGTGAGAGTTGGGCTTGCTATAGCACCGTTTCATTTGATTTTGAGCAAGAAGTTGGATGTAGCCATATGGTTCCGTTTTGGTACTAGCTTGATCACCTGTACCTCCTCATTTCCATAAAATGTTTTGCCTCTTCTTACCCATACCTCACATATCCATATATACCTCGGCATGTGTCATGGTCATCTGTTTGGTTGGAATGCGTGTACGGTTGTAGAGATTATTTTCATATTAGACTGTAGGCATGTTCTTATAGGTCGTAATTAGGTGAAAGTCTTTACAAAATGAATTCTTTCTATCCTCTTATATATTCAACTGTGCTTATGTGTGATATGAGCGACCCGTGAGAGTCCAATTTGATAAGTCTCTATGGTTGACGGTTCAGCAGTTTTTAACGACCTTATAACTCGTTTGCATGATTCGCATTACTAATTGATTGTTAGTTATTCCATTAAATTGGTTTAGGCTTTACATGTTGTAATTCGCTTTGAGATTGAACTCGTTCCATTAGGTCATTAGGTCGAGTCTAGTTCTTGCTTGGGGACAAACAAGGATTTGGTTTGGGGAAGTTTGATGCGTGTCTTTCATATGATGTTTTACATCCCATTTTACACGCTTTTCAGAACTCATTCATGTAGTTTATGCTACATTTCTCCCTATTCCCGTCTACTTCCGCATTTTTGTACATTATTGCAGAAATGTGAAGAATCCAGCGGAAATCGAGCTAAATCCGTCCCCGAGTATCCTGCATTGCATTGGACGTGAAGTATTCGCTTAAGGAACGAGCTTGGTGCACAATCCAAGGCCCAAAAGACAAATCCACGAGATTATAGAAGTCAAGTAGCAGCTAAAGCAGTCGATCGACCACTACCTTCAGTCGATCGACCAACCATTGGGTTCCAGAGGCTATTGTACACTGCTACTCAGTCGATCGACCGCCACTCTTAGTCGATCGACCAAGCCGCTATCCCAGACGAGAATTAAAAGATCGAGATTTATCAAGCCCATGAGTTATTAGGTTTAGGAATTATGTTACGTATACTTTCTATATAACGTAACCTAGTTTGACAGAGAATCATTCAGAAATTTACATAAAGTTTTACATATAGTTCTTTAGAAATAATTAGGGTTCGAGATTACTTTCGGTATTGAATACAATTCACTTTGCCATTCGGCTTTGTTCTTTTCCTTCGCAATTCACACGGTACTCTCTGGTTTTATTCTGTTATTTTATTTTTGTTCATAGTTGTCGAATTGCTAGATCAGTTCCCAAGCCGAATTGCCATCTTTTGTTAATTGTTTATTTTACCGTTTCAAGTATGAATTCTTCTGTCTATCTTATTACTTTTATTGCTGTTATCGCCCTTAGCATGAGTAGCTAAATAGTTTGTGCTAGGATGTAGGGGAATTATAGTATAGGCGGCAATATAATGAACACGGCCTGAATCGCGTGTCAGTCGATCGACTGCCATACCTGGTCGATCGACTGACCACGTGAGGTTTTATTTTCGTTTTAATTGTTTTAATTCTTTATTCGACGAATCGAGTGCACACGACTAGTTGAATGCTTAATATATGACTGACCCATTTGATCGAGAGATAGGGACAGTTGTTAGATCACCAATTAAAATGACTAAACTATGCTGAGATCGAAAGATAGGTAAAGTTTAGACCGTAGTCACTTTTCAGGACGAAAGTTAGTATTAGTGATATTAGGGACCTATAGCGAGATCGAAAGATGCTATTTGTTAAGAGTGGACCGAGAGGACCTCTTTATTTCCGCCTCATGTGTTTAATTTAGACTGTTTAGTATGTCGCCGAAACTATAACGAAGCAGACCATCCTAGTACCTCTTTTTATACTTGATTTCATATATTTCATTAGCTTACATTTCTTTTATCTGCTATTAGTTGTAGACCAAATCCTATCAACCCCCACTTTATTGTTACCTTAGACCGAATTTAAACAACTAGAAATTAAATCCGCCTCTCGTAGTTCGACCCATTGCCGCTAGCTATAGTTGTAGTTGGAGATTATAAATTTATTTTTGACACCTCACGACGGGTATCAAATTTTGGCGCCGTTGCTGGGGAGGCAATTGTTCTAATTTTTAGTTGTTTTTATTTAGTCTTTCGTAGTTTAAGGGACATCCGTTCCTTAAACTTTTCTTATATTCTTTTTGTAGTTTCTTCTTATGCGCAGTCACGGGGTGGTGAACTAATACCATAATCCCGAGATCGAGAAATCCTTGCGCGAGTTGAGACGATCACAAAGAGTATTACCGACAGAGGAAGAGCTGAGTACTCTGTCAAGCTACTACGAGAACGTTTTGTTCGAAGAAGATCCACCTACATCTCCTGCTTCAATTTCTTCAGCTGAGACAGTCACTTCTCCAGAAATTCCAGTCATGGCTGAAGAAGCAACCATTGCTAGTCACTCAGGGAAGCCGAACTGCGAATCTCTACAAAGGATTCGAACTACCTGGGGAGGCGAGAAAATTCTAGGCAAAGCCTTCCTATATTAACCTGGTTGAGAGAAACCAGTTCGGGGGAGCTGCAAATGAAGATGCAGCCAAGCATATGGAGATTTTTATTGATTATTGCTGCTCTATACCCCCGCCGACCGGTGTGACTCAAGACCAGATCAAGGAGACCATGTTCATTTTCTCCCTTCGTGATGCTGCAAGAGAGTGGTATAGAGATCTGGATCGAGCCGCTCATGGGATCACCGACTGGAATTCCTTAGCCCTGGCATTCTACAAAAAGTACTTCTCTGCCTTGAATACTAATGCCATTAGAGCTCAGATAACGAGCTTTAAACAGAGGCCTGATGAGAACTTTCATGAAGCATGGGTCCGTTTCAAGAAACTGGTGCGAACCATACCGCACCATGGGTTCGAAAAATGGAGTCTTTGCAACCAGTTCTATAATGGGCTGTATGACGATCAGAGGGCTATTTTGGATCTGCATGACCAATGGCCGATTTTCTTTGAGAACATGGGAGAGACTAAGGGATGGAAGATTATAGATGATTTGGCCACTCATAAGGCTGAATATGGGAATTCGAGAGGAAACCAGAGGAGAGCTGCTGAATCTTTCTCTGTTGCTGCACTAGAACCTCTCACTGCAAGGTTTGACAAATATGAGTTGGGAGGAGCTTCTAAAGGAGGGATGTACCATGTTACTTATTTGTTTCAGACGATCCTTTCGTCTGAAGAAGTTGTGGAGCTGAGGGGCATGTCTCAGAGAATTGTTCTGTCCCCTTTGAGTCTTGTGCTGTCTTTCCACACTATAGGCAGACAAACACGTACTATGAGCCGAATGTCCACCCCAACTTGAGGTGGAGTAGCCAGAATGTCCTGAATCCAACTCAACCTCCACAACAGCAGCAGCAGCAGCAAACATATGTGCCTCCACACAAACAACCATATCAAAAACCTCCCTATGTGCCGCAGCAGCAACAATCCCAAAATTCCGAGTTCATCGAGTCGAAGAACTTATTGCTGAAAGAGTCCCAAGCTAGAGAGGCTGGGATGAAGATGCTAGAGAGCCAAATTGCTCAATTGGCTAGCAAGAGTACCACTCGAGCTCCAGGACACTTACCGACTCAAACTGACCAGAAAGAGACCCTAAATGCCATAACTTTGAGGAGTGGGTCCACCCTGTAGGGGTCTGCTATGGTTGAGGATGATGCTGCAAAAGATGAGGCAAAACCGAGTCAAAACAAAGCTGGAACGAGCAAAGGAAAGAAAAAGGCGTCTACCAGGTATATCAGTCGATCGACTGACATACCCGTCGATCGATCGAAGTGCGGGTTCTGAAGCTTTGGTCTGTTCAACTCAGTCGATCGACTGACCTCACTGGTCGATCGACTGAGATCGCTGCTGATAGTGAGATTTTTCGTCCTCCGATGCCCGACAACTTGAGGGATCATTTGTTTCGGGGCACGACAGTCTCGAAAATATTGGGGAAAGACCCGAGTGCTGATGGGTCGATCCGGCTCAGTACGACCCGATGTCGATCAATGGTTCACATTTGAGACGGTCTGAAGAGGGTTCAAGCTTCAACAAGGAGAAAGTAGTGGACTTCCAGCCTAAGTCCACGAATACCGGAATGCGCGATTTAGAGGAGAGGGCTAAGCTACTTCTTACAGCCCCATATCCGGAAAGACTAGTGCCGACGAAGGAACAGGTATCTTTCAATAAATTTGAAAAAGTTATTCGTAGCTTGAATGTACAAGTGCCTTTCCTTGAGTTAGTTAATCAAGTGCCTGCCTATACTAAATTCATAAAACAACTCTTTTCTAAGAAAAAGTCACTTGAAAATGTGCATACCGTCGCATTAACCAAAGAGTCATGCTCTTATTTGTCTCACACTGCACCCCATAAGCTAGAGGACCCGGGTAGCTTTTCTGTTCCTTGTAATATAGGTACCTTCTCTATTGAGAAGGCATTGTGTGACCTAGGAGCTAGCATTAGCGTCATGCCCTTGAGTCTTGCTAGGAAGCTCAAATTAACTAGGTTCGATGTGATGACATGACAAGATGAGATGGGCGACCGTCTGCGGTCCAGCCAATAGGAGTCTTAGAAGACATCCCCGTGCAAATAGGGAAGTTTTTCTTCCCCGTCGACTTCGTTGTACTTCACATGCCTGAGGATGCCCATATTCCCATTATTTTGGGTAGGCTATTTCTGCACACTGCTGGTGCAGTCATAGATGTCGGTCTAGGAACCTTGACCTTCAAAGTGGGCAAGCATTCTATTGTCTTTGCCCAGCCGGCTAAGAAAAAGGACCCCATGTGGCCTGTGACTTGTAATACGGTTTCTGACAAGAAATCGTACTTTGTGCTTCCTGATATGCCTATCTCTATTCCTGTTGTAACCCCTCCGCCCCAGATTGGGAGCAAATTGGAGGAAGATTTGTCTATTTCTGATACTGCAGGAGCTGGTTTGGGGAAGGAAGAGCTGCAAGTCACCCTAGCTGCGAAGAAGCCAATCATTTCACGAGGAGGTCTTGGTTGCCTTAGTTATGGAACTGATGAGGATGTTGATGACGAGCCGGTCAAGGCAAGAAAGTCCGATTTGGATTCTGACGAGTCTGAAGAGGTCATTGACTGGGGAGATGATGAAAGTGTTGATCCGTTGGGCCATACGGACGTGGAAGCTAAGAAGCGTGCAACTGATAAGATAAGCACCGTTGAGGCTACTTCTAGTAGCCAGAAGCCGACGAAGTGGTCCATTCCGTGGCCGTTCTTGATCAACTACTAGTTGATCACATGTTTTCCAAACATTTTATTTGCTTTTGTTAGACACTTTTTATTGCTTTTGTGTGCGCGAAACTTCGCATTTGATTTTGCTTGCTTAGGATTTTATATGCTTTAGACTTTATTTTGGGTTTTGCGCAATTTTGGGGCGCGTATTATTGTGCATTTGCAGGTTTTTAGACCTCCTTAGCTCAAGTAATCGAGCAAATACGAAGAAATAAGAAGTTATAGCGGTATCGTCAGTCGACCGACTGGGCTATATAGTCGATCGACTGGTCTGCAGTTTCCGGGAGCTACTGTTCCTTTCACCTCGGTCGATCCACTGAGTGATGTGGTCGATCGACCGACCTGCACTGCTGTACCTGTTTACGACCTCTCCCCTGCTGTGTTTGGTCGATTTGCGGAATTGAGGGAGTTTTCTACTCCACTTTATCTTCCGTCATTTTATTTATTTCTTCTATTTTTCTCAATTTTGCACATAATACCGCTTCATCATTACTTCTCGATTTATGCTTGGTTTTTTGTTTGTCTTTTCAGGCACTCATTAGTAGCACTGCTGGCTACTTAAACCTCCTAGCTTACGCTGGTATGGGGAGGTTTCCTTTGCTGCGCTCAAAGTCTTGTGAGTTCCCGAGTTCCACTTCATGTCATTTTTATTTGTTTATTTTCTCGCAAATTCCCATTTCTCTTTTCTTCATTACATGATTTTGCACAATGGGGACATTGTGCGATTTGGTTTGGGGAAGGGTTTTGCGTTGCATATCATTTTCTTGCATTCACGTTTACATTCTGTTTTGCATTGTTTATTTCATTTTCTATATGTATACCAAAAATTCAAAAATCCAAAAAAAATTGAAAATTTTCAAAAAATTCAAATAAAATGCACGTTTATTTTAGCATATGGGTCGAGTAGGAACTGTAGTATTTCAAGGATGATATTGCATTTGCATTTGTTTATGACTAAGCCTTGCTTGATTCACATGTTATTAGTAGAATCATATAAATGCATATCTACGAGTTTTCGTTAAATTTCTTGCTGAACTTGAGACTTGACTTTGAAAATTGGCAAGCTACATCATATTTCTGAGATTTAGAGCCTATAACTGGTGACATCTATGACCAGTTTATCTAGGATGTGAGTAGTACTCCTTTTGAGACATGTCAAATCAATTTGCATAAATATGGACTTAATCTGCTTAATACCTGTATGCATTCGGTTTGTGGTTAGTTGACAAATGTGGTAGAGGTTTCTCTTTTTTTTCGTTTTGCCCATAAGCTCCACACTGCCAAAAATAGTCTTTTTGTCCAATTACTACATCCTACATGTAGCCTGTCCTTCGTCAAGCTAATAGTCCATGTTCTTGGGATTGTTACTTCGTTTTTTTTTGGTAGCTAATTGCTCTTATTTGAGATTTTGTTGGGAAGATGAAATGAAAGAAAGGAAAGGAAAAAAAATTCAAAAAAAGAAAAAAAAAAGAGAGGTTATGTACTGTTGAAGTAGTCGATCGACTGGCATCATAGGTCGATCGACTCAGGTTCGAGAGAAAGAAAAGAAATCAATTTCGCATAATTCAAGCTTTATCTTATGGCGATTTTTGCTCCCATGTATTATTCATATCCTATGGGGAGTTAGTTGATTACTTTTATACCTAGAGATTGTGAGAGTTGTGCTTGCTATAGCACCGTTTCATTTGATTTTGAGCAAGAAGTTGGATCTTGCCATATGGTTCCGTTTTGGTACTAGCTTGATCACCTGTACCTCCTCATTTCCATAAAATGTTTTGCCTCTTCTTACCCATACCTCACATATCCATATATACCTCGGCATGTGTCATGGTCATCTGTTTGGTTGGAATGCATATGTACGGTTGTAGAAATTATTTTCATATTAGACTGCAGGCATGTTCTTATAGGTCGTAGTTAGGTGAGAGTCTTTACAAAATGAATTCTTTATATCCTCTTATATATTCACCTGTGCTTATGTGTGATATGAGCGACCCGTGAGTGTCCAATTTGATAAGTCTCTATGGTTGACGGTTCAGCAGTTTTTAACGACCTTATAACTCGTTTGCATGATTCGCATTACTAATTGATTGTTAGTTATTGCATTAAATTGGTTTAGACTTTACATGTTGTAATTCGCTCTGAGATTGAACTCGTTCCATTAGGTCATTAGATCGAGTCTAGTTCTTGCTTGGGGACAAACAAGGGTTTGGTTTGGGGAAGTTTGATGCGTGTCTTTCATATGATGTTTTACATCCTATTTTACACGCATTTCAGAGCTCATTCATGTATTTTATGCTACATTTCTCCCTATTCCCATCTACTTCCGCATTTTTGTACATTATTGCAGAAATGTGAAGAATCCAGCGGAAATCGAGCTAAATCCGTCCCCGAGTATCCTGCATTGCATTGGACGTGAAGTATTCGCTTAAGGAACGAGCTTGGTGCGCAATCCAAGGCCCAAAAGACAAATCCACGAGATTATAGAAGTCAAGTAGCAGCTAAAGCAGTCGATCGACCACTACCTTCAGTCGATCGACCAACCATCGGGTTCTAGAGGCTACTGTACACTGCTACTCAGTCGATCGACCGCCACTCTTAGTCGATCGACCAAGCCGCTATCCCAGACGAGAATTAAAAGATCGAGATTTATCAAGCCCATGAGTTATTAGGTTTAGGAATTATGTTACGTATACATTCTATATAACGTAACCTAGTTCGACAGAGAATCATTCAGAAATTTACATAAAGTTTTACATATAGTTCTTTAGAAATAATTAGGGTTCGAGATTACTTTCGGTATTGAATACAATTCACTTTGCCATTCATCTTTGTTCTTTTCCTTCGCAATTCACTCGGTACTCTCTGGTTTTATTCTGTTATTTTATTTTCGTTCATAGTTGTCGAATTGCTAGATCAGTTCCCAAGCCGAATTGCCATATTTTGTTAATTGTTTATTTTGATTTCAAGCATGAATTCTTCTGTCTATCTTATTAGTTTTATTGCTGTTATCGCCCTTAGCATGAGTAGCAAAATAGTTTGTGCTAGGATGTAGGGGAATTATAGTGTAGGCGGCAATATAATGAACACGGCCTGAATCGCGTGTCAGTCGATCGACTGCCATGCCTGGTCGATCGACTGACCACGTGAGGTTTTATTTTCATTTTAATTGTTTTAATTCTTTATTCGACGAATCGAGTGCACACGACTAGTTGAATGCTTAATATATGGCTGACCCATTAGATCGAGAGATAGGGACAGTTGTTAGATCACCAATTAAAATGACTAAACTATGCTGAGATCGAAAGATAGGTAAAGTTTAGACCGTAGTCACTTTTCAGGACGAAAGTTAGTATTAGTGATATTAGGGACCTATAGCGAGATCCAAAGATGCTATTTGTTAAGAGTGAACCAAGAGGACCTCTTTATTTCCCGCCTCATGTGTTTGATTTAGACCTGTTTAGTATGCTGCCTCCGAAACTATAACGAACCGACCATCCTAGTACCTCTTTTTATACTTGATTTCATATATTTCAATAGCTTACATTTCTTTTACTGCTATTAGTTGTAGACCAAACCAATCAACCCCCCCCCCCCCACTTTATTGTTACCTTAGACCGAATTTAAACTACTAGAAATTACGTCTGCCTCTCTGTGGTTCGACCCGACTGCCGCTAGCTATAGTTGTAGTTGTAGATTATAAATTTATTTTTGACACCTCACGACGGGTATCAAGTTGCTGCTGTCTCGAAGGGAACATATGTAATCCAACTCCCTAGTGGTTTTGAGTTATTTTTAAATAACTGTTACTATGTACCCAGTTTGTCTAAGAACATTATTTCTGTTTCCGTACTTGCTAAAGACGGTTTTGCATTTTCAATAAAGGATAATAGCTGTATTTTCTCTTTCAATGAAATGATTTATGGCAAAGCAGTTTCCATGAATGGAATTTACATCTTAGACCAAACCACAGAAGTATTACACGTGAATAATAAGAAAATAAAGGTAGGTGACAAAGATCAAACCTATCTATGGCATTGTCGAATGGGACATATAAATGAAAAACGCGTGAAGAAACTCGTCGATAATGGGACTATTCTCGCATTCGATTTTTCTACATATGGCACGTGTGAATCATGTCTCATCGGCAAGATGACTCGAATTTCCTTCAAAGGTGTAGGAATGCGCGCTAGTGACCTATTAGGACTCATACATACTGATGTTTTTGGACCTATGTCAATTACCGCTAGAGATGGCTATAGATATTTTATCACTTTCACGGGCGATTTGAGTAGATAGGGATATGTCTACTTAATGAAGCATAAAAGTGAGTCCTTTGAAAAATTCAAGGAATACCAGAATAGGGTACAGAACCAACTGGGTAGTAAGGTTAAAGCACTCCGTTCAGATCGGAGTGGCGAAAATCTTTCAAATGAGTTTGATCAACACTTGAAAGACTGTGGAATCGTTTTGCAGTTAACTCCACCTGGAACACCTCAATTGAATGGTGTATCCGAATGGAGAAATTGAACCTTACTTGATATGGTTCGATCCATGATGAGTCACACGGTAGTGCCTGATTCATTATGGGGATTTGCTCTTTTGTCAGCTGCTCTTATTCTTAACCGAAGTCCGTTTAAAGCTGTCGACAAGACTCCATATGAAATGTGGAAGGGAATGGTACCTAACTTGTCCTTTATTCGGGTTTGGGGCTGCGAGGCTTATGTCAAGTGGAGACACGAGGATAAGCTCGGCCCGCGATCGGTCAAGACATACTTTATAGGTTATCCAAAAGGAACATTTGGTCATTACTTCTATTCGCCTACCGAACATCGAGTTTTGGTTGCGGCTAGTGCGACGTTCCTAGAGAAAGAATTTCTCGAGAACAAGACGAGTAATAGAACCTTCGAGCTATCGGAGATTCCAGAACCAACAACCGAGGAATAGATGGAGGAAGTTGTTCCTCCAGCGATGATCTGATTAATATTCCTGAGGAACCTAGGAGGTCGGGTAGAGTCTCTCATCCTTCGGACAGATACATTGGTATGGTCGAGGAGAATGACGTTTCACTCCTAGAGAGTAATGAACCCGTTACCTATAAAGGTGCTATGACCTGTTCCGACTCAAAGCTATGGCTCGAAGCCATGCAATCTGTGATGAACTCCATGTATGAGAATGACGTATGGTATCTAGTTGATTTACCTAATAAGGTAAAACCTCTACAGTGCAAATGGCTTTACAAAATAAAGCATTCTGTAGACGCGCAACCAGATACCTATAAGGCACGACTTGTGGCAAAAGGTTTCACTCAAGTGCACGGATTGCATTATGATGAGATTTTTGAACTTGTAGTCATGCTACGTTCCATTCGGATAATCTTAGCGATATCCGCATTTCATGATTATGAAATTTGGCAAATGGATGTGAAAACCGCCTTCTTAAACGGTTATTTGGAGAAAGAGTTGTACATGGTGAAACCCGAAGGTTTCATAGATCCTGAACATCCTAAGAAAGAATGCAAGCTTAAGCGTTCCATTTATGGACTTAAGCAAGCTTCCCGGAGTTGGAATCATCGTTTCGACCAGGTGATAAAAGAGTATGGTTTCACTCGATCGGTCGAAGAACCATGCTTATATATCAAGTCGAGTGGGAGCAAGATTGTTTTCTTGATATTGTATGTCGATGACATACTCTTGATTGGGAATGACATTCCTCTCCTATCTTCGGTTAAAGAATGGTTGAAGAACCATTTCCAGATGAAAGATCTGGGTGAGGCACAAAGAATTTTGGGAATCCGTATCTACCGAGATAGATCACGACGGACGTTATCACTTAGTCGAGAGTCTTATTTGGATAAGATTCTTGATAAGTTCAGCATGACCAACTCCAAGAAGGGAAACCTTCCAATGACGACCAGGATGTAGTTGAGCAAGTCTCGTCACCCACGCGCTTTGAAGGGCTTGAGCGCATGAGTCGTGTTCCTTATGCATCCGCAATAGGATCGATCATGTATGCCATGATATGCACACGTCCGGACGTGGCATATGCATTGAGTATGACGAGTCGGTACCAAAAGACTCAAGGTGAAACACACTTTGGATAGTGTTAAAAACATCCTCAAGTACCTACGGAGGACTAAGAATTGGGTATTGACTTATGGTGGCGATACTAAGCTATCGCAATCGATTCTGTGAGATGCTAGCTTCCAAACGGATCGAGATGACTCAAAATCTCAGTCCGGGTTCGTCTTCACTCTTAATGGTGCTGCGGTCAGCTGGAAGAGTTCCAAACAGAGTATTAAAGCATATTCTACTACTGAATCCGAGTACTATGCCGCTTCGGAGGCAGCAAAGGAAGCGATATGGATGCGTCTATTCTTACAAGGACTTACAGTAGTTCCTAGTTCGAATGACCCGATCACCATCTATTGTGACAATAGAGGTGCCAACTTCCAGGCTAAGGAGCCAAAGTCTAGCAACAAATCTAGACATGTACATCGGAAAGCTCACCTGATCCGTGATTATGTGGAGCAAGAGGAGATAGTGATAGACAAGATTGCGACGGATGATAACATCGCGGATCCTCTCACTAAACCGTTGAATTATGATAAGCATGTAGGGCACGTTAATTCCACGGGAATTAAACGTGTTCCTGAGTTGTAGTACTTGATTATGGATTTGATACATTATCTTTTTCATATACTATTTATAACTTCATCGTTTTATTATAATATTTTGTTTTTCATGTGGATTTTACTGACAATATTGAACGCCACAAAGTGAACTGAATTACATTATATTTGTTTTGGTCCGTAATCGCCAATGTGAGCTGATAAATCCGGCTATTATATTGTGCAGTCGATTGATGGTGGGTTCAACGAGCCATAAGTCAAACGGTTGACTGATCGATCACAGATGCGAGATTATAACGATACCTCGTAGGACAACTTTTTGTGACAACGTAATGGAGTCCTAAATGTTTAAAAACATTCGGTACCAGGTCGTGGATAGGACATCATTGTGTTCCTAGAGTCGATTCTTTTGACTATCGACTGTCTCTTGAGATTAGGGCAGTTTTTGGGTGACTTTGGTTTCTTTCTCACGGATCTGCCAGAATCTGGAGGCTAAGTAGATTTTTTTTGGGTCATTTCATCGTGCTTAGTTTTGCGGGATTCGAGTTGAGGAAAATATCCAACCCTTATCAGGTATAGTTATTTCTCAGGGCCACTCGAGGAATTGTAACTGAAATGCATGGCCATGCTCGAATGTTGATTCGTTTATCAGTTAAGTTACTCTCTAGTCGGGGAAACCACTCTTGATAATGATCGCTTGTAAAATACGACCTTTGTGAATACGGATTTGCAAATTGTTTTACATTGAGTGGGAGAAATTTTAGGATATGAGAATCGGCTATCGCACATACACTTGTGAGGACAAGTGGGAGTTTGTTGGAGCTTGTCTCCTCCACAAATTAGTGTGATAACATTTGTAAATCTCTTACAGGTTCACAAGGGTATACTTCGTATATTTAATCAGTTGATTAACGTTTACCTAATAGCGGTTGGCTTGCTAGAAAGTTTGACGTTATTATCATACAGATGGCGGTGATCAACTGGTCCCTAAAGGTCACACCAATAGGATGTGTTTGAGAGATGTGGATATGGAAATATGATCACATTGATCCCTAATATGACTAAACAGTTGGTCAATGTGTTGATGAGACAATTATTTAATGAAGATTAAATAATATTAGTTGAGACGAATTAACTGTCAATTCGTAAATTGAATATAATAAGTTATATTTAATTAAATGTATGTAATGTTAGCTTGGACGAATTAATCTGTTAATTCGTAATTAAATGTAATCAGTTATATTTAATATCAACAAGATGAATGTGTCATAGTGGTAATAGTGAGGGCACACAAACCAAGAGGTCATGGGTTCGATCCTCACTAGCTGATAATTTAACACATTTTATACATTTTTGGAATAACCAAGATAAGGAAATAATACTCCTTATTTCGGTTATATGGGCCGAAAATAAGGAAGAAAATATCTACCCTATTACTAACCTAATTCACGGTTTAAGTAGGTTAGAGGGAGATAATTTTTAGACCTAATTTTTCTACTCATTCTCTTGCCTCTTCTCATCAGTAAAAAAAAAACACAAAAACCAAAATTTTACAGAAATTTTTAGATCGATTCTATCATAATCAAAGGGCATATCTCATATCGTCTTGGGTGCAACTGATAGGCGAATATCTACTTTGATATTGTTCTTAGGCCGTATTTGGTAGGACCGAAGGTTATTTCTGAATCCTTTACTTTTGTTTATGTATTTTATTTTATGACTAGTGATCGTCTTCATTAAATTCGTTATAATCCTTTAATATTAAGGGAAGTATACAGATTATTTCCCACAAATCGTTGCACCCAAAATGCTTTGAGAAATGCCTCTCCTTTTGCTAGAATGAGATCCCTAATTTCTAATGATTTTTAGGGTTTTTTTGTGATGAGAGTTTTAGGTCAAAACAAGTGAGTAAAAATGATCCCCTTTCACTCCTCTTAACCTTGTAAACGGAGGAGAATAAGGGAAGATTTTTTTCCTTCCTTGTTTTCGTGTAACAACCGAAAAAAATAAGGAGAATATCTTCTTATTTTCGGTTGTTCTAATATTGTATAAAATGTGTATATATATCAATTGTCCTTAATGTCGTCACGTATTTAATAAGTCCACACACAACAGCTTGTAGTCGATTTATTAATACCGGTCTGTAATTATTTATTATGACAATTTCGCATAATATATACATTAACTATAAATATACATATTTATAATTTGCTAATTAAATATAACCATTTCCGTTTAATTACAAATTAACATCTTAATTCGTTTAAGCTAACATTATATACAATAATTAAATATAACAGTTTATATTCAATTTACGAATTAACAGTTAATTCCTCTGAGCTAATATTATTTAATTGTATTAAATAATCGTCTCATCATCACTTTGACTAACCTTTTAGTCAAATACATGGACTAACCTTTTAGTCATATAAGGCATCAATGTGATTATATTTTCATATAATCACATCTCTCAAACACATCCTTTAAATGTGACTTTTAGGGACTAGTTGATCACCACCATCAGTATGATAATAACGTCAAACTTCGAGCAAGCCAACCTTTATTAATAACGGTTAACCAACTGATAAAATACCAGTATACCCTCTGAACCTATAAGAGATTTATACACGTTATCACACTGACTGTGGAGGACACAAGCTCCAACAAACTCCCACTTGTCCTCACAAGTGTATGTGCGATAACCGATTCTCATATCCTAAAATTTCTCCCACACAATGTAAAACAATTTGCAAAATCCGTATTCACAAAGGTCGTAGTTTACAAGTGATCAATATCAAGAGTGGTTTTCCCGACTAGAGAGTAACTTAACTGATAAACGAATCATCATTCGAGCATGGCCTTGCATTTCAGCTACAACCCCTCGAGTGGCCCTGAGAAATGACTAAACCTAATAAAGGTTGGATATTTTCTTCAACTCGAATCCTGCAGATATAAGCACAGTATGAAATGACCCAGTAAAAATCTGCTTAGCCTCCTGTTACGGTCAACCATGAGAAAGAAACCAAAGTCACCCAAAAACTGCCTTAATCTCAAGAGACAGTCGATAGTCAAAAGAATCGACTATAGGAACATAATGGACGTACAATCCATGACCTGGCACCGGATGTTTTTAAACATTTAGGACTCCATTAAGTTGTCACAATTGTCCTACAAGGTATCATTATAACTCGCATATTTGATCGATCAGCCAACCATTTGACTTATGGCTCGTTGAACCCACCATCAATCAACTTTACAATATAATAGCCAGAGCTATCAGCTCATGTAGGCGATTACGGATCAAAACAAATAAAATGTAATTCAGTTCACTTTGTGGCGTTCAATGTTGTCGTACAATCCACATGAAAAACAAAATATGAAATAATACGATGAAGTTATAAATAGCATATGGAAAAAGAAAATGTATCAAATCCATAAGCAACTAGTACAACTCAGGAACACGTTTAATTCCCATGGAAATAACTTGCCCTTCATGCTTATCATATTTCAATGGTTTAGTGAGAGGGTCCGCGATGTTGTCATCCGAAGCAATCTTGTCAATCACTATCTCTTCTTGCTCCACGTAATCACGGATCAGGTGAGCCTTCCGATGTATATGTCTAGACTTGTTGCTAGACTTAGGCTCCTTGGCCTGCAAGATGGTACCTCTATTGTCACAATAGATTTGATTTGGTCATTCGAACTAGGAACTATGGATAGTCCTTGTAAGAACTGACGCATCCATATAGCTTCCTTTGCTGCTTCTAAAGCGGCATAGTACTCGGATTCAGTAGTATAATCTGCTACAACTTCCTGTTTGGAACTCTTCCAGCTGACCGCAACACCATTAAGAGTAAAGACGAATCCAGACTGAGATTTTGAATCATCTCGATCTGTTTGGAAGCTAGCATCTGCGTAACCGATTGCACATAGCTTAGTATCTCCTCCATAACTCAATACCCAATCCTTAGTCCTCCGTAGGTACTTAAGGATGTTTTTAAGAGCTATCCAGTGTGTTTCACCTGGATTGCCTTGGTACCGACTTGTCATACTCAATGCATATGCCACGTCTGGACTTGTGCATATCATGGCATACATGATCGATCCTATGGCTGATGCATAAGGAACACGACTCATGCATTCAAACCCTTCAGGTGTCTTGGGTGACTGAGACTTGCTCAAATGCATCCCAAACGTCATTGGAAGGTTCCCCTTCTTGGAATTGGTCATGCTGAACCTTTCAAGAATCTTATCTAAATAAGACTCCTGACTCAGTGAAAACATCCGTCGTGATCTATCTCGATAGATACGGATTCCCAATATGCGTTGTGCCTCACCAAGATATTTCATCTGGAAATGGTCCTTCAACCATCCTTTTACCGAAGATAAGAGAAGAATGTCATTCCCAATCAGGAGTATGTCATCGACATACAATATCAAGAAAATAATCTTGCTCCCACTCGACTTGATATATAAGCATGGTTCCTCGACCGATCGAGTGAAACCGTACTCTTTTATCACCTGGTCGAAACGATGATTCCAACTCCGAGAAGCTTGCTTAAGTCCATAAATGGAACGTTTAAGCTTGCACACTTTCTTAGGATTTTCAGGATCTATGAAACCTTCGGGTTGTACCATGTACAAATCCTCCTCCAAATAACGGTTTAAGAAGGCGGTTTTCACATTCATCTGCCAAATTTCATAGTCATGAAAAGCGGCAATCGCTAAGATTATCCGAATGGAACGCAGCATAACTACGGGTGCAAAGATTTCAACATAATGCAATTCGTGCACTTGAGTGAAACCTTTTGCCACTAGTCGTGCCTTATAGGTATCTGGTTGCCCGTCTACATAATGCTTTATTTTGTAAAGCCATTTGCACTGAAGATGTCTTACCTTGTGAGGTAAATCAACAAGATCCCATACGTCATTCTCATACATGGAGTCCATCTCAGATTGCATTGCTTCAAGCCATAGCTTAGAGTCGGAACAGGTCATGGCACCTTTATCGGTAGCGGGTTCATTACTCTCTAGGAGTAAAACGTCATTTTCCTCGACCATACCAATGTATCTGTCTCGAGGATTAGAGACTCTACCCGACCTCCTAGGTTCCTGAGGAATATTAACCGTATCTTTAGTTCAGGGAACAACTTCCTCCATCTGTTCCTCGGTTGTTGGTTCTTGAATCTCCGACAGCTCGAAGGTTTTATTACTTGACTTGTTCTTGAGAAATTCTTTTTCTAATAACTTTGCACAAGCCATAACAAAAACTCGATGTCGGTAGGCGAATAGAGGTAATGACCAAACATTCCTTTTGGATAACCAATAAAGTATGTCTTGACCGATCGCGGGTCGAGTTTATCCTCGTGTCTGCACTTGACATAAGCCTCGCAGCCCCAAACCCGAATAAAGGACAAGTTAGGGACCGTTCCCTTCCACATTTCATATGGAGTCTTGTCGACAGCTTTAGACGAACTTTTGTTAAGTATAAGAGCAGCTGACAAAAGAGCAAAACCCCATAATGAATCAAGTACTACCGTGTGACTCATCATGGATCGAACCATATCAAGTAGTGTTCGATTTCTCCGTTCGGACACACCGTTTAATTGAGGTGTTCCAGGTGGAGTTAACTGTAAAACTATTCTACAGTCTTTAAGGTGTTGATCAAACTCATTTGAAAGATATTTGCCACCCCGATCTGAACGGAGTGCTTTAACCTTTCTTCCCAGTTGGTTCTCAACCTTATTCTGGTATTCCTTGAATTTTTCAAAGGACTCACTTTTATGCTTCATTAAGTAGACATATCCGTATCTACTCAAATCGTCCGTGAAAGTGATAAAATATCTATAGCCATCTCTTGCGGTGATTGACATAGGTCCACATACATCAATATGTATGAGTCCTAATAGGTCATTAGTGCGCATTCCAACACCTTTGAAGGAAATTCGAGTCATTTTGCCGATAAGACATGATTCACACATGCCAAATGATGAGAAATAAAATGTTGAGATAGTCCCATTATCAATGAGTTTCTTTACACGTTTTTCATTTATGTATCCCATTCGACAATGCCATAGATAAGTTTGATCTTTGTTACCAACCTTTAATTTCTTATTATTCACATGTAATATTTCTGTGGTTTGATCTAAGATATAAAAAACCGTCTTTATCAAGTACGGAAACAGAAATAATATTCTTAGATAAACTGGGTACATAGTAACAGTTATATAAATATAACTCAAAACCACTCGGGAGCTCGATTACGTATGTTCCCATTGAGACTGCAGCAACTCGTGCTCCATTCCCAACTCGTAGGTCCACATCACCCTTTGCGAGGGGTGTGATGTTTTCTAGGCCCTGCAAATGATTACACAGATGAGAACCATAACCATTATCAAGTACCCAAGTTCCGAAACATGCATGGTTAATCTCAATCATATGAATATAAGGTGACATACCAACATGAGTGACGTGGCCTGCTTTTATATCCTCACGGTAGACGGGACAGTTCCTCCTCCAATGCCCAGTCTTGTGACAATGGTGGCACTCAACGTTACCGTCCTTGCTCTTTGCCTTGCCTTGTGAGCCACTAGTCTCACCAGGCCCACTCTTACCGTTTCCTGAGTTCTTAAACTTAGGCTTTCCTACAGTTAGGTCGCCGTGAGCTTTGCCCTTACCCTTATTCTTGTGGGAAATATCGGTATACTTCATCAAGAAAACGAATTATAACTAAATTATAATTATGAAATTGCTAGTCATAAACGAAATTGCATAAACAAAAAGAGTAGAGATTAGAATCAAGCTTTGGTCCTAGCAATTAGGCCTAAGAACAAATATCGAGATCAATATTATCCTAATCGTTGCACCCAAAATGCTTTGAAAAATGCCTCTCCTTTTGCTAGAATGAGATCCCTAATTTCTAATGATTTTTAGGGTTTTTTTTGTGATGAGAGTTTTAGGTCAAAACAAGTGAGTAAAAATGATCCCCTTTCACTCCTCTTAACCGTGTAAAAGGAGAAGAATAAGGGAAGATTTTTTCCTTCCTTTTTTTCGTGTAACAACCGAAAAAAATTAGGAGAATATCTTCTTATTTTCGGTTTTTCTAATATTGTATAAAATGTGTATATATTTCAATTGTCATTAATGTCGTCACGTATTTAATAAGTCCACACACAACAGCTTGTAGTCGATTTATTAATACCGGCCTGTAATTATTTATTATGACAATTTCGCTTAATATATACATTAACTATAAATATATCATATTTATAATTTGCTAATTAAATATAACCGTTTACGTTTAATTACGAATTAACATATTGTTTCGTTTAAGCTAACATTATATACAATAATTAAATATAACAGTTTATATTCAATTTACGAATTAACAATTAATTCGTCTGAGCTAATATTATTTAATTGTATTAAATAAACGTGTCATCATCACTTTGACTAACCTTTTAGTCAAATACATGGACTAACCTTTTAGTCATATAACGCATCAATGTGATCATATTTTCATATAATCACATCTCTCAAACACATCCTTTAGGTGTGACTTTTAGGGACCAGTTGATCACCGCCATCAGTATGATAATAACGTCAAACTTCTAGCAAGCCAACCGTTATTAATAAATGTTAATCAACTGATAAAATACTAAGTATACCCAGTGAACTGATACGTCTGTTGTGTACCTATCAAAAATAAACTAACTAGACTAACTATATAGCTAGGGAAGTTAGGTCGATCTCCTTAGGGAGGCAAGATATCTGTAGAAGTCCGTCTATTTGGTCACAAATGGGGGGGGGGGGTTGTTTAAATTGTTTTCTAAACTAAAGGTTTAAAGGAAGAGTAGTAGAGAAAAGAGCAGTAAAAGCAGAAAAATAGATTTAAACTATCAGATAAAGAAAGGTCATGTAAGGAATTCGGTTCACTACGGTAGTCCAGTGACTCAACTGTAAACAACTAAGAGAAATTTATGCAAGAGGGATATGGAAAGGTCCTTTCGGTCCACTTTCTGTCCTAAATTACCAGTAACTTAACTTTCATCCTCGTCAGGGTAGTCTACTGTTCATAGCAGGCCTATTTAGTCCAATCATTCGATCTAGGATTAATTTTAGCCAGATTAAAGGGATGACTCAGAAGCGTGCACTCAACTAAGTCTGTAAAATACAATTAAATTGCTATGGCGACAGAATCTCACAATTAATTCATCTAAACTATTTACTACATCGTCACATTTCTACCGTAGATCCCCTAATCCCAACATGAAATAGATTTAGCTACTCATATTGCTATTAATACTATGAAAACTAACCGCAGATAAATAACCAGCATTCAACATATTAAAACAATAATTAAATTGCATAAAAAGTAAATTAGGGCAAAAAGTAAATAAAGCAAAACGAAGAATTAAAGCAAATGAAATGAAGTTTGTTATTAATAAAGGAGAAAGAGATTACAATCCTGCGAATCCGGCGTAAAGAACAATCAAATCCGAGCGAAATAAATCCCAAAATAAAGTTACAGTGAAGGAGGAAATAGTACGCAGTCTTGAATGATAGATAACTTTTTTAGTAGAAAATTAGATGCTAATAACCTAGTAACGTAATGCTTAAATAGAAAAACAACTAAGTCCATAAGCTAAAATAAATTCACGGGCTAATTAAAGCCCACGCCAGCAGAAACCACTCGATCGAGTGGAATAAAACCACTCGATCAAGCAGAACTCGGCATAATCTACTCGATCGAGTAGATTAGTTACTCGATCGAGTAACCCCTCTTTCATGCACTTCTGGATCGAGTAGAAAAGCACTCGATCGACCAACCAAGGATGTAAAAACCACTCGATCGAGTAGCAAAACCACTCGATCGAGTCTTCTGTCTTCAATTCAGCTCAAATCCATGCCCGACTGCCTCGTAAACTGTTCTTTCACGCTTCCCAATGCAGTATCTCACTCAGGAAAATCCCGTCTCCTCTAAATGCATGCAAAAAGGACAGAAAAGGGTACGATTCCACTACTTTCGCGTTCATTTCTACAAAATGGACAAAACGAACAAAAGTAGCCAATTCGGGGCATAATACTATATAAAAAGTACAAAAATGCATAGAAATACGTGCTAAAATAGGCTAAAAAGACTATACAATATGCTCGTATCAAATCTCCCCAAACCGAACCTTTACTTGTCCTCGAGTAAACTAAAATGCAAATAATGGAACGGAAATGAAAACTCAGAGCTAGCTTAACTTGCCTACTTGAACCCATTTAATGCCACAAAAACTAACATTTATAGCTAAGCAGTCAATACGCAAACGAGTTATAAGCTGTTCAGAAATATAGCCAACCTATTGACCTTGCAAGACCAACAAAATCGGACTCTCTCGTGGTCACTCTTCTCTCATGAAGCAAAGGGTGAATGTTATATGTAAAAGAGAGAAGGAAAGACAGTCACTCGCCTACAATTCAAGTACTAATGCACACACTCCAACCATTAATGTCCGTCACAACCGAGGGCTTGCAAAAAATATGGGAATAGTGAGGTTCAGGTGAGAAAAGGCAAAACAAGTTATGGTAATGTGGAGGTAAAAGCGTCAAGCTAGTTCCTAAACAGGACCATATAAGACCATCCGAATCTCAACTGACTGAAAAACTAAGTACAAGTGCCCTTCATTTGGCACACAACTCACTAAACTCATACACAATCTCATCAAAAATATGGAATAAGAATGGAGGAGGTAGACGGTCACAAACTTCCCTTTTTTTTAACACCGTCTAAATGAATCATATCAAACAAATCAAACCTCTTGTTTTTCTACTTTTTTGCTCTTTTTCAAGTTAATCAGCTTCCCTTTTTTCATTTTTCATTTTTTTTCTTCTTTTTTTTTCTTTTCCTTTCTTTCACGTTTTTTTCTTCTTCAATTCCTTTTTTTTTTCTTTCATCCCTCCTCTATTTACACCAACTCCATACAAATAAATACGAGCCAAACTGCAAACAGAAAAATCATACCACAAAAGACATACTAAACTAGCTTGACTAGGCAGGCTCAGTTTGGGATGTAGCTAATGGGACAAAAAGGCAAGTTTTGGTTTATGTGGAGCTAAATGGATGAAAAATATAAGGAAAAGGGAAAAATTGCAAGCACCTCCATGCATGTGACACCAACCACGAACCCGAATGTGTGCATTTGACAAGAAATTGAATGTCATAAAAGTGCAAAAATGATGAACGTGCTATGCAAGGAGTACTACTCTTAATTCCTAATGAACCGGTCATGAATGTCACCAGTTTTGGGCTCTAAAACTCAGAATTTATGGAGTAGTTTGCCAATTTATCAGGTCAAGTCTAAACAATCAGTTATATTTGAACAGAAACTCGTAGACTATGCGTATGACAAAGCTAATAACTATCAAAAGAAGTGCAAGGCTCAAGTGAAAATGGCAACTTATAGTGCAGTTTCATCACGGAAATCTACCGTTCCGACTCAAACTATATGCAAAAATAAACGTGAATATTTTTGGATTTTTTGAATTTTTCTAATTTTTTTGGTTTTTGAATTTTTAAATGAAATAAATAAACAATGCAAGCTGAAATAAATAAACGTGAATGCAAAACAAATGCAAATGCAGACTCAAAAGGATGCAATACCCTCCCCAAACCAAAACGGAGAACGCCCTCGTTGTCCTCCAGTATACACCAGCAGATATATACAGGGGAACGGGAATATACAACCAATAAAGAATAAAAACAATAAAATAAAGAAAAAGAGACAAAAATAAAAGAGTAAGATGTACATACAAAACACGAACTTCCCCAAACCAGCCAGAAAACTGGGGAAGTGAGTAGACCAGTAGCTACTCATCAGCCTCCTCGTCACGGATGTCCTCCACCCTGAACTCCGGATCCTCCTCCTCCTCTCTCCTCCTCCTCCTCTGCTCAGCGCGAGCTCTCTCCGCAGCCACCGCTGGGTCCTCGTCCTCGTCCTCCTCCTCCTTAGCAGACTCCGGGTACCCCTCAGCTGGGTACCGTTAAAAGGAAGGGTATGGCCAACCCTCTGGGATCGGACGGTGTCGCCTTAAGTGGTACTCGTACAAAGGGTGCAAGGTAAGAGCTAAGTCCCTCTCCATACGAGCATGTTGCTCTGCAATCTCAGGCAACAAACCGTCACGGCGCCCTTGGTCCATGACCGCGGACGCCACAAAGGGTGGAGGTGGTACGAAAGTAGCCGGAAAAACCGGCTGTGGCTGTGGCTGTGTCTGGTCGGTGGGTGCAGGAGTAGGAGTGGGAGTGAGTGTCGGGATGGGAGTAGCCGTGGAAGGCTGGGTACTCCCAGAAGGTGTGGACCCCTCTCCAGTCTCAAGTCGACACCGCTTATTGGTGGCGGGTAAAGTGGGAGGTGGTCGAAGTGAAAGGTGGTAGTCCGGTGGAGGTGGCAGTCGGTCACCCCTAACGACAGTAGGCAAAGGGGCTAGACGGGGGAGAGTGTCACAAGGTAGGTCCACAGACAAGGAACCGTCTATCTTCCATGTCTGGTAGTCTGTGGTCAGCCAATGCTGAGAAAGCATGGCATCCAAACTCAGATACCACTCTCCCTCGAGGTACTGCAAGTCACGAGGCCAGATGGAGAAAAGGGAATGGGCAAGAATGGTGGCTATGCCACCGCAGGCAATAGATCCCGTCTCCTTCAGCCCCTGGGCCTGAAAGTACTGGGCGGTCAGGTAGGCCATGTTGAGGGTAAAAGGACCCTTACAGTCAATGTTCAGGTAACCGCCCAGGATGGAGAGCTCGGTGTTGGTGATGTTGTTCGGCTCCTTTCGGCCGAAAATGGTGCTCCCAATCAACCTAAGAAAGTAACGGGCAGGGGGAAGGTGGACCTGTGCTAGCTTTCGCTCGGGAAAGGTGGTCTGGACCAAGGTCCTCTAAAGCTGACGGATGACCCACCTAGGGGCGATAACGTCGCCCGTAGAGGAAAGGCCAAGTCTGCGACCAAACTCCTCCAAAGTCATCGGAAAAGTCCGGTTGAACAACCGGAAAGAAACCGAAGAACTAGTGGAGGCAGCATCGTGTGCCCCGGAGGAGAAGGTGAAGGAGCTGAGGAACTCAAGACTCAACTCCTGGAAGGTACGACCACTCATAGTGATGAGTCTGGCCATCCCCGTGCCCCGTAAAAGCTCACAAACTGACTCGTAGATGCCGAGTCTCTCAAGTGCCGGTTTATCTAAAAACCGGGAAGGTAAAAACTCGCAGCCTAGGAGGTGATAAAACCTCTTATGATGTACGGCGTTAATAAAAATTACTTGCGGGTAGTCTGGGTGAGAGTCGAGGGAGTTATCCCCTCGAACAGTGACCGTGCTGGAAGGAGAAGTAGCTGAAGTGGAGGGAGCGGCAGAAGTAGAGGTAGCAGAAGCTGGTGTAGAACGGGAACGTCCACGACCTCGGCCCCGGCCTCTAGAACCCGAAGTAGAAGCCCGTCCAGTGACGGTGCGAGGAACTAGGGCCACTCTAAAGGCAAGCGTGAATCGGGTGAGTCCGCCATGTGTGAAAACAATGGAGTAGAGTAGAGGTTGTGGCTGCTGTGGCCACCACTAACGAAGAAAGACTAGTAGCAGTGCTAGCAGTGGTGGTGGCCGTAATAGAAGTGGCAGCAGAAACAGAGCTAGCAGCAGTGCTAGCTGGGGTAAAAATAGTACCGGCATCAGAGACTAAGAACACAGGGGCTGCGGTACTAACAGAAGTGGAGGCGGTGGTAACAGCAGGGACCACCGTCACAATCAGGGATGGACTAGAAGTCGAGCTAGTGGAGGGCAGAGAGCTAGAATCCATCCTGTATACAAAGGGTAGGTTCATTTGATAAGAAAGGGCAGGAGAACAGCGTGATAATCGGCCTGAAAACAACAGGAAACTCCCCTAACCAATCGAAAAAAATCGACATACAGCACAAAATTCCCAACATTCCTCAAAAATTTCGAATAGAGATATGTAAACAGCGATAGGGGACGGGGTAGCAAGCATCAGCAGCAGCAACTAAACAACAAAAGAAGTTGACTATGCATTGGGCAGCAGTAAAAATCAAGCTTGCAGTTGATAACCCGGTTTCAGTCAAAAATATGGACTGTAAAGACCCCTAGAACGCATATTTCGCGCAAAATTTGAATTAAGCATGTAACAAACAGTGAGGCTTGGGAATTAAGAATCAAGTAAGGTAAATTAAGCATGGAATCGAAATTATAATCGAAAATTTCGACCCAAAAAGGAATTCGAAACCTTAATTCCTAATACACTTCATGAAATGCGAAATAAATGAAATTTAAATGCTTAGAAGTATAAGGATCACTTACTTGATAAGAATAAACCTACAAATTGCAATTAATCTTCAAACAACAAGCAAAAATGGCGATTTTGGATCGAAAAACCGCAAACCCTAATCCCTCTAATAAACCATATAAAACACCACAAATCAAGGGGAAAACTGTTGGAGCCGGTGTCCTCCAGTTAGTGCGGATAACGTTATTGCACGTACACTTGTACGGACAAGTGGGAGCTTGTTGGGGCTGGTGTCCTCCACAGTTAGTGCAATGACATAAAAATCTCTAAAAGGATCAAGGGGTATACTTTTGTATTATTATCAGTTGGTCCACGTTTATCAATAACGGTTGGCTTGCTAGATAAGTTTGACGTTATTGTCATACAGATGGCGGTGATCAACTGGTCCCTAAAAGTCACACCTATAGGATACGTTTGAGAGATGTGACGGCATGAAAATGCAGTCATGTTGATGCCTAATATGACTAAGCGGTTAGTCGGAGTTATTGACTAATAATTAGTCAAACGCGATGTTGAGATAATTATTTAATACGGATTAAATAATACTAGCTAAGGCGAATTAAGCGGTTAATTCGTAAATTGAATATAAACGGTTATATTTAATTAATGTGTATTGAATTAATTAATTATACAATATTGTCATAGTCGGACAAGTATTAACATGTCGACTGATTCATGTTATTAGTCGATATTTTAATATCCGATATAGGATGACGATTTATAATTAAAACCCGTCATATACATTTAGCAAAACGAGTCGGACCACGAGTTAAATAAGGAGAAAGTGGAAAGCCCACTCCCTCCCTTAGCACACGGTTGGCCGAGAAGAACAAAAGGAGAGTCCTTCTCTCCTTTTGACCTAATCATTCTCATTTGAAGAAAAATTAGGGTTTTGGAGCGTTTTTCTCTGAAATTCTAGATCTCACATCAAAAACTCACAAAAGCTCTCTCAATATTGCAAGGCAATCAGAGAGCAATTTCTAGTACAAGGGGCATAGTCTCAGACGATCTTGGGTGCAACAATTAGGAGCAAATCTACGTTGATTTCTGTTCTTAGGCCGATTTGCACAGGACCCGAGGTTGATTCTTATTCTTTTATCGTTTCTCTTGTTTTTCGTTTATGACCATTAATCACATGATAAATTACGTTATAGTCCTTAATTTTAAGGGGTTTTATACGGATATTACCCTACAAGTGGTATCAGAGCGAAGCCACGTAAATTTTTTCATTGTGATTTTCATAAAACGATTTGAATCGATATTTTTATTGTCTTGAAAACCGTGACATGCATGCTCACGGCTGATCAGTCGATCGAGGACTTTTGTGTCTCGATCGATTGGTTTTGTTTTCGATTTGTTTTTGCATATTGTTATTATAAACGATTATTATAGCAATATGTTTAAGGTTTTGTCAATTGTAGATTTAATTTTATACGAATTACGTCGAAATTACAATTGGTTTTGTTTTGCCAAATCGATTTCACGAAAGCTATTTTGTTTTTGAGACCACTCGATCGACCGGTTGATCGATCGATCGAGCCTTTTTGTTCACGGCATGAAAAAAAAAAGAAAAAAAAAAATTCGTGTTTTTTTTTTTTATTTTTTTTTCGGCCATAATATGTACATAATACGGATTTTGTGCACTCGCTTGATTGTGAAACGGTTCACACACGTACCATTTAGTTATTTTAAAGCGGTTTAAAGTAACGAATTGTTATAGATTAAAATTAAGTTGATAAAAGCGGTTTTGTCTCATAATTTAATCGTTAAAAGGTGGTTTGGATAAATTTAACATAATTACGGAATTATGTCACGAATAAATTTTGTTTTAGTTGATGCATCTTTTATTTATCGATACTTTTGAATGCCATGAATGTTTTTATTACGTATTTAATTTTACAAACGGTTGTAACTTAGTGTGGCCTTAGTAGAACGTGTTACCGTAATGATGGAACACGGTCTTGGTTGTATTTTGAGATCTCGCATCTCCGTTTTGGTTTTTTCCTTGTAATTACAGTTTTAATTTAGGATGTAAATAGGTTTATATTTTGTAATTTTAAATTGTAATTTTGAGAAGACCAAAGATGGGGATCGGATGCTCACTCCCGCTGCATGGACCAAGTTGGAACATCAAGACAAGCTTCTCGGGTCCAACGGTGGATTCCAAAGTTGTATTATGTTAATTTTGCTAGGACAGGCCACACTAGGACTTTTATTTACGTTTTGCATTTTTTTATATTTTTCATCGTAACGATAGTTTGCATCATATTCCGCCTAAAACCAAACCACCAAATATTTTCATGAAAACTGACTCATATAGAGGTTACGCGTTGATTTTCTATGACATACAGATGTCACACGGTCTTAATAAGCCATCGCCTAAGTTAATTCATTCACGTAATGCTAGTTTTTCGTTCACTTAAAATGAATTAAAACTAAGTTGATGGGATCTTCCTCGTATAACCAAAAATTGAGAATAGTCTTTATAGGTCAAACTCCAATGAATCCCTTCTTCGTCGGTAGGCATAATATGACCCCTTCTACGTCGGGTAAGTTGGAACTGATTGACCTATTTTATCTCAACACTATGGTCACTCGTACGATCCTGTGATTATGGTGGACTAAAGATAGGATTTACGGAAATCTATCGACCAAGAGTTCTAACTGTAGAACTAGCCAAACAGTTGGCTTATCAATTTACAGAAATTGAGTCTTGGGATCATTTGTATAATTCTTGAGGTAGATCGATTATACAAGTGCAATGAGTCTACACGTTAAAATGAATTTTAATTAGACTTAAATCACCTCGATGAGTTGCTTATTTCGTTTTGTTTTTCTTTCTTTTTCAGTGTAGAACACGATCATTTAAACTGCTAATAACAAAATGGCTGGCCGTACGGACGACCCAATGCCAAGTGCCACATTGGACCGTGAGTCCTGGCTTCGGATCTTCATGAATCGGATGAATCGTCTACTCGATCGAAGAATGATGGATCAAACTTCATGGATCGGGAGGCGGCATTACGGAATGCCGCCATTGCGATAGGAAGCTCAAATATCCGATAGAGCCCATCCCGCCAAACCCAGGCCCCACGGCCGGAGCTAACGAGATCGCCACGTATAGAGATTTCGTCATGGAAGCGGGTGCGATAAAGAACGTACTCATTTTTGCAATGGAATCCAATTTGCAGAAACGCTTCATAGCCCAAGGTGCAAACAAGATTTTCACCACGCTCACTAAGGAATTCTCGAAAGCACCGAGAATCGTGACCTATGAGCATACCTGTCGCTTCTTTGAGGCGAAACTCCAGAAGGGCCAACCGGTTAGCCCACACATTCTCAGCATGATCGAGAATCTCGAGAAACTGGAGGCACTTGATTGTAAGATCAGCGAGAACATCGTGATTGACCGCATGCTTCATTCACTCCACGATGGTTTTGCGCTCTTTAGAGCCAATTACTATATGAATGATTTGAACAAAAGTCCTCATGCACTACACTCCCTTCTCGTACAGACCGAGAAGGACATGAAGTTTAGTGGGAGCCTGAAACAGGATGTTCTCGTTGTGTCAAACAAGGGCAAGGGTAAGGGCAAAGCTCAAAGCGAGACCTAGCAGAGGTGGCCGAAGTTTAAGAAGTCGGGATCGGGTAAGAGTGGGACTGGTGAGTCGAGCACCTCACTAGGCGCGACAAAGAGCAAGACTGGTAACATGGAATGCCATCATTGCCACAAGACTGGGCATTGGAGGCGTACATGTCCTGTATACCATGAGGACGTAAAAGCAGGTCGCGTTACTCCTGTTGGTATGTCTTCTCCTTCTTCTACTTTTGTTCATATGATTTGAGATTAACCATGCAAGTTACGGAACTTGGGTACTAGATACTGGTTGTGGTTCTCATCTGTGCAATCATGTGCAGGGGCTCCGAAACATCGAACCCCTCGTAAAGGGTGAGGTGGACCTGCGTGTCGGGAATGGAGCACGAGTGGCTGCCGTCTCGAGGGGAACATATGTGATCCAGCTTCCTAGCGGATTTGAGTTATTTTTATATAATCGCTATTATGTACCCATTTATCTAAAAACATTACTTCGGATTTACGCACTTGACAAACTTGGTTTTTCATTTGTAATAGAGAATAATAGCTCTTTTTTCGTTACGATATGATTTATGGCAAGGCAGTCTCCATGAATGGAATTTATGTTTTAGATCAGACCACCGAAATATTGCACGTAATGAATAAGAAGTTAAAGGTTGGTGACAAAGATCAAACTTATCTATGGCACTGCCGTATGGGACAAATTAATAAGAAACGCGTTAAACAGCTCATACAGAATGGAGCTATCTCGGCCTTTGATTTTGAATCATTTGGCACGTGTGAATCATGTCTCATTGGTAAGATGCCTCGAATTTCCATCAAAGGTGTTGGAATGCGCGCTGCTGACCTATTAGGACTCATACATACGGATGTGTGTGGACCTATGTCAATCACCGCACGAGAAGGCTATAGGTATTTCATCACTTTCACGGACGATTTAAGTAGATATGGCTATGTCTACCTGATGAAGCATAAAAGTGAGTCCTTTGAGAAATTCAAAGAATACCAGGATCGGGTACAGAACCAACTAGGTAGAAAGATTAAAACACTACGATCAGACCGTGGTGGCGAGTATCTTTCACACGAGTTTGATCAACACCTTAAGGATTGTGGGATTGTCTTACGATTAACTCCACGGAACACCTCGGTTGAATGGTGTGTCCGAACGGAGAAATCGAACACTACTTGATATGGTTCGATCCATGATGAGTCACACCGTATTGCATGATTCATTGTGGGGTTATGCTCTTACATCGTCATTTGCTCTAATACTTAATCGAAGTCCGTCTAAAGCTGTTGACAAGACTCCATATGAACTATGGAAGGGAACGGTCCCTAACTTGTCCTTTATACGGGTTTGGGGCTGCGAGGCTTATGTCAAGTGGAGACACGAGGATAAGCTCGGCCCGCGATCGGTCAAGACATACTTTATAGGTTATCCTAAAGGAACATTTGGTCATTACTTCTATTCGCCAACCGAACAACGTGTATTTGTTGCGGCTAGTGCGACATTCTTAGAGAAGGAGTTTCTCGAGAACGCGAAGAGTAATAGAACCTTTGAGCTATCGGAGATTCCAGAACCAAATGCCGAGCAACCATTGGAGGGACCAGTTCCTTCAATCCCGGCTGCGGTTAGTATTCCTGAGGAACCTAGGAGGTCGGGAAGAGTCTCTATTCCTCCGGACAGATACATTGGTATGGTCGAGGAACATGACATAGATGACATTCTGCTCTTAACGAGTAGTGAACCCACAACCTATAAAGGTGTCATGACTAGTTCCGACTCAAAGCTATGGCTTGAGGCCATGCAATCCGAGATGGACTCCATGTATGACAACAACGCATGGGATCTTGTTGACTTGCCTGCTAAGGTTCGTCCCCTTCAATGCAAATGGCTTTACAAGATAAAGCATTCTGTGGAAGGTCAACAAGATATCTATAAAGCACGACTAGTTGCTAAAGGTTTCACCCAAGTGCCAGGTTTGCACTACGATGAAATTTTTGCACCCGTAGTCATACTGCGTTCCATTCGGATTATCTTAGCGATTGCCGCTTTTCATGACTATGAAATTTGGCAGATGGATGTGAAAACCGCCTTCTTAAACGGTTATTTGGAGGAAGAGTTGTACATGGTACAACCCGAAGGTTTCATCGATCCTGTACATCCTAAGAAAGTGTGCAAGCTTAAGCGTTCCATTTATGGACTTAAGCAAGCTTCTCGGAGTTGGAATCATCGTTTCGACCAAGTGATAAAAGAAAATGGATTTACTCGATCGGTCGAGGAACCATGTCTATATATCAAGTCGAGTGGGAGCAAGATTGTCTTCCTAATATTGTATGTTGATGACATACTCCTGATTGGGAATGACATACCTCTCTTAACTTCGGTAAAAGTATGGTTGAAGAACCATTTCCAGATGAAAGATCTGGGTGAGGCACAAAGAATTTTGGGCATCCGTATCTATCGAGATAGATCACGTCGGATGTTATCTCTCAGTCAAGAGTCTTATATAGACAAGATTCTAGAGAGATTCAGCATGACTAACTCCAAAAAGGGGTTTCTTCCGATGGCTCCAGGGGTGCATTTGAGCAAGTCTCAGGCACCAAAGACACCGAAAGAGATAGAGCGCTTGACCCGGATTCCTTATGCTTCGGCTATAGGATCAATCATGTATGCCATGATATGCACACGTCCGGACGTGGCATATGCATTGAGTATGACAAGTCGATTCCAACAGCATCCAGGTGAATCACATTGGATGGCTGTCAAGAACATTCTTAAGTACCTACGGAGGACTAAAGATTGGGCATTGACTTTAGGAGGCGATCAAAAGCTATGCGCAACCGGTTACGCAGATGCTAGCTTCCAAACGGATCGAGATGACTCGAAATCTCAGTCTGGATTCGTTTTTACTCTTAATGGCGCTGCAGTCAGCTGGAAGAGTTCCAAACAAAGTGTTACAGCAGATTCTACGACTGAGTCCGAGTACTATGCCGCGTCTGAAGCTGCAAAGGAAACGATATGGATGCGTCAATTCTTACCAGGACTATCTGTAGTGCCTAGTTCGAATGACCCGATCACCATCTATTGCGACAATAGAGGTGCCATCTTCCAGGCTAAGGAGCCTAAGTCTAGTAACAAGTTTAGACATGTACAACGGAAAGCTCATCTAATCCGAGATTACGTGGAGCAAAAGGAGGTAGTGATAGAAAAGATTGCTACAGATGATAATATAGCAGATCCTCTCACTAAACCATTACGACAGGATAAGCATGAAGGACATGTTAATTCCATGGGAATTAAACGTGTTCCTGAGTTGTAGTACTCTTTTATGAATTAGATTCATTTTCTCCTGTACTCTATACGACATCATCGTTTTGATATTTATATATTTTGTTTTTTATGTGGAATTGTACGACAATTTTGAACACAACAAAGTGAACTGAACAAACATTATATTTCGGTCCTTAATTGCCCACGTGGGCTGATAACTCTGGCAATTATTTTGTGACGCTGGTTGATGGTGGGTTCAACGAGCCATGAGTCAAACGGTTGACTGACCAATCACAGAGGCGAGTTATACGGATATCTCGTAGGACACAATTGTGACAACGACATGGAGTCCTAAATGTTTAATAACATTCGGTGTCAGGTCGTGGATAGGACCTCCATGGTGATCCTAAGAGTCGATTCTTTTGACTATCGACTATCTCTTGAGATTAAGGCAGATTTTGGGTGACTTTGGTTTCTTTCTCACGGTCATCCGTAACAGGGGGCCAAGTAGATTTTTTCTGGGTCATTTAATACTGTGCTTAGATCGGCAGGAGTCGAGTTGAAGGAAATATTCAGCCTTTATCAGGTACTCGATATTTCTCAGGGCCACTCGAGGAGTCAGAATCGAAATGCATGGCCATGCTCGAATACGGATTCGTTTTATCAATTAAGTTACTCTCTAGTCGGGGAAACCACACTTGATACAGATCGATTGTAAAATACGACCTTTGCGGATACGGATCTGCAAATTGTTTTACATTGAGTGGGAGAAATTTTAAATGGATATGAGAATCGGTTATCGCACATACACTTGTACGGACAAGTGGGAGTTTGTTGGAGCCGGTGTCCTCCAGTTAGTGCGGATAACGTTATTGCACGTACACTTGTACAGACAAGTGGGAGCTTGTTGGGGCTGGTGTCCTCCACAGTTAGTGCAATGACATATAAATCTCTAAAAGGATCAAAGGTATACTTTTGTATTATTATCAGTTGGTCCACGTTTATCAATAACGGTTGGCTTTCTAGATAAGTTTGACATTATTGTCATACAGATGGCGGTGATCAACTGGTCCCTAAAAGTCACACCTATAGGATACATTTGAGAGATGTGACGGCATGAAAATGCAGTCATGTTGATGCCTAATATGACTAAGCGGTTAGTCGGAGTTATTGACTAATAATTAGTCAAACGCGATGTTGAGATAATTATTTAATACGGATTAAATAATACTGGCTAAGGCGAATTAAGCGGTTAATTCGTAAATTGAATATAAATGGTTATATTTAATTAATGTGTATTGAATTAATTAATTATACAATATTGTCATTGTCGGACAAGTATTAACATGTCGACTGATTCATGTTATTAGTCGATATTTTAATATCCGATATAGGATGACGATTTATAATTAAAACCCGTCATATACATTTAGCAAAACGAGTCGGACCACGAGTTAAATAAGGAGAAAGTGGAAAGCCCACTCCCTCCCTTAGCACACGGTTGGCCGAGAAGAACAAAAGGAGGGTCCTTCTCTCCTTTTGACCTAATCATTCTCATTTGAAGAAAAATTAGGGTTTTGGAGCCTTTTTCTCTGAAATTCTAGATCTCACATCAAAAACTCACAAAAGCTCTCTCAATATTGCAAGGCAATCAGAGAGCAATTTCTAGCACAAGGGGCATAGTCTCAGACGATCTTGGGTGCAACAATTAGGAGGAAATCTACGTTGATTTCTGTTCTTAGGCCGATTTGCACAGGACCCGAGGTTGATTCTTATTCTTTTATCGTTTCTCTTGTTTTTCGTTTATGACAATTAATCACATGATAAATTACGTTATAGTCCTTAATTTTAAGGGGTTTTATACGGATATTACCCTAAAAAAACAAGGGGCTTTGAATGATTAATTAGCAAAGAGCAAGTTGTAGGTGACGGATTTGGCAAATGGGCAAGAAATATGGGGATTTGGGGAATTTTTAATCGCAAATAGGGGAGTTAGTCGAAAAATTGGGGGAAGAATGAAAATAGAACCAAAAACAAAGAAGTTAAGGAGAAACTCCCTACGTCCCTTGCGTTTTCACTCGATCGAGTGGTTTAGAACTGCTCGATCGAGGACTCTGCGGATCCATCTACTCGATCAAGTAGAAATTTACTCGATCGAGGATTGCCCATTTCTGCTTTACTCGATCGACTGGTATGGTGTTACTCGATCGAACAGAATCCACTCGATCTAGTAGATCGAGCTCTTTTTCTCGTGTAAGCTCTTGAATTCGTCCTTCTTCCTTTAAATTTGCGTAAAATTCCCCAAACCTGCATAGAAACACTCGCAAAAATATCCCAAAATACCAAATACGAAAAGTAACAGTCTATAGTCTCTATCTATGCTAAAAATTGTCTAAATTCTAATTGTCCTAATTAAAAGCAATAAAAGAAATTCAACGGAAATTCAAAAATTGTTTGAACTTGAATCATTAGGAAGGGAATAGTTCACATCCACATATGCGCGAACTTTTCTCACCCTTGCTCCTTTCTCATCGGCTGTAACACTGTTACTCCCAACTTGACTGACATTAATTGCACAATGCCCTTTGACAACTCCTTCGTTGCTTTCATATGTACCTGCAGCAAGGAAAACAGACGAACTTTCCTCCTTTTTGCTCTCAAATTGAGGCGGAGGGATAACAATAGCAGCAAAATGCTCCAAATTTTCATTTGGAGTGTCAATAATAGGGTTAATAGAAGAGAGGGCATTGCAAGGCTGAGTTTGCATGGGAGCCCTCCGGAACTTAGACTGATGGAATATCAGCTCCTCGTCCCCAACCTGAAAGGTCAATGTCTTGCTCCCGACGTCTATTACTGCACGGGCAGTAGATAAAAATGGTCTCACTAAAATAATAGGGGTATGTGCATCTTCGGAGATGTCAAGTACAACGAAATCAGCGAGAATAAAGAACCTCCCGATCTTAACAGGTACGTCTTCTATTTCACCTAGTAGCCGTGATATGCTACGGTCGGCCATCTGAACAGTCATGTTGGTGCAATTGAACTTTGTCAAACTAAGTCTCTTAGCTAGAGACGACGGTAAGACACTCACACTAGCGCCTAGATCGCATAACGCGTTATCAATCAAATGGGTACCGATATGACACGGAATCAAAAAACTACCCGGGTCTGACTGTTTGGGAGGTAACTTATTCCGAACTAGGGCCTTCCCCACCTCAGTCAAGGCTACCGTCTCATTATCACTAATATGCCTCTTACGCGATAATATTTCTTTCATAAATTTAAGGTAAGAGGGTACCTGTGTCAGCAGTTCGGTGAATGGTACAGTGACCTGCAAGCTTCTCAAGATTTTGGCAAATTTGCCGATTTGTTGATTAGCTTTAGTATTCTGCAGACGTCTCGGGAAGGGAACCGTGATGGGTATCTCGAGTTCTTTGTTTCTCTCTTCCAACGTGTCAGCCGGATCAACCTCTGTATCCTTTGGATGCTTCTTTCCTCTCGAACGATGTCTTTCAGGTGATTTCTCACTTAATCGAGCACTAGCAGGCTCTCGATCAACCTGTACGTCATCCATACTACTCGATCGACTAAAATTCCCATTCGATCGAGTAGTTTCTTCAATAGCATCACTCGATCAAGTAGAAAATTCACTCGATTGAGCAGTTGGCTTTTTCTATTCACTCAATCGAGTGGAATTTCTACTCGATCGAGTACTTTCTTCATCCAATCTACTCGATCGACCTCCAGAAACTAGTCGATCGAGTACTTTATTAGCCTTCAGCTCATTTCCTTTGACAGAACACTATTTATCAGCTATTATTTCCTTCCTCGGGTCTGATTTCAACACTTATGGTCCCTCATATGAACAACCGCTTCTCAAATTAATTAAGTTTACCGTCTCATGTGGATTTTTGTCAGTTTGTGATGGTAAATGACCCGGTTTCCTTGTAGATTGGTTCGTGGCTAATTCGGCAACTTGAGTTTCAAGTGCCTTAATGGATGCATCTTTCTGTTGATCACTCAACTGCCACTGCTTTGTAAAAGATTGTAGCATAGTCTTCAGCTCACCAATCTCACTTACCCCTCCAGAAGATGATGCTCCGTGATTGGGAGGAGGGAAGGAAGGAGGCTTCTGAAAGCCTTGTTGATTCTTATGTGGAGGAACATACGGCTGCTGCTGGTGTGGAGGAGGGGTAGGATTGAGCACATTTTGACTAGTCCACCTCAAATTGGGATGGATTGTCCCTTGGTTGTTGTAATAGGAACCCCCTCCTTGCCTATATTGTTGAAAGGCAAGGACTTGTTCCTTCTCCATAAGACAGCCAACAGCAGTGTGACCATCATTGCTCCCACACCTCTCACATGTGACGGTCTCCCCTCTAGTAAGCACATGGACCGTCTAAGGCTCCCCAGTAGAATGTGACTACAACTTATCAAATCTAGCATTCATGGCTTCCAGCTGAGCCACAACTTGCTTATCGACTGCATGAACTGTTCTAATACCATCCCTCGGGTTTCTATACTCAGCATTGTGATTCGCCATCTCTTCAATAAGGGCCCATCCCTTATCATCGTCGGTATTTTCCTGGAATCTCCCATTAGATGACGCATCAAGTATGGCTCTGTGGTCGTCGTACAACCCATCGTAGAACTGGTTAGATATAAACAATGGGTCAAAACCATGGTGAGGAATAGACCTCGCCAATTTCTTGAATCGGGACCATGCCTCATATAAAGTCTCATCGGGAGCCTGCTTGAAACTGGTAATCTTGGCTCTCAGCTGATTGGTGTGCTGTGGAGGGAAATATCTCTTGTAAAAGACAAGAGCAAGAGACTCCCAATCTGTAACTCCTGCAGCTGTGCGGTCCAAATCAGTCAGCCACTCCCTGGATGAGTCGGTCAAAGAAAAAGGAAACAAAACTTCCTTAATCTTGTCTTGAGTTACCCCCTTTGTGGCGGGGATAGTAGAACAGTAGTCTGTAAAGACCTCCATGTGCTTCCTCGGATCTTCACCTGCCACACCTCTATACATATTTCTTTCTACCAGATTGATGTAGGAAGGACGGATGTCGAAAGTATTCCCATCCTCAGTCTGGAGATTGAAACCCTTTGTTATTGAGGATGCTTTAGGTACTGAATGACTGGAAAGTGTTGGCATCTTTACTTGTTGATCGGCAAAAATAGGAATGTCTTCTGTGAAAAGAGAATGATGTAGCTCTGGCTCGAAAGTACTGAAGTCTTCCTTTCATGATTTTCTCTACAGACGGAGTCTATGCCTGAATAATCTCTCTGGCTCTGAATCAGCTGAAACTAACTCAAACCTGTCTGATCTGGGCATAAACAACACTGAAAGAAAATAAATAAGAATTGCCTAAAGGAATAAGAATTCCCTGAGACGAATGAAATAAACAAAACAAAGACAGATAGGGCAATTGCCTCCCCGCAACGGCGCCAAAATTTGATACGTGTGTCGTGTACCTATCAAAAATAAACTAACTAGACTAACTATATAGCTAGGGAAGTCAGGTTGATCTCCTCAGGGAGGCAAGATATCTATAGAAGTCCGTTATTTGGTCACAAATGGGGGGGTTGTTTAAATTGATTTCTAAACTAAAGGTTTAAAGGAAGATTAGTAGAGAAAAGAGCAGTAAAAGCAGGAAAATAGATTTAAACTATCAGATAAAAAAAGGGCATGTCAGGAATTCGGTTCACTACGGTAGTCCATTGACTCAACTGTAAACAACTTAGACAAATTAATGCAAGAGGGATATGGAAAGGTCCTTTCGGTCCACTTTCTATCCTAAATTACCACTAACTTAACTTTCATCCTCATCAGGGTAGTCTACTGTTCATAGCAGGCCTATTTAGTCTAATCTTTCGATCTAGGATTAATTTTAGCCAGATTAAAGGGATGACTCAGAAGCGTGCACTCAACTAAGTCGGTAAAATACAATTAAATTGCTATGGTGACAGAATCTCACAATTAATTCATCTAAACTATTTACTGCATCGTCACATTTCTACCGTAGATCCCCTAATCCCAACATGAAACAGATTTAGCTACTCATATTGCTATTAATACTATCAAAACTAACAGCAGATAAATAAACAGCATTCAACATATTAAAACTATAATTAAGTTGCATAAAAAGTAAATTAGGGCAAAAAGTAAATAATATAAAACGAAGAATTAAAGCAAATGAAATGAAGTTTATTATTAAGAAAGGAGAAAGAGATTACAATTGCGCGAAACCGGCGTAAAGAACAATCAAATCTGAGCGAAATAAATCCCAAAATAAAGTTACAGTGAAGGAGGAAATAGTACGCAGTCTTGAATGATAGATAACTTTTTTAGTAGAAAATTAGATGCTAATAACCTAGTAACGTAATGCTTAAATAGAAAAACAACTAAGTCCAGAAGCTAAAATATATTCACGGACTAATTAAAGCCCACGCCAGCAGAAACCACTCGATCGAGTGGAATAAAACCACTCGATCGAGCAGAACTCAGCATAATCTACTCGATCGAGTAGAATAGTTACTCGATCGAGTAACCCCTCTTTCATGCACTTCTGGATCGAGTAGAAAAGCACTCGATCGACCAACCAAGGATGTAAAAACCACTCGATTGAGTAGCAAAACCACTCGATTGAGTCTTCTGTCTTTAATTCAAATCAAATCCATGCCCGATTGCCTCGTAAACCGTGCCTTCACGCTTCCCAATGCAGTATCTCACTCAGGAAAATCCCGTCTCCTCTAAATGCATCCAAAAAGGAGAAAAAAGGGTACGATTCCACTACTTTTGCGTTCATTTCTACAAAATGGACAAAACGAACCAAAGTTGCCAATTCGGGGCATAATAGTATATAAACAGTACAAAAATGCATAGAAATACGTGCTAAAATAGGCTAAAAAGACTATACAATATGCACGTATCATGAACCTATAAGAGATTTATACACGTTATCACACTAACTGTGGAGGACACAAGCTCCAACACACCAAATCCGCTACACACATCGAAAAATCCGACAAACCCAACTCGTCTCCTACCAAGCCTCCAACAGTTAAGCCTAGTGTTGCACGAAAGAAATCCATGGCAACAAAGGGAAGAGGCCGTGGTAGAGGAGGCCATGGTGGATTAAAAAGAAGTCCCACAATCTCTGTTTATGTTGGATTCAAATGTTGATGTTGACTCCGAAGAAGATGAGCCCACACTTAGTCAAATGGCAAGTAAAATCAACAAAGAAAAGGTGATTGTTGAAGATATTATTGATAATGATGTTGTTAAAAAACAAATTGAAAATGAGGATAGAAAAGGTGTTGTTGAGAAAGAAAAAGAATCAGAAAAAGAAACAGAAACAGAAAAAGAAAAAGAAAAAGAAAAAGAAAGTGAAAGAGAAGTTGAAGAGGAAAAGGAGACCGAAGATGATGGTAATAAAAATGAGAAAGAAAAAATGAGTGAAAAAGATGAGGAAAAATAAAAAGAAAGTGAGCTTGAAAAGGAGAAGGAAACCGTGAGTGAGAAAGATAATGCTGAAAAAAATCGATTCTCCGATTCAAAATCCAGAAAATGAAGTCATACATGAAGAAGAGTTCATCCCCAACAATGAAAATATGGGCGAACCCAACAATAAGGACAAGGTGTTTGATGAATTTGACCCTTTCTCCACCGACACCCCCAAAACCAAATCCCAAATAAAACTCACCGAACTGCTTGGTGATGATGATGATGACATTATCATTGAAGCTCCTACCAAAACAAAAACAAAGCCTAAAACCGTTACCAAGATAAAGAGTGAATCAAAACCTAAGGCGGTGAAAAAGCCGAGGTACCCACGGCAGAAGGAGGTGGATTTTCCACCGGAAGATGAGGATATCATTGAGGATAAAATTCCTCTCAACACTTGCACGTAGTTAATGGTAACCATTCATGATGATGCATTCAAAAATGATGTCCTTGCTCACCTCAATACTCTCGACTTTCCGGATGACACCCTCAAGCTATGTCAAGGGATGCTTGCATGTTGCTTCCATAGTGGGAGGCGATACAATAAAGCATGGTATGATTCTTCTCTGGCCACTGCATTCTTCAAAGCTGCTGTTTTTGGTCAAGGTTGGTTTAATCTCCTCGACAAATACTCTCCGGTTTACATGTCGGAGGTAATTCAGTTCTATGCAACAGTCAAGGCTGATGTTGCATCAGTAACTCTCTCAGCTTTTATTAACCAAAAACCCTATGTCTTGACCATTGACCAACTTGCATCTTACCTTGAGGTTGAAGCCATGGGTCTTGCCTCCTTTCCTAAGAGTACTTGGGGTGATGTTGATGAAGCTATGGCTAGTGAGGTTGTGAGAACCCTTCGACCCGATAATGAAAATAGACCAACCAACATCTATTCTCATGAACTTCGTGCCCCCCACCATTTAACCTTCAACCTTGTTCACTGAGCCATCTTACCAAGCAACAATAGTAGGGGAAGATGCTTTCTCCTTTAGATACTTCTTCTCCACCACATTCTCAAACGCCGTTCCATCAACCTTCCCCAACTCATCCTCCACCGTATCAATGAGATAGCCCCCGACCTTTAAAAAGGGAAATTTAACAAGAAAACCGTGATTCCCTATGGTATGTGGTTGTCCATTATCTTTATGAAAAGGAATCTAGTCATGAAAGGTAGCCCCGGTATTGAGAAGTTGAGTGATGAAATGACCATGGGCTTAGTTTCTCAAATGGCTTTGGTTATTAACAATGGGAAATTGGCTCGCAAGGACTCGTGTAAGTTTGGTGCAACAGTTAGCTCAACTGTTTAAATGGGTGCAGTAAATGCAAAGCTGGACAAGGTTGGGAACATGGTGTCCAAGTTGGTTGTCGATAATGAGACCCTTAGGGAAGAAGTTGCTGAGCTCAAAACCATTAATGAAGATCTCATCGAGCGTGTGCAAGCTCTTGGAGGGGATGCTCTCGATGATGAGTAAGGCATCCGTGTCTACCTTTGCCCTCCTAACCTTTTGGCTCTTTGTTTTTAACTCTTATGCAAATCATGGACTATTTTCTATCTTATTTCGAACATTTGCCTTTGGTTTAATTATATACTACTTGAACATGTTTCTGTCCTTCTCTTGATGATGTCAAGATAGGGAAGTAGTTAAATTATGTGTTTATGTGTTAACTAACGAATCTTAGGTTAACGTTCACCGTGAAAATGTCTTAACTTCCATGATTAGATGTTCTACTTAGGCCAAGCATGTTGACCCTCATTCACCTTGATCATGTTTATTTGATTCCTTTAACATTTGGCTCAAATACCGACTAACCATGGGCTTAGGGGGAACTAAACACATATTTAAAACTTGCCATCATCAAATGGGGAATTTGTTAGAACACACTTGGTTGATGGTGTCAAGTTTCATTGTCATTTAATTGTTTGCCTCTTAAATTAAATTGTTTAGAAAATTGAAGCATCAAATGATTGTTCAAAGAAGCCCCAAACATGATCAAGATGAAGGACAAGTCAAGAATGCCCATTTCCTAGAATGAATGTTGTAAACAAGGTAGTTCAACATATCCTCTTTTTCGCATTAGTGATTGCAAAACCATACAACAGTCCCTGTAACTGTTGCACCACGGTTTCTGGTACTAACGTATGGAGAATTTTCAGAAAATTCACAAGTGTTCAAAACCTTTCAAAAGCTTTATTATTTTGTAAAGAAATATCTCTTTCAAATCTGAAGAACAAATGAGAACAAAAGCATATTCTTACAAGCTAAATAAAGATGGCAATCCTATTAATGCAAGTGGATTTTCATGCTAAAAATGAGTCTTTTGCTTTTTCTATTTTGGGCGAAATTGTGAGTTCCCATAGAGTTTATGGGAAACACTCTTTGCTTTGGAAAAATGCAGCTGCCTTGAGCCTTGCAACCTGATTGTTCTTCTTTATTTTTAAATGATAAACAACTTACAAACCCATGGACATTAGAGTGTAGAAGTGTTAAAGATCCTTCTCTTACACACTTCTTCCTTCTATAAATAGCCATCTCATTTATCATCTATTGCTAAGACTTTGAAAGAGTATACATTGTAAACACTTTGCAAATCTTTTCAGCATTTAAGGTTTGTTCTTCAATCATTTACAAAACCGTTTTCTGTTTTTCAAAGGTCTTCAATTGTTTTTCAAAGCTACAAATCTCCATGTATCAGTTCGCTTCACTGTTGCATAAAAGAATATGTTCAATGATTCTCGTGTTTAGGTTTTTATTGTAATCTCCATGTTCTTAAGTTAACCACTGAGATTCTGTGTTTGTAAACCTATGAGATAGAACTTAAAGTCTTAAAGCGGAGTTGGTTTAAGCAAGGGAATGTCTTGAAGCGGAGTAGCTTTAAGCAATTGCAACCGGAATAGGTTGGCGAGTTTTTTTCATTGTAATGGTTTAGTTAAGTTTGAGTAAATTTCTAAATAAGCAATAAAATAACGGTTGGACGTAGGCTCCGGAGTAGGAGTTGAACCAATTTTTTAAATCATCATCTTGTTTGTTTATTTTATTTTACATTCTCTTATCATTGTATATTTACTCTTCAATCTCGCTGCCAGTGCTGTGCAACAATCATTCATACTGTTGCATAGATGATGTGACTCATAATTGAGCACATTTAGTCCCCGAAATAACCTCGTACCTATGCTTTATAGTGCATAATTGGGTCATTTACTATATTTAGTTTCCCATTTTGCATATCCTTTGAGGTTTTGCCCCTTGGTAGGAAAGGAGTGCTAACCTTGCATTTACATGGCAAAATGGAGCTAAATTAATCGCATCAAATGACCAAGCATCAAAGAGAAGACATCACTAGAAGGCCTATGTAGATAATAAAGTAAAATGGGTAATGACGAAAGGATCCTTGCATCCCCGGAATGATCCTCGCGGATTATGAAGGAAGAAAAAAAGAGAAGCAGACTGCCGTGGGATCTGAGCGGATCACAGATGATCGGAGCATCTTCCTTCACCACCATCCGAGCGTCTCCCAGACAAGATGCTCATCTTGCAGCCATAGGATCCGAGCGTCTTCCTGACCAATCCGCTCGGATCACTGTCCAGAGAGCCCGTGCCACTCCCTAACAGGCACAGATCGTGGCGAGACTAGCAAAACGGAGATGCTCATTTCCTTCGAGAGGAGCATTTCCTCAACTTTTCTTAAGGACTTAATAGTCATTTAAGCCCTTAGTAACCCTAATCTTTCTACCTAATCTTTAGTATAAATACCCCATTGTACTACTTAGATTAGGATGCTCTCGGAATACTTTCTTAATCAAGTTCAAATCATTCCTTAATCTTGTAATCAACTTTTAATCAAGTCTTGATAAAAATCTCAATTGTTCTTCATTTATTTTGGGTGATTAGAAGATTATTTGGGTTTATTTTGACGATTGACAACTTTCCATCAATCATCAAGTACTTCTCTTATTCTTTCCGTTATTATTTGGAATCATCTTCATAGGTATAATTCTCTCTTAACCTTGTTTAATTATTGTTACTCATTTTCATTTATTCATCATGTTTTACTTTGCTAGTATGATTGACAACCTTGTTAGCATCTTAAACTCGATAATGAGTGAGTAGTTTCCCTAACTAGGGTTAATGGGGAATTAGGGGAAACCAACATGGGGATTTATTCATGCTTAATCTAATGTGTTTTCATAATTAATTTGCTTACTTGTTTTGATTTCAACTTATGCACATGTTATGTTTGATGAAATGCGAGCCTATGAATCCTTACATTTTTTACCCATCACCTATCTTTTGAATGAGACTTGTAAGCTTATACACCAACTCGAGTCTCATTAGACCATGCATATAGTTGGATAGGAATGACTAAGTCGACTTATAGGTGTTGTACAATCTAATCTATTCGGCTCCGGGACCCAAACCTTCTTAGGGTTTCTAAGCTTATACACCAACTCGATCCCATCACAACAGTAAGCGCTTGCATCTAGTAGAAAACATGTTTGTATGATCAACTCCCATGAATTCCCTATGAACCCATGACTCCCTGGTGCTTTTAATCAATTGTTTACATCTCATTTTAATCACCTTGCTTGTTTTTATTACTTTTCTTTATATTGTTGATTAGTTTAGTTGATCTCCTATCTCAACCCAAATTGTGACACCCTAAGACACAACCATTTGCAATTGAAAATCCTACATCAATACGCGTCCCTTGGGATCCGACCTTTACTTACCTCTTTGCTAAGAGTATTTTCTGAAGTTATAAATATTGTTTTGGGTAGGTAGCTTTTGACGACGAGTTATTAACCGACACCAAAAATGGCGTCGTTGCCGGGGATGGTGTTAACTTGATTTGATTTTCGTTAATTGTTTTTAGTTGTGTCTTTCTCTACCTTGGTGAAGTCAATCTCCTCAAGGTTATTCTAATTGTTTTCGAGTTGTTTGATATTTTGCATGTCTAGGAGATCACAAGGTAACTTGTTACCCATTGATCTTGAAATTGAAAGAACTTTGACCAACAATAGAAGACATGCTAGAGGTACTATGAGAGGTATTGGAGAAATTGTGAACATTCAACCAAATAACATTGAGTTTACCAACCCTTTTGCAAGATAAGGAGAGGATAACCCAATACAACATCCACCACAAAATCAACCCACAATGCCTAAATTCTCAGCACATTCCGTACCAACCGAGGAGAACCTACCAAATGGTACTCCTACACCATAACATTTAACCGGTAATTTCATTACCCAATCCGCATTCATACAATTAGTTGAGAGAAGTCAATTTGGAGGGGTGCCTAGTGAAGACCCTGATAGAATTTTTAATCTCATTAATTTACATATTCATATATGTGACGATTTAATTTAGTCATCAAATTAAAACTAGATCTTATGCATGCAAACTTAAATAAGAATAGAGAAGAAATCGTCTTTCTTACTATGGGAGTTTCGGATTTTTGGGCATAAATGAGTTCTCCTTCTCACTTGTTCTTGTGCTTTCCTTATATGGATGAACAAAGGATCCAAAGAAGAATCCCTCCCAAAAGTGAATACCCAAGATAACCTCTTAAAAGTCTAATATTATTAGAACTAGAACAATATTAATCTTACTAAAAATTAACCCAGAATATTTGTTTTGGTCTCTTGTAATTTAGGTCAAGAGAAAGGATTTTTGGAGTTTTTATCTATCTAATTTTTCATAAGTTGTAGAGAGAATTTTTTATAATATCTTACACTAGAAATTATTTTGTGAAGAAGTGAATAATTAGAGGAAAAACAATTGGTATTTTTGACCTCCAAAAACCGGTTGGCATAGGGAGAGTAGAGCCAATGCATGAGCTTGTTATTCTACCCAAGAAAGAATAGGTATGCATGGCTATATTAGGTTGCAATCATCATGCTTTCCACTTAAACATAATTAACATAATTTAAACCTAATACTCCCTCCTTTTTTTCGGCACTTACATAAAATGAGAGGTCCATTTTATATTTTGTCATTTGTCAATTGTCACATGTCACTAGTCATGTGAAATTGTCATGTATTTATAACATATTAAAAATAAACGTATTAATAAAAATACGTCATGTACAAAATCGACTTAGTAATTCATAATTACTTGTACCAAAACGGTTTATCAATTATAAATCACAGCGTCTTTTATTTATAATAAATTATTCATTCAGTTTCAATTGTTTCGCAAACAATAATTTTATCTAAGTAATAAAACAATTTGATTACTTAGACCGTATCTTATTTAATCGAATTACAATAAGATACGTCAATAATACTCACAAAATCGTCCGTCAATTTTAAGCAATTTAATTAACCCATATCGACATACGATCACTTAAATAATCAATTAAGAGTGTCACCCTTTAGGTATGACCTAAGGGGATCAACTGATCACCACCGTCGCACGACAGTAATGTCAAACTCTAGTCAGCCAATCATTACCGATATATGTGGACCAGTTGACTCTAAAATATTACATCTCACATGTATTCTTAAAATGAGATTTAAACATGTGATCATCATGATCGACAGTTGTGATCGCATTATTGTCGGAGGACACATATTCCAACAATCTCCCACTTGTCCTCGACAAGTGTGCGTCACCAATTCTCTTGTCCTATTACTATCTCCCACTCAATGCAAGGTGTCTTTCAGGTCGTACTTGCAAGTGATCATATCGAGAGTGGTTTCCTCGATCTGGAGAATAACTGATTGACCGGAATTTTCTACCATAGATACCTTCCGAGCGTGGCCACGCATTTCCAGTTCATTACTCCTCGAGTGGCCTTGAGTTAATGTTATAACCCTGACAAGGGGTGGACAATTACTATCGGACTTATTCCCTTCGACTAGCCACAGCCATCATAACCCAAAATATGCCCATTTGACCCCATTTACAAAGGTCGTAGTAACATAAATCAAAGTTAATCTGAAACTGTGCCACCTTAGGCGAACAGTCTTTAGTCAAAAGAATCGACTCATTAGAATACTATAGTAGCTCTCGCCACAACCAGGCTATATAAATTTGCTAGAACTCTATAAGCGGTCATAAGGCCCGACAAAGTGTTCCTAACAGTCTGCCTATGTGATCGACTAGTCATCTCACATGACTCCATGGCACTTGAACTTGCCATCAATCGCATCACACTCTAGTCACTTCGAGACGTCACCTCATGTAAGTGACTATGGGCGAATACAATGCTAATCCATGTTCACTTTAATGGGGTTCAATTGTCTCTACAACCCGTTTGGATGTAACAAAGTATAAGGTGAGTTAATAATAACTCAAACGACAAATGTCGACATCATATTTGGGTAGTCAATACCATATTACAACCTTATGATGTATATCGTAAGTGTCTAAACACTAGTCGTTTGCAACATGAGTTTAACATACCATGTGTCCATGTGTTCAAACTCTTGAATTGCATTTTTCTTTATTTTCATGTTTGTCTCACATACCATGAACCTTACCATGTACACATCTAGGTTCCCGGCCTAGGTTTAGGTTCTTTTTCTTGAAAGAACTTTCTTGTTGTTTATCACATAACCAACGAATTGTGGTGGATGATATAACATGCACTGGTCAAGTGTTCTACCAACTCGCAATGCACTAGGTATACGTTTTGTAGGGTCTTGCAACAATTTACAAGATGATTAGCCTAGCATATTAGAAAATACTAGTTTTGAGTAACTTCTTACTATAACTAAGTATCTTTCCAACTACTTATTTCTCATTAAGTTTAATTAGATTAGGATCTTCATAAATCCTTATATGGTTTATGAAAACTTCAATATGTGCAACTTCTTGTCACATAATAGAGTGTTCTGTTAAACACTAGAATAGCTCATTAGTTCTCCTCGAGAATTCATGACGATTCTTCTATGGCTTACCAATGACTCATCATGCTCTTAAGCATATGATTCATTATTGGACATGTGCATGATTATTCTAAAGGCGGAAACATTAGTAATCTTTAATCATGTGATCAACCATTCTTAGGTTCAATGAATGACCATGACTGCTTATGGTAATTCCATTTACATTGACATGAATAACCTACGTTTCTCGTTGATTTGATGTGTATATCTCAATACCTATCCAGCATCCCATGATGTGATTGGATTCATCATAGTCCATTTTCATCCAGAATTGAAAACTCAAATACTTCTTTGTGAAAGATAGTACTAGCTCATCATTCTCAATGAGTAATGAGTTATAAATTTTACAAGATGATTGCTCCCACTAAATTTCATGTCTTCACATGATAATTTCAAACTCCCACTTAATTCCACATGTTTCGCAATTGACTACTCAATCGAAACATTTCAAGAATTAAAATACATTTTGCTTTGCCAAGTTATTAAGATTAAAACCATATATGTTCGCAACATATCCTTTCAAAATACCTATTTTAAAAAGGTTCCAGTCTTAAACTTTATGGAAAGGGATTTTAATCTCTAACTCATTCATTTTTATAATGATGTGTAGCAATGTCATTATTTAAATGTGAAATTCCATTTAATACACGTCCTTCTCAAAATACCCTTTTCCGGAAAGAGGTTTAACCATTTTATTTTCATAATGAGGTTAAGTAATGACACTAGCGTGGTTAACAATTAATTTAGCTTTTGTAGATATCGACATATCTTCCTTTGTAACTTATAATCATAAATCTCATTTATATTCAAGGATGCAACTTTGTTTCATTTAGGCTCTTAAGTAAATATCAATATTGAAACTCTTGGTCATATGTTGTTCATAAACTAGCCAAATCTCTTGTTAAGACTTTTCTTTAGTCATTTTCTTTCAAAACTTTCTTTTGGTTTCCTCGTGTAGTTATCTTGAGAACATATTCTTTTTATTACTTCACTTGGTCTCTTTTGTCATGTAGATCTCATCTATTCGAGACCATAAATATCATCTATTTATGTATACTATCTATTTAGGTATACAAATCATTCTTTCTTTCGTAGATCTGATTTACGCAAGCATACAAATTATTCTTTGTATTCTTTGTGTCTTTCGTAGATCTCATTTACTCAAGCATACAAATTATTCTTTGTATTCCTTGTGTCTTCATTTTTCTCCCACTCTATCTTTAGAATAAATACACTAAATATTCAAAGATATCTTATGAGACACAAATAATGATTTTGAAGTAGAAGGAGGACTATCTCATAGATTGACAAATAGATTTTAAATTTGATGAGTGTACTTGGTAATTGACATTTCATTAGGAGAGTTCATCAACTCAACATCTCTTTATAATTGTTCATACACAAGCCTTAAGCTTGTGGACATATAATGAATCCCATCATTATAGTTGTCTATTAGATCATTTTAAGTAGATGATCATATGTTTCTATGTGCAAGCATATAAAGACGAATTTTTAGAACAATGAAATACGATAAAAGGGGTGACTTGGGTTGCAAACCAAGCCACCATAATCCAAAATACAACCATTGTTTAGAAAGGATCAACCATTTCCATGTCGAACACGGAAATTAAAATAGTTCTAAAAATCCGAAACACAACTGAAAATAAGACAATAATAAAAAAGCCAAGCTTCATTGGTAGCTACTCCTAGCTCCTTGATGATTTCTCAAGCTTGCTTTTCCTTTCCTTTGTCTTTGCTTGGAGGAGGCCCTATTTATAATAAAAAGGGGATACATTATCACAACTTTGTATCAAAATACCATAGTTGAATTAGAAACATAAAAGAAAGGATAGTCATTTACCTACTGGAGTGATCTTTCCAGCTTTGATGTCACCAAGGTTCTTGGAACAATTCCTTTTCCAATGTCCAACACCATTACAATAATGGCATTTATCAGGAGGACCCTTCTTGGTCTTGGAAGTGCTAGCTTCAAAAGTCTTAGCCTTGGTGGACATGGGAGCTTGCCTCTTACCCTTTTTCCCATTCTTCTTGAACTTCCCCTTGCTCTTGGTGCTTATATTAAGCACATCCTTAGGTGGGTTAACATTTAACCCCATGTCTCTTTCGGCTTGCACAAGTAACTTGTGCAACTCTTCAAGAGACACGTCCTTGTCTTGCATGTTAAAATTCACCCGGAATTGAACATATGCTTTGACTTTGGATAAGGAGTGTAGAATCCTATCTACAATGAGCTCTTTGGGGATTTCAACCTTTTGAAGTTTCAATGTCTCGACTAGCTCCAATAATTTGAGCACGTGAGGGCTAACCTTTTGGCCCTCCTTAAAATCGAGATCAAAGAATGCCGAGGCCGCCTCATATTGGACGATCCTCGGAGCTTGCCAAAACATTGTCACAAGTTTGGAACAGATTTTATAAGCGGTGCCCATTTTAAAGGCTCTCCTTTGGAGATCCGTCTCCATCGCAAAAATCAACACATTTTTCATAGCGGCGGATTCTTTGTGATAAGCCTCATATGCTTCCCTAGTGGCGGCACTCGACCTAGCATTATGATCGGGTGGAGAGGCCTCGGTGAGGTAACGAAGCTTGTCGTCACCTTGGGCGGCTAATTTGAGTTGGGCATCCCAATCGGAGAAATTTGACCCATTCTTTTCAAGTTTAGAACGATCCATGAAGGATCAGAGCCATGAAACATTAGTGAGAGGTGCGGCGTTGGTGTTTGGTGCGGCCATTTGATATGAGAAATAAAAGTGGTCTACAAAACGAAAATAGAAGGAATAAAACATTTGTCGTTTTCAAAATAGTAATAACACTCGTAAATTTTTAATTTAAACAAGTTTTATTGCATTTATCTAGTGACCTCTACCCAACTTTGATAAATGATTCCAAGACCCAAATTCATATTAACTTAGGCATCGGTAAAGCCGAATACAACCCTCATCAATATAACTCGGTGGATTAACTTTTTAATAGATTCTACTCTTAGAACTCTTGGTCGATAAATTTACATTAATATTTATCTTTAGCCCGTAACACATCCGGCAGCCGTCGAGAATACTTTCGTTGAGTTCAACCCAAATTTCGAATAAATGTGTCCATGATCCAAATTTACATCAACTTGGGCATCGGTAAAGCCGAATACAATCCTTATCTTTATAAATTCGATGGGTAGACATTTATCACCCACTTCCCCTACGTAGCAAGGTTTGTACTCCGGTAAGGCCGAGTGCACTCCCTCACGAAATAGGTTTTTATGGTTTCTACTTTTTGGTAAGGCTAAGCCTCAATTGTTTATTTTAGCGAGAGGTCATGTCAATTTATTATCTATCACGTTTTAAGTGAACTAAAGCGGTGAACTACGATAATTGTAATTGACACGATCGATAAACTCGATTTAAATGATAATGCATATTTTAGTTATGGCGATTTAGCGATGCATGCAACATATAAATAAAATGCAAAGCATAAATAAAATCCTAGTATGGCCTTCCTAAAATAGTAAATCTAATAAACTATTACAAATTCGGAAACCAACTCCTTTGGTCCCTTGAACTTCGGTCTTGGCACGCATTTCAAGGCAACATTTTCTTTGATGGATCGCCTTCTCGAGTGGCACCGTCTTCAAGGAACTCCGGAATAAATAAATTACATAATTTCCTATTATACATTTGTAATTAAAAATAAAAATAAATCTACTAAATTACAAAATGGTGATACGAGATCACAATAAATTACAACCGAATCGATATTCCCATACATTTCGAGTAATATCAATTAAAACTAAGGTCATACAAAGTAAAATTACATAATTCAAAAATTGCATAAAATTAAAATATGACAATCATAAATAAAATTCAGCATTATAATATATATGAACATGCCCAATTTTATGCTAAATCGCCTTTAAGGAGCCAATATCGTATATTAATCGGTTTTTACGGATTTGCGTGATTTAGCCTTTTAAAATCACAATAATTAAATAAAATCATATTTATGTACAAGTTAATTACCCTAACCATATTAGGACTCAAAATTATTCTCCACTAACATTTGACAATAATTAACCTAGATTTCTTAATATTGTTCATAAATGGACCTAAAATACAAAAATTATGCCATAAACTTCAAATTAAATCATAAAAATTTCAAATATTTTGAAATTTTGAAATTTAAACTCATGAACATTCTGGAAAAAATACCATGACACTCATAATGTTTAAAACTTAGGTTAAAAATTTCGAAAATTTATCGAGAAAAACAATGTTGCGGTTTATCGATTTTAACAATTATCACCATAAAAATATGAGAAAAATTATTTTTATCAACTTTTCACTTTTAGATCTGAAATATATGATAAAATGCAACATGTGACGTTTTTCCTTAAGTCATGAAGTATGTTTTAGCATTATTACTAATTTTAGTCACTATTTATGTGATTTTCTATCAAAAATTCATAAATCATGCATAAAGACTTCATTATAGCCAAATATTTTACACACATCTTGTAAAATTTCATGTGACAACATACTAAATTTCCATGAACAGATTCGAAATATAACTCATATTAACCTATTTACCCATTTAAATACGATTTTAACTTGTAAAATCCATATTTCGAGCAAAACAACTCATTTTATCATGAAAATTTACAGTCCATTAGTAGATAATATATGTGAAAACATATCCAAAAACCGCTGAAAAATTCGAAGTTTAGCTATTTGTAGTCCAAAAATGACATTTTTATCATAAAAATCACATTTTAAAGCCATTATTATATAAAATGAACAATAAAATCCATAAATAAAGCAAAATGTCCTAAAAACAACTTAGGACCAGAAACTTTTAAAATTCAAATTTATTTTAAGGTTTTTCCTCATAAAACCAATTTAATTAGTTTTGTATGTTAATCATATAACTCGGAAAAACTATAAACCGATTTGCATGCAAACAACCTGAGGCTCTTGATACCGCTTGATAGAATTTTTAATCTCATTAATTTACATATTCAAATATGTGACATTTTAATTTAGTCATAAAATTAAAACTAGATCTTATGCATGCAAACTTAAATAAGAATAGAGAAGAAATCGTCTTTCTTACTATGGGAGTTTCGGATTTTTGGGCACAAATGAGTTCTCCTTCTCACTTGTTCTTGAGCTTTCCTTATATGGATGAACAAAGGATCCAAAGAAGAATCCCTCCCAAAAGTGAATACCCAAGATAACCTCTTAAAAGACTAATATTATTAGAACTAGAACAATATTAATCTTACTAAAAATTGACCCAAAATATTTGTTTTGGTCTCTTGTAATTTCGGTCAAGAGAAAAGATTTTTGGAGTTTTTTGATACTGTCGTTTCGTACCAAAAATAAATTCCTAGATTACTACTAACAGAAGTCAGCGGTAAGTAGGGTCGATCTCCACCGGGAGGCGGTTTACTATCTACTTGTTCATTTTATCTGTCTAATGTCACTAATGGGGGTTTGAAATGTTTTGATTAAACTAAAGAGGTTAAAGCGAGAGGGAAATGAATAAGGAAAATTAACAGTAAGAGAAGGGAGTATGCTAGGAGTCGGTCTACCGTGGCAGCTACACTAACGGGTCAACTGAGTCAATTAAACTATTGATAAGAAGAGCTATGGTCGTCACCTTTCGGTCCTTAAACCGCCCTAGGGTCTCCTAACTTAGCTTTCGCCCTAATTAGGTATCACCTATTGTAATTAAGCAAGCCTTCCCTTCCAATCTTTCGATCCAGGTCGGGGTTAACTAGATAAATGGTCTCCTGCATGCATTCATTCAACCTAATAACAATTATATTGCCTAATACAATTCTTATCGCAAGACTAATCTAATCAAGTTGGTCCTATCATATCGCTACTACGGCTTCCCTAATCCTAACATACTAAGGGAATTAGCTAGACATGATTAAAGGGAGAACAAGAAATAAAGGAGAAATAAACATTAAATAAAAGTAAAGAGAAGGAATGAATTCTTTGAAATATTGATCCAGGAAAATAATGAAGAAAGAATAAAAATGATGGCGAGTGTCAAGAATAGTTAGAGAGGAGAAGCCCGGAGTCCAAAGAGAGAGTTTACAATGACATACGACTTCCTATTTATAAGAAAAATAGGATTTATTAACCTAATTGACGGAATTAAACCTAAAAAGCCCGGCTCAGTAGACAAATACACTCGATCGAGTGGAATAAAACCACTCGATCGAGCAAACTCAACCAAAAAGCGCTCGATCGACCAAGAATAGTGCTCGATCGAGTAAATGCTATTATTGAACTGGTCGATCGACCATAAAACTGCTCGAGCGACTAGTTATTAAACTTAAAACCACTCGATCGAGTGGAAAACTACTCGATCAAGTGGGTGTTGACTTCAGCAGCTCATTATTCACGTTAGATTGATTTTGACTTGTCCTTTTAGCTCCCGAAACAGCTTCACGCATCCCAAGACAGCTATAATTCCCGCTCCAAATTATCTCTTCCTCCAAATGCATGCTAAACGGAAGGTAAAAGGCTTGATTTCACTACTTTCTGGTTCATTCCTGCAAATAAGACAAAACAAACCAAAGTAACATATTCGGGGCATTTCGTAGCATAAACTACGATAAAAGCGTAGAAATACGTGCATAAATTAGGCTAAAAAGACTATATAAAATGCATGTATCATTTTTATCTCTCTAATTTTTCATAAGATGTAGAGAGAATTTTTTATAATTTCTTACACTAGAAATTATGTTCTGAAGAAGTGAATAATTAGAGGAAAAACAATTGGCATTTTAGACCTCCAAAAACCGGTTTACATAGGGAGAGTAGAGCCAATGCATGAGCTTGTTATTCTACCCAAGAAAGAATAGGTATGCATGGCTATATTAGGTTGCAATCATCATGCTTTCCACTTAAACATAATTAACATAATTTAAACCTAATACTCCCTCCTTTTTTCGGCACTTACATAAAATGGGAGGTCCATTTTATATTTTGTCATTTGTCAATTGTCACATGTCACTAGTCATGTGAAATTGTCATGTATTTTTTACATATTAAAAATCAACGTATTAATAAACATACGTCATGTACAAAATCGACTTAGTAATTCATAATTACTTGTACCAAAATGGTTTATCAATTATAAATCACAACGTCTTGTATTTATAATAAATTATTCATTCAGTTTCAATTGTTTCGTAAACAATAATTTTATCTAAGTAATAAACCAATTTAATTACTTAGACCGTATCTTATTTAATCGAATTACAATAAGATACGTCAATAATACTCACAAAATCGTCCGTCAATTTTAAGCAATTTAATTAACCCGTATCGACATACGCTCAATTAAATAATCAATTAAGAGTGTCACCCTTTAGGTATGACCTAAGGGGATCAACTGATCACCACCGTCGCACGACAGTAATGTCAAACTCTAGTCAGCCAATCATTACCGATATGTGTGGACCAGTTGACTGTAAAATATTACATCCCACATGTATTCTTAAAATGAGATTTAAACATGTGATCATAATGATCGACAGTTGTGATCGCATTATTGTCGGAGGACACATATTCCAACAGACCCTCGCTCACATATGGAGACATTTTGTGACTATTGTGATGCGATTTTCCAAACCGGAGTTACTCAAGACCAAATCCGATGGGTCTTATTTCCTTTTTCTTTGATTGGTACCGCGAAACAATGTTTGAAAAGCCTAGACAAGGCTACTCTTGGTATTGATTCTTGAAAGAAATTGGCACCTGCTTTCTACAAGAAATTATATCCTCCGGAAAAGACTAACATGTTGAGAACCCAAATCACCGGGTTCAAACAAAGGGGTGAGGAATCTTTGTATGAATCATGGGAGAGATTCAAGGACACTTGTCGTTCTTGTCCACACCATGGACTTAGCGAGTGGTTCCAAGTACAACAATTTTGGAATGGTCTATATGAAGACTCTCGAAACATTCTCAATATGGGATCCAATGGTATGTTCACCGAAGTTGATGACAATCAAACATGGAACTAAATTGAAGAAATGGTGGTCCATAACTCGCAATATAGTAGACCGAGGAAGGCTACTAGAGGAGGAAAGCATGAGGTGGATTCCATTACTCAATTGGGTGCTCAACTAAGTGCTCACATTGACACCATTAATTTGAAGTTTGGGAAGGCCATGGTTAAACTTGAAGAGGCCTCCAAATCACCCAAGCAACATGTTAATGCTATGGTGGCATCATCATCAATTCCAAGTGGAGTATGTGAGAGTTGTGAAACTTTGGGACATGACCAAAGTGAATGTAGGGGAACAAGAGAATTCTTTCCAAGCATACAAGAGTGGCACCCCTTATTCCAACTATTACAATGAGAATACCAAATTCCATCCCAATCTTTCATACAAAAGCCAAAATGTTCAAAATTCTCAACCAACATACACCCCACCTCTAATGAGAAACCAAGCTCAAAGACCCTTTTACCAAAGCCAGGGTTATCAAAATCAACCCCCTTACAATCAATCCAATGACCAACGCTTTAATGTTCAAAAAGTGGTCCTCCAAATGCAAAAGAACCAACAAGGATTTTTCACTCAAATGCAAAAAGATAGCCAGGAAAAAGATATCACCATCAACAACATACTAGCTCACACAAAGATGTTGGAGACACAAATGTCTTAATTAGCATCTTCTAGCTCGCAAAGACAAAAGGGGCGATTACCACCTCAAAGTAATCCCCCAAGATATGAATCGGTGAGTGACATCCATTTGAGTAGTGGTACAAGGTATGAAGGGCCGAAGAGGCCCATTGATGAAGACATTGTAGAGGCTAGTGACAAGGAAAGAGTTGTGGAAAACTCTAAGGAAGAAGAACCCATTGAAGAAGTTTCAAAGAAGAAGAATGAAGAGAAAGCTAAGGAGAAAGAGCCTATTGTGATTAGACTTCCATTTCCAAGTCGTCAAGCTAAGCCTAAGTTTGATGAACAACTTGGAAAGTTTATGGAGATTATGAAGAACTTGGAAGTCTCAATTTCATTCACGAAATTAATCAATCATGTTCCGGCCTATGCAAAATACATGAAAAATATTCTTACAAAGAAGAAATCCATCCGGAAGTTAGCGATTATTGCATTCACTAAAGTGAGTAGTGCTATCCTACAAGGAAGTTCACCTCCAAAACTCAAAGATCCGGGAAGTTTCACTATTCCATGCACCATTGGCGACACTACAATCAACAAAGCTTTATGTGACCTTGGGGCAAGTGTGAGTGTCATGCCATACTCGGTGTGAAAAAGGCTAGGAATGGGAGAACTCAAGTGCACTAATATCACACTACAAATGGCGGATAGATCAATGAAGACACCTTCAGGGGTATGGGAGGATGTGCCGGTAAGAATTGGCAAGTTCTTCATCCCGGTGGACTTGGTTATTGTTGACATGGAGGAAGACTCCAATATTCCTATCATTTTAGGAATACCCTTCTTACACACCGTGGGAGCAGTGATTGATGTGAAACATGGAGAGCTCACACTTGAAGTGGGAGATGAAATAATCACTTTTAACCTTGACAAGACAATGAGAGCTCCCCGCTTACATGAGCCATGTTTCATGATCGATCATTATAGCCGAGAAAGTGATAGGAAGAAGTTGGCATCTCAATGCAATGATCAAACTATGGGTAAAGAATCACCACCCATATGGAAGAAGAAAGAGGATAATCTTCAAGATGCCCCGTCTAAAGAGCAAGAAAATTGCAACAATAAGAGCTTGAATAGCTCACCACCACTCATGACAAGTAATGAAGAAGGCCTCATTGTCCATGATAACAAGAAAGAGAAGTTGTTTCCATCAACTCATGATACTATAAGGAAGCAAGCTATTGAAGTATGTGGTCTATGGGATGACGAATTCGATGGGTTAGTCAATCCCTACATTGGCAATGCTATAGACCAAGGCTTTGGTGACCATCTTGAGTCAAGTCACCACCATGAAAAATACAATCTGCAAAGGTCTATTGAAGATCTTTATAATGACAATAACCAAGCCTTCGACTACTTCTACAAGGTGTTGAGCAACATCAACACCACCTTGGCTATGCCCCCTTGACATCTTATCTCAAGAGTGAGAGTTTGGTTGAGTCCTCCCTAAACCACCATTTGTAAATATTCTAACCCCTTAACTCGCATTTTTATTCTTGTATTGCATTTTTGTCAAATCTTGGATTTACATTTGTACATTTTGATCAAGATTATCATTTTGAGAGAAAGTGGGGGAGGGACTTAAATGTTTCTTAATTTGTAGTGTTTTGACTTAGTGTGGGGATAGCAATTGCCTAGGCTATCCAAGCCTTCGTAGTCCACCCATAATGAAGACCAAGGGAATGAAGAAGAAATGACTTGGGATATGAAAATACCCACAGGTGGAACTGAACCCGTGACGTACATGAATAATACGAGCGTCCCAGGGGAAGCCGCTCGTCTTGGATGAAATACGAGCGTCCTGACAGTAAGATGCTCGTCTTGGCAGAGCTGGAAAGGAAATTTTTATACTGGGTACGAATCCGAGCGTCTCCTCAAGAATTCGCTCGTCTCAGTCCAAAGACGCTCGTCTCAGTGAGAATCCGCTCTTCCTGGTTATATCAAAATTTGGGATTTCACTCTGACTATGAATCCGAGCGTCCCCAGAACAATCCGCTCGTCTCAAGCCAGAATCCGCTCGTCTCCTCCTGAAGACGCTCGTCTCAACACGGGTTTCATTTTCTAATGCTGACTGAACTACAATCCAAGCATCTCGTGCCTAAGCCGCTCGTCTCCTACTACTGAATTGCAAAAAAAAAAAAACACGGGATTTTAAACCCCCTTCCCCATTTAATTTCATTCTTTTAAAACACAAACACACATTCAAAACCCTCAAAACCCTCAGTCCCTCCATCCATAAAACTCAATTTCCTCAACTAAATTCACCAAAATCAAACCCAAACTCCCTTAAACATTAATCAAATCACTCCTTTATCAACAAAAAGCCATTCAAACATCAAAATCCTCAAAGATTGAATCGATTTTTTAGGGTTATAATCAAATTTCGAAAATCCTAAATCGATTTGGGATTCATTGAAGCTTGAGGATACTAGAAAAATTTAAGCAAATCATTGATTGTTGATACATACAAGGAGAAGAACAATGACTAGGACTAAAGGTGGAAACAAGGCACCTACAAAATCAAATCTTTTAAAGAGGCAATAAGCTCTTCAAGCTTCCAAAGCTTTGGTGGTTCAACAAGCAAGAGTGTAAATCCAAGAAACTCCTCTTCCTATGGTTGAAGCTACTACTCCTATCCCGGTTATTGAGAAATTACATGAATAGCCGGAGGTAACTTTCACATCCGATTCTCATAGAAAAGCTTTTATGTCTCTTGCTAAGAAATCGATTTTGCCCACCAAGTTTATTTGCCAAGATCCTTTGACCAAATTGGGTGTCCTTGAAAGAACCAAGAACTTCTTTGAGTCTATGGGGTTACTTACATTGTTTGATATGCAAGAATTGACTTACCCCTCTCTCACCTTGGAATTTATAAGTTCATTAAAAGTCACAAAGGTCGACACTCGAAGGAATATTTAATTCCGCCTTAAGAATGTGGATAGAAATATGTCCTTTAATGAGTTTGGAAAGGTGTTCGGTCTTGATAATGACTCAATTTATGTGAAGAAACCTTCAAAATATGATCCCGCCCCTTTGTGGAAAGCCATCACCGGAAGAAAATTCGAATCATACCATGAGTATCGTGCCCTTTATGTTCACCATCCGAGCATAAGGGCGTGGCGCAAGGTTGTGGGAAATACTCTTATTGCTAGGAAGGGGACTAATCATTTCACCGAACTTGATTTCATCTATCTTGAGTCAGCCTTGAATGTCGATAAGAAGTTCACCAAGAAATACAATATTCTTCAATTCTTAATCGAAAGGTGGCTTACGATCGACCATGTTATGGAAGGTGCGGCCTTTATAGTAAATGGGGGATTGGTAACATGGTTGGCAAGGCACTTTAACCGGGATTTCAACAAAGATGGGACTTACAAGCCGGTTAAGGGAGGCCACCTGATTGATCTAGCCACTATGGTTCACAAATTCCATTGGGTCAAGAATGAAAACCTTGAAAACAAATTTGAGTGGCTTACAAAAGATGCCAAGTCCTTCATTCTACCAAACAAGATTTGCCGACTCAATGTCCGAAGCACAAACTATCTTCTTTCACTCTCCAGTGAAGCCGAGATGATCATACAACAACAAAGGGAATTAAATGCTGAATCCTCCTCCTCCGCTATTATGACTCCACCCTACTTGTTCACATACCAAGAATTCCGGCCCGAAGGTGTTACGGCAGGTAACGATTACTTGACTCAATTAATGCAACACATGCATAAGCAAGCTTATGAAGACCGAGTCAATGTCTATAGAGCTCAATATCTGCCCCTCTTACACCTAGCTAGGCAAGGACTTCTTGACCCATCATGTCCTTTTCCTAGTTGGGCGGATAGGGAAGTGTTCTTTCCTAATGCTACTAGGGATGGTAGCATGGGTGGTGAGGAGATTGTTTTTTAGAGTGAAGAAGTTGAAGAAGTTGAAGAAGAAGACGAAAATAAGGAAGAAGAGGATCAAAGTTCAAGTGATGATGGTGAAGCCTTCGGGTCTATAAAGGTAGATGATGATGATACTAGTGAGGAAGTTGATGATGATGATGACAATGGAAGTGATGTCGCCATGGGCGACAATTGAGGATTAGCAACCTTTTTTGAGGATGCCACAATGCATTGTGAGTTTCCTACACCTCCTTTAACTTTGTTCATTTCTCTTGTTTTTAATTTTTTATCTTAATCATTTGTTTGAGTCCTAACAACACTCAAAGGACTCCGACCTCGGTCCCATTGAGGTGTCTTTTATTGTTCCCACCATGTAAAATCTAAAATGACAAAATTAGTTTCATGCATAGCATGCTTTTGCATGAACTTTCCCATTTTTGACATTAACAATAGTGTCTCATTTGGTTTGGGGAAGTTCAAGCATAAGCATTGGGAGTTAATTCAAATTATGCTTGGTCGAACTATATTTTTCGGTTACTTGTCATTAGGAGCACCTAGACTAAAACAATATTTATAACTTCACAAACTACTCTACTATTAGTAAATAGGAAAGTAAAGGTCGGATCCCAAGGGACGGGTATTGATATAGGATTTTCGATTGCAAGTAGTGGTGTCTAAGGGTGTCACAATTTAGGTTGAGATAAGAAGATCACTAAACTAAATAGCAATGTAAATGAACAAGCAAGATGATTAAGATGAGATGTAAACAATTGATTAAAAGCACTAGGGTGTCATGGGTTCATAGGGGATTCATGGGAATTGATCATACAAACATGTTTTCAACTAGATGCAAGCAATTATTGTTGTAAGGTTTGGGTCCCGGAGCCGAAACGATTAGATTGTACAACACCTACAAGTCGACTTGATCCTCCCTATCCAACAATATGCATGGTCTAATGAGACTCGAGTTGGTTTATTTCTTACAAGTCTCATTGAAAAGATAAGTGATGGGTAAAAAATGAAAGGATTCATAGGCGCGCATTTCATCAAACATAACATGTGCATAAGTTGAAATCACAACAAGCAAGCAAACGAATTATGAAAGCATATTAGATTATGCATGAATCAATCCCCATGTTCGTTTCCCCTAACTCCCCATTAACCCTAGTTAAGGAAACTACTCACTCATTATCAAGTTTAACATGCTAACAAGGTTGTCAATCGTATTAACAAAGCAAAACATGATGAATAAATGAAGATGATTAACAACAATTAAAAAGGGATTAGGAGAATTATACCTAATGATGATTCCAAAATAATAAGCAAAGATTAATAGAAGTACTTGCCGAATGATTGGAAGGTTGTCAATACTCCAAAATAAACCCAAAATAATCTTCGATTACCCAAATTAAATGATGAACAATAGAGATATTAAGCAAATGAGATTTGTATTAATACTTGCTTAAAACTTGATTATAAGATTAAAGAGAGATTAGAATAATATAAACTACACTAAAGATTGATAAGAAGAACATGATAATCTAATTAGTATAATGGGGTATTTATAATGGCGATTAGGTGCACAAATTAGGGTTACTAAGGGCTTAAATGACGATTAAGTCCTTAAGAAAAGTTCAGGAAATACACCTCTCAAAGAAAGATGCGAGTATCCTTTTTGCTAGTCTTTCGAAAATATGCGCATCCCGAGTAGAACAAGAAGAAGCTGGGCTGCACTGGAGAACAATCCGAGCGTCCAAAAGGTCGGGACGAGCGGATTGTGCAGGTGGTGGACGAGCGGCTTGGTTGGTGGGACGAGCAGATTGTGGAGCACTTGGACGAGCGGCCAGGCAGGTGGGACGCTCGGATTGTGGCTCTTGGACGAGCGGCCGATTCTGGGACGAGCGGATTCCATTCCAGTGAGCTTTTTCTTCTTTCCTTCTTTCCTTTTTCCAACAATCCTCCGGGATCTTGTCGGAGATGCAAGGATCTTCTTCATCATTGACCATTTACTACATTATTTACAAAGGCCTTCTAGTCTTGTCTTCACTTTTATGCTTGGTCATTAGATTCGATCAATTTAGCTCTATTTCGGGGACTAAATATGCTCAAATATTGGTTACATCAAATATCCCCAAACCGAACCTTTGCTCGTCCCGAGTAAAGAGGTGACAAAACTAGGACCCTTATTTAAACTAGCCTACTAATATAGCCGATATGAGACAATTAGCGGGTCTCACTCCGCACCTTCAACTCACAACAAGACAACCATGAGGTAGGATGCCTTCTTGCAAGACAAGGTGGGTCTTGCCAAAATGGCGACACATTCAATCATTAAAGCACACAAAATCAAGTAATGGATGCATCTACAAAAGGAATAGCCACTTTCCTCATCTAAGTGGCGGAAATTATCTTAAGGGGAAGCAATTCAAGAGTACACACTCCTTCATAGATATTGTTTCTTCAAACTACTAAGCCTAGAAGGATACCAATAAATCACCTCCAAATTGTGTCAAGCTAGGGTACCTTTGTCCTCAATCGTTAAATGCTTTTGTCAAGAATAGACTCCCTATGGTGTTAGAAACACTGGAGGATCACGGTATTCCCCCTCTTACCTAGACAAGAAGAAGGGTCATCCCCTCTCTACCATGCACAAAAATGGATACGATGGATAAAGGGATCAATAGGATTTGAGTTGCATTTGGGAGTTTGCTTTTTTTGTTGTTTTTCCCCCAATTTCTTGTGGCATATAACATTTTGAGAACATTTCTTTTTTGCCATTTCTTTTGATGTTTGGCATTTCAATACTTGACAATTTTTCAACTTTTGCATTTTCTTTTGAACATTTTCAAAGTCGCCCCAATTAGTAACGTGGGTGCCTTATATTTGAAGCATAGGAGTTTTCATTTTTGTTACTCCTCTTTTCATTTGATGCAATTTGCGCAAACTTTTTGACTTTTCATTTTGTTTCTTGAACTCAAATTTTGAATAATTTTTGTGCCCATTCCCTTTTTGATGACAAAATGTGGTAGAACATGGATGATGGTTGCATGGTTTCAAGGGTCACCTTGGAATAAACGGTAGCCAAGGAGTTCCCACACCACAAGGTACTCTTGAGTAGGCCTTAATCCATGGGTCAAAGGATACTAGCATGACACATCCTAGGGTTTCTTACAAGTATTCTAACAGGAAAAGTCTTAAGAAGAAAAAGTATCTACTAGGGCCTATGTACACTTGTCAAGCTTCCCAAATTGACGGTTTCGCAAAATTTTCCAACATGCAAACTACATGCCATGATGTAACTAACATTTACACATCCTAATGCATATGCTTCTACCAACTAATATGCCAAATAATCTAAAAGCAATCCTAAATTCACATTGTTTTTACCGCATCAATCAAAATAAAGCCACATAGAGAGGAAAAAGGAGATTGAAAAGATCATACCATGTGGTCTTCAATATCCTCATGTCTCGGATGTGGCGCAGTCGATCAATGTGAAAAAGGATAAACAAACACAATATATACATAACAATATATATTCAAGACTACACTACAAAGGAAATGAACATGTTTTTGGATTTTCAATTTTTCAATTTTTTTGGATTTTTCGAAATTTTTTGATTTTTTTGGATTTTGTATAAAAGTCAAGTTAGAATTTCCCATCCCCACACTAGTATGAGCATTGTCCTCAATGGCCAATACGATAGGAAATTATGCAATGAAAATGCATGATTTTTAAACTAAATGCAAACTACACTAAACTACATGATGCATGTGTTTTTGTTATGGCGGAGAGCATAATTTAGATTAGCTCCCAATGCATATGCATGGATTTATGCACATGGAATGCAATGCATGAAACTAAAAATTGTCATTTTGGATTTTTCAAGTCGGGAACAATAAAAATGAACACCTTAATGATGCCAAGGTGTTAGTCCTCCAATGTTGCTAGGATTCCTCAAACACAAAACAAATATGGTACAACAAATTATCAAAACATCAAATTCTTTTCATGAAAATTAAAGAGAGGGGATAAAGAAAACTTCACTTAAGCCATGATGGGTGCCTCTTGTCCGCTCCATCTAGATATGAAGTGATCTCTAGAGATCTCCATCATCCCGCTCTAAGTCACTATCCCAAGCTTCTTTGGATGCATCACTTGTATTGAATTCCATGAACTCATCTCCCTCACTATTGAGCTCCACCGTATCTCCAACACAAGACTTATCACTCCCTTTCCCTTCTTGCCCATTTGCTCCTTCGTTGGCCCTTGCCGAGTTTGGGAAGAGAATGTCCATTTGAGCCCAAGAGGGAAACATTCCCTCTTCGCTAATATTCCCTTGTTGAACCAGGCGGTGGAATTGTGGGTATAGAGCATAGTATCTATCCACGATGGCTTCATATTGACGGAGATGCATGTCTTGGAGAATCCCCGTCATAAAATCGTCTCGAGGGAGGATGAAGGGTTAGGGTGATTGTAAGGTTGATATTGAAAAGGGTAGGGAGGTATCTTGATCTTTTCATTTTATTGTTATGGCTCGTTTTGTTGTTGTTGTTGTCGGTTTGGAGATGGTGCTTGGTTTGCTTGGTTCGGGTTTGTGGGGATGAGGTATGACGGGATTGGGGATAGAGGGCCCCTCCTTGGTGAAATTATTGGTAAACCGTTCAATGGCAAGTAGATAGGTTGCTCCCTTTTGTTATCCATTTGATTTTATTTTCAAAACCCTCGTGGGTTATCCAATGATGTTGCACAAGAATTAGCTCCTCATTGATCCTTGTATTTCACGGGAGGGGAGTGTACTCATTGTTTTCATTGAACCATGGATTGAAGTGTTTCGCGAGTCTTGTAATGAGTACTCCATTGACGATATGCTTCATCCCATCGTCATCCCCATTTCAAAACTTAGCCTATTTATCAAGGAGTAAAAGTGGTGCATTGAAATGATATCCACTTCTTCCTTGGATCTCAAGATATGATTCCATGAATACGAGATCGAGCTCATTCACAATTGCCGGGTCTCGGCATGCAAGAATAGTTCCGGATAAGAACCGGTAAGTGAGCCTTAGAATAGGGTTTCGGATGTGAAATGCCAAGCATTCCTTGATATACAAAAAGTATCGACCGGTCATGGCTCTCCACAATGGTGCTACACTATACTTCTTTGGTCCTCATGTTCGGGTAGGCGAAACATCCAAACCGAGCACATTCGCAAACTCAACAAGAGTCATCATCCTTGTTACATTTTCCAATCTAAACTCTATGCAAATCGTTTTGTTCAAAGTTGTGATCTTTAAGAAACATAAGAACTCAAGAACAAGAGGTCGGTAGGTTTGCTCATGTAAGTGAAACAAGGTAGAAAGACCGAACAATTCAAAAAGGGCTTCCGTTTGATGGTATATTCCAAGCTTTCTTAATGTTTTATGGCATAAAAATCTGGTAGGAAGAATATTCTTACCAAGTAGTCAGTGAAAGACAAGCCTTTGAACATCGTTCACAAACTCAATGTTGGAAAAATTGTCAAGCTTGGTGAGATCCACAATCTCTTCATGTTCCCTCTTTAGAGTGTTGATGTGAGAAGTAGATGAACTTTCTCTCACTCTTGGTCTTCTTCTTTTCCTAAATAAAGATCCTCTTTGTCCCATTCTTGGATTGTAGATTTGGAATTTAACTTATTGGAATATGAGGATGCTCTTTGTGATTTAAATCTCCTTGTGAATATTTTAGAAACCCTAGAATTTGGGGGGTTTTGTTTTTGTGGGGTGAATGAGTGCTTGAGATATGCTTTAGAATCATAAGGGAGGGGGTTTTATATTATAAGTGGAAGGAAGGATGAGGTGTCATGAATTGTGTGGTGGGGGAGAATTTAAGTTGCGAAAATCTGGAATAAAAGACGCAGGGAGACGAGCGGATTCGACATTGGGACGCTCGGATTTATGGGCCTTGGGACGAGTGGATTATACTGAGGACGCTCGGATTATCTTCCAGAGAGGAATGCCAGAAATTGTTGCTAAAGAGACGAGCAGATTTCCGATGCGACGGGCGCCCAGATCAAGACGAGCTGATTAGCTCTAGAGACGCTCGGATTTTGGATCAGAACAAAACACCTGCTTGTCAGCTCTCGTAGGACGAGCAGATTCTCAGTCGTACGCTCGGATTCTTTGCTTGGATAGGCGTCCTCATCATGGGATGCTCGGATTTCTCCTGCTTTTCCTTCTCTTCGATAGAAATGTTTCCCCACACTTGAAAACTAGTTCCTTCATTCAGCAAAATGATTAGTGACCCTCCCTCACTTACTCTCATGGCAAGAATCATGTTTATGATAAAACTACAATAAATTTAAAAGTACAAGTAAAAAGACTTAGTATATTTACAAGTGGTGGTTTAGGGAGGACTCCACCTAACTCTCCTTTTGACGATCTCTTCACGGATGAGGAGGCCCGAGGTAGGTGATCTCGACCTCTTCAATGAATGCTCCCTCATAATATGGCTTCAATCTTTGCCCATTGACTTTGAATTTGCTTCCATCTTCTGATTTGATCTCAAAGTCTCCATACTTCCCTAGCTCGGTGATCACGTAAGGACCCATCCATCTAGAGTTCAACTTCCCGGGAAAGAGTCGATATCGGGAATTGAATAGAAGGACTTTATCTCCTTTGTGCAAGGCTTTTTGCTTGATTCTCTTGTCATGAAGCAACCTTGTCCTTTCCTTGTAAATATTGGCATTCTCATAAGATTGTAGTCGGAATTCTTCCAACTCTTAAATTTGTATCATCCTCTTTTGACCGCTTAATTTGAGATCAAGGTTGAGAGCTTTAATTCCCCAAAAATCTTTGTACTATAACTCAATTGGCAAATGGCATGCCTTCCCATAGACAAGTTTGTAAGGGGAAGCTCCTATGGGAGTCTTATAGGCCGACCTATAAGCCCAAAGAGCATCATCAAGCTTCATGCTCCAATCCTTACGAGTCTTGTTGACAACTTTCTCAAGAATTTGCTTGATCTCTCTATTTGAAACTTCAACTTGACCGCTTGTTTGAGGATGGTATCCTAAACTGGTTCTATGTTGAACACCATATTTGGTCAAAAGGGATGTGAGCTTCTTTTCGAGAAAATGCATTCCTCCATCACTTATGATTTCTTTGGGACTCCGAATCTTGGGAAGATTATTTTCTTAAAGAGCTTAGTGACCGTTTTTGCATCATTGGTTGGGGTGGCAATTGCCTCCACTAATTTTGAGACATAGTCTACGGCCAAAAGGATATATTTGTTCCTTTTGGATGTTACGAACGGACCTTGGTAATCGATCTCCCAAACGTCGAAGATCTCCACCTCTAGTATGCCACTTTGTGGCATTTCATTCCTCCAAGAGATATTCCCCGTCCTTTGACAAGCATCACAATGAAGGATGAACTCCCTTGCATCTTGGAAAATCGTAGGCAAAAAGAAGCCCGATTGAAGAATTTTTGCAATGGTTCTCCATGCTCCATGGTGTCCACCGTAAGGGGATGAGTGACATCCTTCCAAAACTTCTTGAATTTCCCATTGAGGGATGCACCTTCGGTAGAGCTCATCACTACACTCCTTGTAAAGATTTAGGCATGCACCATCAGTACATTCATTGAGAATTTGCTCCATTTCCATTAAACACTCCATTCTGATGGCATACTCAACTTGTTCTTCAAGCTCACTAATCTCATCATACTCAAATTCCATGACAAATTCTTCTTGCTCTTCGATTTGTATGATGTCTTCTATGATTGCTTGCTCTTGTTCCATGGGTTGATATGCTTCCACAAGGATGTTATGTACTAATTCGGATTGCTCATGAGTAATGTTAGCTAGAGCGGCCTCAAGAAGATCTACCTCCAACTCCCAATGCATATTTTTGGCCTCACTTGCTTCTAAGGCTTCCAATGCTTGCATGGAGTCTTTGAAGAAAGGTATACTCAAGTGGTCCTCAACAAAACAATCTATAATATCCATCTTGCAAAATATCGTACAACTCGAAAATAATTAGAACAAACCTTGAGGAGTTTTACTTCACCAAGGCAAAGAAAGACACAACTAATAACAATCAAAGAAAATCAAATCAAGTTAACACCGTCCCCGGCAACGGCACCATTTTTTGTCGGTCGGCTTTGAGCTTAGATTTCGGTTACTTGTCGTAAAGAGCACCTAGACCAAAATAATATTTATAACTTCACAAACAACTCTACTATTAGTAAAGAGACAAGTAAAGGTCGGATCCCAAGGGACGGGTATTGATGTAGGATTTTCGATTGCAAGTAGTGGTGTCTAAGGGTGTCACAATTTGGGTTGAGATAAGAAGATCGCTAAACTAAATAGCAATGTAAATGAACAAGCAAGATGATTAAGATGAGATGTAAACAATTGATTAAAAGCACTAGGGTTTCATGGGTTCATAGGGGATTCATGCGAATTGATCATACAAACATATTCTCAAATTATAAGCAAGCATTTATTGTTGTGATAGGATCGACTTAGTTTATATCTTTCAATCCTAGGAAGGTTTGGGTCCCGGAGCCGAATCGATTAGATTGTACAACACCTACAAGTCGACTTAATCCTCCTAACTCAACTATATGCATGGTCGAATAAGACTCGAGTTGGTTTATGTCTTTCAAGTCTCATTGAAAAGGTAAGTGATGGGTAAAAAATGCATGGATTCATAGGCTCGCATTTCATCAAACATAACATGTGCATAAGTTGAGATCACAACAAGCAAGCAAATAAATTATGTGAACATATTAGATTAAGCATGAATCATCCCCCATGTTGGTTTCCCCTAATTCCCCATTAACCCTAGTTAAGTAAACTACTCACTCATTATCAAAATGTCAATCATATCAACAAAGCAAAAACCGTGTGTACAAATTATGTGAACATATTAGATTAAGCCATGTGTACATAATCTAATATGTTCACATAATTTGCAAACGTGTTAACAAGGTTGTCAATCATATCAACAAAGCAAAACATGATGAATAAGTAAAGATAATTAACAATAATTAAAAAGGCATTAAGAGAATTATACCTAATGATGATTCCAAAATAATAAGCAAAGAATAATAGAAGTACTTGATGAATGCTTGGAAGGTTGTCAATCCTCCAAATAAACCCAAATAATCTTCGATTACCCAAAATAAAGGATGAACAATAGAGAAATTAAGGAAATGAGATTTATATTAATACTTGATTAAAAGTTGATTACAAGATTAAAGAGAGATTAAAATAATATAAACTACACTAAAGATTGTTAAGAAGAACATGATAATCTAATTAGTATAATTGGGTATTTATAATGGGGATTAGGTGCACAAATTAGGGTTACTAAGGGCTTAAATGACGATTAATCCCGAGTAGAACAAGAAGAAGCCGGGCTGCACTGGAGAACAATCCGAGCGTCCAAAAGGTCGGGACGAGCGGATTGTGCAGGTGGTGGACGAGTGGCTAGGTAGGTGGGATGAGCGGATTGTGGAGCTCTTGGACGAGCAGCCAGGCAGGTGGGACGCTTGGATTGTGGCTTCTTGACGAGCAGACCGATGCTGGGACGAGCGGATTCCAGTCCAGTGAGCTTTTTCTTCTTTCCTTCTTTCCTTCTTCTAACAATCCTCCGGGATCTTGTCGGAGATGAAAGGATCTTCTTCATCATTGCCCATTTACTACATTATTTACAGAGGCCTTCTAGTATTGGCTTCACTTTGATGATTTGTCATTAGATTCGATCAACTTAGCTCTATTTTGCCACGAAAATGCATGGTTTGCACTCCTCTCCTACCAAGGAAACAAAACCTCAAAGAATATGCAAAAAAAAGGACTAAAGATAGTAAATGACCCAAATATGCACTAAAAAACTTAGGAACGAGGCTAATTCGGGGACTAAATATGCTCAAATATTGGTTACATCAAAAGGAAATAAATTTCTACTTATGGGAGTCGGAAGTGAAGATTACCTCCGGATAGTCAACTAATTGTTCAATGACCGGAGTGGTAGAAGTAGTAGCTTCCATAGGAGGATTTTGTTCTTAAATCTCCAAACTTGCATCATCGACTACCAATGCCTTTGATGTTTGCTTATCAAGAAGGGCTTGTTACCTCTTAGAAAGGGTCTTATTTTGGGGTGCCTGATACGTGCATATTGTATAGCCTTTTTAGCCTATTTTAGCACGGATTTCTATGCATTTTTGTACTGTTTATATAGTATTATACCCCGAATTGGCTACTTTGGTTCGTTTTGTCCAATTTTTAGAAATTAACGCGAAAGTAGTGGAATCATACCCTTTTTCGTCCTTTTTGCATGCATTTAGAGGAGACGGGATTTTTCAGAGTGAGATACTGCATTGTGAAGCGTGAAGGCACGGTTTACGAGGCAGTCGGACATGGATTTGAGCTGAATTGAAGACAAAAGACTCGATCGAGTGGTTTTGTTACTCGATCGAGTGGTTTCTACATCCTTGGTTGGTCGATCGAGTGCTTTTCTACTCGATCCAGAAGTGCTGTAAAGAGGGGTTACTCGATCGAGTAACTATTCTACTCGGTCGAGTAGATTTTATGGAGTTTTGTTTGATCGAGTGGTTTTATTCCACTCGATCGAGTGGTTTCTGCTGGCGTGGGCTTTAATTAGCCTGTGAAATTATTTTAGCTTATGGACTAAGTTGTTTTTCTATTTAAGCATTACGTTACTAGGTTATTAGCATCTAATTTTTCCTACTATCCTTTTATCTATCATTCAAGACTACGTACTATTCTCTCCTTCACTGTAACTCTATTTTGCGATTTATTTCGCTCGGATTTGATTGTTCTTTACGCCGGATTCACACGATTGTAATCTCTTTCTGCTTTCTAAATAATAAACTTCATTTCATTTGCTTTAATTCTTCGTCTTGCTTTATTTACTTTTTGCCCTAATTTACTTTTTGCCCTAATTTACTTTTTATGCAATTTAATCATCATTTTAATATGTTGAATGCTGGTTATTTATCTGCTGTTAGTTTTGATAGTATTAATAGCAATATGAGTAGCTAAATCTAATTCATGTTGGGATTAGGGGATCTACGGTAGAAATGTGACGATGTAATAAATAGTTTAGATGACTTAATTGTGAGACTCTGTCACCATAGCAATTTAACTGTATTTTTACCGACTTAGTTGAGTGCACGCTTCTGAGTCATCCCTTTAATCTGGCTAAAATTAATCCTAGATCGAAATATTGGACTAAATAGGCCTGCTATGAACAGTAGACTACCCTGACGAGGATGAATGTTAAGTTTGTGGTAATTTAGGATAGAGAGTGGACCGAAAAGACCTTTCCATATCCATCTCGCATTAATTTGTCTAAGTTGTTCACAGTTGAGTCACTGGACTACCGTAGTGAACCAAAATCCTGACATGACCTTTCTCTATTTGATAGTTTAAATCTATTTTCCGCCTTTACTGCTCTTGTCTTTAGTTCTCTTTCCTTTAAACCTTCTAGTTTAGAAACCCAATTTAAACAACCCCCCCCCCCCCCCCCATTTGTGACCAAATAGACGGACTTCTACAGATATCTTGCCTCCCTAAGGAGATCGACCTGAATTCCCTAGCTATATAGTTAATTTAGTTAGTTTATTTTTGATAGGTATATGACAGACGTATCAAATTTTAGCGCCGTTGCCGGGGAGGCAATTGCCCTATCTGTCTTTGTTTCGTTTATTTCATCCGTCTCAGGGAATTTTTTTCCTCGAGGCAGTTCTTATTTATTTTCTTTCAGTGTTGTTTATGCCCAGGTAAGACAGGTTTGAGTTAGTTTCAGCTGATTCAGAGCCAGAGATACTATTCAGGCATAGACTCCGTCTGCAGAGAAAATCACGAAAGGAAGGCTTGAGTACTTTTGAGCCAGAGCTACATCATTCTCTTTTCGCAGAAGACCAGTCTTTAGTAGAAGACATTCCTTTTTCTGCCGATCAACAAGTAAAGATGCCAAAACTTTCCAGTCACTCGGTGCCAAAGCATCCTCAATTCAAAAGGGTTTCAATCTCCAGACTGAGGATGGGAATACATTCGACATCCGTCTTTCCTACATCAATCTGGTGGAAAGAAATTTCTATAGAGGTGTGGCAGGTGAAGACCCGAGGAACCACATGGAGGTCTTTACAGATTACTGTTCTACTATCCCCGCCACAAAGGGGGTAACTCAAGACAAGATTAAGGAGGTTTTGTTTCCTTTCTCTTTGACCGACTCAGCCAGGGAGTGGCTGACTGATTTGGACCGCACAGCTACAGGAGTTACGGATTGGGAGTCTCTTGCTCTTGCCATTTACAAGATATATTTCCCTCTAGAGCGCACCAATCAGCTGAGGGCCAAGATTACCAGTTTCAAGCAGGCTCCCGATGAGACTTTATATGAGGCATGGCCCCGATTCAAGAAATTGGTGAGGTCTATTCCTAACCATGGTTTTGACCCATGGTTTATATCTAACCAGTTCTACAATGGGCTGTACGATGACCACAAAGCCATACTTGATGCGTCATCTAATGGGAGATTCCAGGAAAACACCGACGATGATAAGGGATGGGCCCTTATTGAAGAGATGGCGAATCACAGTGCTGAGTACGGAAACCCGAAGGATGGTATTAGAACAGTTCATGTAGTCGATAAGCAGGTTGTGGCTCGGCTGGAAGCCATGAATGCTAGATTTGACAAGTTGGAGTTACATTCTGCTGAGGAGCCTCAGACGTCCATATGCTTACTATAGGGGAGACCGTCACATGTGACAGGTGTGGGAGCAATAATGGTCACACTGCTGTTAGCTGTCTTATGGAGAAGGAACAAGTCCTTGCCTTTCAACAATATAGGCAAGAAGGGGGTTCCTATTACAATAACCATGGAGCAGTCCATCCCAATTTGAGGTGGACTAGTCAAAATGTGCTCAATCCTACCCCTCCTCTGCACCAGCAGCAGCCGTATGTTCCTCCACATAAGAATCAACAACGCTTTCTGAAGCCCCCTTCCTTCCCTCCTCCCAATCACGGAGTATCATCTTCTGGAGGGGTGAGTGAGATTTGTGAGCTTAAGACTATGCTGCAGTCTTTTACAAAGTAGTGGCAGTTGAGTGATCAACAGAAAGATGCATCCATCAAGGCACTTGAAACTCAAGTTGCCCAATTAGCCGCGAACCAATCTGCAAGGAAACCGGGTCATTTACCGTCACAAGCTGATAAAAATCCACATGAGACGGTAAATTTATTTAATTTGAGAAGCGGTCGTTCATAAGAGAGACCGGAAGTGTTGAAATCAGACCCGAGGAAGGAAATGATAGCTGATGAATAGTGTTCTGTCAAAGAAAATGAGCTGACGGCTAAGAAGGTACTCGATCGACTAAATTCTGGAGGACGATCGAATAGATTTGCTGAAGAAAGTACTCGATCGAGTGGAATTTCTACTCGATCGAGTGAACAGGAAAAGCCATCTGCTCGATCGAGTGAAATTTCTACTTGATCGAGTGACGATGTTGAGGAAACTACTCGATCGAATGGGAATTTTGGTCGATCGAGTAGTATGGACAACGGACAGCTTGATCGAGAGCCCGCTAGTGCTAGATTAAGTGAGAAATCACCTGAAAGACCTCGTTCGAGAGGAAAGAAGCGTCCAAAGGATACAGAGCTTGATCCGGCTGACACGGTTTCCTTCCCGAGGCGTCTGCAGAATACTAAAGCTAATCAACAATTCGGCAAATTTGCCGATATCCTGAGAAACTTGCAGGTCACTGTACCATTCGCCGAACTGCTGACACGGGTACCCTCTTACCTTAAATTTATGAAAGAAATTTTATCGCGTAAGAGGCATATTAGTGATAATGAGACCGTAGCCTTGACTGAGGTAGGGACGGCCCTAGTTTAGCATAATTTACCTCCCAAACAGTCAGACCCGGATAGTTTTTCGATTTCGTGTCATATTGGTACCCATTTGATTGATAACGCGTTATGCGATCTTGGCGCTAGCGTGAGTTTCTTGCCGCTGTCTCTAGCTAAGAGACTTGGTTTGACAATGATTAATTTCACCAACATGACTTTTCAGATGGTCGACCGTAGTATATCACGGCCACTAGGTGTAATAGAAGACGTACATGTTAAGATCGGAAGGTTCTTTATTCCCGTTGATTTCATTGTACTTGACATCCCCGAAGATGCACATACCTCTATTATTTTAGGGAGACCATTCCTATCTACTGCCCGTGCAGGAATCGACGTCGGGGGCAATACATTGACTTTTCAGGTTGGGGACGAGTAGCTGATATTCCATCAGTCTAAGTTCCGGAGGGCTCCCATGCAAGCTCAGCCTTGCAATGCCCTCTCTTCTATTAACCCTATTATTGACACCCCAAATGAAAATTTGGAGCATTGTGCTGCTATTGTTACCCCTCCGCCTCAGATTGAGAGCAAAAAGGAGGAGAGTTCGTCTGTTTTCCTTGCTGCAGGTACAGATGAAAGCAATGAAGGAGCTGTCAAAGGGCATTGTGCAATTGATGTCAATCAAAGTGGGAGTGACGGTGTTACAAATGGTGAGAAAGGAGCAAGGGTGAGAAAAGTTTGCGCATATGTGGATGTGAACTATTCCCCCCCTAATGATTCAAGTTCAAGCTCATGGAAGCTGAAGAGGACGATCAATGTTGCTGAGGTGACGTCTTCCAGTCAGTAGCCCTCCGAGGGGCTACTGAATTGCTCTGGGAAGTGAGCGGGGAGATGGCCCGTGTACCATCTTGTATAAACAATTTTTGAATTTCCATTGAATTTCTTTTATTGCTTTTAATTAGGACAATTAGAATTTAGACAATTTTTAGCGTAGATAAAGACTATAGACTGTTACTTTGTGTATTTGGTACTTTGGGATATTTTTTGCAAGTGTTTCTATGCAGGTTTGGGGAAATTTACACAAATATAAAGGAAGAATGACGAATTCAAGAGCTTACACGAGAAAAAGAGCTCGATCGAGTACTTTTTGTACTCGATCGAGTGTATTTTATTCGATCAAGAAACGCCCATATCAGTCGATCGAGTAAAGCAGAAATAGGGAGTTCTCGATCGAGTAAAAATTCTACTCGATCGAGTAGATGGATCCACAGAGTCCTCGATCGAGTAGTTCTAAACCACTTGATCGAGTGAAATCGCAAGAGACACAGGGAGTTTTTCCTTAACTTCCTTAATTTTTTTTCTTATTTCATTTTACCCCATATTTTTCGTTGCCCCCTTCCTTATTGCGATCAAAGAACACCCCAAATCCTCCATATTTCTTGCCCTTTTGCCAAATCCGTCACCTACATCTTGTTGCTTGCTAATTAATCGTCAAAAGCCCTCTACTTTCCCTCTGATTTTCGCCATTTTACTCGGTCTATTGGGGATTTTAGGGTTTGCGGCTTTTCGAAAAAAATCGCCAATTTCTGCTTGTTGTTTGTCGTTTAATTGTAGTTTGTAGGTTTGTTCTTATCAAGTAAGTGATCCTTATACTTCTAAGCATTTAAATTTTATTTATTTTGTATTTCATGAAGTGTATTAGGAATTAAGGTTTCGAATTCCGTTTTGGGTCGAAATTTTCGATTATAATTTCGATTCCATGCTTAATTTACCTTACTTGATGCTTAGTTCCCATGCCTCATTGTTTCTTACATGTTTAATTCGAATTATGCGAGAAATTTGTGATACGGGTTCAGGACAGTCGAAATATTCGACTGTAATCTTGGTTTTTGCTGCTGTAATTTGCTTAGTTAACTTCAATTGTTGTTTAGTTGCTGTTGTTGATGCTTGCTACCCCGTCCCCTATCGCTGTTTACATGTCTCTATTCGATGTTTTTTAGGAAAGTTGGGAATTTTGTGCTGTAAGTCGAATTTTTCGACTGGTTAGGGGAGTTTCCTGTTGTTTTCAGGCCGATTATCACGCTGTTTTCATGCTCTTTCTTATCAAATTCCCTTGCCCTTGGTTTACAGGATGGAATCTAGCTCACTGCCCTCTACTAGCCAGACCTCTAGTCCATCCTTACCTGAAACGGTGGTCCCTGCTGTTACCACCGCCTCCACTTCTGTTAGTACCGCAGCCCCCGTGTTCTTAGTTTTTGCCGAGTCGTTTTTACGCCTTGACTAGCACCTTCTTTGGTAGCTCTGCTTCATTTGCCACTTCGATTACGGCCACCATCACCGCTAGCACCGCTTTGCTAGTCTTTCTTCGTCGATGGTGGCCACAACGACCACGACCTCTACTCCCGACCACGGTGAGCACACTGTAGCGGACTCACCCGAGCTGCATTTTGCCTTTAGAGCGGCCCTAATTCCTCGCACCGTCACTGGACGGGCTTCTACTTCGTGTTCTAGAGGCCGGGGCCGAGGTCGTGGACGTTCCTGTTCTACACCAGCTCCTGCTACCTCTACTTCTGCCGCTCCCTCCACTTCAGCTGCTTCTCCTTCTGGCACGGTCACTGTTCGAGGGGATAACTCCCTCGACTCTCACCCGGACTAACCGCAGGTAATTTTATTAACGGTGTACATCATAAGAGGTTTTATTACCTCCTAGGTGATGATTACCTACTGATCTACTCACTTCCCCAGTTTTCTGGCTAGTTTGGGGAACTTCGTGTTTTGTATGTACATCTTACTCTTTTATTTTTGTCTCCTTTTTATTTTATTGTTTTTGTTCTTTATTGGTTATATATTCCCGTTCCCCTGTATATATATCTGCTGGTGTATGCTGGAGGACAACGAGGGCGTTGTCCGTTTTGGTTTGGGGAGGGTATTGCATCCTTTTGAGTCTGCATTTGCATTTGTTTTGCATTCACGTTTATTTATTTCAGCTTGCATTGTTTGTTTATTTCATTAAAAAAAATCAAAAAAAAAAATAGAAATTTCAAAAATTCAAAAATATTCACGTTTAATTTTGCATATAGGTTGAGTCGGAACGGTAGATTTCCGTGATGATACTGCATTATAACTTGTCATTTTTGCTTGAGCCTTGAACGTCTGTTGATAGTTATTAGCTTTGTCATACCCATAATTTACGAGTTTCTGTTCAAATATAGCTGACTGTTTAGACTTGACCTGATAAATCGGCAAACTACTCCATAAATTGTGAGTTTTAGAGCCCATAACTGGTGACATTCATGACCGGTTCATTAGGAATTGAGAGTAGTACTCCTTGCATAGCATGTTCATCGTTTTTGCACTTTTATGACATTCAATTTCTTGTCAAATGCACACATTCGGGTTTGTGGTTGGTGTCACACGCAGGGAGGTGCTTGCAAATTTTCCCCCTTTCCTTATATTTTTCACCCATTTAGCTCCACATAAGCCAAATCTTGCCTTTTTTACCCATTAGCTACATCTCAAACTGAGCCTGCCTAGTTAAGCTAGTTTAGTATGTCTTTTGTGGTATGATTTTTCCGTCTGCAGTTTGGCTCGTATTTATTTGTATGGAGTTGATGTAAATAGAGGAGGGAGAAATTGAAAAAGAAAGAAAGGAGAATTGAAAAAGTGGAAAACGTGAAAGAAAGAAAAAGAAAAAAAGAAAAAAAATGAAAAATGAAAAAAAAGGGAAGCTGATTCACGTGAAAAAGAAAAAAAAAGAAGAAAAAAACAGTTTCATTTGTTTGTTTTGATTCATTTAGACGGTGTTTAAAAAAGGAAAGTTTGTGACCGTCTAACTCCTCCATTCTTATTCCATATTTTTGAGGAGATTGTGTTTGAGTTTAGTGAGCTGTGTGCCAAATGAAGGGCACTTGTATTCTATTTTTCAGTCAGTTGAGATTCGGACGGTCTTATATGGTCCTGTTTAGGAACTAGCTTGACGCTTTTACCTCCACATTACCATAACTTGTTTTGCTTTTTCTCACCTGAACCTCACTATTCCCATATTATTTGTAAGCCCTCGGTTGTGACGGACATTATTGGTTGGAATGTGTGCGTTAGTACTTGAATTGTCTTTCATTTTTGTTGCATGCATGCTATGTAGGTCGCAGTTAGGTGAGTGACTGTCTTTCCTTCTCTCTTTTACATATAACATTCACCCTTTGCTTCATGAGAGAAGAGTGACCACGAGAGAGTCCGATTTTGTTGATCTTGCAAGGTCGATAGGTTGGCTATATTTCTGAACAGCTTATAACTCGTTTGCGTATTGACTGCTTAGCTATAACTGTTAGTTTTTTGTTGCATTAAATTGGTTCAAGTAGACAAGTTAAGCTAGTTCTGAGTTTTCATTTCCGTTCTATTAGTTGCATTTTAGTTTACTCGAGGTCGAGTAAAGGTTCGGTTTGGGGAGATTTGAGACGTGCATATTGTATAGCCTTTTTAGCCTATTTTAGCACGTATTTCTATGTATTTTTGTACTGTTTATATAGTATTATGCCCCGAATTGGCTACTTTGGTTCGTTTTGTCCGTTTTGTAGAAATGAACGCGAAAGTAGTGGAATCGTACCCTTTTTCGTCCTTTTTGCATGCATTTAGAGGAGACGGGATTTTCCAGAGTGAGATACTGCATTGGAAAGCGTAAAGGCACGGTTTACACGGTAGTCGGGCATGGATTTGAGCTGAATTGAAGACAGAAGACTCGATCGAGTGGTTTTGTTACTCGATCGAGTGGTTTCTACATCCTTGGTTGGTCGATCGAGTGCTTTTCTACTCGATCCAGAAGTGCTGTAAAGAGGGGTTACTCGATCGAGTACCTATTCTACTCGATCGAGTAGATTTTATGGAGTTTTGTTCGATCGAGTGGTTTTATTCCACTCGATCGAGTGGCTTCTACTGGCGTGGGCTTTAATTAGCCCGTGAATTTATTTAGCTTATGAACTTAGTTGTTTTTCTATTGAAGCATTACGTTACTAGGTTATTAGCATCTAATTTTTCCGACTATCCTTTTATCTATCATTCAAGACTGCGTACTATTCTCTCCTTCACTGTAACTCTATTTTGGGATTTATTTCGCTCGGATTTGATTGTTCTTTACGCCGGATTCGCACGATTGTAATCTCTTTCTCCTTTCTAAATAATAAACTTCATTTCATTTGCTTTAATTCTTCGTCTTGCTTTATTTACTTTTTGCCCTAATTTACTTTTTATGCAATTTAATCATCGTTTTAATATGTTGAATGCTGGTTATTTATCTGCTGTTAATTTTTATAGTATTAATAGCAATATGAGTAGCTACATCTAATTCATGTTGGGATAAGGGGATCTACGGTAGAAATGTGACAATGTAGTAAATAGTTTAGATGAGTTAATTGTGAGACTCTGTTACCATAGCAATTTAACTGTATCTTTACCGACTTAGTTGAGTGCACGCTTCTGAGTCACCCCTTTAATCTGGCTAAAATTAATCCTAGATCGAAAGATTGGACTAAATAGGCCTGCTATGAACAGTAGACTACCCTGACGAGGATGAAAGTTAAGTTAGTGGTAATTTGGGATAGAGAGTGGACCGAAAGGACCTTTCCATATCCGTCTCGCATTAATTTGTCTAACTTGTTCACAGTTGAGTCACTGGACTACCGTAGTGAACCGAAATCCTGACATGACCTTTCTCTATTTGATAGTTTAAATCTATTTTCCGCCTTTACTGCTCTTGTCTTTACCTCTCTTTTATTTAAACCTTCTAGTTTAGAAACCCAATTTAAACAACAACCCCCCCCCCCCCCATTTGTGACCAAAGAGACGGACTTCTACAGATATCTTGCCTCCCTGAGGAGATTGACCTGACTTCCCTAGCTATATAGTTAGTTTAGTTAGTTTATTTTTGATAGGTATACGACAGACGTATCAGTGCCTTGTTTCCACCTTTTTTTTCTTGCCATACTCCTTTGCTTAGTTACACCAATGAAAGATTGAAATCTTCAATTTCTAGTAATGCCCAAATCGATTTAGGATAAATGAAAGTTGCCTTGTATCCCAAAAATCGGTTCAAAACTTGAAGATTTTGGTGTTTGGATCACTTTTTGATGCTAAAGGAGTGATTATATTTTGTTTTCAGGAAGTTTGGATTTGATGTGGTTGATTTTGGTTGAGAAAATTTGTTTTTATTGATGGAGAGGATGAGGGTTTTGGGGTTTTGGGTAGTGTTTGTGTTTTGAAATAATGAAAATGAATGGGAAATGAGGGTTTAAAAGACCCGTTGGTTTTTTAAATGCAGAGGGAGACGAGCGGACCTAGTGTCGGGACGCTCGGATTCATCAAAAATTGGGTTCAGGTAAAGATGCCATGGGACGGGCGGATTGTAGGAAAGACGAGCGGATTCCTTGGCTGAGACGAGCGTCTTTGGCTTAGGACGCTCGGATTCCTTTCCAGTGAAAATCCCAAATTTTAGTAGTAAAAAGACGAGCATCTTTCCTGTTGAACGACCGTCCTAACTGACGCGAGTGGTTTCCTAGCTTGGACGCTCGGATTCTCAGTCAGACCCAAAATATAATTTCTGCAACTTCACAAGACGAGCGTCTTGTGACTTGGACGCTCGGGTTCTTTCAGGACGAGCGGATTGTCCCTCGGGCCGCTCGGATTCTTCCTTGACCACACAGATTCAGGTCCATCCGTGGGTACTTTGTAATCCGTGTCAATTCATTCTTCAATTCTCGTGTTTTTCATTGTAGGGGCACTACAAAGGCATGAATAGCCTAGACATTTGCTATCCCCACACTAAGGCAAAGCACTACACATCAATAAACTCATAATTTCCTCCCTCACTTCTCTCAAAATGATGAAAATCATGATCAAGGCATAAAAATGTAAATCCAAAGATGACAAAAATGCAATACAATAATTGAAATGCAAGTTAGGGAGTTAGAATATTTACAAATGGTGGTTTAGGGAGGACTCCACCAAACTCTCATCCAATGTGAGATGTCAATGGGGCATGTTCAAGGTGTTGTTGATGTTACTCAACACCTTGAAGAAGTAGTCGAAAGCTTGCTCATTATCATGATAAAGATCCTCAATGGACCTTTTCACTTGTTGTTCTCCATGATGGTCTTGGGCCATAGCATTACCAATATAAGGATTGAATATCTCTTCGAACTCATCATCCCAAAGACCGCATACTTCGTCTACTTGATCACTAAAAATGTTTTGAGTTGATAAAGACAACTCTCCTTCTTTCTTGTCTTGGCCAATGAGGCCTATTTCTTCACATGTCATGGGTAAGCTTTTTAAGCTCTCATTGTTGCAATTTCCTTGCTCTTCTGATGGAACATCATCCACTTTCTTTTTCCATTCAAATTCCAACTTCTTCCTATCATCTTTCCGGCTATAGTGATCAACCATAAAACATGGCTCATGCAATTGGGGAGCTCTCACAGTCTTGTCAAGATTGAAAGTGATGGTTTCATCTCCACTTCAAGGGTGAGCTCTCCATGCTTCGCATCGATCACCGCTCCCGCGGTGTGCGAGATTGGTCTTCCTAAGATAATAGGAATGTTGGAGTCTTCTTCCATGTCAACAATAACGAAATCCACCGGGATGAAGAATTTTCCAATTCGCAAGGGAACATCTTCCCATACCCCTAAAGGTGTCTTTTTTTATCTATCTTCCATTTGAAGCATGATGTTGGTGCATTTGAGTTCTCCCATTCCTAGCCTCTTGCTAACCGAATATGGCATGACACTAACACATGCCCCAAGGTCACATAAAGCTTTGTTGATTGTAGTGTCACCAATAGTGCATGGAATGGAGAAACTTCTCGGGTCCTTAAGCTTTGGAGGTGAACTCCCTTGAAGAATATCACTACTTACTTTAGTGAAAGCAATGGTCTCAATCTTCCGGATTGATTTCTTCTTTGTAAGAATATCCTTCATATACTTTGCATAGGCCGGAACGTGATTGATTAATTCCGTGAATGGAATCGAGACTTCTAAATTCTTCACAATCTCCATGAATTTTCCAAGTTGGTCATCAAACTTAGGCTTAGCTTGACGACTTGGAAAAGGAAGTCTAATCACAATGGGTTCCTTCTCTTTGGCCTTTTCTTCATTCTTCTTTGAAACTTCTTGATTGTTGGGTTCTTCTTCCCTAGAGTTTTGCACAACTCTTTCCTTGTCACTAGTCTCCACAATGTCATCCTCAACTTGCCTCTTTGGCTCTTCATATCTTGTACCACTCCTCAAGTGGATGGCACTAACCGATTCATCTCTTGGGGGATAACTTTGAGGTGGTAATTTCCCCTTTTGTCTTTGAGAGCTCGAAGATGCTAATTGAGTCATTTGGGATTCTAACATTTTTGTGTAGGCTGGGATGTTGTTGATGGTGATGTCTTTTGCTTGGCTATCTTTTTGCATTTGAGTGAAAAATTCTTGTTGATTCTTTTGCATTTGGAGGACCGCTTTTTGAACATCAAAACCTTGGTCATTTTGTTGATTGTATGGAGTTTGATTTTGGTAACCTTGGTTTCGTTGTAAAAGGGTCTTTGATTTTGGTTTCTCATTGGAGGTGGGGTGTATGTTGGTTGAGGGTTTTGAATATTTTGGCTTTTGTATGAGAGATTTGGATGGAATTTGGTGTTTTCATTGTAATAGTTTGAATAAGGGGTACCACTCTTGTATGCTTGAAAAGCATTCACTTGCTCACTTGTTCCCCTACATTCACTTTGGTCATATCCCAAAGTTCCACAATTCTCACATATTCCACTTGGAATTGATGAAGATGCCACCATGGCATTAACATGTTGCTTTGGTAATTTTGAGGCTTCTTCAAGTTTAGCCATAGCCTTCTCAAACTTGAAGTTCATGGTATCAATATGAGCACTAATTTGAGCACCCAATTGAGTAATAGCGTCCACTTCATGCTTTCCTCCTCTAGTAGCCTTGCGAGGTCTACTATATTGTGAGTTATGGACCGCCATTTCCTCAATCTTGTTCCAAGTTTGATTATCGTCAACTTCAGTGAACATACCATTTGATCCCATATGAATGTTTTGGGAGTCTTCATAAAAGCCATTCCAAAATTATTGTACCAAGAACCACTCGCTAAGTCCATGATGAGGACATGAGCGACAAGTTCCTTTGAATCGCTCCCAAACTTCATACAAAGATTCTTCGTCCCTTTGCTTAAAACCCGTGATTTGAGCTCTTAGCATGTTAGTCTTCTCCAGAGGGTAGAACTTTTTGTAGAAAGCAAGATCCAACTTCTTCCGAAAGTCGATTCCAAGAGTAGCCTTATCAAGGTTTTTTAACTATTGTTTCGCGGCACCAATTCGAGAAAAAGGAAATAAGACCCATCGAATTTGGTCTTGAGTCACTCCGGTTTGTGAAATCGCATCACAATAATCACAAAAAGTCTCCATGTGAGAATGAGGGTCTTCACTAGGCATCCCCCCAAATTGGCTTCTTTCGACTAATTGAATAAATGCGGATTTTGCAATGAAATTTCCTGTCAAGTGTTGTGGTGTGGGAGTACCATTGGGTAGGTTCTCCTCGGTTGGTACGGAATGTGTTGAAAACATAGGCATTGTGGGTTGATTTTGGGTTGGGTTCTCCTCACCTTCTCTTGCAAAAGTGTTGATGAACTCAATAGTATTTGGTTGAATATCTACAACCTCACCAATACCTCTCAAAGTATTTCTAGCAGGTCTTCTATTGGTTGTCAAAGTTCTCTCAATTTCGTGATCAATGGGTAACAAGTTACCTTGTGATCTTCTAGACATGAAAAATATCAAACAACTCGAAAACAATTAGAACAAACCTTGAGGAGTTTTACTTCCCCAAGGCAAAGAAAGACACAACTAATAACAATCAAAGAAAATAAAATCAAATTAACACCGTCCCCGGAAACGGCACCATTTTTGGTGGGACTATATTTTTCGGTTACTTGTCGTTAAGAGCACCTAGACCAAAACAATATTTATAACTTCACAAACTACTCTACTATTAGTAAAGAGGTAAGTAAAGGTCGGATCCCAAGGGACGGGTATTGATGTAGGATTTTCGATTGCAAGTAGTGGTGTCTAAGGGTGTTACAATTTGGGTTGAGATAAAAAGATCGCTAAACTAAATAACAATGTAAATAAACAAGCAAGATGATTAAGATGAGATGTACAGAATTGATTAAAAGCACTAGGGTGTCATGGGTTAATGGGGGATTCATGGGATTTTATCAAACAAACATGTTTTCAACTAGATGCAAGTAATTATTGTTGCGATGGGATCGAGTTAGTGTATATCTTACAATCCCTAGGAAGGTTTGGGTCCCGGAGCCGAATCGATTAGATTGTATAACACCTACAAGTCGACTTAATCCTCCCTACCCAACAATATGCATGGTCTAATCAGACTCGAGTTGGTTTATGTCTTACAAGTCTCATTGGAAAGATAAGTGATGGGTAAAAAATGCAAGGATTCATAGGCTCGCATTTTATCAAACATAACATGTGCATAAGTTGAAATCACAACAACCAAGCAAACTAAATATGAAAGCATATTAGATTAAGCATGATTCAATCCCCATGTTGGTTTTCCCATTAACCCTAGTTAAGGAAACTACTCACTTATTATCAAGTTTAACATGCTAACAAGGTTGTCAACCATATTAACAAAGCAAAACATGATGAATAAATGAAGATGATTAACAATAATTAAAAAGGTATTAAGAGAATTATACCTAATGATGATTCAAAAATAATAAGCAAAGAATAATAGAAGTACTTGATGAATGATTGGAAGGTTGTCAATCCTCCAAAATAAACCCTAAATAATCTTCAATTACCCAAAATAAATGATAAACAATAGAGAAATTAAGGAAATGAGATTTTTATTAATGCCTAATTAAAAGTTGATTATAAGATTAAAGAGAGATGAGAAGAACATATATTATATTAAGGATTGATGTCAATCTAATTAGTACAATGGGGTATTTATAGTGGGGATTAGGTACATAAATTAGGGTTACTAAGGGCTTAAATGACGATTAAGACCCTTAAGAAAAGTTGAGGAAATGCTCCTCTCGAAGAAAGATGCGAGTCTCCATTTTGCTAGTCTTTTAGAAATATGCGCATCCCGAGTAGAACAAGGAGAAGGCGTGTTGTACTAGATGACAATCCGAGAGGCTAAGGGGTCGGGATGAGCGGATTGTGGGGTTGGACGAGCGGATTGGAAGGTGGGACGCTCTGATTGTGGAGGTGTTGGACGAGCGGACTGGCTAGAGGGACGCCCGGATTGTGGAGGTTGAACGAGCGTCCCGATGCTGCGACGGCCGGATTCTAGTTCAGCAAGCTTTTTCTTCTTTTCTTCTTCCAACAATCCACTAGGATCTTGTCGGAGATGCAAGGATCGTCTTCATCATTGCCCATTATTTACAAAGGCCTTCTAGTCTTGTCTTCACTTTGGTGCTTGGTCATTGGATTCAATCAATTTAGCTCCATTTTCGCCATTAAAATGCAAGGTTTGCACGCCTCTCCTACCAAGGAAACAAAACCTCAAAGAATATGCAAAACAAAGCACTAAAGATAGTAAATGACCCAATTATGCACTAAAAAACATAGGAACGAGGCTAATTCGGGGACTAAATATGCTCAAATATTGGTGTCATCATTGCTCTCCAACCAAACAAAAATTCATGCATCATATAGTGTAGTGTAGTTTGCATAACTTGTTTATATGTCATATAGTTTGCATTTAGCGTAGAAATCATGCATTTTCATATAGCTTGCATAATTTTCTTTCGTATTGGCCATTGAGGACAATGCCCATACTAGTGTGGGGATGGGAAATTCTAACATGACTTTTAAAACAAAAATGATAAAAACTGAAAAATTTTGAAAATACAAAAACATGTCTTTTATTCCATAAAGCATAAAAACCATAAAAAATTGAAAAATTGAAAAACCCAAAAACATGTTCATTTCCTTTATAGTGTAGTCTTGTATATATTGTGTTTGTATATCCTTTGTCACATTGATCGACTACGCCACATCCGAGACATGAGAATATTGAAGACCGCATGGTATGATCTTTCCAATCTCCTTTTTCCTCTTTATGTGGATGACTATGTGGCTTTATTTTGATTGATGCGTTATAAACAATGTGATTATAGGAATTGCATTTAGATTATTTGGCATACTAGTTGGTAGAAACATATGCATTAGGTTGTATATATATGTTAGTTGCATCATGCCATATAATTGCATTTAGAAAACATTTTGTGAAAACATCTATTTGGGAAGCTTGACAAGTGTATATAAGCCCCTTGTAGATACTTTTTATTCTTATGACTTTGCTCATTAGAATACTTGTAAAACACCCTAGGATGTGTCATACTAGTACCCTTTGACCCATGGATTAAGGCCTAGTCAAGAGTATCTTGTGGTGTGATAACTCCTTGGCTACCGTTTATTCTAAGGTGACCATAGAAACCATGCAACCATCATCCATATTCTACCACATTTTTGTCATCGAAAAGGAAATGGGCACAAAAATTGTTCAAATTTGAGTTCAAGAAAAGAAAACAAAAGAAAAAGTTTGTAATTGCATCAAAAGAAAAGAGGAGTAACAAAAGTAAAAACTCCTATGCTTGAAATACAAGCACCCTCACTACAAATGGGGTGACTTTGAAAATGTTCAAAAGAAAATGCAAGAAAAAGTTAAAATTGTCAAGTATTGAAATACCAAACATCAAAAGAAATGGCAAAAAGAAAGTGTTCTCAAATGTCAAACGCCACAAGAAATTGGGGGGAAAACAACAACAAAAGCAAAATCCCATGTAAAACTCAAATACAAATGATCCCTTTATCCATCGAATCCACTTTTGTGCATGGTAGAGAGGGGAGGACCCTTCTTCTTGCCTAGGCAAGAAGGGGAATTCCGCGATCCTCCGGTGTTTCTAACACCATAGGGAGTCTACCCTTGATGACAGCATTTAACAATTGAGGACAAAGGTACCCTAGCTTTACACAACTTGGAGGTGATTTATTTGTATCCTTCTAGGCTTAGTAGTTTGAAGAAACCATATCTATGAAGGAGTGTGTACCCTTAGATTGCTTCCCTTGTAGATAATTTCCGCCACTTAGATGAGGAAAGTGGCTATTCATTTTTGTAGATGCATCCATTACTTGTTTTGTGTGCTTTAATGCTTGGATGTGTCGCCATTCTGGCAAGCCCCGCCTTGCCTTGCAAGAAGGCATCCTACCTCATGGTTGTCTTGTTGTGAGTTGAAGGGGCGGAGTGAGACCAGCTAATTATCTCACATCGGCTATATTAGTAGGTTAGTTTAAATAAGGGTCCTAGTTTTTGTCACCTCTTTACTCGGGACGATCAAAGGCTCGGTTTGGGGATGTTTGATGTGACTCATATGTGACTCGTTCCTATGCTTTATAGTGCATAATTGGGTCATTTACTATCTTTAGTTTCCCATTTTGCATATTCTTTGAGGAATTGTCCCCTTGGTAGGAAAGGAGTGCTAACCTTGCATTTACATAGCGAAATGGAGCTAAATTGATCGCATCTAATGACCAAGCATCAAAGAGAAGACATCACTAGAAGGCCTATGTAGATAATAAAGTAAATGGGCAATGACGAAAGGATCCTTGCATCCCCGGAATGATCCTCGCGGATTATGAAGGAAGAAAAAAGAGAAGCAGTCTGTCGTGGGATCCGAGCAGATCACAGACGATCCGAGCGTCTCCCAAACAAGACGCTCATCTTGCAGCCATAGGATTCGAGCGTCTTCCTGACCAATCTGCTCGGATAACAGTCCAGAGAGCCCGTGCCACTCCCCAAGATGCATGGATCGTGGCGAGACTAGCAAAACGGAGATGCTCATTTTCTTCGAGAGGAGCATTTTCTCAACTTTTCTTAAGGACTTAATAGTCATTAAGCCCTTAGTAACCCTAATCTTTGTACCTCATCTTTAGTATAAATACCCCATTGTACTACTTAGATTAGGATGCTCTCTTAATACTTTCTTAATCAAGTTCAAATCATTCCTTAATCTTGTAATCAACTTTTAATCTAGTCTTAATACAAATCTCAATACTTTTTTTTTTTTGCAAAAAGATCATCATTTCATTTCATTAATGAAAATAAATTAGAAATTTTGCAAATAATATCATAGTATACAACATTCCAACAATCTTAAGGACACAAACTATCCACCATTTTTATGGAAGAATTTGAGCACCTTTGAACATATACATTCGAATACTAACCACAAACTTTATTCGATTAATGACAATAGTGGCATAACTCTCTTTTTGCTGAAAAATCCGAGCATTTCTTTCCGTCCAAAGAGCATAAACAGCAGCTGAGACTGTAACTTTGAGCCAAATAATCCTCCAATTATGCATCCCCCCTTGTTGATGAATCCAACGTAGCACGGAAGTAAGAGCTTGAGATTGAGGAGACTGATTCATCCAAATCAGTATACCATTCCAAACTTCCTGAGAATAAGTACAACAAAAAAATGTGCTGATGATCCTCCTGAGCCTGTTTGCAGAGGACACAACGACTTGCTAGTTGAAATCCTCGAGTTTGAAGATTATTTATTGTTGCTAGTTTGCCGTGAACAACCAAAGAAGTGATGATCCTATGACTAGGCATAATTTTGGGATGTAACAAGACAGCATACCAATCCTCTTGAATAGGGGCATCCAGGAGAGAGTTATACAGAGAGCCTGTCTGAAGATGCTGATGTGAGCTGCAAGAGTGAAGTAAATGTTGAACAGCAGAAATGGAACCAACATTGGCAACCAGATATTCTCGAGCAGCTAAGATTCCCTTGAAACTAGAGGAGAGGTCAGGTTTAGGCAAAATTGTCCAAATATTCTCCTGCTTAAGAACATAAGACTGATGCCATTTAGCCCAAAGACCAGAGGGAGAATCTAGGAGCTTGTATACCCATTGAAGCAGCAAAGCAATGTTCCAAATTCTAATATGTTTAATGTTAAACCCACCCTTATCCCAGGGAGTACAAATGTGAGCCCAACTCTGAAAACCTAACCTTCGTTGCCCATCCTTGATGCCCTAGAAAAAATCTTTACAAATCCCATCGATTCTTTTAACCACCTCCTGAGGCAGAAAACAGCTAGAACTCCAGAAATTTTCCAAACCAAAAACCACAACATTAATAAGCTATGTCTTGCCAGCATAAGAAAGTAAATTAGATGACCAATGTTGAATAGATTATTGAATCTTAGTGACCAAAGGATCAAACATACTAACAACAAATCTGGATGTTCCCAAAGGCATACCAAGATACCTGAAGGGGACAAAACCCTCACTGGAACCAGTACTCTGAATAATTTGCAGCTTAAGGGCCTGAGAAACCCCTCCAAAGTATATATTGGTCTTATCAATATTAGCTTCCAGACCAGACAACCTTGCAAACTCAGCTAAAGTGTCTTTAACAGCCATTACAGAGGGAATATCTCCACTAGTAAAAACCATAAGATCATCAGCAAAGACCAAGTGAGTCAAATTGAGCTTACTAGATTTTGGATGGTAGGATACTTGAGGTTTTGAACAGAGCACTCTCGGAGATCTGGAGAGAATTTCCATACTCAATACTTAATCTTTCCTTAATTTCTCTATTGTTCTTCATTTATTTTGGGTAATTAGAAGATTATTTGGGTTTATTTGGAGGATTGACAACCTTCCATCAATCATCAAGTACTTCTATTATTCTTTGCTTTATTATTTGGAATCATCTTCATAGGTATAATTCTCTATTAACCTTGTTTAATTATTGTTAATCATTTTCATTTATTCATCATGTTTTGCTTTGCTAGTATGATTGACAACCTTGTTAGCATGTTAAACTCGATAATGAGTGAGTAGTTTCCTTAACTAGGGTTAATGGGAAATTAGGGGAAACCAACATGGGGATTTATTCATGCTTAATCTAATGTGTTTTCATAATTAATTTGCTTGCTTGTTGTGATTTCAACTTATGCACATGTTATGTTTGATGAAATGTGAGCCTATGAATCCTTGCATTTTTTTACCCGTCACCAATCTTTTCAATGAGACTTGTAAGCTTATACACCAACTCAAGTCTCATTAGACCATGCATATAGTTGGATAGGGAGGACTAAGTCGACTTGTAGGTGTTGTACAATCTAATCGATTCGGCTCCGGGACCCAAACCTTCTTAGGGATTGTAAGCTTATACACCAACTCAATCCCATCACAACAATAAGCGCTTGCATCTAGTAGAAAACATGTTTGTATGATCAACTCCCATGAATCCCCTATGGACCCATGACACCCTAGTGCTTTTAATCAATTGTTTACATCTCATTTTAATCACCTTGCTTGTTTTTATTACTTTGCTTTATATTGTTGATTAGTTTAGTTGATCTTCTATCTCAACCCAAATTGTGACACCCTAAGACACAACCATTTTCAATTGAAAATCCTACATCAATACCCGTTCCTTGGGATCCGACCTTTACTTACCTCTTTGCTAAGAGTAGTTTGTGAAGTTATAAATATTGTTTTTGTTAGGTAGCTTTTGACGACGAGTTATAAACCGACACCAATAGTCCTGCTGTACCGTTTGTGAACTTACAATCCATTAAGTTCTCAAACTTGTACTTAATAGATCTTACTTGTGTCATTACTTAACCAAGTAAAAGAGAAATTTTTTTAAAAGGTACACCTAATTCACCCCGTCCCCCTCTTAGGTTTTTATCGCTCTTAACTCTTCAGGAAAGAATTTATTAAATTAAAAAGTAAATTTCCTTGGAACAGATCAAAGGCTTTTGATAGTTTGTGATACAATATACATATTTGATTGTTATAAATCTTATATATCATCTTTACTGCTACAAACATCTAGGCCTTTTGAAACGATTTGCTACAATATTCTTGTTTAACTGTTACAAATGTTGTATGTTGTACTATAAATCCCATTTATTATTTCTGGAGTTACAATCTTCATTTCTAAGTGTTATAATTGTAGTTTATTAGCGTGGGAATCATCAAGCTGTAATCATTCAGGTCTTTTGATACCAGTTAAAATATGCATGTTGAATTGCTACAAATCTTTGTATATAGTGTTATAAATCACATTTTCTTCACAATATATATATATATATATATATATATATATATATATATATATATATATATATATATATATATATATATATATATACTATATAGTATTAGGATCATGTAAATCCACCTCTTACATGTGAGTCCATAAGTCTTCCTTAGAGCCTTTGGATGAGGAAGATGGAGGGTTGAGATTGGAAGCAAAAAAAAAGAGGATTAATGTCTAATTAAACACTTCCCCTCTCTACTTTACTAATCCATACTAATTAAATATTAATCCGCTATATAAGATTTATTTTTCCACCAACTTCTCTCTCATTCACACAATTTATTTCCCTACTCGCTCTCTAAAACCCAAATTAATTCAAAACACAAATAAATACTCTCATCCTAACAAAAAAAAATCAAATTATTTCACACACCACCACCCCACCCCACCCACCACACCGCCGCACACCCCACAACAACCACCGCCTCCCGCCACACCACCACAGCCCACACTCCCCACACAGCCGCACCACCACTCCACCCCACCCACCACACCGCCGCACACCCCACACCCCACAGCCACCACCGCACACACGACCACCACCTCATCTCCTTCCCTACCTCCACCCACGACGCCACCCTACTAGATCTGGCCACCACCTCCTCTCCTTCCTTACCTCAAGATTTGGTTTTTTCGTTCCCCTCTCCCTTTTCAGATCTGGTTTTTTTTTTATTATTATTATTATTATTAATATTATTATTATTATTATTATTTTCGTGTGTTATTCTCATGATTTGGTTTTTTCCTTCCCCTCTCCCTTTTCAGATCTGGTTTCGTGTTTTTTTTTTTATTATTTTCGTGTGTTATTGTTTTAGAATTAGTTTTGAAATATAAAACCAAATCTCTCCCTTTTCAGATCTGGTTTCGTTTTTTTTTTTTTTTTTTTAAAAAAAAAAATCGTGTGTTATTGTTTTTAAAATATAATTATGATTTTAATTTTTAGTTCTATAAAATGAGGAGGAAGATTTAAATAATTTTATGTTTATATTTTTTTTAAATCTCGTTTTATTATTATTATTTCAGATTTTGTATTTAAAATGTCTTATTCTTTAATGAGATTTTGTTTATTTTTTTGTCTTTTTACATGCATTTTTTTTTTTTTGGGTGTTAGTATGACATTAGGTTTGATTTTGGGTGTCTTGTTACATATCATTTTTTTTTTGGAGTAAAGTTGTGTTGGTGTTGTTGTGATGGTAGAGATTTGATTTTTTTTTTTAATGAAAAAGTTAGATCTAGTTTTAAAAGGTTAAACCTAGATCTTTTTTTTTTAAGATTACCTTTTTCTTTTAAAATTACACATTTTTTTTTTGGTGAAAATGTGAATATCATTAAAAGCAATCAAAATCCACCATACATCTTTCCAACCTACAATCAAGCTAAGCTATTGAACCTATTACATTGATTTTTTGTAGCCAAGCCATACACTTCAATCTCCCCTTACCAAAATCTCCTCTGTTCACTCTACATGTAACCAACTTCTGAACATTCTTCACAACACGAGTTAGTTGCGAAATGTACAGCTCCACTCTACACTTGTTCCTACATTCCCAAATGTGGTAAATAAGACCTGATATTGCTGCCATAACCACCTGCTTTTTCAGCAGAGAACAACATCTCCAACGAATGAGCCAAGCCATCACATCTCCCTGCCACTGGATCTGTAACCAGGCCTGCAATAGCAGCATGCACTGCAAGCTAAACGGGCATTCAAAAAACAGATGCCTGTGAGTTTCCAGTTGCAACCCACACAAGTAGCACAGTCTAGCAGTACAAATACCAAACTTATGCAGCCTATTTTGAGTTAAGAACCGCTGTTGAACAAAAATCCAAGTACTAAAATTATGCTTGGGCACACAAACTCTATTCCAAACCATAGGAACCCAATCCTTCTTTTGATATGGACCAAGTAACCAGGTATAACCCTTCTGAATAGAGTAGTTGCCATCCCACGCACCATTCAAAAAACCAGGCTTAAGTAAATCCTTAATCTTACAGATTTGTCTCCACGTCCAGCTGGTATTCTGAGAAGGCTCATATAACCACCAATCACATTGCTTTATATAAATGTGATGTACCCATTGAACCCAGAGACTCTCCTTTTTACTATGAATCCACCACGCATATTTGCCAATTAGAGCAACATTCCACAGATGACAATTAATTATACCCAAACCACCTTGCTCCTTAGGTAAGCAGCAGGTCTCCCAAGCCATAGAAGGAGAATGCTTATACTCTGCACTCCCTGCCCATAAGTAATTTCTGCAGATACTCTCCACCTTGTGAAGCACTCCTTTTGGTAACAGGAAAATCCTAGCCCAATACATATGCATCTGAGTTAGGACAGCTTTAACCAAAACTAGCCTCCCAGCATAGCTTAGGTGTTTAGCTCCCCATCCTCGAATCCTTGCTATAATCTTATCCACCACCCTACTGCAATCTGCAATACTCAGTCTTTTAGAAGAAATTGGCACACCCAAATATCTAAAAGGGAATTGCCCCAACTTAAACCCTGCAAGCCTGACAATTTTGGTAGCTAGATTGTCATTAACACCATTCAAATACACATCAGACTTAGTCTTATTCATGCATAATCCAGAAGCTTCAGAGAAAGTCATAAAAGCTCTCAGCATAATAGTGATAGAAGGAATATCAGCTCTGCAGAATAATAAGAGATCATATGCAAAGGCAAGGTGACTAAGCTTCAACCCCCTACAAAGAGAATGATATCTGAAATCAGGCTTCTCAGTAACAACCCTGAGAATCCTAGAAAAATACTCCAGGCAAAGAGTGAAAAGCAAGGGAGACATAGGATCCCCTTGCCTCAACCCCCGTTTACCTTTAAAATACCCAAACTGTGACCCATTCAAATAAATGGTGAATGAAGTTGTGGATACACACACCATAATCCACTGAATCATCTGCTCAGGGAACTCTAAGGCAATCAACATATCCCTAAGAAAAGCCCATTCAATGGAGTCATAGGCTTTTTTGAGATCAATTTTAAGCATTGCCCTAGGTGTGCAAGTTTTCCTCCCATAAAGCCTCACTAAATCTTGACAAATAAGAATATTGTCAACAATCTCTCTATCTTTAATAAAAGCACTTTGATTCATGCTAACAATATCCATCAGAACTCCAGAAAGCCTGCTACAAATGATCTTGGAAATGTATTTGTATATGACATTACAGCAAGCAATGGGACGAAAGTCATGGACTGAGGAAGGACAATCCATCTTTGGAATAAGAGTGAGCACAGTGGCATTAACTTGTCAGAATAAGTCTACGTAACTAAAAATTCCTTTACGAATTAACCACATCACCTCCAATGATGTCATAAGCATCTCGGAAAAACCCAGCAAAGTAACCGTCTGGACCAGGAGCTTTCTCCACTGGAATAGAGAAGAGAACTTCCCTAATCTCAGCATCAGTGACCTGCTTAACCATCCCTCTGACATGCTCAGAACTCACTACCCTGCCAGTTTTAACATAAAATTACACTTTTCTCCATTAAAATTGCACTTTTTTCTGTTAAAATTACACTTTTTGTTGTTGTTAGAATTACACTTTTTTTTTTGTTAAAATTACACTTTTCTCCATTAAAATTACACTTTTTCTGTTAAAATTATACTTTTTTTTTTACTAGAATAATACTTTTTTCGGCTAAAATTACACTTTTTCTGCTTAAATTACACTTTTTTCTGCTAAAATTACACTTTTCTCCGCTAAAATTACACTTTTTTCTGTTAAAATTATACTTTTTTCTGCTAGAATAACACTTTGTTCGGCTAAAATTACACTTTTTTCTGCTAAAATTACACTTTTCTCCGTTAAAATTATACTTTTTTTCTGTTAAAATTATACTTTTTTTTGCTAGAATAACACTTTTTTCGGCTAAAATTACACTTTTTCTGCTACAATTACACTTACTTCTATTGGACTAATGTTGCACTCTCAATGGACTTGGTCATATTCTCATATTCTCATTGGACTAATGTTACACTCTCAATGGACTAAAATTACATTCTCAGTGGACTGAAATTATACTTTTCTGGACTAAAATTACACTTTTCTGGACTAAAATTACATTCTCCTTGACTAAAATAACAATCTCATTGGACTGAAATTACACTTACCTGTACTAAAATAACACTTTTTGTAGGTAAAATAACACTCGTAAAATGCTAAATTACAATAACTTGTGATAAAATTACAAAAATTCAAAATATTATTCGTTAAAATCAGTCGGAAAAGATTGAACTTAAACTTGTAAAACGCAAAATTCTCGTAAATATTCCTTAAAATTACACTTTTTGCTGTTAGAATTACACTCGAAAAATCCTAAAATGTTGAAAACTTGTCTCGAAAAAAAACGAAAAAAACCGAAATAGGAAAAATGTTAACAAAATTTTCATAAACTTTGAAGTATAAGACAAAATATGGTGTTAATTGTGTATGATAATGAATTAGTGAATGTATTATTAAAACTAGAGAGAGAAGTAAATTAATTAGTGTTAAGTGTGTTTCTTGCTTTCAATCTCAACCTTCCACCATGCATGATCCAAGGGTTATGGGAGGGACTTATGGACTCAAAAGATATAAGGGACTTATTTGAACTTGACACTATATATATATATATATATATATGAGATCAAAAGAGTCCACCTTAATTCATTGAGTCCATAAGTCCCTTTTAGAGCCTTTAGATTGTTAGTATGCATGGCTAAGATTACACCAAAAAGCAACTTATAAGATGGGTAGACTTACTGTGTAAACTTACTATGTTGACTTACTGTGTAAACTCTACATTTGTTAGTCCATCAGTCACTTACACGTTATTCCACTTCCCTCCACTCTCTCATACAACTAATTCTCTAATAGTTTCAAAAACCGTCCTAATTCCTCTCTTTCATTTCTGCATTTATTCATCTTTCTTTACCACATTTCCTTACCAGATACAACAGATTCATTTCTGCTCTCTTTTTATTCTCAATCAAGTTATTCAGCATTTAATTTCATCCTTAACCGAATTTGGAGGTAATTCTTTGATCATCCTTGAGTCCTCTCCTTGTTCTATTTTTTGAATTTGTAAATCTTTGATTATCCATGAGTCTTCATTGTTATATACGTGTTTCATTCTTTTGTTATTATTTCATTCTTCAGTAATTATTTTGTTATTACTAAGAATATTTTTTTGGAATTATTAAGTCATTTATATTCTATTGATTATCCATAAACATCTTAATTAATTAGTATGCTTGAATTTAATTTTAAGTTTGTCAGATTTATTAAAAAAAGTATCAATTGTTAGGTTCATATACCCTTATTAGATTTTTCTAATGGTTATCTAAATAAATTGTTGATATAGAACTAGTGGATCTAGTTGCATGCATAAGAAAATAAAAGAGGTAAGGAGGAAAACAATGTTCCTTACAATGTTAAATGGTTCGAAATGGGCACAAGAAAGTTCTCCTACCTTCACTTGTTCTTGAGCTATGAATAATAGGATGATCCTCCAAAGTTTCAAGCTAGAAACTCTCCTTTCAATTGCACCCAAGACATTCCCATAACACTAATTCATATTCTAACTAGGTATTATAAATTAGTAACCTTAAATTTCGATCTAATATAATTTTATTACTACTATAGTAACATTTGGTATTATTTGATCTAGAACAATATTTTTGAGCTTCTAAAACCATTTTTAGAGTGAGAAGAAAAAAAGGATACACAAGACAATTTTTTGGTGTAAAAATTGGTTGAATGAAAAATTAGAGCCAAGCTCTTATTTTAGAAGGAGGGGGTCGGTTTTGGAGGCCAAAGAAGGCTAATGCATGGCCTTTACTTTTCCTTTTGTTCTTCACAATAAAATAGGTGTAAGGCTACTTAGTATTAGGTTATCATTGTGTCTCTATTTAACAATTAAATAAAAAACAACCACTAACACATAAGTCCCTCCATTTTTTTCGGTCATTATAGATAAAATGGACTTCTATTTTATTTTGTCAATTTGTCATTTGTCACACAATATGTCACATGTAGCATGTAACATGCCATTAATTAATTTAATGCATATTTATCAAATAAATATAACTATATACATTAAATAAATTACATATAACAAACTGTCTAGTAATTCTTGATCACATAGATAAAATGGGTCATATAATTATAATTCACAATATTTTGCAAATATAATTAATCAATTATTCTTAATTTAATTGTTTCACAAACAACAACGAATTTTAGTAATAAAATATTTTAATTACTAAAATAAATCTTATTTAATCAAATTATAATAAGATATCAATATTCTCTCTCACAAATGAATTGTTCAATTTAAAGAATTGATCAACTTGTATCGATATACAATTGATCAACTTATCTATTAAGGGAATTGTCCTATAGGTGTGTGAAAGATCATAGATCCATATTAGACTCTCTAATAAAAATTATATTATATCATAATTTATCATTTTAGGTGATCTATGTAACATGCATGCAAATATAAAAGCATAAAAATAAAAGTTAAGGAAAAATAATTTCCTTACATAGATTTTTATAGTAAGATGGGCACAATCAAGATCTCCTACCTTGATTGTTCTTGAGCTTATAACAAAAGGATGATCCTCCTAACAAATCTTCAAAGAGAAGATCTCCTAACAATGTGCACCCAAGAACAAATCACCCAAATAATCTTACAAATATTAACTAGATATTTGTAAAACTTAACCTTGATAATATTTGTAATATTACTAACACTCTTAGTAATAATATTTTGATTACTAACTCTTAGTAAATGATGTATAATAATTTTAGAGAGAAATACCAACAAGATTTATTCACATGCAAAATAGTGTACAAGTAAAGTAGTGTAAAAATGAACAAAACTTGGAGTATATAGGAGGAAGTGGCGGGTGGAGTGTAGTAGTGGAGTGTAGGATTCATTTTCCTTATTTTATTGTCCAACACATTATGACACACATAATGATCACATGACAATTATGGAAGAAAAATAAGCAAAGTGTAATGATCATGATCATCCCTTACACTCCATTTACACGGTCCAATATCCCATTTACGGGTCCATTTTGGTTCTTATATTTGTCGCACAAATACGTGTAAATTTTATTTAAACATCGTTTCATGTTTAAATGCTTCTAATTAATTTCGTCCAAATCACTCCGTAGATATAAGTGTACCGCTACACATATTATTTACGTACTAATATTAATCACATTAATCAATTAGTACAATTTTAGTGAATTAACAATTAATTAACTAAAACCCGTCTCCCACGATTTATTATTCAATTATCGCATAATTAAATAATAACTGTCGTGCCTCAAGTTCGCAACTCAAAATCTCTCTAAAATCTCTCTAAAATAATCGACTAATCTTTTAATCTATGAATCAAGGGACTAAATAAATTGTATCTCATACAATTAATTAGTTGTCAATTGGGGTTCGTTCCTTTAGGTGTGACCGAACGGGGTCAGTTTATCACCGACGTCTAACGACAATAACGTCAACTTCTAGTCAGCCAACCGTTATCGATTTACGTTAATCAACTGACGAGGATCAAATAATTAAATATCTGATGATATTCCTTTAATGAGATTTATTATGTAAACGCATTATTGTGGAGGACACTAACTCCAACAATCTCCCACTTGTCCGACACAAGGTGTGCACTACCAATTCTCTTGTCCGTTTTAATCTCCCACTCAATGCAAGGTGTCTTTCAGGTCGCACTTGCACATGAACATATCGCGAGTGGTTTTCTCGATCGGGAGTGTCATTACCTGACCGGAAAAATCTGTCACAGATTACTTCCGAGCGTGGATACGCATTTGTAGTTATTAACTCCTCGAGTGGCCTTGAGATATAGTTACCCAACGTGGGTGGACAATTCCTGTATGCCCTATATATCCTATTGCACAATACAGATCACCATGACCTAGTAAATGCCCTTAGGCCTCCTTTCATGGCATGACCTAGGACAAAGACCAAAGTCACTCGAAAACTGCACTTGCTCAGATAATAGTCTCCAGTCAAAAGTATCGACTCATAGGAACATCTTAGAGATCCCTGCCACGACCAGGCGTCTATAATAGAACTTAGGGACTCTGTAAATGGTCACTGTCCGGCAAAGTGTCACACACTCTGCCTATGTAATCGACTAGTCATCACGTATGACCTTATAGTGTTGAACAACCATCAATCGACTTACAATATAGTCACTTCGAGACGTCGCCTCATTAAGTGACTAGGGACAAAATACAATGTTCATCTTGTTCACTTGAATAGTGTTCAACATTGTCTCCACAACTTATTCAGATAAACAAGGTATTCAATATTTTCAGTCAAACTGAATAATTGAGTTCTTAAAGAAACTCTAACAATGCATGCGATCATCACTTATGTAAATATCAATACTCTATCCAATATTTACATAACGATCTTTAGCAATTAAGGTATACTCCTCAATTCACATTGAGATGACATAATCATCATGTCAACCTTATGCCAACGGCTTTGGTTAGAGGATTAGCAATAGTTGCATCACTCTAATTTTCATTGCTATTTCCCTTTGTTCTATGTAATCTTTTCATCACATATAACCTTTCTAAGTACATGTCTAAAAAAGTTTTTAGACTATGGTTCTAAAGCCAGTCAAACACTCCCACTGTTTTCACAGTCTCTTGGGAGACGATATTCGGCTAACAGAACTACTCTAGTCCCATTAAATTCCGGTTATCAACTATCTCTCTTACAACATCGGATGTTGTAATGTACTTAGATTTCGTTCATGATTTGTACGTATAACACTTATACATAGACATCCTTCATATGACATCTTCTATGTATGAATCTTCATACATATTTGCTTTATGCATGTATAACTTTTTATACATATATGTATAACTTCTTATACATATTATTCTTTATGCACATAGCACTCTTACATGCTAACCATTCCTTAACGAGGCCCATAACATCTTATAAGCATAGGAATGATTCCTCCAAACAACAAGAGTAAATTCTCAGTGCTTCTCAAGTATTCAAGGTTGCTCTTGATAATTATCTAGTGACACTCACTAGGAAATGATTGGTAATGACTTCTCATATTCTCAATATGATAAGTCCTGACGAGAGCAGCTTTTAGCATATTTAATAGATCCTGCAGCGGAAGCAAAAAGATCATATTAATTGTTCAACAACTTGAACGAGTCAAGAATATTATCACATAAGTCTCTTGACTAAGATGCTAATATCCTTGGAGATCTATCTCATTAGATCCGGATATTTAAGATGCGCCATGATACTCTCAAGTATTCACCCGAGAATATTTCTAGTTACTAATATGTCAAACACATATTTTAGACTAAGAAATATCACCTTAGCTACATTTCTAGTCAATAATATGTCAAGCACATATTTTATACTAAGAAACTCACTTTAGCTCCCACTAAACTCTATGTATCATCATGTTATCTTGACACTCGAGTAATACCGTTTTGATAGACTATATGATTGAACCCAAAGTTCCAACTCTTTAACGTATATAGGTATATAGATCACAAAAGGGATCTTTCAAGCATGTTAGGCATCTTAACATTGACAAGATCAACAAGACTTCTCCCAATGAGAATGTTTCGTTATTCTTTTGCCGAATCTCATCCTCATGAGAGGCTATATTGCTAAGAATATACGAATTGATAAAGGCATTTGGGTTGTCACAAACTCTCTATAACCAACCCAAATTTTAAACATCTTATGTAACCTTTACGACAAGATCAAGGTAACCTACCAAAGTATTCACCTTAAATCAAGTCTCTAAAACATCTCGTGTTTCCTTCCTTATCACATCGTGTGCAAGGAGATCAATTCGAATTGCATGGTGACACGCCATCACATAGAGTTCATACTATAGAAAAGCCTTTGATGAGGATTTAAGATTCGTCACTATTGAAAAGTAACGCAATATTATCGCAAAATTATCTCCTTATAACCACTGAGCCACAATAAAGAACGTCTTCTTGCATTATACTCAGTTTGTGGGTCTTGGACTTCTGTAAGTTCAAAATTTCTCCCACTCTGTCATCCGGAAAATGAAAATCTTTCTGGAAAGACAGTATTATGAGCCACAAAATCTTTGTTCTCTTTTGGAGGAGTAAAAACCAAGTGGTTTAATTTTGGATAACCCTTACAAATACACAAATTGGTTCTGAACATAAACATTTATAATCCCAAATGTGTAAAAAGACAAGCTAGGGACTCTCCCTATCCATATCTCATATGGTGTTATTTAGGCAATTATAGTCGGGTTTAAAACTTTTAGTGAGAAAATAGCTTACAAAAATTGCGAAAAACCTCAAACTATATCTCATAAAGTTCGGTTTATATACTTGACTACACCATACTCTATGGTGTCCCAAGGAGAAAGTATTATGTGAACTGGTTCACAATCTTCTTAGTGATTATCAAGGTCATTACTTGATATTACCCATTTGATCTTCAAAGTCATTACTTTGAAACTTCCGATCAACATCTTGATCTTGACGTGCTTTTGGTTTACTACTTCATTTTGAAAATATTCCACGTTTCAAAAATCACTTTTATGTCTTATTAAATAGATATGAGGTTTTCATATCTACTTAACATTACGGTAAAAGGAACAAAGTATATATATAACCAACTATCGGCCTTAAGCATCCTTATGTATATGGTCAATCACCTCACTATTGTGTTTCTTTTCTGCAAAAGAAAACATAATTTATGCACACACACCATAAGATTTTCAATTAAATGGTTGTTCGATGTGCTTATCGTTTATTCATTTAAACGAATTTACTTGAGGTTTGATCAATTGGGTTCACCAGATTAGAGACTTTAAAATCTACAAGATAGTATAACATTTAGTTTTCGTGAAGAATATAAAATTCCTCTAACTTAAGTGGTCTAAGCCAACCACCAAGTTATCATAGGAGTAGGTACAACCTTTTGTTTTAAATCACATGAGTGATGCCTTCTATGTATAAACATAGATGATTACAGTCTTTTAAAACCAAATTTAGGTACATTTGTCCTTATCGAAATCACTGCTACTCTAGCACCATTTCGATTAAAAAAAATGTCCTATGCTAGACGTCTTACGTTTTATCAATTCATGTAAATTTCCTTGCAAAGAAATGATCCATACTTGGTATCTCATACCAAGATAGTGGAACTAGCCTATCCATTGAGTAGATCTCTCTTTCAACTTTGTTCTATCGCATACATCTAGGGTTACTTCTTCTTAACTCCCACTCACTTTCACATTCCTCTTTGCTTCAACAAGCAAAAATGAATCTCATGAAGACCTCTCTTCATGTCATTCCTGATATTTTATACACTTAGTAAGAGTGAATTACTATAAAGTGAGTGCAACATGTGGCAAAATCTCAACTTCTTGCGAAATTGGACTACCTAACCGTTCAATTGTTATCATATTCCTAAACCCTTTAGCGTATAAACAATCGATTTGGCCTTTCTCGAAGTGAGCCATTTGACGGTATCATATTGGAGTATTATAAGTGTTTTTGAAAACTCTTTTCGCAAACTTTTGAATTACACTAGAGTAATTAAAACTAATATGTCATCATCATGACGGAGGTGTCACTTCCGAAATCAAGACTCTCTTGATAAAATGTGACTTCCTTTTAAACTCGTAATATGAGTTTGCAACATGAAACCTCTTTTTAATATGTATGGACATTAATTAAGTTGTATAATAACCGCAAAAATCGTTGTAAGCTTATGTAGGTGAATTGGTAAATAATGTTACCAATCATTAATTCCTCCAAAGAAACCGCTTTCTATGAAAGAATAAAAAAGTATAACAATAAATAAAGAAAGGAGGATGAAGTGCGCGATGCCATACATTTATGAGAATGAACAAAAAATAGGAAAAATTAACATTCAATGTTTTAATTTTACTTGTGAAACATCTTTAACAAGTTTTAACATTTATATAATGATCTCTCACTAAATTATATAAATGATTCCAAGACCCAAATATTAAACAAAAATGAGCATCGCTTGGGTGAAACATCCCATAATTGTGTAAATTTGGTATGCCATATTGACTAATTCTACCTCTAGAACTCTTGGTCGACGAATTTCCTTAAATCCATCTACTAGCCCCGGAACACAAGACCATCTTATATCCCATTGAGTCCAACCAATTTTGGCGTGTGATAACCGCTTACCACCCTACTTACTCAAGGTAAAAAGAGAACACCCCGCTTGGGCGAGCGTGGCTCTAATGAACAAGAGATTCATAGGTGTTACTAATTGGTAAGGCTAATCTAAATTTTAGTTATGTGAGAGATCTTGTCAATTTAGTCGTAAATTCCCTATAAGTGAACTAAGTTAGCGAATGTAAATGACGTGAAATGACAATCGCGAAGATAAAATGCATGTGAATGACGATTTTGGCATGCGCTAAACATAAAAACAAGCAAACAAGTAAGCATATGAATAAATCCTAGTATGGCCACCTAGTTAACAAAAACTAGATTATTACATTTCGGAAACCAACTCCTTGGTCCCTTGCCTCTTCATCCAAAAGGGGCTCCTTCTTGTGGAATTTGGAACACCTTTCAAAAATAGACTCCGTCTCGATGTAATCCGTCTTTTGGAAACGCCAGTAAGAATAACTATTACAATTGAATTACATATGTATTCCTATTATACATTAATTAATAAGATAAATAAAACTATTAATTAATTACAAACCGACGATACGAGATCGTATTTAATTTACAAACAAATCGCTATTCCCATTCATTTCGGGTAATAACGATTAAAATTATACTAGGCCATACTAGGTACAACAAGATAAATACTTTAAATAAATGACAATAATTCATTCAACTTAAATAAATATGCTTAAAATGCTATAAAATGATGCCAAAATCGCCCTATCCATCAATCGTTGGTATCCATCTCGGTGTTTGTGGATTTAATCGATTTTTAACATGTAAAAATCAATAATCAACTCTCAAATCTCATTTAAGTCCAAAATAATTGTCCAAACTGTTTTGAACCTCAAAATTAGTCCTCACTAATTTTATGATAAATAATTAGTTTTATTTGGTGATATTTTGCTAATTTAATCGGTAAAGTCATAATTTTTTAGTAAAAATCCAAAATAATTGAAACATTATCCAAAAAATTAAAACAAATATTTTAAGTATTCTGGAACACTTCCAAGAACACCAAAATGTCAGAAAAATTGCCCCAAAAATCCGGATAAAATTTATGAAGAAAAAGATCGATATTTATTGGTTTTTAACCACTAAAACCAATAAAAATCAAAACAAGGTGAAAACACATTTTAAAATTCACTTTTAACATTTAAATAATATTTTAAAATGTACATAAATTTATCATGGGCAGGAACAAATATTTCGAAATTATGATTAATTTATTTCACTTTTATCGACTTTTATCTCATAAAATCAATAAACATGCAAAAATTCAAACCAACCTTCAAACTTTTGCATACAATCAGTATAAAACATGCATAAAACACCATAAAAATTCCATAGCCCGAATCATCTATTAACTATTTTTAGTCAATTTATAACTAAAATACGGCATTTTGACTCGGTTTTCTACCAAAAATCATTAAAAATATCAAAATAACTTCATAAATCACCAAACTTTACCACAAATCTTTTGAGATCAGTAGGTGTGCACGCCCCAATAATTTATTAATATGCTTAAAGTCAACATGCAAATTACAAGCCTAAGCTCTGATACCACTTGAAAGATCATAGATCCATATTAGACTCTCTAGTAAAAATTAAATTATCTCATAATTTATCATTTTAGGTGATCTATGTTACATGCATGCAAATATAAAAGCATAAAAATGAAAGTTAAGGAAAAACAATTTCCTTACATAGATTTTTATGGTAATATGGGCACAATAAAGATCTCCTACCTTGATTGTTCTTGAGCTTATAACAAAAGGATGATCCTCCTAACAAATCTTCAAAGAGAAGATCTCCTAACAATGTGCACCCAAGAACAAATCACCCAAATAATCTTACAAATATTAACTAGATATTTGTAAAACTTAACCTTGATAATATTTGTAATATTACTAACACTCTTAGTAATAATATTTTGATTACTAACTCTTAGTAAATGATGTATAATAATTTTAGAGAGAAATACCAACAAGTTTTATTCACATGCAAAATAGTGTACAAGTAAAGTAGTGTAAAAATGAACAAAACTTGGAGTATATAGGAGGAAGTGGCGGGTGGAGGGTAATAGTGGAGTGTAGGATTAATTTTCCTTATTTTATTGTCCAACACATTATGACACACATAATGATCACATGACAATTATGGAAGAAAAATAAGCAAAGTGTAATGATCATGATCATCCATTACACTCCATTTACACGGTCCAATGTCCCATTTACGGGTCCATTTTGGTTCTTATATTTGTCGCACAAATACGTGTAAATTTTATTTAAACATCGTTTCATGTTTAAATGCTTCCAATTAATTTCGTCCAAATCACTCCGTAAATATACGTTTACCGCTACACATATTGTTTACGTACTAATATTAATCACATTAATCAATTAGTACAATTTTAGTGAATTAACAATTAATTAACTAGAACCCGTCTCCCACAATTTATTATTCAATTATCGCATAATTAAATAATAACTGTCGTGCCTCAAGTTCGCAACTCGAAATCTCTCTAAAATAATCGACTAACCTTTTAGTCTACGAATCAAGGGACTAAATAAATTGTATCTCATACAATTAATTAGTTGTCAATTGGGGTTCGTTCCTTTAGGTGTGACCGAAAGGGGTCAGTTGATCACCGCCGTCTCACGACAATAACGTCAAACTCTAGTCAGCCAACCGTTATCGATTTACGTTAATCAACTGGCGAGGATCAAATAATTAAATATCTGATGATATTCCTTTAATGATATTTATTATGTAAACGCACTATTGTGGAGGACACTACCTCCAACAGTGTGATCTTAAGGGATCTACTGATCACCACCGTCAAACGACAGTAATGTCAAACTCTATTTAGCCAATCATTACCGATTAATGTTTATCAGTTGACTATATAATAAATCATCCCTTACGTATTCTTATTATAAGATTGAATTATGATGTTTAATCATGTGATCGGACTATTGTTGAGGACACTTACTCCAACAATCTCCCACTTGTCCGAGACAAGTGTGCGTCACCAATTCTCTTATTCTATTACAATCTCCCACTCAATGCAAGGTGTCTTGCAGGTCGTACTTGCATTTGATCATATCTTGAGTGGTTTCCTCGATCTGGAGAGTAACTGTCTAACTAGAATTATCTACCGTAGATACCTTTCGAGCGTAGCCACGCATTTTCAATTCACTACTCCTCGAGTGGCCCTGAAATTTTAGATAACCCTGACAAGGGGGTGGACAATTCCTATCGCACTATTCCCTTCGTATAGCCACAGTTCATCATGACCCAAAAGATACCCATTTGACGTCAGTTACGACAGACGTAGAGCATAAATTAAAGCCAATCAGAAACTATGCCAACCTAGGCGAACAGTCTTTAGTCAAAGAATCAACTCAAAAGAATACTATAGTAGCTCTTGCCAGGACCAGGCTTTATAAAAATTAATAGAACTCTATAAGCAGTCACTTCCCGACAGAGTGTCCCATACAGTCTGCCTATATGATCGACTAGTCATCCCTTATGACCCTATGGTACTTGAACTTGCCATCAATCACATCACACTCTAGTTCTTCTAGACGTCACCTCATATAAGCAACTAGGGGCCAATACTATGTTAATCCAGTTCACTTTAATAGGGTTCAAAGTTGTCCATACAACCTATTTGGATATAACAAAGTAATAAAAGAGTTTAATATAACTATTGTCCTCAAGCATTGTCACATATGTAAAATTGATAACATATCAATTACTTCATAATCTATAATCCATACTTAATATTGTATATAACTATATATCTCAACTCAATTGAAATGGCATAACTTATCATGCTTAGCCTATGAAAAAGCCTTGGTTAGCAAGTTTTAGCAATACTTTGCACTTTCCCTAACCTTACTATATACTATTTCCCATTCTTGTGAATAATATTGTATTATAAGAACTTCTTTGAGTTCGTGTCAAGATCCAATCTGGACATATGCTCTCTTGCCTTTGAATAACTCCCACTGTCCTCACAGTGTGTAGGGATAAGACTTTCGGTTATTGGAACGAACTACCATAGTTCCTCCAGATCATAAAACTGAATCCTAATATCATCCCTCCTTCTTGCATATCTTATTATCGCAAGTGTACTCAATTTTTGTTGTGTATATCTCATTGTTCAATTGCCTACGATGTTCCTAGCAATTATCCTCCTTAAATAATATAGCCAAGATGGTTCTCTAACCATCCTTATGTGTTTAGAATATGGTTTTGTGCAACTCCTTGCACATAAATCCATCTCATTTCTAAATGCTCGGCTTCATTTCTTTATTAGTTTCCTAAGTACTAACCAATGAACTATATGGCTATATGGAGACTTCTCTCAAGGATTCGATTTATAACTTCTCGTAATACTCCAAGTGTATGAAGTTTAAGAATGGTGATACATGTTTGCGTAACGAATTAATACCAAACCGGAAGCATGTGGATTCAATTTCTACATGTTCAATACTTTTGAACTTGTCAAGATTCTTATTATCATAAGAATATTTGATACGTCTGTCGTATACCTATAAAAAATAATGTAACTAAACTAACTATATAGCTAGGAAAGTCAGGTCGATCTCCCCAGGGAGGCAAGATATCTGTAAAAGTCCGTCTTTTTGGTCACAAATGGGAGGGTTGTTTGAATTGTTTTCTAAACTAAAGGTTTAAAGGAAGAGAAGTAGAGAGAAGAGCAGTAAAAGCAGGAGAATAGATTTAAACTATCAAATAGAGAGAGGTCATGTCAGGATTTCGGTTCACTACGGTAGTCCAGTGACTCAACTGTAAACAACTTAGACAAACTAATGCGAGACAGATATGGAAAGGTCCTTTCGGTCCACTTTCTATCCTAAATTACCACTAACTTAACTTTCATCCTCGTCAGGGTAGTCTACTGTTCATAGCAGGCCTATTTAGTCCAATCTTTTGATCTAGGATTAGTTTTAGCCAGATTAAAGGGATGACTCAGAAGCGTCCACTCAACTAAGTCGGTAAAATACAATTAAATTGCTATGGTGACAGAATCTCACAATTAACTCATCTAAACTATTTACTACATCGTCACATTTCTACCGTAGATCCCCTAATCCCAACATGAAAGAAGTTTAGCTACTCATATCGCTAATTAAACTATCAAAACTAACAAAGAGATAAATAACCAGCATTCAACATACTAAAACAATGATTAAATCGCATAAAAAGTAAATTAGGGCAGAAAGTAAATGATGCAAGGCAAGAAATTAAAGCAAGTAAAAGAGAGATTATTATTAAGAAAAGAGAAAGGGATTACAATCGTGCGAATCCGGCGTAAAGAACACAAAATCTGAGCAAAACAATCCCGAGAACAAAGTTACAGAGAAAGGGAAAATGTAACGTAATAAGTTTTCTGTCAAAACTAAACTGAATGATTGATAAGATAAAATATGATGTGAATGACCTAGTTAACGTAAGTTTAAATAGAAAACAAAATAAGTCCAAAAGCTAAAACAAGCTTACGGGCTAATTAAAGCCCACGCCAGCAGAAACTACTCGATCGAGTAGAATAAATTCACTCGATCGAGCAAAACACCAGAACATCTACTCGATCGAGTAGAATAGTTACTCGATCGAGTAACCCTCTTTTCAGCACCTCTCGATCGAGCATAATAACCACTCGATCGATCAAACAGGGCCATAGAAACTGCTCGATCGAGTAATAATACCACTCGATCGAGTCTTCTTCCTTCAAATCAGCCCAATCTCGTCACCGACTGTCTCGTAAACCGTGCCTTCACGCTTCCCAATGCAGTATCTCACTCAGGAAAATCCCGTCTCCGCTAAATGCATGCAAAAAGGACAAAAAAGGGTACGATTCCACTACTTTCGCGTTCATTTCTACAAAATGGACAAAACGAACCAAAGTAGCCAATTCGGGGCATAATACTATAAAAATAGTACAAAAATGAATAGAAATACGTGCTGAAATAGGCTAAAAAGACTATATAATATGCTTGTATCAAATCTCTCAAAACCGAACCTTTACTCGTCCTCGAGTAAACTAAAATGCAACTAATGGAACGGAAATGAAAACTCAGAGCTAGCTTAACTTGTCTACTTGAACCAATTTAATGCAACAAAAACTAACAGTTAAAGCTAAGCAGTCAATACGCAAACGAGTTATAAGTCATTCGAAATATAGCCAACCTATCGACCTTGCAAGACCAACAAAATCGGACTCTCTCGTGGTCACTCTTCTCTCATGAAGCAAAGGGTGAATGTTATATGTAAAAGAGAGAAGAAAAGGCAGTCACTCACCTAACTGCGACCTACATAGCATGCATGCAACAAAAATGAAAGTCAATTCAAGTACTAATGCACACACTCCAACCAATAATGTCTATCACAGCTGAGGGCTTACAAATAATATGGGAATAGTGAGGTTCAGGTGAGAAAAGGCAAAACAAGTTATGGTAATGTGGAGGTAAAAGCGTCAAGCTAGTTCCTAACAGGACCATAATAAACCATACGAATCTCAACTGACTGAAAAATTAAGTACAAGTGCCCTCCATTTGGCACACAGCTCACTAAACTCATACACAATCTCCTCAAAAATATAGAATAAGAATGGAGGAGTTAGACGGTCACAAACTTTCCTTTTTTTAAACACCGTCTAAATGAATCAAAACAAATGAAACTCTTTTTTTTTCAACTTTTTCTTTTCTTTCTTCACGTTCACTGTACACGTGAATTTTTCTTTTTTTTCAATTTTTTTTTCTTCTTCTTCTTTCACGTTTTCTTTTTTTTTTTTCCTTTTTCAATTCTCTTTTTTTTTCCTTTTCCTCCTTCCTTAATTTTCACCAACTCCATACAAAAGATAGGGGCCAAACTGCAGATGGAAAATCATACCACAAAAGACATACTAAAACTAGCTTGACTAGGCAGGCTTAATTTTGGATGTGGCTAATGGGTCAAAATGGCAAGTTTTGGCTAAAGTGGAGCAAAATGGGTGAAAAATATAAGAAAAGGGGAAAATTTGCAAGCACCTCCCTGCATGTGACACCAACCACAAACCCGAATATGTGCATTTGACAAGAAATTGAATGTCATAAAAGTGCAAAAATGATGAACATGTTATGCAAGGAGTTCTACTCTAAATTCCTAATGAACCGGTCATGAATGTCATCAGTTATGGGCTCTAAAACTCAGAATTTATGGAGTAGTTTGTCAATTTATCAGGTCAAGTGTAAACAGTCAGCTATATTTGAACAGAAAGTCGAAGATTATGCGTATGACAAAGCTAATAACTATCAACAGAAGTGCAAGACCCAAGTAAAATGACAAGTTATAGTGCATTATCATCACGGAAATCTACCATTCCGACTCAATCTATATGCAAAAAAAAAAAGTGAATATTTATGGATTTTTTGAAATTTTCAATTTTTATTTTTTGATTATTGATTTTTTTGTTTATGAAATAAAAAAACAATGCAAGCTGAAATAAATAAACGTGAATGCAAAACAAATGCAAATGCAGACTCAAAAGGATGCAATACCCTCCCCAAACCAAAACGGACAACGCCCTCGTTATCCTCCAGCATACACCAGCAGATATATACAGGGGAACGGGAATATACAACCAATAAAGAATGAAAACAATGAAATAAAAAGGAGACAAAAATAAAAGAGTAAAAAATACATACAAAACACGAACTTCCCCAAACCAGCCAGAAAACTGGGGAAGTGACTAGACCAGTAGCTACTCATCAGCCTCCTCATCACGGATGTCCTCCACCCTAAACTCCGGATCCTCCTCCTCTCTCCTCCTCCTCTGCTCAGCGCGAGCTCTCTCTGCAGCCACCGCAGGGTCCTCGTCCTCGTCGTCCTCCTCCTCAGCAGACTCCGGGTACCTCTCATCTGGGTACCGGTAAAAGGAAGGGTGTGGCCAACCCTCTGGGATCGGACGGTGTCGCCTCAAGTGGTACTCGTACAGAGGGTGCAAGGTAAGAGCTAAGTCCCTCTCCATACGAGCCTGTTGCTGTAATATCAAGCAACAAACCGTCACGGCGCCCTTGGTCCATGACCGCGGACGCCACAAAGAGTGGAGGTGGTACGAAAGTAGCCGGAAAAATCGGTTGTGCCTGTGTCTGGTCGGTGGGTGTAGGTGTAGGAGTGGGAGTAGCGGTCGGGATGGGAGTAGCCGCGGAAGGCTGGGTACTTTCTGAAGGTGTGGACCCCTCTCCAGTCTCAAGTCTACGCCACTTCTTGGCGGCGGGTAAAGTGAGAGGTGGTCGGAGTGAAAGGTGGTAGGCCGGTGGAGGTGGCAGTCGGTCGCCGAGCGAGCGACGGTGGCAAAGGGTCAGACGGGGAGAGTGTCACAAGGTAGGTCAGACAAGGAACCATCTATCTTCCATGTCTGGTAGTCTGGGGTCAGCCAATGCTGAGAAAGCATGGCATCCAGACTCAGAAACCTCTCTCCCTCGAGGTACTGCAAGTCACGAGGCCAGACGGGGAAGAGAGAATGGGCAAGAATGGTGGCTATGCCACCGCAAGTAATAGATCCCGTCTCCTTCAGCCCTTGGGCCTGAAAGTACTGGGCGATCAAGTAGGCAATATTGAGGGTAAAAGGACCCTCACAGTCAACGTTTAGGTAACCGCCCAGGATGGAGAGCTCGGTGTTTGTGATGTTGTTCGGCTCCTTTCGGCCGAAGATGGTGCTCCCCATCAACCAAAGAGAGTAACAGGCAGGGTGAAGGTGGACCTGTGCGAGCTTTCGCTCGGGAAAGGTGGTCTGGGCCAAGGTCCTCTAAAGCTGACGGATGACCCTACTAGGGGCGGTAGCGTCGCCCGTAGAGGAAAGGCCAAATCTGCGACCAAACTCCTCCAAAGTCATCGGAAAAGTCCGGTTGAACAACCGAAAAGACACCGAAGAAGTAGTAGGGGCAGCGTCGTGTGCCCCGGAGGAGAAGGTGAAGGAGCTGAGGAACTCAAGACTCAGCTCCAAAAAGGTACGGCCGCTCATAGTGATGAGTCCGGCCATCCCCATACCCCGTAAAAGCTCACAAACAGACTCGTATATGCCGAGTCTCTCAAGTGTCGGTTTATCTAAATACCGGAAAGGTACAAACTCACAGCCTAGGAGGTGATAAAACCTCTTACGATGTACAGCGTTAATAAAAATTACCTGCGGATAGTCGGGGTGAGAGTCGAGGGAGGTGTCCACTCGGACCGTAACCGTGCCAGAAGGAAACGCAGCTGAAGTGGAGGGAGCGGCAGAAGTAGAGGTAGCAGGAGCTGGTGTAGAACGGTAACGTCCACGACCTCGGCCCCGGCCTCAGGAACGCAAAGTAGAAGCCCGTGCAATGACGGTGTGAGGAACTAGGGCCGCTCTAAAGGCAGCTGCAACTGTAGGCGAGTCCGCTACAGGTGTAAAAACAGCGGCTGGAGTAGATGTCGTGGCAGTTGTGGCCACCACTGACAAAGAAAGACTAGCAGCAGTGCTAGTAGTGGTGGTGGCCGTAACGGAAATGTCAGCCGAAACAGAGCTAGCAGTAGTGCTAGCTGGCGCAAAGACAGTACTGGTAGCGGAAACTAAGAACACAGAGGTGCTGGCCGGTGCGGAGACGGTAGTAGCAGCAGGGACTACCGTCTCAGACAGAGACAAAGATGGACTACCAGAAGAAATCGACGACGGCATCGAACTAGAATCCATTCGGAATAAAAAGGGTAGGGGAATTTGATAAGGGTGACGGTTAAACAGCATGAAAATAAGCAAGAAACTCCCCTAACCAGTCGGATTTTTCGACTTACAGCACAAAATTTTCCCAATTTTCGTCAAAAATTTCGAATTAAAGATATGTAAACAGCGATAGGGAATGGGGTAGCAAGCATCAACAGCAGCAATTAAGCAACAAATGAGATAAAGTAAGCATGAAAGCATGAAAACCCAGTTGACAGCATGAAAACCCCGTCTGACAGTCGAAAAATTTCGACTATAAGGATCCCTTAATGCAAATCTCGCGCAAAATTCGAATTTAAACGTGTTAAAGCAATGAGGAAAGGGGATTGATCATCAAGTAAGGTAAAAAAGGGCAGCAATGACAGTATAAGTCAAAAAACTCGACTCAACAATGAATTTCGAAACCCTAATTTCAATTTACCTCATAAAATGCGAAATAAAAGAATTTAAAATGCAATGAGATGAAGGAATCACTTACTTGATGAGAATGAACCTACAAATTGCAATTAATCTTCAAATAACAAGCAACAAAGGCGATTTTTTTGATCGAAAACCGCAAACCCTAATCCCACTATTTAACCGTGTAAAATGGCACAAATTCAGGGGAAAATAAGGGGCTTTGAACGATTAATTAGCAAGCAACAAGATGTAGGTGGCGTATTTGGTATGAGGGCAAGAAAAATGGGGATTTGGGGATTTTTTTTATCGCAAATAGGGGTAGGAGACGAAAAATTGGGGGATAATGAATTAGGAATCAAAAATAGAGGTGTTAAAGGAAAACTCCATGCGTCTCTTGCGTTTTCACTCGATCGAGTGGTTTAGAACTACTCGATCGAGGGCTTTATGAATCCATCTACTCGATCGAGTAGAAATTTACTCGATCGAGAACTCTCCATTTGTGCTTTACTCGATCGACTGAACTGGAATCACTCGATCAACCTCATTTCACTCGATCGAGTACAAAAAGTACTCAATCGAGCTCTTTTCTCGTGTAAGCTCTTTAATTCGTCATTCTTTCTTTGAACTTGCGTAAAAATTCCCTAAACCTGCATAAAAACACGTGAAACAACATCCCAAAATACAAAATCCGCAAAGTAACAGACTATAGTCTTAAATCTATGCAAAAAATTGTCTAAAAACTAATTGTCCTAATTAAAAGCAATAAAAGAAATTCTACGGAAAATTCAAAAATTGTTTATACAAGGTGTTACACGGGGCATTTCCCCGCTCACTTCCCAAAGCAATTCAGTAGCCCCACGGAGGGCTCCTGACTGGAGGACGTCACCTCAGCAACATTGATCGTCCTTTTCAGCTTCCATGAGCTTGAACTTGGATCATTCGGACGAGAAAAGTTCACATCCACATATGCTCGAACTTTTCTTACCCTTGCTCTTTTCTCACCGGCTGTAACACTGTCACTCCCAACTTGACTGACGTTAATTGCACAATGCCCTTTGACAGCTCCCTCATTGTTTTCATCTGTACCTGCAGCAAGGAAAACAGACGAACTTTCCTCCTTTTTTCTCTCTATCTGAGGCGGAGGGGTAACAATAGCCGCACAATACTCCAAATTTTCATTTGGGGTGTCAATAATAGGGTCAATAGAAGAGAGAGCATTGCAAGGCTGAGCTTGCATGGGAGCCCTCCGGAACTTAGACTGATGGAATATTAGCTCCTCGTCCCCAACCTGAAAGGTCAACATCTTACCCCGACGTCTATTACCTTGCAGGCGGGCATGAGACAAAAATGGTCTCCCTAAAATAATAGGGGTATGTGCATCTTCGGGGATGTCTAAAACGATGAAGTCAACGGGAATAAAGAACCTCCCGATCTTCACAGGTACGTCTTCTATTACACCTAGTGGCCTTGATATGCTACGGTCGGCCATCTGGACAGTCATGTTGGTGCAATTAAACTTTGTCAAACCAAGTCTCTTAGCTAGAGACAACGGTAAGGCACTCACGCTAGCGCCTAGATCGCATAACGCGTTATCAATCAAGTGGGTACCGATATGACACGGAATCGAAAAACTACCCGGGTCTGACTGTTTGGGAGGAAACTTATTCTGAACTAGGCCGACCCCACCTCAGCCAAGGCTACCGTCTCATTATCACTAATATGCCTCTTACGCGATAAAATTTCTTTTATAAATTTAAGGTAAAAGGGTACCTGTGTCAGTAGTTCGGCGAATGGTACAGTGACCTGCAAGCTTCTCAAGATCTCGGCAAATTTGCCAAATTGTTGATTAGCTTTAGTATTCTCCAAACGCCTCGGGAAGGGAACCGTGATGGGTATCTCGAGTCCCTTGTTTCTCTCTTCTAACGTGTCAGCCGGATTAAGCTCTGTATCCTTTGGACACTTCTTTCCTTTCGAACGAGGTCTTTCAGACGATTTCTCACTTAATCGAGCACTAGCAGGCTCTCGATCAAGCTGTCCGTCATCCATACTACTCGATCGACCAAAATTCCCATTCGATCGAGTAGTTTCTTCAATAGTATCACTCGATCGAGTAGAAAAATCACTCGATCGAGCAGTTGGCTTTTCCTGTTCACTCGATCGAGTGGAATTTCTACTCGATCGAGTACTTTCATCATCAAATCTTCTCGATCGACCTCCAGAAACTAGTCGATCGAGCACTTTCTTAGCCGTCAGCTCATTTCCTTCAACAGAACACTGTAAATCAGCTATTATTTCCTTCCTCGGGTCTGATTTCAACACTTGTGGTCCCTCATATGAACGACCGCTTCTCAAATTGATTATATTTACCGTCTCATGTGGATTTTTGTCAGTTTGTGACGGTAAATGACCCGGTTTCCTTGTAGATTGGTTTGCGGCTAATTGGGCAACTTGAGTTTCAAGTGCCTTGATGGATGCATCTTTCTGTTGATCACTCAATTGCCACTGCTTTGTAAAAGACTGCAGCATATGTTGGGAAATGTGTCCTCAACAATAGTGCAATCACATGATTTAAATATCATTATTAAATCTCATTTTAAAGAATACAATTGGGAAGTATTTTTACTGTCAACTGGTCAACATATATCGGTAATGATTGGCTAACTAGAGTTTGACATACTTGTCGTCATGACGGTGGTGATCGATTGACCCCTAGGTCATACCTATAGGGCAACACTCTTAATTGATCATTTAATTAATCGTATAATGTTACGAGTTAATTAAATTACTTGAAAATTGACGGACGATTTTGGAAGTAAAATTTACGTATCACATTGTAATGTGATTAAATGAGATACGGCATGAGTAATCGAATTGTATCATTACTCAGACGAAATTATTGTTTAAGGAAACAATTAAATTTGAATGAATTATTATAAATACGATTTATAAATTGGTGAAATATTTTGGTACAAGTAATTGTGAATTACTAAGTCGGTTTTTGTATATGACGTATTTTTATTAATACGTTGATTTTTAATATGTTAAAAATACATAACAAATTTATGTTACATATGACATGTGACATATTGACAATTGACAAAAATAAAATGGATTTCATGTTATCCATTTGGACCGAAATATTGGACATAATTAACATATTCTTATAATGTTAATTAGAGTAGTGGAAGATGTAATCATTCTTTTTACAACTAGGCATGCATACCTAGTGCTTCTTGTGGAAGAGCACCTAGCCCATGCATTGGCCTTCCCCTTCCTCCCAACCGGTTTTCACCTAGAAAAGAACAAGGGTTCTTTTGCTTATTTTTGATTATGATTCACCATATGAATGTGTGGTGAGATTATTATTCATTCATCTTATAAAACTAAGTTTTAGAAAGAGAAATTAATCTTCCATCTCCTCTCTCTCCCAACCGGTTTTGGGAGCCAAAAACCAAATATTTTTGGGTCATTTTTCTTATAAAATTAATATTACCTAGTATACATAATATTGATTTTAATTAAGAGTAAGCCTTGGGTATAAATCCTTGGGAGAGATCCTACACTTGGATCTTTGTTCATCCATAAGGAAAGCTCAAGAACAAAAGAAAAGGAGATTTCTTTTGTGCCCATTTGAACCGAAATCATCCAATGTAAGAACATGATTTCTCCTCTATTTTACTCACTTGTTTGCATGCATAAAATCCATGTTTAATTTTATGACAAATTAAATCATAACATATATGAATATGTAAGTATTTAGATCTACTTTTCCTTCAATCGGTATCAAGAGCCATGGTTGTTTGCATGCAAATCGGTTGAAAGTTTTTCCGAGTTATAAAGATTAACATATAAAACTTGTAAATTTTGTATTATTATGACATATCATGAAATTAATTCATGCATGTTAATATTTCTGGTCCTAAAATGTTTTAGGATATTTTGGTCAATTTTACGGATTTTTATTGTTCATATTATACAATAATGACATTTAAATATGATTTTATGAGTAAAAATGTCATTTTCGGTCTAAAATTAGCTATACTTCGAATTTTCCATTGATTTTTGGATATGTTGTCACATATATTATTTTGAGATAACCTGTAAATTTTCATAATTTTTGGACTTGTTATGCTCGAAAAATGGATTTTTCATTATTAAATTCGGATTTAGGTGAAAAATAGGTTAATATGAGTTAAATTTCGAATCTGGTCATAGAAAATTAATATGTTGTCACATGCAATTTTACAAGATGTGTGTAAAATAATTGGCTATAAAGAAGGCTTTTTGCATGATTTATGGATTTTTGGAGAAAAAATAGCATAAATAGTGACATTATTAATGAAAAATTAATAAAACATAATCTATGACTTAGTAAAAACGTCTAATGTTGCTTTTTATTATCTTTTTCAGATCTAAAATTGAAAATTTAATGAATATAATTTTTCCATATTTTTATGATTATTTTAGTTAAAACCGATAAACCGTAACATTGTTTTTTCGGAAAAATTTCGAAATTTTTAACCTAAGATTTTGAACATTATGAGTGTCATGGTATTTTTCCAGAATGTTCATGAGTTTAAATTTCAAATTTTGAATTTATTTGAAATTTTGTGATTTATTTGAAGTTTATAGCTTATTTTTGTAATTTTTAGTCCATTAATGAACAATTTTATAAATATGAGTTAATTATGGTCAAATAATTAGTGAAGACTAAATTTTGAGTCATAAGAGGTTAGGGTAATTAACTTATGCATAAATATGAATTTATGTAATTTTTGTGATTGTAAAATGTTGAAATCACGCAAATCCGTAAAAACCGAGTAATATACGATATTGGCTAATTAAAGGCGATTTAGCATAAAATTGGGCATGTTCATACATATTATAATGCTGCATTTTCTTTATGATTGTCATAATTTTAATTTATGTAATTTTGAATTATGTAATTTTACTTAGTATGGCCTTAGATTTTTAATTGGTATTTCCCGAAATGTATGGGAATATCGATTCGGTTGTAATTTTATTGTGATCTCGTATCACCGTTTTGTAATTTAATAGATTTATTTTATTTTAGTTACAAATGTATAATAGGAAATTATGTAATTTATTATATAATTTTATTCATTCCGGAGTTCCCAAAGACGGATTTCTTCAAGAATGGCGATACATAAAGACGGTGTTACCTCGAGATGCGTGCCACAACCGAAGTTCAAGGGACCAATGGAGTTGGTTTCCGAATATGTAATAGTTAAATAGTTTTTTCTATTTTAGGAAAGGCCATACTAGGATTTATTTATTTATTTCTATGCTTGCATTGCATTTTATTTTATGTCGCATGCATCGCTAAATCGCCATAACTAAAACATGCATCCTTATTTCATCGAGTTTATCGACCGTGTCAATTAAAATTATCGTAGTTCACCGCTTTAGTTCACTTAAAACGTGATAGATAATAAATTGACATGACCTCTCGCTAAAACAATTAATTGAGACATAGCCTTACCAAATAGTAGAAACCATGACAACCTATTTCGCGAGGAAGTGCACTCGGCCATCCCGGGGTACAAACCTTGTTACGTAGGGGAAGTGGGTGATGAATGTCTATCCACTGAATTCGTGTTGATGAGGGTTTCATCGGCCATCCCGTGCCCAAATTAATGTGAATTTGGATCATGGACACATTTATTCGAAATTTGGGTTGACCTCAACGGAAGTATTCGTGACCGTAGTCGCATGTGTTCCGGGCTATAGATAAATATTAGAGTAATTTTATCGACCAAGAGTTCTAAAAGTAGAATCGATTAAACGTTAATCCACCGAGTTATATTAATAAGGGTTGCATCGGCCATCCCGTGCCTAAGTTGATATGAATTTGGGTCTTGGAATCATTTATAATAGTTGGGTAGAGGTCACTATTTAAATGTTCATATCTTGTCAATTTTTACAAGTATGATTTAAAAAGACAAATGTTAATATTTCCTTTTCCTCCATATTTGTAGTTCTTTACAATGAATCCAACAAATGCTACCGCACCAATAACTATTGAGTCTTACCACAATGTTCTTGACGACATTTGCTCCAACAATGATTTTGATACCACTAGAGAACTTCATTTTGGGATAGGTTCGGATGGAAATCTTAACTTCATCACTTCTTCTAAACCACCTACTACTACTACTAGACCTCGTGTGAGTCCGTCTCAGGAAGACTACCTCATACAATCTATAGGGTCTTTGTCTCTGGAAGATAAAGATGCCAAAGCTAGTGGGAGCTCAAGCAATCAAGTTCTTGCTTCCAAGGGCAAAAGGTTCAAGAAGAATGGAAAGAAAATCAAAAACTTCAAGCAAGTTAATGATGAGTGCCATTATTGCTATGGCATGGGACATTGGCTTAGGAATTGTCCCGTATATTTGCGAAATATAAGGGAAGGACTCATTACTCCAAAAGGTACAATTCCTAAAGAAATTTATGTTATTGATATAAATTATACTTCCACTACGACATGGGTACTAGATACCGGTTGTGGTTCTCACCTTTGTAATCATTTATAGGGTTTAAGAGATGTGGAGAGGCTTAGCAAGGGAGATGTGGATCTACGCCTTGGAAATGGAGCTCGGGTAGCGGCTGAATCCAAAGGAACTTATGTTTTAGCTTTGCCTAATGGATTTGAGTTGTATTTGCATAATTGTTTTTATGTGCCTACACTCTCTAAAAACATTATTTCAATCGCCATGCTAGACATGGATGGTTTTTGTTTTGTCATTAAGAACAATCGTTGTACTATTTCTAGGAACGACTTGGTTATAGGCCAAGCTTCCTCTATCAATGGCATTTACATTTTAGAGACCTCAAATCCAACTAATGATATCTATAACATTCAATCAAAGAAACTCAAATCAAGTGACCCAAGTGAAGCGTTCATTTGGCATTGTCGATTAGGTCACATAAACGAGAATCGCATCAAAAGATAAATTTCAACTAATGTGATTACACCATTTGATTATCAATCATATGGTACATGCGAATATTGCCTACTTGGCAAAATGACTCGTAATCCTTTTAGTGGTAAAGGGACACGAGCTAGTGAGCTATTGGGACTCATACACACCGATGTATGTGGATCAATGAGTATCACCGCTCGTGGTAATTATGACTACTTTATAACCTTCACCGATTATTTGAGTAGACATGGGTATGTCTATTTAATGAAACATAAGAGTGAAGCGTTTAAGAAATTCAAGGAATTTCAAAACAAGGTAGAGAACCAATTAGACAAAAAGATAAAAGCACTACGTTCCGATCGTGGTGGAGAATATCTTAGCCTTGAATTCGATTTACACTTGAAAGGTTGTGGTATTATATCACAACTTTCTCCACCCGGAACACCACAACTCAATGGTGTTGCCGAAAGGAGAAATCGAACCCTACTTGATATGGTTCGATCAATGATGAGTCAAACCGATTTACCAAACTCGTTTTGGGGATTTGCGATTCAAACCGCAATTATATCTTTGAATAATAGTCCCACAAAGGCCACCGGAAAAACACCATTTGAAATGTGGAAAGGAAGAGTTCCTAATCTATCCTACATGAAAATTTGGGGATGTGATGCTTACGTCAAAACCAAGAATGACAACACGCTTGCCCCAAGATCCGAAAAATGCATCTTTGTAGGTTACCCCTCAACCTCTCGAGGATACTACTTCTACAAACCTCAAGATAACAAAGTGTTTGTGTCTTGCGAGGCTGTCTTCTTAGAAAGAGAATTTATTTCTAAGAGACAGAGTGGGAGAAATTTTGAACTTGACGAAGTTCAAGAGCCACAAACCGAGGTAGAGACGCAAGAAGAAGTTCATTCGTCGTCTAACGCGGTTGTACCTCCTCCACCAAGAAGGACGGGTCGAGTAATTCGCCATCCCGATCGATATGTGGGACTTATCGAGGAAGATGGAACACTCGATGTGTTACTTATGGAAAGTGACGAGCCCGCCACCTACAAGGCTGCAATCTCTAGTCCAAATTCCTCCTTATGGCTTGAAGCCATGAAGTCCGAAATGGATTCTATGCATGAAAACCAAGTTTGGGACTTGGTAGATTTGCCTAAAGGGGCAAGACCTCTTCAATGCAAATGGATATTCAAAATCAAGAATGGCATAGAAGGACATGACGATGTCTACAAAGCTAGGCTAGTGGCAAAAGGATTTACCCAAGTCCAAGGTCTCCATTATGATGAGACCTTCGCCCCCGTAGCCATGCTAAGATCCATACGGATTTTGTTAGCGATTGCCGCATTTCATGATTATGAAATATGGCAAATGGATGTAAAAACCGCTTTTCTAAATGGGCATTTAGAAGAGGAGGTGTACATGATATAACCCGAAGGTTTTGTTGATTCTAAAAATCCTAACAAAGTGTGCAAGCTTAAGAGATCCATTTATGGTCTTAAGCAAGCATCTAGAAGTTGGAATCATCGATTCAATCATGTTATAAAGGAAAATGGTTTCACTCGAAGTGTTGAGGAACCATGTTTATACATGAAATTCAGTGGGAGCAATGTTGTGTTCCTAATCTAGTATGTTGATGACATACTACTCATTGGAAATGATATTCCAATGTTGTCTTCTGTTAAGAAGTGGTTAGGTAACCACTTCCAAATGAAGGATCTAGGAGAGGCACAACGCATACTAGGTATCCGGATCCATAGAGATAGATCCAAGAGGATATTGGCACTAAGTCAAGAGTCTTATGTTGATAAGATTCTTCGATGGTTCAGCATGGACAAATCCAAAAGGGGTTTGGTACCTATGGTAACCGGGACGATATTGAGCAAGACTCAATCTCCCTCCGAACCCCATGATGTTGAACGCATGAAGTTGATTCCTTATGCTTCCGCTGTTGGATCAATCATGTATGCCATGATATGCACACGTCCTGATGTCTCGTATGCCCTGAGCATGACGAGTAGATATCAAGGAAATCCAGGTGAGAGTCATCGAATTCTTTGTCAAGAACATCCTTAAGTACTTGAGAAGAACTAAGGATTCTATCCTAGTGTTTGGAGGAGACACTGAGTTGCGTGTTAATGGATACACGGACTCAAGTTTTCAAACAGATAGAGATGACTTGAAATCACAAGCTGGTTTCGTTTTTATGCTCAATGGTGGTGCCGTAAGCTGGAGAAGCTTCAAGGAAGTCAGAATCGCGGATTCTACAACGGAGGTGAGTACATCGTGACATCGGAAGCTGCTAAGAATTTGTTTGGATCGGCAATTCACGGAAGGTCTAAAAGTAGTACCTACCGCCAATGATCCCATCACTCTCTATTGTGATAATAGTGGGACGATCTTTCAAGCTAAGGAGCCGAAGTCTAGTAATAGATCTAGACATGTACTTAGAAAATATCATGTAATAAGAGATTTCATTGAATGAAAGGAAATTGCGATTTGTAAGGTTGGGACGGATGACAACATAGCCGATCCACTCACCAAGCCTTTATCGCAGGCTAAGCATGATGGACATGTTACGTCCATGGGACTTAAACGTGTACCAAGTTTTTGTTAGATTTTGAAATGAAATAAAAGTGTTGTTTTTGTTCATGTTCATAATCACATTTGTCTTTTATCTTTAATTTATACATTGTTACATCCAAACGGGTTGTAGAGACAATTGAACCCCGTTAAAGTGAACACGGATTAACATAGTATTTGCCCATAGTCACTTGTATGAGGTGATGTCTCGAAGTGACTAGAGTGTGATGCGATTGATGGCAAATTCAAGTGCCATAGAGTCATGTGAGATGACTAGTCGATCACATAGGCAGAGTGTTAGGAACATTTTGTCGGGCCTAATGACCACTTATAGAGTTCTGGAAAATTTATATAGCCTGGTCGTGGCGAGAGCTACTATAGTATTCAAATGAGTCGATTCTTTTGACTAAAGACTATTCGCCTAAGATGGCACAGTTTCAGATTAACTTTGATTTGTGTTACTACGACCTTCGTAAATGGGGTCAAATGGGCATATTTTGGGTTATGATGGCTGTGGCTAGTTGAAGGGAATGAGTGCGATAGGAATTGTCCACCCCTAGTCAGGGTTATAACAATATCTCAGGGCCACTCGAGGAGTAATTAACTGGAAATGCGTGGCCACGCTCGGAAAGTATCTATGATAGATAAGTCCGGTCAATCAGTTATTCTCCAGATCGAGGAAACCACTCTCGATATGATCACTTGCAAGTACGACCTGAAAGACACCTTGCATTGAGTGGGAGATAGTAATAGGACAAGAGAATTGGTGACGCACACTTGTCGAGGACAAGTGGGAGATTGTTGGGAAATGTGTCCTCAACAATAGTTCAATCACATGATTTAAATATCATTATTAAATCTCATTTTAAAGAATACAATTGGGAAGTATTTTTCTGTCAATCGGTCAACATATCTCGGTAATGATTGGTGACTAGAGTTTGACATTACTTGTCGTGCGACGGTGGTGATCGATTGACCCCTAGGTCATACCTATAGTGCAACACTCTTAATTGATCATTTAATTAATCGTATAATGTTACGAGTTAATTAAATTACTTGAAAATTGACGGACGATTTTGGAAGTAAAATTTACGTATCACATTGTAATGTGATTAAATGAGATACGGCCTGAGTAATCGAATTGTATCATTACTCAGATGAAATTATTGTTTAAGGAAACAATTAAATTTGAATGAATTATTATAAATACGATCTATAAATTGGTGAAATATTTTGGTACAAGTAATTGTGAATTACTAAGTCGGTTTTTGTATATGACGTATTTTTATTAATACGTTGATTTTTAATATGTTAAAAATACATAACAAATTTATGTTACGTATGACATGTGACATATTGACAATTGACAAAAATAAAATGGATTTCATGTTATCCATTTGGACCGAAATATTGGACATAATTAACATATTCTTATAATGTTAATTAGAGTAGTGGAAGATGTAATCATTCTTTTTACAACTAGGCATGCATACCTAGTGCTTCTTGTGGAAGAGCACCTAGCCCATGCATTGGCCTTCCTCTTCCTCCCAACCGGTTTTCACCTAGAAAAGAACAAGCTTCTTTTGCTTATTTTTGATTATGATTCACCATATGAATGTGTGGTGAGATTATTATTCATTCATCTTATAAAACAAAGTTTTAGAAAGAGAAATTAATCTTCCATCTCCTCTCTCTCCCAACCGGTTTTGAGAGCCAAAAACCAAATATTTTTGGGTCATTTTTCTTATAAAATTAATATTACCTAGTATACTTAATATTGATTTTAATTAAGAGTAAGCCTTGGGTATAAATCCTTGGGAGAGATCCTACACTTGGATCTTTGTTCATCCATAAGGAAAGCTCAAGAACAAAAGAAAAGGAGATTTCTTTTGTGCCCATTTGAACCGAAATCATCCAATGTAAGAACATGATTTCTCCTCTATTTTACTCACTTGTTTGCATGCATAAAATCCATGTTTAATTTTATGACAAATTAAATCATAACATATATGAATATGTAAGTATTTAGATCTACTTTTCCTTCAGCATAGTCTTTAGCTCACCAATCTCACTCACCCCTCCAGAAGATGATGCTCCATGATTGGGAGGAGGGAAGGAAGGAGGCTTCTGAAAGCCTTGTTGATTCTTATGTGGAGGAACATACGGTTGATGCTGGTGCGGAGGAGGGGTAGGATTGAGCACATTTTGACTAGTCCACCTCAAATTGGGATGGACTGCCCCTTGGTTGTTGTAATAGGAACCCCCTCCTTGCCTATATTGTTGAAAGGCAAGGACTTGTTCCTTCTCCATAAGACAACCAACAGCAGTCTGACCATCATTTCTCCCACACCTCTCACATGTGACGGTATCCCCTCTAGTATGCAAATGGACCGTCTGAGGCTCCCCAGCAGAATGTAACTCCAACTTGTCAAATCTACCATTCATGGTTTCCAGCTGAGCCACAACCTGCTTATCAACTACATGAACCGTTCTAATACCATCCCTCGGGTTTCCATACTCAGCACTGTGATTCGCCATCTCTTCAATAAGGGCCCATCCCTTATCATCATCTGTATTTTCCTGGAATCTCCCATTAGATGACACATCCAGTATGGCTCTTTGGTCATCATACAGCCCATTGTAGAACTGGTTTGATATAAACCATGGGTCAAAACCATGGTGAGGAATAGACCTCACCAATTTCTTGAATCGGGACCACGCCTCATATAAAGTCTCATCGGGAGCCTGCCTGAAACTGGTAATCTTGGCCCTTAGCTGAGTGATGCGCTGTGGAGGGAAATATCTCTTGTAAAAGGCAAGAGCAAGAGACTCCCAATCTGTAACTCCTGCAGCTGTGCGGTCCAAATCAATCAGCCACTCCCTGGCTGAGTCAGTCAAAGAGAGGAAATTGAACTTCCTTAATCTTGTCTTAAGTTACCCCCTTTGTGGCGGGGATAGTAGAACAGTAGTCTGTAAAGACCTCCATGTGCTTCCTCGGGTCTTCACCTGCCACACCTCTATACAGATTTCTTTCTACCAGATTTATGTAGGAAGGACAGATGTCGAATGTATTCCCATCCTCAGTCTGGAGATTAAAACCCTTTGGAATTGAGGATGCTTTAGGTACCGAATGACTGGGATGTTTTGGCATCTTTACTTGTTGATCGGCAAGAATAAGAATGTCTTCTGCGAAAAGAGAGTGATGTAGCTCTGGCTCGAAAGTACTCAAGTCTTCCTTTCGTGATTTCCTCTGCAGACGGAGTCTATGCCTGAATAGTCTCTCTGGCTCTGAATCAGCTGAAACTAACTCAAACCTGTCTGACCTGGGGATAAAAAACACTGAAAGAAAATAAGTAAGAACTGCCTCAAGGATTAAAAATTCCCTGAGACTGATAAAATAAACGGAATAAAGACAGATAGGGCAATTGCCTCCCCGGCAACGGCGCCAAAATTTGATACGTCTGTCGTATACCTATCAAAAATAAACTAACTAAACTAACTATATAGCTAGGGAATTCAGGTCGATCTCCTCAGGGAGGCAAGATATCTGTAAAAGTCCGTCTATTTGGTCACAAATGGAGGGGTTGTTTAAATTGTTTTCTAAACTAAAGGTTTAAAGGAAGAGAAGTAGAGAAAAGAGGAGTAAAAGTAGGAGAATAGATTTAAACTATCAAATAGAGAGAGGTCATGTCAGGATTTCGGTTCAATACGGTAGTCCAGTGACTCAACTGTAAACAACTTAGACAAACTAATGCGAGACGGATATGGAAAGGTCCTTTCGGTCCACTTTCTATCCTAAATTACCACTAACTTAACTTTCATCCTCGTCAGGGTAGTCAGCAGGCCTATTTAGTCCAATCTTTCGATCTAGGATTAATTTTAGCCAGATTAAAGGGATGACTCAGAAGCGTTCACTCAACTAAGTCGGTAAAATACAATTAAATTGCTATGGTGACAGAATCTCACAATTAACTCGTCTAAACTATTTACTACATCGTCACATTTCTACTGTAGATCCTCTAATCCCAACATGAAAGAAGTTTAGCTACTCACATCGCTAATTAAACTATCAAAACTAACAAACGAGATAAATAACCAAAGATTCAACATACTAAAACAATGATTAAATCGCATAAAAAGTAAATTAGGGCAGAAAGTAAATGAAGCAAGGCAAGAAATTAAAGCAAGCAAAAGAGAGATTATTATTCAGAAAAGAGAAAGGGATTACAATCGTGCGAATCCGGCGTAAAGAACACAAAATCCGAGCAAAACAATCCCGAGAACAAAGTTACAGAGAAAGGGAAAATGTAACGTAATAAGTTTTCTGTCAAAACTAAACTGAATGATTGATAAGATAAAATATGATGCTAATGACCTAGTTAACGTAAGTTTAAATAGAAAACAAAATAAGTCCAAAAGCTAAAACAAGCTTACGGGCTAATTAAAGCCCACGTCAGCAGAAACTACTCGATCGAGTAGAATAAATTCACTCGATCGAGCAAAACACCAGAACATCTACTCGATCGAGTAGAATAGTTACTTGATCGAGTAACCCTCTTTTCAGCACCTCTCGATCGAGCATAATAACCACTCGATCGATCAAACAAGGCCATAGAAACTGCTCGATCGAGTAATAATACCACTCGATCGAGTCTTCTTCCTTCAAATCAGCCCAATCTCGTCACCGACTGCCTCGTAAACAGTGTCTTCACGCTTCCCAATGCAGTATCTCACTCAGGAAAATCCCGTCTCCTCTAAATGCATGCAAAAAGGACAAAAAAGGGTACGATTCCACTACTTTCGCGTTCATTTCTACAAAATGGACAAAACAAACCAAAGTAACCAATTCGGGGCATAATACTATATAAACAGTACTAAAATGCATAGAAATACGTGCTGAAATAGGCTAAAAATACTATATAATATGCACGTCTCAATATTCATTTAACGCTAATATCCTTTTAGAACTATTTTTATAGGTCTTGATACCTTAGAGATGTATTATTCTTCTCCTAAGTCTTTCATCATTCAAAATGATCAATATGTCCCTTACATATAAGACTAGTAATACCACATTACTCCCACTAAACTACATGTATAAACAGAACTACTCGACAATTCGAAAAAAGTTTGTCACATGACTCATGACCAAAACACAAAATTCAACTCTTTGACATCTACTTAAGATTTCTTCTGAAGTTTGCATCCTACCTTAGGATAGTTGCGATTTTCAAAACTCACGCAAGATGATTTTTAAAATTCAACTATAAAATCCAAATTTAATGAGGCGTTGTTGTTGCGTGCAAAACCCTTTTCCACCAACCAACCAAGCTAAATAAACATCTTTATGTTTATGCTTACTTCGTACTTTTACGGAGTTGAAACTAGATAAAGCATCTTAATAAGTTACAGGCTTGTTACTCACAAAAAAAACATGACTCCTGTCCACTTTAGATTTCAAAGAAATAATTACTGATTTTGACCAAGAAAGAACATCCTCCTACGTCTTATTCTCAGTTTGTTGCTCTTGAACATTTTCTCCCACTCTGTCATTAAGAAATACTCCTCATTTCTTTAATAGACAGCATCACAAGCCACAAACCCTTTGTTCTCGTTATCATGTAGGAAGAGAGAGCACATGTTTACTATCGAAATAAGTTACAACTTAGGTGCCTGGCCTAACCATTTCTCATATGAATTGCACTTGATTGCTTTAACTATATTCTGTTTTAGTGGAAAAAATGCTAGACAAACTTGCAACAGAAACTATCTTCAATTTTTTAGTAAAGATTCAATCATATCGTATAGGATTCTTTGTAACTTTTTAATACACCTTATCTTGATAGGGTGTGATTATGAAAGTGATCTTGTGATACCATATCACACTCCTTTTGGTGCAAATAAAAGTCTTCACTCTATTGTTCCCTATATAAGCAAAGTACTAATACGTTAGTTTTTAAACCTTCATTGAACTTATTCAAAGAATTTCTCTTCTTACCTCATTAAGTGGATACTAAGTATCTACCTAGTTCGTTGGCAAAAGAGATGAAGAAGTAATAACCTTCTCTGATTGAAATTTTATTCGACCATACACTTCAAAGTGTAATTAGGGCGAATATCTTGATCTATTCATAATCCTTTTCAAGGAAAAATCATGAATTATCTTGCTTTGAATACAAGATTCGTACACACCCAGAGATTCCCAACCAAATGGTTTGGGACACTAGTCAGAACTAGTTTCTAAATGCGATTTTCAATCAAGAATTGAGAAATGATTGGGGTCACCAACTTGAGTCTTGTAAATATGACATATATTTCTAGTTTGAATATAATTACCATAATTTTTATGGTCTCACCATAAACTTAATCGTGGTATATAATGACACAAAGCTTGTTTTAATTGCATAATAGAGAAACCCTTTGTGTTTTATGCAAAACTTGAATTATATTCTTATTTAGAGTTTGTGTACATCATAACAATTATTGAGGTACATTTCTAAATACAAAACTAAAATGAGTACATTACAACATTCATATATTCATGGATAAAATGTCAACTACCCTAGTTCCATTCATGCAAATTTATAACCTTGTATTTTGCTAGTCGTCACACGATAATGCCAAAAACCACAAATTTGTATCAAATACTCATGACGTGGTGATTGGTAATAATGCAATATCAATGTCATAGATATTCAAGTAGAAATATGTTGGAGTCACACGACCAACTTCATTGATCTTTAGCTATTGGGGTTTGTATCTATTTTAGTGTCTAACACCATCTCTTTCGAGCCTAGTTCTATCCTTAACAATTAAGATAGGTACTTACTTCTTATTGCTCCCACTTACTTCAAGAATTTCTACTTGATAAGACTTATCTTCATATAAATTCTTAGTTAATCCTTCACAAGGATGAACTCTATCGTGGTATTTGGTCAATCAAAATTTCTAACAAATCAATTTACCAATTTAACATTGTCATATTCTTAACAACTTAAGTGCTTGATGACAAGTGTTTAGGTTGAGCAATTAGACTTTTAAACCATGGATGCATAGAAGATATAATCAAAACATATTTTGACTAATCATTACCCCTAGTCATATTTCTTTACAACAAATCATACATAGGTATGTTAGGAATTTTAAGATGCTAATCTTATATGACATAGGACAACTCCTATGGAGTTCTATGGAATAGAACGATTCCTATGGAGCTAGTCCATAATCTATGATACGATTCATTTTTAGAAAGAGATTCTTTGTCGTTAGCAATAGTGGTTTAGCGGAGACTTGTGTTATAATCGAATGATATCACATATGAGTAGGAGTAATGAAATAGAACAACATTAAAAAAACAACTAAATAGTGGGAAAATACAAAATTCATCGTTATAATACTTGTAAATATTAATACAAGTATAGCATTTATATAGTCACCTCTACCGAACTATAATAAATGGTTCTGAGATCCAAAATTCGTATTAACTTGGATGTGAGCCTACGGGCCCTCTACATCTTTACTAATATAACTTGGTAGGTTAACCCTCTTAACCGATTCTACAATCAGAACTCTCGGTCGATGATTTTACATTAAATTCATCTTTAGCCCGAACCTATTGTGGCTACGGTCGCAAAATACCTTCATTGAGATCAACCAAACTTTCGAAGTGTAATAACTACTTATTACCCCACTTACCCAACCTCAATAGAAGCACCCTGAAAAATCGTAATGTACCCCTTATGAAATTGAGATTCATGGGCTCCTACTATTTGGTAAGGCTAAGTCTCAATCTTTTAAAAGTAAAGGTCTTGTCAATTTATTATCTATGAATTTTAAGTGAGCTAAAAATCGAGTTATCGATAATTATAATTGACACAGTCGAAGACTCGATATGATATGCATGTGTTGTTATGGCGATTTGGCAATGCATGCAACATATTAATTAAAAGAAATGCAAAGCAAATAATAATTTCCTAGTATGGCCTTTCTAAAATAGAAAATCTAATATTTTATTTACAAATTCGGAAACCAATTCCTTTGGTCCCTTGAACTTCATGTGACACGCCTCCCAAGGAAAACACCGTCTTGGCCGGATCTCCTTTCCGAATGGCTCCGTCTTTAGGAAACTCCGGAAATACAAAATAATAATAAAAATACATGGCTATTCCTATTATACATTTGTAATAAAAATTTAAATCTATTAAATTCAAAAATAGTGATGTGAAATCACAATAAAATTACAACCAAATCGATATTCCCTTTCATTACGGGTAATACCCGATTAAAACTAAGGCCATACTAAGATAAATTACATAATTCAAAATTACATAAATAAAATATAACATTCATTAATGAAAAATGCAGCATTATTATATAATCTAACATGCCAAATTAATATGCCAAATCGCCCTATTTAAACCTTATATCGTATATAATCCGGTTTTATGGAAATGCGTGATAATAACTTATTAAAATCACAAATCAATACTTAAATCAAATGTAAGCCCAAGTTAATTATTCTAACTCTCTTAGGACTCAAAATTAGTCTTTACTCAATTTTTGACAATAATTCAGCTTAGTTTTGTATTATTGCTTATTAAACTTCTTTTAATCATAACAATTTTGAAATAATTCCCAATAAGTCATAAAAATTTGTAAAAATTCGAAATCATATTTTTGAAAATACTGGAATATTACCAAGATTCCAAAAACTCAATAAAATTTGGCCACAAAATATTTATAATTTATTTCATTAATAAATTATATATATCATAACTTTTACCATTTAATCCAAATTAAACATAAAATTTATGAAAAAATAAAAATCAAAATTTTGAACATTCATAAATAATTTCCAGAATATGGAAATTGCAAAATTTCAACCAAAAATTTCGAAGTTGTTTTTATGACTAATAAAGTTGCCCTTTTTATCGATTTTATCACATAAAAATCAATAAACATACAAAATCAATCAAAATTAATCATGCAACTTTAGATCTGATGTTCATATCAAAGAAAATACATTAGAGAAAAATTTCATGCCATAAAATTCATTTTAGCTATTTTTGCTAAAAATAGTCACTATTTATATCATTTTAACCATTAAAATTATAAATCATGCATAATAAATTACATTTATCTTGAATTTTACATAAAATCTGTAAAATCTGCATGTGACATCATATTAAAATTTCATGGCCTATTTCGAAGTTTAACTTTTTTTAGTCATTTAACCTCCATTTATACCATTTTTATCACATAAAAATCATAAATCATGCAATATTAATTACATTAATACGAAATTTTACATACAATATATAAAATATGCATGTGGGGTCATACTAAAAAATCAAGGCCATTAGTGAAGTTAAACTATTTTTAGTAAATAAAAGTTCATTTTACTTAATAAAATGTAATTATTTCACTAAAAATCATTAAAAGAAGCAATAATCATCCATAAATCATCAATATGACCTAAAACTATTTTAGAACGAGAATGTATAACATGCAAAAAATTTCGTGGCTTTTATCCTTTTAAATCACAAAATATTCTAGTTTTAACTAAGTTACATCTAACTCGGAAAAACCAAACCGATTATGCATGCAACACCAAAGCTCTTGATGCCAATTGTTAGGTTCATATACCCTTATTATACTCTTCTAATGGTGATATAAATAACTTGTTCATTTAGAATTAGCGGATCTAGTTGCATGCATAACAAAATAAAAGAGATAAGGAGGAAAACAATGTTCCTTACAATGTTAAATGGTTCGAAATGGCCACAAGTAAGGTCTCCTACCTTCACTTGTTCTTGAGCTATGAATAATAGGATTATCCTCCAAAGTTTCAAGCTAGAAACTCTTCTTTCAATTGCACCCAAGACATTCTCATAACACTAATTCATATTCTAACTAGGTATTATAAATTAGTAACCTCAAATTTGGATCTAATATAATTTTATTACTACCATAGTAACATTTGGCATTATTAGATCTAGAACAATATTTTTGAGCTTCTAAAATAATTTTTAGAGTGAGAAGAAAAAAGGATACACAAGACAATTTTTTGGTGTAAAAATTGGTTGAATAAGAAATAAGAGCTAAGCTCTTATTGTATGGGGGGGGCGGTTTTGGAAGCTAAAGAAGGCCAATGCATGGCCTTTACTTTTTCTTTTGTTCTTCACAAGAAAATAGGTGTAAGGCTACTTAGTATTAGGTTATCATTGTGTCCCTATTTAACAATTAAATAAAAAACACCCACTAACACATAAGTCCCTCCATTTTTTCGGTCATTATAGATCAAATAGACTTCCATTTTATTTTGTCAATTTGTCATTTGTCACACAATATGTCACATGTACCATGTAACATGTTATTAATTTATTTAAGGCATATTTATCAAATAAATATCATTATATACATTATTTAAATTACATATAACAAATTGTCTAGTAATTCTTGATCACATAGATAAAATGGGTTATATAATTATAATTCACAACATTTTGCGATTATAATTAATCAATCATTCTTAATTTAATTGTTAAACAAACAACAACGAATTTTAGTAATAAAATCTTTTAATTACTAAAATAAATCTTATTTAATCAAATTATAATAAGATATCAATATTCTCTCTCACAAATGAATTGTTTAATTTAAGGAATTGATCAACTTGTATCGATATACAATTAATCAACTTATCTATTAAAGGAATTGTCCTATAGGTGTGACCTTAAGGGATCAACTGATCACTACCGTCAAACGACAGTAATGTCAAACTCTAGTTAGCCAATCATTACCGATTAATGTTGATCAGTTGACTATATAATGAATCATCCCTTACGTCTTCTTATTATGAGATTTAATTATGATGTTTAATCATATGATCGCACTATTGTTGAGGACACTTACTCTAACATCAATTACTAATTAAATTGATAGTTTAAATCTTAATAAATGGGAAGTGTAAATGTAATAAACTGTAACTGTAATTAGGGTTTTCGCTGAAATTGTAAGTTTGTTTTTTTGTATGTTTCAACACGAATAATGTGAAAGTGTAATTGTTAATGATGTAAATGTAAATGTGATCAAATGGGGAGTGTAAATGTGAAAGTCTATAAGTGTAACTGTTGATAAAATTTAAAGTGTAACTGTGTAATTAATTTGAAACTTTAATAAGACAATTGAGTCTGTTTATGTTGGAAAGTAACTCTGAGTTCGCCAAAAAGTACCAATTACCAAGTGTAAATGTGAACTTATGGGGAGTGTAAATGTGATGGCTATAAGTGTAAATGTTGGTAAAATTTAAAGTGTAACTGTGTAAGTAATTTGAGTCTGTTTATGTTGGAAGTGTAACTGTAAATGTAAATGTAAATGTGATGAAACCAAAGTGTAAATGTGATGATATGGGAAGTGTAAATGTGATAAAATTAAAAGTGTAAATGTAATTTGACTAAGTGTAAATGTGATCAAATGTAAATGTAATTTGAGTAAGTGTAAATGTGATGAAACCCAAAGTGTAAATGTGATGATATGGGAAAAAATAGAATGGATGAAAATGTGTGGGCGAAATAATAAAACATTTTTGTTATTGTTGACTTTTATTACTATTGGATTTTATTTATTGTAATTTGACTGTTTGTATTAATAAAATTTTTTTTGTTATCGTAGCAATTTGAACTGTTTTAATCATGATTTTTTATTATAATTGGGCATTCTTTAATTTTTATAGAAAGATTAACTCTGCCAGAATTATTTTGACTATGTTGGAATTTCTGGTTTGATTAACTATGCCACATTAGGTTATATAAACTATAATACCCTAGACAAAAAAAGGTTACAAATGTTGTACTGTGTCACAATAATGGTTCGTCTATGTTACATAAAATAACACACTATATATGTCAAATGTAGCAATAAAAATGTCGATTATAGCACTGAAAATTGAATATTACAACAATGAAATGAAGATAAATATATATTGTGATACAAAAAGTCATTTATACACAATATACAACATTTGTAATAGTTTGTTATTAATATTGTACCAAAAGGTCTAGATGTTTACTCCATCTTCATGATTGTAGCAGTAAAGATTATAAATTGTGATACTTCGAAATAAAAATTGTAACACATGAAATGATAAATGTCAGACTATTGTCTTGAAAAATAACAATGAAAAATTATTTTAAGGATCATGATTTATAACACTATAAAATGCGTTTTGTAACAATTGAAAAGCACATTGCATACAAGTATCAAAACGACATTATGTTCCACAACTTGTTGAATATAACACTAGAAAAATATTAGTAACACTGACAACAATGATTATAAGGCAATTAAAATAAAGGATGCTGATTCTCCTAATTAATAAGCTTTGCAACATTGAATCTCTTAAAATGTAACACTATAAACTAAGTGGCTACTTTTCATCAGTTCCAAAATTCTAATAGTCTGATAAAACTGAGCTCTTAATCTGATACTTTTCTGCTTATTTAGATACATCTTGTTCTTCATCCTCCTCTTGTTCTTCTGATGATGAATCATTCTATGGGAAAAAAAATGGCAATATCAAAAGCACGAACTAACAACAACAACTTCAGGGAGAAATAAATCAAAAAATAAAAAAATTCTATTAAATTAAAACATACATTTGTTGTATCCGGAGCATTTTTCACAAAAGAATTAGGGCAATTTCTTTTGTCATGATAACCATTTGTTTGCAGTTATTACAGAGTCTTTTTGGCTTGTTCGCCTTCTGTACTGCCTTTTTCATAGCAGACAACATTCTCTTCCCACTACCTTTATTGTTTGCATGATGTGGAGGTAATATCGTCACAGTAGAAGATTAATTACACCCCAACAACTGCTCCATTTCTTGATCTTTCATCATTAAAAGACCCTAAGAACATAATTTCTCACGATACGACTTCAGCAAATTTGACAACTCCTTACCTTGACCCTCCGGGAGCGACTATAGAATAGGGATAATAGAATATAACTCGGTCCAAATGTATTAACCGCCCCGTTAGGGACCCGTTGACCGTCGTTGACTAACCTTAGTTACATGTCTAGACCTCTTGAGACCTTTTTTGGTTCGATCTTACGTTATAACAACCCTTGTCATTAGAAGCTCGATCTAGCGTAAGCTACTCGATCGAGTAGCTCAGTGACTACATAGAGTAGAGGCCACTCGATCGAGTAAGTTCCATACTCGATCGAGTAAGGCGAGTTCAGCGGTAATATATAAATCGTGAAGTTGTGAACCCAAAATCAGTTTTCATTTCTTTCTAAACCTAATTGTCGACACATCTATCTTCTTCACCAACCTTCAATCCTTGGAACCCTTTGTGCTTGGAGACACCATGGGGATGGGAGGCATGAGTCGGATAGCGGTCTTGTCGTCGGAACATTGAGTGTAGGTAAGTTATCATCATCATCGTCTTCCTTAGTTTTGGTTGTGGTTATTATTGGTAGTAATAGGGTTTGTCATACTTTTTGTAATAGGTGGTAATGGTGGTTGTTTGTCATCATATGGTCGTATGCGGTGTTGCAGCTAATTGCTAAAGATAGGTTTTCCTACTCAGTACTGTTGATTGTTTGGTATGTCGGTTGTGTTGATTAGTTGGTATTAGTTTTATTTACATTGGTATTATAGTTTGGTGTTGTTGATTATTTGTGGTTTGCGACGTGCATCCTCGGCTGAGTGGAGTCATCTCGGGAATGGCTTCACGCCCTTAATTTGCCCCTTGTGGTTCCCGCCATAAGGGGGATGTGCACATTAATGGGCATGGGTTATGCGCTCTATGGAGATGAGCGGGGCTTAGGTGGGAACGGCTGCGGTCCTTCACTAGCGGTGTGGAATACCTGTTGCAACGGATATTCTGGTAGGACTTTACCTTCGGGTAGTCAGATGATTGATGGGTGATTGGAGATAGAGTTGGATTGTGTATGCTGTACCTTGTGTTTTGTGTTTGTTCTTCAGTTACTGACCTTGGGTGGTGTTGTCTGTGTTTCTTCTTGTGTGGTGTCTGTTGTGATCCATTATGGTGAGCAGTCATTCTTAGCATGTGTTGACATATGGAGCTTAGGTGGGTGCTTTGGAGGGACGGGTCTATCACCGAGTCATGGCATGACTAGCATCACCGTAGTTGATATTTGTTGTTATCAGTTGTACCTTTTCTTTTATGGAGTCTAACTTGTAATAAACTTAATTGGTCTTTTATTGATGTTATGATATTTGCTATTCCTCGGACAACCGAGATGGTAACGTCCTTATCTATTAGGGAAGGTCTTGTTAAGGCTCCTTGGTAGATGGGGGTGTTACAAAGTGGTATCAAAGCGATGATTTTGGAACCTATAACCAATGAACCTAATGAATGTAGTGAATCTAATAAAATAAACCTGGTGTATGTGTGTTGGGAGAACCTTTGAAATTGCTTGATTTTGGGTGAGAAGGCGCCCTTAATCCAAAATCCTGGCCCCAATATGCTTAAGCAAGCCTCTCCGAATGGGAATATTGAGTCGGAAATTGCATGTGTATGTGTCTGTAGTGTATGAAGTGGATATAGGTATATGCGAGTACGAAATGATGTCTTGTGTGTGTGCAAGTGGTAGAGTAGGAATGTGTAATTTTTTCCATAGTTGTGTATGCGTATATATATGTTGAAGAATGGCAGGATGTGTAAGAAGTATACATGAGGATATTTGGTGACGTGAAAGTTGGTAACGGGTTACACATTTGCTTTATGTGATGGATGATATGAACTTGCTATGTAGAGTACCGTTGTGTCTATGCGTAAATGTGCGGACTATAGCATGTGATCGCAGGATTATGTGTGGTATGTCAAGTAATAGAGTAAAGTATGGGTAAGTGGTAGTTGATTTACCGATTGTAATGTTTGATAAAATAGAATGGACATGTTGCATGGTAGAATTTGATATGCATAAGCGTGATTAGAATATTGTTATGGTTATAAAGAGATATGTGAACTAAAGTATGTAATGGTTGGATCGAATTGTATGTTGATTGGAATATAGTAGAATAGGATTTGTAATGTTTGGTTGCGGTAATTGTGTTATATGCAAGGTAATGTTAATTGATAGTTGATACGTGCATTTTATATAGTATTTTTAGCCAATTTTACGCACGTATTTTACGCTTTTATCGTAGTTTATGCTACGAAATACCCCGAATATGCTACTTTGGTTTGTTTTGTCTTATTTGTAGGAATGAACCAGAAAGTAGTGAAATCAAGCTTTTTACTGTCCGTTTAGCATGCATTTGGAGGAAGAGTGAATTTGGAGCGGGAATGTAGCTATTTTGAAATGCGCAAAGAAGAAAGATAGCTAGGCGAGCAAAGGAAGAACTTCAAATTGCCAGTGCCTACTTTGGAGAGCCATATCTCGAGTTATACAACAGATATTCAGGTGATTCCAATAAGAGATGAAAGTTTGTCCTCTTAGCTTTCCAATGCCACCGGAATCACCCTGTTTGACCAAGTAACGAAGAAATGGCAGCCGTTTGAAGTTCTGTGCGCAAAGCAGGAAATTGTTGCTGGAAAGTACTCGATCGAGTAGAATTATGTTTGATCGAGTCCTTTTTCTACTCGATCGAGTAGTGGCATTTTAGGATTTACTCGATCTAGTAGATTTTCTACTCGATTGAGTGGTTTAAGCTTTAGTTTACTCGATCGAGTGGTTTTAAATCACTCGATCGAGTGGATTCTCCTACGGGCTTGGGGTTTTTAGTTTATTTCCGTCATTAGGTTGAATAATTCCTATTTTCTTATAAATAGGAAGGTATTACGTCATTTGTAACTCTCTCTTCTCTTCCCCTCTCGTGATCTCTTATAATTCCGCCACACACATCATACGTTACTTTTACTGCTGCTACTTTATTCTTCTATTAATTCCGGATCTATTTCTACTGTAACTTATTTCCCTTCTTTTCCCTATTTATTTTATGTTAATGTTTATTATTCTTTTCCTTGTTCTTATTCTTATTTCAATTATGTCTAGCTAAATTCCTCTGCTAGGATTAGGTGATTTAATAGAGCAATGTTAGTTGCTAATTAGGTTATTAGATCTGTCGTTGTAGTTGTAGTCTATGTTGTTAATCGCTGCTTTAACTGTATCCTGCTGGTTGAGTCGACACAATTAGCCTTTTAATATTGGTAAACCTTGACCTGGACCGAAAGGTTGGAAGGGGTGAGACCTGCAGTGAACAATAGGATGCTTTAGTGAGGGCAAAAGTTAAGCTAATAGCATTTTAGGGCGAATTGAGACCGAAAGGAGATATTCGTTGCCCCTTAGACCGACACATCGACTGATCTGTGACCTTAGCTATGATTGACTGGCGTTTATTGATGACCCGAAATCCTAGTTTCCCTTCTATTACTGTTAATTTCTCTCTTTTAATCTCTTAGTAGTTTAGTAAAATAATTTAAACCCCCATTTCTGTGACATCCTGACAGACTGAGTTAAACAGATAATTAGTAAAATAGCCTCCCTGTGGAGATCGACCCTACTTACCGCTGACTTCTGTTAGTAGTACTTAGGTATTTTATTTTTGGTACATAACGACCGTATCAATAGTAATCGTATGGAAATAATAAGTGACGAGGTCTAAGTGTACCTTACACTCCGAACGATTTGTTGTTTTGCAGGAACGATTAATCGAATTTGAAATCTTTTGTTGTTTGTTTTAATCTTACTCGACCGAGTATGAGTGCCTACACGACCGAGTAGGCCTTACTCGATCTAGTAGTTGGGCCACTTGATCGAATTTGCTGAAAAACAGAATCGTTGTCTATTCTGCCCAGCGGAAACTCGATCTAGTAACCCTAACTCGATTGAGTAGAGGCTACTTGATCGAGTACCGCAGTTACTCGATCGAGTAAGTACGCTACAGTTCACGGGATTTTTGGGGACTTATATCCCCTTTCTCTTCATTCTTTTCTTTATTCACAATCTTTCTCAAACCTCAAACCCTATTAAACTTCTTCCTCTCAAATTTTTGGGTTAATTTGTGATTGATTTCATCTTGAAACCTTCTAGTTTATTCACTCAATCCATTTGTTAATTCATTCAAGGTAAGTTTCTACTCTTTTTCTTTGATTTAATCAATTTGTAGCATGTAATGGTGATGTAATTTTCTGAAATTTTGTTTTTTATGCCCAAATCATGTCTTTTAATTGTTGGATTTTGATAGAAACCACCTTGAATCACTGATATTGATGTTAGAAATTGCAAAAGCAAACCCAATTTGTGACTATATGTGGACCGAATTTTATAGGGTTTGCTCTTGAAAATTTGATTTTGTTCATATTTTGCATCTTTAAAGGTTGAAATACAGTAGGGAATGCTACTAGTATCATGTTTAGTGCTTGATTGTTGTTAATTCCATCCAAAATTTCGTCTTAAAACTCTGTCTTAAAAGTGCCCAAAAACTGAAATTTTGCCCCAATTTTTTATGATAATAATAATCACTTTGTGATGTTTATTTTGTGAGATTAAGGTCCAACTACTTCTACCAATTGTGAAAACTTGATGTTTTGAAGATATAAAACCATCCTTTTATAGAATTACAAGAGTAAAGGGAAGTGGAAAATTCTTGTTTTGTCTCATTATTCTACTTGTTTCGGCAAATAAACCCTCTTTAGTGTTGTTTTTTTCCTCCACATGAATCCGTTCGAAATTTTACTTTGATTATGTAAGCCCCGATGTGTGTGGCTAAAACCATGTGGAAGCAATTGTCGAGAGCTGCAGCTGTAACCCGCCAAAGCAAGAGGTCACGAGCCGCTGAGCCTGAGGTAGGAGAGGTAAGTCTGGGGCCTACTATTCCACCCGTCCCTGACTACCCTATGATCATCTTTGCTGATTTTAAGCAAAGAGATGCTTTCGTAGAGTTGATGAGTCGTCGTATGAGACCCAATAGGTGCATCAACACATGTATTTTGGAAGACCTGAAAATAGAGGTAGATGTCAGACACATCTTTGATATACTGGGGTTGGGGTGGTTGTACCACCTAAGGAAATACTCTTATCCTTTTCTGACCTTAGATTTTATGAGTGCCTTCACCTATGATGTGCTGGAGAAGACAGTAGCTTTCCAGTTGATGAACACTATTTTCTACCTGACCCTGGACTAGTTCGTTGATCACCTGAGGCTTTCACGAGCCAAGAAGGGATATCTTAGAGATGCCCCGACTCAGTATGGTGCCAGTAGCTATATGCCTTGTTTCACCTGTAGACCTACTCCCACTTCAAGTAACATGTTGATTAATGACGTTCAACATGTTACTTTGAAGATCTTTCTCCGAGCCCTAACTTGTTTACTCTATGATAGGAAAGAAGTGAGTAAGCTCAACTCACATGAGGTTATGTTGTTGGTCTCTTACCTGAACCCCACCCGAGTGGAGCACGTTTTTTACAGTGCCCCGGCCATTGTGTGTGCCAGTTTGGCCTTGATGGCCAAGTTTCCGACCCGTTACCTCACTTGTGGTGCTATTGCCACCTGTCTAGCAGAGAGGTTGACTAGCTTTGAGACCTCTTCAGCTCTCAAACCTTTGGTTCCGGTTGTTCCCTCTATGAACAAGGCTTAAATCATCGCCCAGAAGTGGCTGAGGGAGTTGGAGGATGGTGAGCTAGTTTGAGGTAGGAGTTGGATGAGAGTACCCGACCCGGACCATCTTCCAGTGACTGAGCCGTTGACTGTGATTGTGGTTGCATCGGAATAAGATGATGATGAGCCCGCCCCTACCGGTCAGACCTATCTGATCCTAGATGACCTTTTGAAGGAGATTCTAGAGTTTGTCGGGGGAGACCAGGCTAGACCAGAGGACCAGGTACTTAGGGTGGGGAGAGGCCCTAGGAGAGTGAAAGATATGGCCAGAGTGTCCCAGTCGGTGCAGCCCGGCCCACCGCGGTACCAGTATCCCAACTACCCTTCCTCTTTTAGCCCCCAAATGCAGGTGAGTGAGCTCACCGAGAGGGTGTCCAACGCCTTAGCGCTCCGGAACCTCCATGAGATTGCATACATGCAAGGTGTAGGCACTAACTTAGCCCAACCGGTTTGGTGGCAAGTTATGGGGAACGATAGTGAAGTCTTCACTCCTACGTAGTGGACCCGGCCACGTGGGTAGTCCCTGAGAGCTATCCCTACGGATGTCTAGCGCCATGCAGAGAAGGAGGAGACCCTGGCATGGGAGAGACCACTGGAGGAGGCACGTTAAGAGCCGGCACATCAGGAGGAGGGGGAGGAGGATGAGGAGATGGAGGAGGATCGAGGTGGCAACTTCGAGTGATTTCTTGTTGGTAATGTTTAGAGCACTTATGTTATTTGTTACATTTGTTTTGATCGTACTTGGATTTATTCTGGTTTGTAGTTGGCCATAAGGCCGTATTTTGTTGGATTTTGGACCTTGTTATGCAGGTATGTGATGTCGGGGACGAAGCCCTGGAAATTGTTATATTTTCTTTGCTTAACGTTGCATGTGGAGGGCAATATGACCTGCAGTTACTCGATCGATTGCCCCCAACTCGATCGAGTACTTGCTGATGACCATTTAGAGAGTGTTCTAACCTCTAAGTACTTGATCAAGTAGGCTTCAATCGATCGAGTAGCCTAACCCGGACTCGATCGAGTAACCCCATCTCGATCGAGTGCCCCCTGTTGTTCTTTGAATCCGTTTCCATGTATTAGTTGGCACCATGGGAATACTTGGTTGATAATGTATTTCGTCCTCGTGGCTTTTAATCACGATCTTATGTTCTAAATTTCACTAAATGTGATATCAAGACGGTTTACACTAGTTCTAATCCTATGTGCTTAACTAAATTCCTTGACTATCATTCTAAACGGTTGTTAAGTTATATCGTCGGTGATAATAATTTTAAAGCTAGTTACATTGAGTAATCATGTTTTTGTAATGTCACCTAAACAATTACTTAATTCCCATATATATTGGTTTGGTAACGCTGCGTTTTATGTACTCATTTTTGTGTTGTTTTCATGTAGTATACCCATATACATACATGTTATACAAGTAATGTCAAAGAAGGTTAGATGGTAATTGTTGGTTTCGTCATGTGTTGGATCATCTCGTAATGTCAAGATTATGTGACGAGTTTATTTTCTTGTAATATTTATATCTCGTCTTAAAGGTGAACTTCGGGGACTAAGTTCCTTTTAAGAGGGGAAGAGTAATGTCGCATGGGAACATGTCAAAAATATATCGTGTTTTTTAGTAAATTGTTGGTAAAATTTTACTATGTTGTACTCTATTTTGTTAAAGAAAATTTAAACTTTGGTTGCGGCCGGGAAGTAATGTAAATAATTGTTAAATAAATTTATTGAGTAATCTAATTTGTTGTGCAATATAAGTTGTTGCATAAATAATTTAAATGAGTGTTAAATCATTTATTGAAATTGATTGGTAATTTACTGTACATTGGATGTTTAATGATTAATTGTTGGATGAGTAAGTAGAGTGTTCGTGCCAAATGTGTATGGTTGGTAAAATAGAAGTAACAGACTGTGATAGTGTGTCTTTTGTGAGTAATACGTGGTTGATGACTCGGAGGGAAGTTGTGTTTGATGGTCACGTTCGCAGAAGTAGATGATGATGATGAGTAGTCAGCATGGGTAGTTGGGTAGTATGTGGGGAATAGTTAAAATTGTTCTCGTCGGGATGAGTTATCGTCAGCTACCTTAGTTCATGTTACACCTTGGGGTTGTGGGAGACGATGAGTTGAACTTCGGGGATGAATTTCTTTTAACGGGGGAAGACTATAACACCCGCCCCGTTAGGGAACCATTGACCGTCGTTGACTGACCTTGTCACATGTCTAGACCTCTTGAGACCTTTGTTGGTTTGATCTTACGTTATAACAACCCTTGGGATTAGAAGCTCGATCTAGCGTAAGCTACTCGATCGAGTAGCTCAGTGACTCGATTAAGTAGAGGCCACTCGCTCGGGTAAATTCCATACTCGATCGAGTGAGGCGAGTTCAGCGGTAAAATATAAATCGTGAAGTTGTGAACCAAAAATCAGTTTTCATTTCATTTCTTCCTAAACCTAATCGTTGACACATCTCTCTCCTTCACCAACCTTCATTCCTTGGAACCATTTGTGTTAGGTTCTTTAACCCTCTTATTAGACTCTTCTAATATAGATCTAAGTTACTAATTAAATTAGATGATAAGAATCTAGTGCATGCAAACAAAATCAAGAATAAAGAGAGAAAACAATGTTTTTCTTGCATTGAAATAAATGGAGAAATGGGCAAAAGGAAGGACTCCTTCCAACCCTGTTCTTGAGCTATGAATATAAGGATTATCCTCCAAGTTTTAAATTAGAAACTCTCCTTTTGATTGCACCCAAGATTTTACCCAAATATTTCTAGTAATATTAACTAGATATTACAAGAAATTAAGCCCTTAATATTATTTTATTACTACTTTAGTAATTAGATAATACTAATATGGTTGTGTGTGTAATTTAGAGAGATGCTTGCTTTAGGAATAGAATTAAGAAAAGTGAGCAACAAAACTGCCCTTAAAAATCTCCCAAAACCGGCACCCTATGTCCACTAGTGGGCAAATACTTTTTCTTATTTTATTTTGCATGCAAACATAGTTATGATTGCATTAGGGTAGGTTATTGTCATAAGCATGCAACTAGTGTGATGATTATATGCAAGTTGATTATAAAACAAAATGCAAAATAAAAATGTTGTCCAACAACATATGTATTTAGGCCAATATGGGTGTAAAATGGACCATTTTGATTTTGTAATGCTTGTCACACAAATACAAGAATCATATGATTATTTATCTTATATAAATAAGTATTAGTTTGATCATATAACAATTGTATAATATAAACTAATAATTAATATACACTTAACTCTTAAGTGATAAGTATGTCATTATATCAAAATATAATGAGTCATATAATGTCCAATTAAATTAATTTACAACCCTTTGTAAATATAATCAACAAATAACCTCTACCTCTAAAAATAGAAAACCTCGATTAATTTAACGAATTAAATTAAATATTATTTAATCACATTATAATAAGATAAAATTTCATTAGTCAATCATCGCATAATTGAATAATAAACTTGCGTTGACTCGAGTTCTAAACTAGACGTCAACAAACTCACACACCTATATATATGTATATATATATATACATATATATATATATATATATATATATATATATATACATATATATATATATATATATATATATATATATACATACATATATATATATATATATATACATACATATATATATATACATATATATATATATATATATATATATATATATATATATACATATATATATATTAAAAAAAGGGACTTTTGAGTGGACTAAGGAGGCTCAAGGGGCTTTCGAATTAATCAAGCAGCGATTATGCTCGGCCCTAATTTTAGCTTTACCAGATTTTTGTCAACCATTTGAAGTCGAGTGTGATGCTAGTGGGTTGGGGATCGGGGCTGTTTTAATTCAAAATAAACGACCCATTGCTTATTTCTCGGAAAAATTGGGAGGGGCTAGGTTGAATTATTGTACTTATGATAAGGAGTTTTATGCTATCGTTAGGGCACTCAATCATTGGAGTCATTATTTACGTCCTAATCATTTTATTCTACACTCGGATCACGAGTCTCTTAAGTACATTAACGGTCCACAAAAATTGAGTCCACGTCATGCTATATGGGTCGAATTTTTGCAATCCTTTAACTTCTCCGCGAAGTACAAGGATGGCAAGAGCAATGTGGTCGCCGACGCTTTGTCTCGCAGGTACACTTTGCTTACCACCTTAAATGCTCGGCTGTTGGGATTTGAGGTGCTGAAGACTTGTTATTTGAGTGACATGGATTTTGGAGAAATAATTAGCAATATCACGCCTAAGGCAAGTGATGGGTTTCTAATTCAAGATGGGTTTCTTTTTAAAGGAAACCGTCTTTGTGTTCCGAAACATCCGATTCGGGAATTATTGGTGCGTGAGGCTCATGGTGGTGGTTTAGCCGGTCATTTCGGTATAGCCAAGATAGTGGAAGACTTAAAAGAACATTTCTTTTGGCCTAAAATGCTCGGAGATGTGACGAGAATTGTTGCTAAATGTGTGACTTGCCAAGTGACTAACAGTTCATTCCAGCCGGGTCCATATACTCCATTGCCGGTTCCCGAGAGGCCTTGGGAGGATGTCTCCATGGACTTCATCGTTGCTTTGCCTCGTACTCAAAGGGGTAAAGATGCTAATCTGGTGGTCGTGGATCGATTTTAAAAAATGGCACACTTTATTCCGTGTCACAAGACCGACGATGCTTGTAACGTGGCGGATTTGTACTATAGGGAAGTAGTACGGTTGCACGGCATTCCCAAAACAATTGTCTCCGATCGTGACTCGAAATTCTTGAGCTATTTTTGGAATACGTTATGGAGGAAGGTGGGTAGAAAACTTTTGTTTAGCACATCACACCATCCTCAAACGGATGGGCAAAGAGAAGTAACTAATCGGACTTTGGGTACCTTGTTACGGGGTTTGGTAAGTAAGACCCAAAAGGATTGGGATATTAAGCTTGCTCATGCCGAGTTCGCTTACAATCGTTCTCCTTCTTATGCTACGGGTAGGTCTCTTTTTGAAATCGTTTATGGACTAAACCCGTATGCTCCTCTAGATTTAATTCCGTTGCCCAGCGGAGAACTAGTCCATAAGGACGCTGAATCCAAGATTAAGTCAATGATGAAGCTCCACCAACAAGTTCGTGATCATATTGTGGAAATTAATGCCGCCTACCAACGGAAGGCAAACAAGCATATGAAGCCTCGTGTGTTTGAAGAAGGATATTTAGTTTAGGTTCATTTAAGGAAGGAACGGTTTCCGAGTAAGCGGAAAAACAAACTCATGCCTAGGTCCGACGGGCCATTTAAGGTAATTGCTCGTATAAATGATAACGCTTATAAGGTCGAGTTGCCCGGTGAATATGGTGTCCACGCCACTTTTAACGTGGGAGACTTATCCCCGTACATTGACGATGACGGGCTTTCCGAATTGAGGTCAATTCTGTTCGAAGGGGGAGGGGATGATACGGTTGAAGACTCTGCTAATACTACTCATGGTTCGATGGACAATGATCTTTTATTGACGATAAGGGCCGAGGTTGCGTCAAGTCCGTTGGTTCGGTTCGTGGGCTTGATTTCGTACCTTGGATGCTAGTCGTTTGCTACAAGAACAGTTACAGCAATATTTGTTGAGTCAATAAAGGGCGTTAATGCCTCATTTAGGTAGTTTTATTTTATCATTCATTTTGGTGTTTAATTGCTATAGTTAGTAGGCCTAATTACTGGGATTAATAAGGCCATAATTAGTTTGCTTTGATTGTGTCATTAGTAGTCTTTGACTATCCAAAACGGTAGTCTTTGGAGGGGCTATTTATAGCCTTCAACTTATTGTATTTGGTATTCAGAAATCATACAAAAATCAGTCTTGCTTGTCGGCAAATTTTCTTGTTAATTATTCAATCGCGTATTGGATTATTAATTTGTTCGATCTCAATAGGTCTTGAATTCGTTCGTTATTGATAAGTTATAGGTCTAACTTGTCTAATATCGCTTCCGCATTTTGTTTGGTTTCATGTATATATATATATATATATATATATATATATATATGTACATATATATATATATATGTACATATATATATATATATATATATACATATATGTATATATATATACATATATGTATATATATATATATATGTACATATATATATATATGTACATATATATATATATATATGTTAGAAATTATTATTCTCATTATACAACATATTCATATTTGTTACAACTAATTTAGTCATAAATTAAATCTTGATCTTATGCATGCAAACATAATTAGAAAAGGGAAGAAATCGTCATTCTTACATTGAGTATTCGGATATATGGGCACAAATGAGTTCTCCTACTCACTTGTTCTTGAGCTTTCCTTACTAATGGAAGAACAAGGATCCAAGGATAGAATCCCTCCCAAAGAAGAATACCCAAGATAACCGCTTAAAAACTAATATTATTTGAACTAGAACAATATTAATTTTATTAAAAATGACCCAAAACTATTGTTTTGTCCTCTTGAAATTTTTGGCCAAGAGAGGATGAATTTTGGAGTTTTTATTTCTCTTTCTAAACTTCTATAAGTTATTTTGATGAATGAATAATATGATGCACAACTCTAGTAATGATATTATGTGCATAATAGTGATTATAAAGGGTAAAAACCCTTTGCTTGCATGGTTGGGAAACCGGGTATGGGGAAGGGGCTATGGCCAATGCATGAGCTTCAATTCTTCCCAAGAATTATAGGCATACAAGGCTATGTATTAGGTCTTATGATTATGCTTTCCACTTAACATAATTAACATAATTAAGCTTAATACTTCCTCCTTATTTTCGGCACATATTGTGTAAAATGGAAAGTCCGTTTTACACATTATTTTGTCAATTTTTCACACGTAACATGTTCCAAGACATTATGTGTATAAAATGTATTTTTAACAATTAAAAATCAACATATTAATAAAATATGTCACTTATAAAATTAACCTAGTAATTCATAATTACTTGTACCAAAAATGTTTCCAAATTATAAACTACAACATTCTGTATTTATAATAATATATTCATTTCGTTTCAATTGTTTCCGTAAACAACAATTTCATCCAAGTAATAAAACAATTTGATTACTTAGACCGTATCTAATTTAATCAAATTACAATGAGACACGTAAATATTACTTCCAAAATCGTCCGTCAATTTTAAGTAATTTAATTAACCCATATCGTTATACGATCAATTAAATAATCAATTAAGAGTGTTACCCTTTAGGTATGACCTAAGGGGATCAACTGATCACCACCGTCGCACGACAGTAATGTCAAACTTTAGTCAGCCAATCATTACTGATATGTGTGGACCAGTTGACTGTAAAATATTACTTCCCACATGTATTCTTAAAATGAGACTTAAACATGTGATCATCATGATCGACAGTTGTGATCGCATTATTGTCGGAGGACACATATTCCCACAATCTCCCACTTGTCCTCGACAAGTGTGCGTCAACAATTCTCTTGTCCTATTACTATCTCCCACTCAATGTAAGGTGTCTTTCAGGTCGTACTTGCAAGTGATCATATCGAGAGTGGTTTCGTCAATCTGGAGAATAACTGATTGACCGGATTTATCTACCATAGATACCTTCCGAGCGTGGCCACGCATTTCCAGTTCATTACTCCTCGAGTGGCCCTGAGATATTGTTATAACCCTGACAAGGGGTGGACAATTCCTATTGCACTTATTCCCTTCGACTAGCCATAGCCATCATAACCGAAAATATGTCCATTTGACCCCATTTACGAAGGTCGTAGTAACATAAATCAAAGTTAATCTGAAACTGTGCCACCTTAGGCGAATAGTCTTTAGTCAAAAGAATCGACTCATTAGAATGCTATAGTAGCTCTCGCCACGACGAGGCTATATAAATTTACCAGAACTCTATAAGCGGTCATATGGCCCTACAAAGTGTTCCTAACAGTCTGCCTATGTGATCGACTAGTCATCACACATGACTCCATGACACTTGAACTTGCCATCAATCGCATCACACTCTAGTCACTTCGAGATGTCACCTCATGTATGTGACTATGGGCAAATACAATGCTAATATGTGTTCACTGTTACGGGGTTCAATTGTCTCTACAACCCGTTTGGATGTAACAAAGTATAAGGTGAGTTAATAACAACTCAAACGGCGAATGTCGACATCACATTCGGGTAGTCAATACCATATTACAACCTTGTGATGTATATCGTAAGTGTGCAAACACTAGTAGTTTGCAACATGAGTTTAACATATAATGTGTCCATGTGTTCAAACTCTTGAATTTCATATTCCTTTATTCTCATGTTTGTCTCACATAGCATGAACCTTACCAGGTACACATCTAGGTTCCCAACCTAGGTTTAGGTTCTTTATCTTGAAAGAACTTTCTTGTTGTCTATCACATAACCAACGAATTGTGGTGGATGATATAACTTGCACTGGTCAAGTGTTCTAACAACTCGCAATGCACTAGGTATACGTTTTGTAGGGTGCAACAATTGTCAAGATGATTAGCCTAGCACTTCTCAAAAGTCCTAACATATTAGGAAATATAGTTTTGAGTAACTTCTTACCATAACTAAGTATCTTTCCAACTTCTTATTTTTCCTTTTAGCTTGAATAGCCTAGGATTTTCATAAATCCTTACGCGTTTTCGAACTTCAATATGTGTAACTTCTTGTCACATAACAGAGTGGTCTGTCAAACACTAGAATAGCTCATTAGTTCTCCTCGAGAATTCATGACGATTCTTCTATGGCTTACCAATGACTCATCATGCTCTTAAGCATATGATTCATTATTGGACATGTGCATGATTATTCTAATGGTGGAAACATTATTAATTTTAATCTTGTGATCAACCATTTTTAAGTTCAATGAATGACCATGACTGCTTATGGTAATTCCATTTTCATCGATATGAATAACCTACGTTTCTCGTTGATTTGATGTGTATATCTCAATACTTATCCAACATCCCATGATGTGATTGGATTCATCATAGTCCATTTCCATCCAGAATTGAAAACTCAAATACTTCTTTGTGAAAGATAGTACTAGCTCGTCATTTTCAATGAGTAGTGAGTTATAAATTTTACAAGATGATTGCTCCCACTAAATTCCATGTCTTCACATGATAATTTCAAACTCCCACTCAATTCCACATGTTTCGCAATAGACTACTTAATCAAAACATTTCTAGAATTGGAATACATTTTGCTTTGCCAAGTTATTAAGATTAAAACCATATATGTTCCCAGCATATCCTTTCAAAATACCTATTTTGAAAAGGTTTCAGTCTTAAACTTATGGAAAGAGATTTTGATCTATAACTCATTCATTTTATAATGATGCGTAGCAATGTCATTATTTAAATGTGAATTTCATTTAATACACGTCCTTCTCAAAATACTCTTTTTCCGGGAGGAGGTTTAACCATTTTATTTTCATAATGAGGTTAAGTAATGACACTAGCGTGGTTAACAATTAACTTAGCTCTTTTAGATATCGACATATCTTTCTTTGCAACTTTTAGTTATAAATCTCATTTATTTTCAAGGACGCAACTTTGTTTCATTCAGGCTCTTAAGTAAATATCAATGTTGAAACTCTTGGTCAAATGTTGTTCATAAACTAGCCAAATCTCTTGTTAAGTCTTTTCATTAGTCATTTTCTTCCAAACTTTCTTTTGGTCTCCTCGTGTAATTATCTTAAGAACATATTCTTTTGATTACTCACTTAGTCTCTTTTGTCATGTAGATCTCATCTATTCGAGACCATAGATCTCATCTATTCATGTATACTTTTTTTTATTTAGGTATACAAATCATTCTTTCTTTCGTAGATCTCATTTACTCAAGTAAACAAATTATCTTGGCATTCATTGTGTCTTCATTTTTCTCCCACTCTATCTTTAGAATAAATACACTAGATATTCAAAGATAGTTTATGAGACACAAATATCGATTTGGAAGTATAAGGAGGATTATCTCATAGATTGACTAATAGTGTTAGATTTGATGAGTGTACTTGGTGATTGACATTCCTTGAGGAGAGTTCATCAACTCAACATCACTTTATAATTGATCATACACAAGCCTTAAGCTTGTGGACATATAATGAATCCCATCATTATAGTTTTCTATTAGATCACTTTAAGTGGATGATCATATGTTTCTATGTGCAAGCATATAAAGACGAATTTTTAGAACAAAGAAATACGATAAAGGGGGTGACTTGGGTTCTAAACCAAGCCACCATTATCCAAAATACAACCATTGTTTAGAAATGATTCAAAATCCATTTCCATGTCGAACACGGAAATAAAAATAGTTCTAAAAATCCGAAACATAAATTAAAATAAGACAATAATAAAAAAAAAGTCAAGCTTCATGGAAGCTACTCCTAGCTCCTTGATGATTTCTCAAGCTTGCTTTTCCTTTCCCTTGTCTTTGCTTGGAGGAGGCCCTATTTACAATAAAAAGGGGATACATTATCACAACTTTGTATCAAAATACCATAGTTGAATTAGAAACATAAAAGAAAGGATAGTCATTTACCTACTGGAGTGATTTTTTCAGCTTTGATGTCACCAAGATACTTGGAACAATTACTTTTTCAATGTCTAACACCATTACAATAATGGCATTTGTCAAGAGGACCCTTCTTGGTCTTGGAAGTGCTAGCTTCAAAAGTCTTAGCCTTGGTGGACATGGGAGCTTGCCTCTTACCCTTTTTCCCATTCTTTTTAAACTTCCCTTTGCTCTTGGTGCTTATGTTAAGCACATCCTTAGGTGGGTTAACATTTAACCCCATGTCTCTTTCGGCTTAAACAAGTAACTTGTGCAACTCTTCAAGAGACACGTCCTTGTCTTGCATGTTAAAATTCACCCGGAATTGAACATACGCTTTGACTTTGGATAAGGAGTTTAGAATCCTATCTACAATGAGCTCTTTGGGGATTTTAACTTTTTGAATCTTCAAAGTCTCGACTAGCTCCAACAATTTGAGCACGTGAGGGCTAACCTTTTGGCCCTCCTTGAAATGGAGATCAAAGAATGTCGAGGCCGGCTCATATTGGACGTTCCTCGTAGTTTGTGAAAACATTGTCACAAGTTTCGAATAGATTTCATTAGCGGTGCCCATTTTAAAGGCTCTCCTTTGGAGATCCGCCTCCATCGCAAAAATCAACACATTTTTCATTGCGGCGGATTCTTTGTGGTAAGCCCCATATGCTTCCCTAGTGGCGGCACTCGACCTAGCATTAGGTTCGGGTGGAGAGACCTCGGTGAGGTAATGAAGCTTGTCGTCACCTTGGGCGGCTAATTTGAGTTGGGCATCCCAATTGGAGAAATTTGACCCATTCTTTTCAAGTTTACAACGATCCATGAAGGATCGGAGTCATGAAACATTAGTGAGGGGTGTGGCGTTGGTGTTTGGTGCGGCCATTTCTTATGAGAACTTAAAGTGGTCTACAAAACAAAATAGAAAGAATAAAACATTTGTCGTTTTTAATATCATACATGTAAATAAATTAACAAGATATGAGCATTTATATAGTGACCTCTACCCAACTATTATAAATGATTCCAAGACCCAAATTCATATTAACTTGGGCACGGTGTGGCCGATGAATCCCTTATCAATATAACTCGGTGGATTAACTCTTTAATCGATTCTACTTTTAGAACTCTTGGTCGATAAAATTACATTAACATTTATCTTAATCCCGGAACACATGCAACTACGGTTACGAATACTTCCGTTGAGCTCAATCCAAATTTCGAATAAATGTGTCCATGATCCAAACCCACATTAATTTGGGCACGGTGTGGCCGATAAATCCCTCATCAACATGAATTCGGTGGATAGACATTTATCACCCACTTCTCCTATGTAACAAGGTTTGTACCCCGGTGTGGCCGAGTGCACTCTCTCACGAAATAGGTTTTCATGGTTTCTACTTTTTGCTAAGGCTAAGTCTCAATTATTTGTTTTTGCGAGAGGTCATGTCAATTTATTATCTATCACATTTTAAGTGAACTAAAGCGGTGAACTACGATAATTGTAATTGGCACGGTCGATAAACTCGATAAAAATGACAATGCATGTTTTAGTTATGGCGATTTAGCGATGCATGCAACATATAAATAAAATGCAAAGCATAAAAATAAAATCCTAGTATGGCCTTCCTAAAATAGTAAATCTAATAAACTATTACAAATTCGGAAACCAACTCCTTTGGTCCCTTGAACTTCGGTCTTGGCACGCATCTCGAGGTAACACCGTCTTCATGGAAACTCCGGGAAATTACAAAGTAATAAATAAAATTATAAATGAATTACATAATTTCCTATTATACATTTGTAAATAAAATAAATCTATTAAATTAAAAACGGTGATACGAGATCACAATAAATTACAACCGAATCGATATTCCCATACATTTCAGGTAATATCAATTAAAACTAAGGTCATACTAAGTAAAATTACATAATTCAAAATTACATAAAAAAAAAATGACAATCATAAATAAAAGGCAGCATTATAATATGTATCAACATGCCCAATTTTATGCTAAATCGCCTTTAAGGAGCCAATATCGTATATTAATCGGTTTTTACGGATTTGCGTGATTTTTTTTTTTTTTTTTTGGGAAAAGGTAAGCAAATTCCATTAAAATCATCAAGTATCCCAATTACATAAGATAAGAGACTTATAAACCATCTCTATCCTTACTTAATACTATTATACCACATTACAAATTTAGCATTGTTACTTTTGACCATACTTATGCGCATACAAAACTCAGCACGGACTCGTTGCAAAATAAACTCAGGCCTCAACAAGAAGCCCTTTAACTGTCATTGCTTAACCTCCTTTATTTTACTTGATGATCTATCTCCATTCCTCAATGTCTATTGCATGAGTAATTCGAATTTTACGCAAAATTTGCGATAAGGGTGATTTCAAGTCGAAATTTTCGACTGTCATACTGGGTTTTCGACTGTCATACTGAGTCTTCATGATTTCATGCTTAATTCGCCTCAGTTGTTGTTTAATTGCTGATGTCAATACCTGCTATCCCGCCCCTATCGCCGTTTACATGCTGTCTTCCGAAAATTTTGAGGAATATTGGGATTTTTAGAGTTGTAGTCGAATTTTTCGACTGGTTGGGGTTTATCATGCTGTTATCGTGCTGGTTTTCCTGCTGTTTAGCCACTGTTATCTTATCATGTCCCCTGCCCTTTTGTATACAGGATGGATTCTAGCTCTCTACCCTCCACTAGCTCGTCTTCTAGTCCATCCTTGACTGAGACGGTGGTCCCTGCTGCTACCACCGCCTCCGCTTTAGTTAGTACCGCAGCCCCTGTTTTCCTAGTTTCAGCTGCAGGTATGGTTTTTACCCCAGCTAACTCAGCTGCTAGCTCGGTTTCGGCTGCCACTTCCGTTACGACCACCACCACTGCTAGCCTTTCTTCGTTAGTGGTGGCCACAGCCGCCACTACTTCTACTCCAGCCGCCGTTTTCACACTTGTGGCGGACTCGTCGGTAGTTCCAGCTGCCTTTAGAGCGGCCCTAGTCCCTCGCACCGTCACTGAGCGGGCTTCTACTTTGGGTTCTAGGGGCCGAGGTCGTGGACGTTACCGTTCTACATCAGCTCTTGCTACCTCTACTTCTGCTGTGCCTTCTACTTCAGCTGCTCCTTCTACTTCTGGCATGGTTACTGTTCGAGGGGACACTTCCCTCGACTCTCACCCAGACTACCCGCAGGTAATTTTTGTTAACGCCTTACATCGTAAGAAGTTTTATCACCTCCTAGGCTGCGAGTTTGTACCTTCCCGGTTTTTAGATAAACCGGCACTTGAGAGACTGGCACTTGAGAGACTCGGTCTTTACGAGTCGGTTTGTGAGCCTCTACGGGGCTTGGGGATGACTGGCCTCATTACTATGAGCGGTCGTACCTTTCTGGAGCTGAGTCTTGAGTTCCTCAGCTCCTTCACCTTCTCCTCCGGGGCATACGATGCGACCCCGCTAGTTCTTGATGTCTTTCCGGTTGTTTAACCGGACTTTTGAGATGACTTTAGAGGAGTTTGGTAGGAGACTTGGCCTCTCCTCTACGGGCGACACTACCGCCCCTAGCAGGGTCATTCGTCAGCTTTGGCGGACCCTGGCCCAAACCACTTTTACCGAGCGAAAGCTCGTCCAGGTCCACCTTCCCCCTGCCCGTTATTCTCTTAGGTTGATGGCGAGCACCATCTTCGGCCGAAAGGAGTCGAACAACATCACAAACACCGAGCTCTCTATCCTGGGCGGTTACCTGAACATTGACTGTGAGGGTCCTTTTACCCTCAACATAACTTACTTGACCGCCCAGTACTTTCAGGCCCAGGGGCTGAAGGAGACGGGATCTATTGCTTGCGGTGGCATAGCCACCATTCTTGCCCTTTCCCTCTGCCCCGTCTGGCCTCGTGACTTGCAGTACCTCGAGAGAGAGAGAGAGAGGTTACTGAGTCTGGATGCCATGCTTTCTCAGCATTGGCTGACCCCAGACTACCGGACATAGAAGATAGACGGTTCCTTGTCTGTGGACTTACCTTGTGACACTCTCCCCCGTCTAGACCCCTTGCCTACTGTTGCTAGAGGTGCCCGACTGCCACCTCCACTTGCTTTCCACCTTCCACTCCGACCACCTCCCACTGTACCCGCCGCCAAGAAGCGGCGTAGAGTTGAGACTGGGGAGGGGTCCACACCTTTAGGGAGTACCCAACCTTCCACGGCCACTCCCATCCCAACCCCTACTCCCACTCCTACTCCCACTCCCACCGACCAGACACAGGCATAGCCGGTCCTACCGGCTACTTTCATACCACCTCCGCCCTTTGTGGCGTCCACGGTCATGGACCAAGGGCGCCGTGACGGTTTGTTGCTTGAGATTGCAGAGCGACAGGCTCGTATGGAGAGGGACTTAGCTCTTACCTTACACCCTCTGTACGAGTACCACTTGAGGCGACACCGTCCGATCCCAGAGGGTTAGCCACACCCTTCCTTTTTCCGGTACCCAGCTGAGGGGTACCCGGAGTCTGCTGAGGAGGAGGAGGACGAGGACGAGGACCCAGAGGTGGCAGTGAAGAGAGCTCGAGCTGAGGAGCGGAGGAGGAGAGAGGAGGAAGCTGATCCGGAGTTCACGGTGGTGGACAACGACGACGATGAGTAGCTAGTGGTCTACTCACTTCCCCAGTTTTCTGGCTAGTTTGGGGAAGTTCGCGTTTTGTATGTATATCTTACTCTTTTCTTTTTGTCTCCTATTTTATTTTATTGCTTTTCTTCTTTATTGGTTGTATATTCCCGTTCCCCTGTATATATCTGTTGGTGTATGCTGGAGGACAACGAGGGCGTTGTCCGTTTTGGTTTGGGGAGGGTATTGCATCCTTTTGAGTTTGCATTTGCATTTGTTTTGCATTCACGTTTATTTTTCAGCTTTGCATTGTTTTTTTATTTCTTTAAAATTCAAAAAAAAAAATCCAAAAAAATTAGAAAAATTTCAAAAATCCAAAAATATTCACGTTTTTTTTTTGCATATAGGTTGAGTCGGAACGGTAGATTTTCATGATGAAACTGCACTATAACTTGTCATTTTACTTGAGCCTTGCACTTTATTGATAGTTATTAGCTTTGTCATACGCATAGTCTACGAGTTTCTGTTCAAATATAGCTGACTGTTTAGACTTGACCTGATAAATTGGCAAACTATTTGATAAATTCTGAGTTTTAGAGCCCATAACTGGTGACATTCATGACCAGTTCATTAGGAATTGAGAGTAGTACTCCTTGCATAGCATGTTCATCATTTTTGCACTTTTATGACATTCAATTTCTTGTCAAATGCACATATTCGGGTTTGTGGTTGGTGTCACATGCAAGGAGGTGCTTGCAAATTTTCCCTTTTCCTTATATTTTTCACCCATTTAGCTTCACATAAGCCAAAATTTGCCTTTTTGACCCATTATCTACATCCAAAATTAAGCCTGCCTAGTCAAGCTAGTTTAGTATGTCTTTTGTGGTATGATTTTCCGTCTGCAGTTTGGCCCGTATTTCTTTGTATGGAGTTGGTGTAAGTAGAGGAAGAAGGAAAAGAAAAAAAAAAGTTGAAAAAGAAGAGAAAAACAGAAAAAAGTGAAAGAAAGAAAAAAGAAAACGAAAAAAAAAAAATGAAAAATGAAAAAAAAAAAAGCTGATCATGTGGAAAAAAAGAAAAAGAAAGTTTGAAAAAAGTTTGATTTGTTTGATTCGATTCACTTAGACGGTGTTAAAAAAGGAAAGTTTGTGACCGTCTGACTCCTCCATTCTTATTCTATATTTTTGAGGAGATTGTGTTTGAGTTTAGTGAGCTGTGTGCCAAATGAAGGGCACTTGTACTTAGTTTTTCAGTCAGTTGAGATTCGGATGGTCTTATATGGTCCTTTTAGGAACTAGCTTGACGCTTTTACCTCCACATTACCATAACTTTTTTTGCCTTTTCTCACCTGAACCTCACTATTCCCATATTATTTGTAAGCCCTCGGTTGTGACGGACATTATTGGTTGGAGTGTGTGCATTAGTACTTGAATTGTCTTTCATTTTTGTTGCATGCATGCTATGTAGGTCGCAGTTAGGTGAGTGTCTGTCTTTTCTTCTCTCTTTTACATATAACATTCACCCTTTGCTTCATGAGAGAAGAGTGGCCACGAGAGAGTCCGATTTTGTTGGTCTTGCAAGGTCGATAGGTTGGCTATATTTCTGAACAGCTTATAACTCGTTTGCGTATTGACTGCTTGGCTCTAACTGTTAGTTTTTGTTGCATTAAACTGGTTCAAGTAGACAAGTTAAGCTAGCTTTGAGTTTTCATTTCCGTTCCATTAGTTGCATTTTAGTTTACTCGAGGACGAGTAAAGGTTCGGTTTGGGGAGATTTGATACGTGCCTAATGTATAGTCTTTTTAGCCTATTTCAGCACGTATTTCCATGCATTTTTATACTGTTTATATAGTATTTTGCCCCGAATTGGCTACTTTGGTTCGTTTTGTTCGTTTTGTCCGTTTTGTAGAAATGAACGCGAAAGTAGTGGAATCGTACTCTTTTTCGTCCTTTTTGCATGCATTTAGAGGAGACGGGATTTTCCGGAGTGAGATACTGCGTTGGGAAGCGTGAAGGCACGGATTACGAGGCAGTCGGGCATGGACTTGAGCTAAATCGAAGACAGAAGACTCAATCGAGCAGTTTTACCACTCGATCGAGTGGTTTTTACGCCCCCAGTTGGTCGATCGAGTAGTTTTCTACTCGATCCAAAGTTGCTGAAAAGGAAGTTACTCGATCGAGTAACTATTCTACTCGATCGAGTAGATTATGCTGAGTTTTGTTCGATCGAGTGGTTTTATTCCACTCGATCGAGTGGTTTCTTTAGGCGTGGGCTTTAATTAGCCCGTGAGTGTGTTTTATTTGTTGGACTTAGTTTATTTCTATTTAAGCTTTACGTTACTAGGTCATGAGGAATCTAATCGATTCATTATCTAATTTTCATTTATCAAACTTTACTGCGTTACTTATTCTTCTTCACTGTAACTTTATTTTGGGATTTATTTTGCTCGGATTCGATTGTTCTTTACGCCGGATTCGCACGATTGTAATTCCTTTCTCTTCTCTTAATAATAATCAATCATTTGTTTTCTTTAATTCCTTGTTTACTTCATTTATTCCTTTGCCCTAATTTACTTTTATGCACTTTATTATTTATTTCATCATGTTTATTGTTAATTCGTCATTTGTTATTAGTTTTGATATTAATAGCGATATGAGTAGCTAAACATCTTGCATGTTGGGATTAGGGGATCTACGGTAGGAATGTGACGATGTAGTAAATGAAATAGATGAATTAATTGTGAGATTTTGTCACCATAGCAATTTAATTGTATTTATCGACTTAGTTGAGTGCACGCTTCTGAGTCATCTCTTTAATTTGGCTAAAATTAATCCTAGATCGAAAGATTGGACTAAATAGACCTGCTATGAACAGTAGACTACCCTGAGTCCTGACGAGAATGAAAGTTAAGTTAGTGGTATTTTAGGATAGAAAGTGGACCAAAAGGACCTTTCCACATCCGTCTTGCATTAATTCGTCTGAGTTGTTTACAGCTGAGTCACTGGACTACCGTACTGAACCGAATTCCCGACATGTCTCTTCTCTATCTGATAGTTTAATCCTATTTTCTGCCCTTACTGCTCTTGTCTCTACTTCTCTTCCTTTAAACTTTGTAGTTTAGAAAACAATTCAAACAACCCCCCCCCCCCCCCCCATTTGTGACCAAATAGACGAACTTCTACAGATATTTTGCCTAACTGAGGAGATCGACCTGACTTCCCTAGCTATATAGTTAGTTTAGTTAGTTTATTTTTGATAGGTACACGACAGACGTATCACCCGTCGTCTCAGAAACTTATTCAAAGTCTTCTATAAAACCAACTTCTTCATCATTTCTGTTCCTTTGTATGTTTTTACAAAAAAAAAAAATGATAAGGCTAATTGAAGGTATAGTGGTTGTTGATGAAGTAGGGAAAGTGCGCGATGATGGAACAAATTTTACTTCATTCATGAATTCACTCACGTTTTTTGATAGTCTTAGAATTTGTGTTCACTAGAAATCTTTCATATTTAACTTGATCCCTCTTTGCTACATTGGAATCTCTTTTTTTAATAGGATTCAATATGAATTTTGGGATATTTAAAAAATTTGTCTAAGGTTGTTTAGATTTTGTTTTACGTGGTTTTAATTATTGTTTCATAAAAACCGTGAGTGACAATAAGATGTAATTGCACTAAAAAAAACTAAAAATGAGAGATGGAATATTAAACAACAAATTGACGAGGCTCGCCTCCAATGTCATGGCTCAAGTCTCCCAAGTTTGTTAATTTTAATATTTTCATCCATCTTTCAACATTTTATTTCCATATCACTTTACGCACTATATTCGTGTGTTTGATCTACAAGATAGATTAAGATTTATGATTATATAAACACTTGGTATGTATGCGATATAATATAGTAATCATTTTGAACGTATATAGTGCCAATGAAAGTTTACTTTAGACGTTAGGAATTTGTTGGTTTCGTTTATTGTATCTACTGATTCGCATAGTTGCATCAAAATATTGCAAAATATCTTCATGATGTATCCGTTATTCCTAAAAATACGGTAAAAGAAAAAAAGTTCAATCAGGTAAAAAAGTATCATATGAAAACCATTTTTTTGTTGCTTTTAAGTTAGTATTTCTAAATATATACTCCGTTTGTCTCAATCATTTTTTGTTGTGTCTTTTATATTCTTTGCAATCGAGGAGTAGTTTAATCAAAGTTAAACAAATGACTGAAAAGAAGGAGTAATTACTATCCCTCTCATTCACCGAAAAAGCATTGTTTGATGAATATATGTAAGTAGTATTTTATTCAAACATAGCTTTTCCAAAAAAAAGGAGGGAGTAATTATTAATTTGATGGCTAACTATTTGAAAGGTTAGGTTATATAGTTGGAAGATTAGGGAAATACAAAAATTTGCTCCTACTGTTGAAGGTGAACTTAACATGACATTAAGGAAATATAGAAATTAGCTTCTGTTATTAACGATTAACGAAATGCTTTCATTTTTAGTTGAATATAGGAAAAGATAGTTTTTATAATTCGTGTATCTCATCCCAACTTACAAACGGAGTATAATCTTACCAATCATAATCATCCAATGCTGAAGATGACACTTTGAAAATAGTCTTATAATTTCCATGATAGTTGATTAGTTTGATTAAATTTTGTTCCTGATGATCATGGTTTAAGAGGTACGTTATAACATAATTTTTTCATGTAAGCGTGATGTATTCTACAATTTCACTAAGTTTATACTATTATGACCGTAGTCATAAATTTTGATTAAATATCTAAATTAAAGTGCGTCATTTAACGAAAAAAGTGGAAGACAATATTTCATTACCTTGAAACAATTTTCGAATTTTAGAAAAGATATCGAAACAAATATAAATTAGCTAAACTTCTCAAATAATTCCATGACTAAATAAATTAAACAAAAGAAAAGAAATAAAAAATTAGTATTTGGCAATTTAAAAGGCAAATTAATGACCAGTGTTAATGGTATGTGCGAGGTCGTGATATGGGAGGGGTTGCGATGTGTGGATAATGATGAGATAGGGAGTCACATAAGGTTACGAGAAGAGTTAATGGTCATGCAAGGGGTAAGGCTGGGATGGTGGTTATCCTGAAGATATGGTGGGGGCCGTGTTAGGGGTTGATAAAGAAGGGGTAGTAGGGTAGTTGAAGGACGTAGGTATGGACTGCAAGGTGGTGGTTAGTTGGGGTGAGGCTGAGATACGGGTTTAGACTGGTGAGGGACGTCGTGGTCCGAGGGGTTGGGTAAGTGATGGGGAACGCTGCTTCTACACGTTCATGCAATGATGGGTGGAAAAGAAAATGGGAAAGATCATATATAGAGAATTGAAAGGAGAACAAACAAGAGGGGTAATATGATACACATCATTATGTAAATAAACAGGTTATGAAATCTACAATAATTTTATATGCACTTTTCAAATTTCACTTCTTATAAGTTTAAAAGTCGAGGAAAAAAAGTAGAAGATTTCGAATAAAATTAAGCAACATAAACTTATAAAAAATATATGGGTAGACAAAGTAAAATTTTCTTAAATTTAGTAACTACCAAACCAAAAAAATACGCAAGTTTTTGCTTTTAATAAATCTTTCCGTTAACACCCGTGCAGTGCACGGGTTCAAAAACTAGTTTTCTTTTAAACTCAATACCAAATCTCAAAAAAAAATATAAAAAGACTATTTTGCCCTTACACTTAGTTAACCCATCCACCCTGTATTCACCACATATTCCATTAACCCCACCTCTACCATAACAATCACCATGTATGTAACCCCCTCCTTCCATACCAGAGCCATCACCGACAATTCATGATTGTCCTCACAATTCATGATTCCCCTCTTTTGTCTCCATAGATAAGCAACAAACATTTTAGTAGTCTTCATATCAATGTTATACGCATTATACTTCTCCAATCAGACTACCATGTCTACCAACATGCCATATACGGAGTATATATTACTCCAAAGAGAGAGGAATAATTAAGGATGACGAACATTCCTCTTCGCCCACAACCAACAAAATTCTGAAATACAATTTCGAGATCGAAACTCCACAAAAATTAGGACCCTAATCGTGCTCAACTCAACAAAACCCTAATTTCACCTTCCCCATCATCATCATCCTCATCAACATCGACTTCGACTCCGACATTGATTGCGTAATCGTAGTCGAAATCATGTCATTTTATTCAATCAAATCCGAGTTCTTCATCGATTTCGGCGGCGGCGGAGGAAGCAGTGGTGGCAGCGGCAGCGGGGGGCAGTGTTAAGAAGTCGGGGAGGACATTTTATTCGAGTTCTCAATCAGATTAGCTATTCTTTTTTCTTTTCTTTTTTTTCTATTATGACCATTGTGGGGCAGCGGCGGTGCCAGTGATTGTGCTAGCCAGCTAGGTGAGGAGAAGGTGGTTTATGGTGATTGTAGTGGGGTGTATAAGGTGGACATGGGGTTTTAATGAGATAACGTGGTGGAGTGAGATAATGTGGTGGAGAGAGTGTGGGTGGGTTAATTGGTAAATTATATCCTACTCCCATGAGTATGGAGTATGATACTCTCATCATTTAGTTATTGGAAAATCATAAATTCAAAACTTAAAACCTTTAAAATTTAAATTTGATACATTTGAAAAATATAAAAATTTGTACCACAATTTATAATTTTCGTTCCTCTATAAATAGAGACCACTTTTGATATATTTTGGTGTTTATTTTGATTTTTTCACATATTCACATTACATAATCGCATATTCATAACAATGTGATATATTCACATCACGTAATTAACATACTCATCAGATATTCATATTACATAACTAGCATATTCACATAGATTAAAAATTATATTCACAAAGTAAAACTCACATACTCACACAACTAATATAGATATTCAAACAATATAACAGACATGTTCACAAATTACTTGTTCATAAGAACAACAAACATTTTATTGAGTTATTCACAGATATTCATTTAACAAAATATACATATTCACACAATTTAACATGTGAATATGTCACTTAAATTTTGTGAATATATATTTAATTATTATAAACGAGTTTCAAAATATAGCCAATATGATTTTTTTTATTGAGTAAAAAATATTATCAACATTAGTAATTTTTTGTTTTTAAAATTGGTTGTTAGATTAAAAATTAAGTCATTTTAAAATATATATGCGCCTTTTAATAACTACCCACTAACATTACAACAAAAAAAAATTGATTGGAGTACCATGCACCATACTCTTGGGTGCATGGTATAAGAATTGGGGTTAATTAGCCAAGGTAAAATGGTCAATTTTTGTCTTATTTTGAGTTTTGGTATCAAGTTTGAAAAAAAAAAAAGAGTTTAGTTATAAGTTATAAAAAAAAAATTATCTAAGGTATAAATTTTGAAAGTAGTGTTATACTAGGTATAACTTATCGATTTACCAAGTATATAGATAGGTAGACCGGTCATACTGTCTAATTTGAAAAATCAATCCCAAGTTGCGTCAAACACTAGTGCGCACTCCACCACCCACCAGGCCACCACCCACCTACTCTTCTCATCTAACTCCACTATTTATATAGACACTCACACAAACACGAACACAAACACTCTCATTACTACAATTACAGTCGTTGTTTTCTCCATCAATTTTGCGGCGCATCACCTTCACTTTCTCTCTCTCTTCAATCCGCCATGGCTACTTTCGATAAGATCAAGGTTGCCAATCCCATCGTTGAGATGGACGGTAATACACTCATCTCTACCAATTTCGATCTCTTGACGTTTTTTAATTTTTAATTGTTTTGGTTTTGATGCTAGTAGTGTTTGATTTAGATCTGTGAATTAGGTTTGATTGAAGTTGATTTGATTGTTTTTAAGTGAGTATGGAATGTTTGTGTTGGATGATCACTGGTTTTGTCGCTTTTGTTGTGGTGTTGAAATGAGTAGATTTGATGGCGGATTGATTGATGATTGCTTCGTTATTGGATCGTCGAATGTATGCTGCCTTACGACTAACTTGAGGATGGTTTAGTTGAAATGTTTTAGAAGTGTGTTTTCGATGATCATTGGTGTCGTCGTGTTGAGATGAGTATATTAAATGGAGGATTGATTGATGATTGTTTTGTTGGATCGTTGAGGGAGTCGAATGTACGCTGGCTTAAGACTAACTTGAGAGGATGAGTTAGTATGAAATGTTATAGATGTGTGTTGGATGATCAGGAGTTCTGTAGACTTTGTTGTGGTTGAAATGAATAGTTTTGATGAAGTATTGATTGGTGCTTGTTTCCTTATTGGATAGTCGAATGTATGGTGCTTTACGACTAACTTGAGGATGATTTAGTTGAAATGTTTTAAATGTGTGTTCGATCTGTGGTTTCGTCGATTTTTTGTGGTGTTGAAATGAGTAGCTTTGATAGTGGATTTATTGATGGTTGTTTTGTTGTTGGATCGTCGAGGGAGGCGAATGTATGCTAAATGGCTAACTTTGAGGATGATTTAGTATGAAATGTTTTAGATGTATGTTGGATGATCATTGCTTTCACCGATTTGTTGCGGTGGTGAAATGAGTAGATTTGATGGCAGATTTATTGATGATTGTTTTGTTATTGGATCGTTGAGGGAGCTGAATGTATGTTGCTTTACACCAACTGAGGATGATTTTAGTATGAAATGTCTAGCTTGTGTGGAATGATCATGGTTTGATCGGTTAGTTGTGGTTTTGAAATAAGTACGTTTATGGCGGATTTGTTGATGATTGTTGTGTTATTGGATCACTGAGGGGGTCAAATGTACGCTGCCTTGCACCCAACTAATGGAGTGTGAGATGTAATTTCAGAGAGATTTTTAGCTAAAAGATTGGTGATTTTTGATGATCAAAGTTATTTGGTGTAGATAATTGGATCACCAGTATTTTTAAATCTAAAACAACCTTCAACGTAAGGTTAGTATGACATCAGTGATATTGACGAATATTTTCATGAAAATATTTCATTTGAAGGTGTAGTTCACGTAGATAAATTTGAGGCATAGTCAAGTTTTAACCTAAAATGAAAAGTTATTTTTTATGGGATGAAGATATGGTTTGTAGATCCAGTTGAGGATGATAATGTTGAGGATTTGAGACGTTGAATGCATTAAAATAAGTGGTTCAGGTGATAGTGATTACATTTTATTCGTATTAATCAAGTTGGAAGGAAAATGAATAATTTGTTGGTATGTGGGGATGGTGATTAATGAAACGATTTCAACTTATTTGATCATCAACTGCTGGTTACGTTTAGATTTAGCGAATAATGTATTAATTTTTGGCTAGTGGAATGCAATTTGTGCATAAATAAAGTTATTTACAAATTTAAGAATCGAGATCGTGGCTTCTTGTTTAAAGTGCTGTTGTGGTTTTCCTTATCTTTATGTTAACCTCCTTTCCATCTCTAGTTTTTTTAGGGAGCTTCCATGTGCTAGTGCATTTTTCTGATTATCATTTGTTAGCTGCTGCTCCTCTATTTCAATACGAAAAATCTGATTGGCTGTGTCTATTTCTGAGCAACATGAGAATAATGAATGTTATGTATCATGTGTTTGTACTTTGTAGAACATCAGTCATTGGCTTAGATGACAAAGGGGCCTTTATTTTATATATTTTTCATGTGTATTCATTATCCTTGCTTTGGAAGTGCTCTATTCGGTAAAAAATAGGACAAACTGTTCCATAATGGTTTCCAAATTTCTCTTTCCAGGTGATGAAATGACTCGTGTGATCTGGCAAATGATTAAAGACAAGGTGACTTTTTTGTTGCTTATATACAATCATTATACTTGTAGAAATACATGTTCTCAAATGGCTGTGATGTTGACCTCCCATGCAGCTAATCTTCCCATTTTTGGAATTAGACATCAAGTATTTCGATCTTGGTCTTCCGCATCGTGATGCCACTGATGACAAAGTTACTGTTGAAAGTGCCGAAGCAACTCTCAAGTAAGTTTGCGTGGTATTTTCTGATTTTTATGAAGCATTTAGCCTTTAAGACCCCTTTGGTCAAATCTAGTTTTTCAATTTTAAGTTATTATATACACTGCTTTGTCATTTATCGGCAGTCTTGATATTTAAGAAAATAAAAAAGCACAATTTTGTTCTTGCTCAAGCCTCTTTAACTTTTTGGAAACAAGTATTAAATACCTCGACATCTTATTCTGCAGGTACAATGTGGCAATCAAGTGTGCAACTATCACACCAGGTTGCTGAATGTTCACAGATTTTCTTATCAAGTTAAGCTGTGTTTCTCCTGTTGTACTTCCTGTTCTTAGTATTGCGTCTTTCTCACAGATGAAGCACGTATGGAAGAATTTAAGCTGAAGAGCATGTGGAGAAGTCCAAACGGGACAATCAGAAATATTTTAAACGGTTGGTATACATTGCTTGGGATATTGTAAATGTATTTTTAAGTGTTCGTTGAGTGCCTTCTGAGACGATTTATTTTGATGGTTTGTGTCTCTCAAATATGTTACAGGCACCGTCTTCAGAGAACCTATTATGTGTAAAAATGTCCCTAGGCTTGTTCCAGGTTGGACAAAGCCCATATGTATTGGAAGACATGCATTTGGAGATCAGTACAGAGCAACCGATCTTGTCATTAAAGGAGCCGGGAAACTCAAACTAGTATTTGGTTAGTCATGTTAATTAGTTATATAGTTTCTTCCGGTCATCTTTCATCATTAGTGTAATCATTAGTCCCTCTTCACACTCACGCTTATAAAGCTTTCCCTTGCATGCCTTTAAAAGTAGCAGTTCGCTAATGTATGAATTTGTGGCGGACACCCCTCTGCTACATAACTGAATTATATCTTATTTGGAGAAGGAATTCCTTTGAATTTTCGTAACTCCCTTCATTGGTGCTAACATGTATTTTTGGATGTAAATTGATGTACACCCATGTACGCATCTGAATCCTAAAAAGTCTTCTGTATAATAATTTGCTTGTAAACATCTGTATACTTCTGTCTTTTGCTAGTACATACATATATGCTGTTGCCTGCTAGTGGATCAATTAGTGAGATAATTATTGAAAACATCATCCTGCTTTTTCTTATTATTGATCCATTACAATTTTACGTTGCAAGTTTTGAGTCTGAATCCTTTCTTCATTGCAGTTCCAGAAGGAAAGGACGAGAAAACAGAAATGGAGGTTTTTGACTTCACTGGAAATGGAGGTGTAGCTTTGGCCATGTACAACACTGATGAGGTTTAACCCCTTTGTTGTCTTCTTGAATGTCATTGGCCTATCGAATTTTCCGATTTATGTATTTGTGTGTCCTTTATTCTTCTTTTGTTGTTTCTGAGGGCTCTTTGAGTCTTTGTCTTATTTTCCTCTATACATGTCTGTCGCCTTGCAGTCAATTGCTTCATTTGCCGAAGCTTCAATGAATTTGGCTTATGAGAAAAAGTGGCCTCTTTATCTCAGCACAAAAAACACTATTCTTAAGAAATATGATGGAAGGTACATTTACTTCCCCTTCTTTACATTAAATACAGAGTTAATTGATAAACACCTCGTATTTACCACTTTTCAAAACTCCTACTTATTACAATATTTTTGAAAATTCCTTCCTCCAAAGTTTGTACTCTCTAGTTTCTAAAGAAAGTCTCTTTTTAGGCTAAGAAGTGACAATTTTCATTGAATATCAATCATGAAAGATCTTTATTTTTGCTCATTACTGACTTTTGGTACGAAGGAAAGACAATTCATGACTGATAGCCGCCAAAAAGTCTTTTTATCTAGCCCAAATTGACTTTTGGTAAGAGCTTTGAAAGAAATATTCGTAAATGTTAAGAGTTTTGAAGAACACTAATAAGAGATAGGACTATAGGAGTTATGGAAAAATGGTATAGAGTAGGTACTGTTTATCAATTAACTCAATTATATTTGATACTTGGTATCTAATTTACATCTTGCTTGTTTGTGAAGATTCAAGGATATCTTTCAAGAAGTTTATGAAAGCAAGTGGAAGACTAAATATGAAGAAGCTGGAATCTGGTGTGTGCTGGGAGTCTTGGAACTAGAAAAATGTTCTGTGATTTCAGCTTCAGTTTTTTTATTTGATGTTTTTTTATTAAAATGGTAGGTACGAGCACCGTCTCATTGATGACATGGTTGCTTATGCTCTCAAGAGTGAAGGAGGTTATGTATGGGCATGCAAGAACTATGATGGAGATGTGCAGAGTGATTTCTTAGCCCAAGGTTTGTGTATTATTTTGCATTACTGGTGTTGTCATTTGTAAATTCATCGTAAGACTTGTTGTTGTAGCTATAGTTTGACTGACCAAATAGTTAACTGTTCTGATTTTACAACCTAGTTGGTGCCCTTTGGCTAATGTTGCATTTTACACTGTAGGATTTGGCTCGCTGGGATTGATGACTTCAGTATTGGTATGTCCTTGAAATCTGGCATTTAGCTCTTCAATTGTATGGCCCTACAAGACGACATCATTAACTTTGTGTCGAAATACACATTTAAATGCATGCAGACTGAATAACAAGATCATCATTTTTAAATCCCTCATAAAGTCTTACCAACAAGAATTTAAAGTGCTTTGTTAGAACAATATTTAGCCCCAGTTACATTCTTACATGTGTGGGTTTAACTTCTACATCACCTCCTCACAATATATATGATCTTTTAGCTTTATTTGATCATTTGATTCTACCATAAATTTTTAATTTTGAGATCGACAATGGGCTATAGGAGACAGTTAATATCAGGTATGAAACTGGTTAAGTTATATATAACCCGCTACCAAAACTTGGGGGAGTATTTCACTTTCAAAGGATATGATGATCAACTTTGTGTGTACCAGAAGTGCTGCATTCAACTTATATATGGTTACATTAAATTCTGAAACTTTCACATTTGAATTTGTATTCGGCCAACAAGCACCATACCCATGTTTAAATGCCTAAGATAGCCATATCTTCATTTCTCCTGTGTTGCTTGAGAGAAGGGGTATACAAAAGATGCGCATTTTAAGCAAGCTTGTGCCAGTTGTCTGTATTTGATACGTCATACACATCTTTTCTAATCAGCTTCTCAGCTACGCAACACGTGTACATCTGCTTACATACTCACTTGTTCAGGTTTGCCCTGATGGTAAGACAATCGAAGCTGAAGCTGCTCATGGCACAGTAACACGCCATTTCAGAGTTCACCAGAAGGGAGGTGAAACTAGCACCAACAGCATTGCCTCAATCTTTGCTTGGACCCGGGGCCTCGCTCACAGGCATGCCAAGTTTACTATTACATCTCTTTAGTTTATTACTCCCAACTCTTTATAATACCTCACGTACCCATGCTGCACACTCAACAATCAACACTCTGGCATGGGAAATTTTCGAAAAATTAACCAAATCCATCACGTAGACATGCACCCGTGTTGGATACTTCAAAAGGAGCCAAAATCATTAACATAAGTCAAACTTTATTTTAATAATCAACCTGTTACTTGGTCAACAGGGCTAAGCTGGATAACAATGAGAAACTCTTGGAGTTCACAGAGAAATTGGAAGCAGCTTGTATTGGAGTTGTTGAATCTGGGAAGATGACCAAGGATCTTGCTCTTATTATCCATGGATCAAAGTGAGTTACATCCCTATAAATTTTCTGTGTTTCCTTTATGAACATATGATGAACTAATGGAGGTTTTATGAACGATTTAGGCTTGCAAGAGACAAATATCTGAACACAGAAGAGTTCATAGACGCTGTAGCTGCTGATCTTAAAACAAGGCTGTGAGTCTATTGTGAGTCCAACCTTTTTCTTTCTCATGCAACTATGCAAGGAAGACTCTTTGTCCTTCCTGCTTTTTCTCTGATATTACTTCCATCACAATTTTATTTTCCTCATTGGACTTTAGGGGTCAACTGATGTCTACTTTGTCAATTATTTTTCCAAATTCAAGTGGAGATACAATCTAAAAGTTGTCAAGTTTAATCTATTGAACAACTGTTTTCATATTATCATTTCTAAAAGTTTGTATATTGTGAGAAAAGATCAATCAAAGTCGGTATCCGGTTGATCAGGAAAGTAAACAGGATAGGAACAATATTTAATTTTATAATCAAAACAATAAATTGTTAACATTTTACTCGCCTAGTAAATAAATCATTTAGTCTGTTGTATCCATCATTCACGTCCTTTTGGCTACTGAATTTCGTTTTAAAACACTTTCTCAATCCTCATGAATCACGATGATGTTGGTTCATCAAATTATTGAGGTGTTTGGTTAGATTGAAGATACCCTTTGATACTTGCAACCTTGTGTTGTTGTGTTGTGTTGTAGTCTGTATCTGGATTGCCGACTTACAGTTGGGTGTAGTTTTTGCATTTCACCATTATGACAAAATAATAATAATAAAAAAAATAATACTTTGTACTTGGGATTGTTTAGGTTTATAGATCACCCTTAATATGTCAAACAAATGAAAGGCAGTGTAATAAACATTTTATAAGATTAAGCTCAGGCTATAAACTTATATGGAGGAATACATTTGATGGAAGTTATGAACTTTAAAGTGTCCGACTCCACACATGTTGGCATGTCATTGTCATGATTATAAAGTTAGCAACAATTGCGTTTTGCTAATCGTGTTAATAACGTGGGATTAGATAAAAGACTCCATTTTAATTTGTGGGGGTAGTGGGAGGTGGTATTACGAGCGACTAAGCGAGTCTGTTGCGTTAGAGACTGAAATTTCAATACCCTATTTGTAAGGGTCACTGCCTCCTTGTAGGCTGATGTATGTTGATTACTCTGTATTAACTTAGATTCTATTTGCCTGAGCATCTTCATTGACACAAGTTGTTGCCAAATGCAGCTTTAAAAAAAGCAAGCTCTGATCAGGTTGAAGGCGTAGTTTGATATTCATTTTCTACATACTAGCCAAAATCTGGGTTCGCAATACTCTTAGTTAATTTATAAGCCGCTGGTTGCCCTGGCCTTCACAAACTTGGTTTAAAATTTATGTGCTTTTGAGTTGTGGTATTTTCTATTCGCAACACTCTTAGTTAATCTGGGCATCTTTTCAGTTGATTTATTTGTGGAGGATTTGGCCTTCACAAACTTGGTTATATATCTTGTGTTGTTTATCTTTCCTACTGTCGTGCCCGTCTAGATCTGAGCCTTCAGTGGGTAATTAAACCCTGAGGATCAATTTTTATATGGTGGTTCCGATTTCATATGATGGTTCGTTAAGTTGGTAATTATCTCTAGAGGAGGTTCCCCTCAACTACTCTTCATCCCATCCCCCCCCCCCCCCCTCTCTTATACATCCTTTAGGGTGTGTTTGGATTGAGGTATTTGGAGGGAAAAGAAAGGAAGGGAGAGTAGGGGATTTAAAATCCCTTATTTGGATAGCAAATGAGGGTGGAGGGAAATGGAGGGGGAAAGATTTGGAGGGATCCAATTTCCCTCTTCCAAGCCTAATCAAAATCTCTTCACAATAGGCAAGATTTGGAGAGAAATTGTATCCAAACAACCACACTCCATTCCCCCTCCCATTCCCTTCCCCTTCCCTCCTTCCCCCTCTCCTCCCTTTTCTCTCCACTTTTGCTATCCAAACACATCCTTAGGGTGTGGGAAAGTTGAGGATTTAAATTCCCTTGTTTATATAATAAATAAGGGTGGAGGGAAATGGAGAGGGAGAGATTTGGAGGAAAATTCTATCCAAACACCTACATCTCATTCCCCCTTTCCTCCTTCCTCCTCCCCTTCCTTTCCCTCCTATTTTAGTATCCAAACAAACCCTATTGAGTCTTAAATATGTGGTATTAACAACGAATTCAATTTGGTGTGTTTGGATAGCGAAAGTGGAGGGAAAGGGAGGGGAGGGGGAAGGAGGGAAGAGGAAGGGAGGTAAGGGAAGGGAGGGCAAATAGGAAGTGGGTGTTTGAATATAATTTTCTTCCAAATCTTGCCTATTGTGGAAAAATTTTGATTTGCCTTTGAGGAGGGAAAATTGATCTCTCCAAATCTCTCCCCCTCCATTTTCTATCCAAATAAAGGATCTTAAATCCTCTACTCTCCCTCCCTTTCTTTTCCCTTCAAATCACTCAATCCAAACACACCCCACATCTCCAAAGGAGTACATATGATTTTTCATCATTGAGTCTTAAAAATATGTGGTATTAACAACGAATTCAATTGGCTTCAATATAATAATGGGATGAAAGCGAGTAAGCATGAACTAGTTTGAAAATGCATCCTCAAGAACACTCGAAATTATATCATCTTTGCAAGCAATGATGTGCTGTTGAGACTGTGAGTGCAAGACTTCTACAGTGTTTCCCAACTGTTGCCAAGATTTGCCATAGATCTTAAAAAAGAATTACGCAAAATCAAAATTTAAAATGTCTTGTTTACAAATCACTATCTGTTCATTTTAGGGAGTCATTTTTTACTTCGATTTTCCATCCAAAACTTATGCTTCCACTCCATTTTACCCTTCAAATTCACAACCTATCTAAAGAATATTGGACAACTTTTTATACTCCCTCTGTCCCGGTCATTTGTTGTCCTTTTCTATTTTGGGGTGTCTCAGTTATTTGTTGTCCTTTCTATTTTAAGAATGAACTTGATGAGTAATTTGATCATTCTCATTCAATTTGTTCCACTTGTCATTTAGTTATTGGCCTTTTCTTCATTCCTTGGTCTTTGTGCCAAAACGAAAGGACAACAATTGACCGGGACGGAGGGAGTATCTTTTTAGGAAATGGTCAAATACTGAGTATTAGTGAAAATGGAGGAAGAACATGATAAGAAAATCCAGAGAAAAATAACACAAATAAAGTAGTTTCAGAAGGGGAGGATTTGAAAAACAAATTATATAAAAGGGTTAAAAGTTCTAACATAGTGAAGTAAATTAGAACTAAATTTAATCTAGGAATAACTTGATTGTGATTAATCAATAATTTGAAGATGAATAATTTGTTAATTTTCAAATTTGTAGTTTCAAACAATTTACAAGCCCATCACATAAATCCACATCGAGAGTCTGTCCCTTCGTAGCCCATATTGCTATTTTAGGACCGAAACTGCAGGGTGATCCCCGATACTAACTGTGGCATGTCGACTCATACTACAATTAGTCATTGACGTCGTTAATCCATGAAAGCAGTCCAGTTAAGCCTGCGGGGTATAATAATTAGTCAAATTGTTACAGTAATACATAGACCTACCCAGGAGGCATTTAAGTTGGAGATAACTAAGCCTACCCCTGATATCTGAGATGAAATGATTCAGTATGGAACCTGAAAATGAAACCAAAAACGATGACCAAAGCATGATGGCAAGGGAAAGTTTCCCCTGTTGTCTGTACTTTAGAGACATGGGCATAACATCTCAACCGATCTATACAGGTTTTGAAGGCGCCGTGACCGATGCTGTGAAGAAGATTTTTAAACCGACATATTCCACATGGTTAAGGAACACAAAATCAAACTGCATACAGCAAATCACCATAATAAAAATTAGCAGGCCTCTAATCTTATCTAATTCTTGTTTTACAGAAAGACCACATACAGCATATCTAGGATATGTCAGAACAGTTGAAGATGTACCCAATTTGACGAGTATGGATCTAACTATTCCACTGACATAATAAAAACAAAAGAGTTCATTGTGACTCGGTGGCAGAGATTCCATGAACCAAGGAAGATATGTCCCCCATTATGACCTTAAGCTCTTCCTAACATTTTTTCTCTCTTCAACAGTCATTTCTTTTCCTTTTCCTAGAGTTGTCACATCTGTATACTGCACGTAAACTGATAGATGAACCCTCTCAGCGAACACGTAAACTGATAGATGAACCATCTCAACCAAAATCTTAGCGAACACGTAAACTGATAGATGAACCATCTCAACCAAAATCTTAAGGTGATGGTTGAGGCCCAACTATTATAAATATTCCTATTACGCTCCCTCACTCAAATGCCCGTTGGGCTTGAAGAGTGGTTAGTTGTGCACCGGCTCCCCCCGTACCGTGTGCTGGGTTTCCCACTTCGAGTTTTTGAGAGGTTTTGAGGTTGCTAGGATTCGAACCCGTGACCTTCTGTCACACTGGCTCTGATACCATGATAGATGAACCATCTCAACCAAAACCTTAAGATGATAGTTGAGACCCAACTATTATAAATATTCCTATTATAAACAACTCGGACTCCGTAGAATAATACCAAAATAAAATGATAAAAAAGAGGAGATATACATGTCCCTCTATGAAATAACAAGGGAATATCAAATGCTCATTGTGGACCATGGAAAAACGCTCCACTCAAATGCTTTTTCAAAACATTTTTAATTTTAAAAGAGTCGCCACTAAATTTTTAAATGGAATTTAGAAACCAATTTTAGAGATTTGAATTCGTGTGACTTTACGTGTTAGGAAGTTAATTTAATTTCATTAAAACAACACCCAACCCCGCCCGTTGCAATAACGGCCTCTACTAGGTGAAAGATGGCTATTTCGGAAAGATATCACATGCGTATGCAACCATTGAATTTAAATCCTATCATGCGAATTTCATTCTAAGTCGTTTAAAATGCATTTAACTTCGTCGAAGTGGTTTAGCATGTGAGGTTCATTGATTAAACTAGAAAACACATCCAAAGAGAGGGATAGGAAGGCTTACGCTTAGCATAAGATGTATTAACAAACATTAGTGGTTAGCTCATACATACAATATAAATTACGGAAAATTCACGTGGTACCCTCGAATTTTGCCATTTTGTACGTGGTACCCAACTTTTTAAGTTTGTGCACATAATATCCTTGAGATTTGATTTTCAAGCACAACACGCCATTTTTATCGTTCTTAAAATTTTCAATTGAGCATAAATCATAAACCAAAAATCGGAATTGACTAATTTTTTTTTTCAAATTGATTATCTCCTCGAGATCTATAAATTGATAAAACGAAAATGGTCATTCGGAAGTTTATCATCGAAAATATGGTTGATTTAAGATTTCCGTTTAAAAAAACCCCATAAAATATCAGTCGACAATTTTTTTTTTCACAAATCGTAGGTTATGACGAGATAATCATTTTAGGAAAAAAAAATTGGTCGATTCTGAATTCCGGTTTCGGAGTTATGCGCAATAGTATTTTTTTCTAGCGACAAAAGGGGCATGTTGGGCATGAAAATCAAACATATAGGGTATCATGTACAGAAACTTAAAAAGTTGGGTACCACGTACAAAATGACAAAGTTTGAGGGTACCACGTGAATTTTCCGTATAAATTATAAATAAAGTAAATTAAAATCTAAAACATAAACTAATTAAACTAAGGATTAATCAAACAAAGTCAAACAAGGAAGCAAATTAAAACACAAAACCTGGACAAACCCGTGCACTGCACGGATCTGGAATTTTCGAAATATGTCAGAATTGACCCGTGCACTGCGCGGGTTTTGAATTAATACATTGCTAATTACGAAATAAATACTAAATCAATGCAATAAATTACGAAAATCTACCTAAATTAAAATTACAAATTATAGGTCTGGAAAATCATTAAAAATCAATTTTTATATGGTTAAAAATAAATACACGTAAATTAAGTAAACTCGATTTATTAAATTGCCCTATTCCAACACGAGGATATGTAAATGAGACAGGGTGTACGACCGACCGATATGGCGGATTTCTTTCCCATCTCAAGTCAACGCGGGTGCCGGAATGGTACTTTAACTCATACTCAAACTATTCTAGTTTCGATATTAGTTAGACGATGTTAGACAATGGTTAGTAAATAAACAATAAAAAAACGAAATAAAAAGGAGAGAAGGGAGTTTTAATGCACCCTCAACCTACATGTATCGTTGACACCGTCTTGGGTCGTAATCGATCGTAGATTTTATCTCGAGGGGCCGTCGTCGACGAAGACAATTTAAATTGAATTTTGAAATCACGAAACAAACACGTTCAAAAGGCAGACTTGAGCAGCGATTTTCAATCGCTCACCACGACTTCGTTTCTCAACGATTTTTTAAACCGAAAGATGTTTTGGAAACTAGAAAGACTGAATTTTGTGAATATGGAAACAAACCAGAAGTTTTAATAGGATTTGTGCACGAGAATCAAGGCCAAAGACCACGACAGAAACTCGAAAACAAGATTTGTGTCCCTGTTTTCAAGCGGCTGTCACGGCTTTAGTTTAGGGTTTTTTTGGACGATTGATGGTTGTTATTTGCAGTATGTTGTGGGGAGAACTTAGAGAAATGAATGTATGGTGGAGAGGGGGTATTTATAAGGAGTTTCGAAGGGTAGAAGTAGGGCAACAAGCAGTCGGGCCTGTTTTGCATAGCTGCTGTCCATCAGCTAATTCGTGAGGTTTTTAGGGTTTGTATGGGGGGTTTTCTTGGTGGTTAAGCTAAGGTAATATGGGTAGGATACTAGGGTATGGTGTAGGGTTAATGGGCACGGGTTTGGTAGCTGTTTGGAGCGGGTTTTGGGCTCGGGATTGAGCACGCAAAACAGGGGGGCTGCTTGTGTTGCGGGCTGTTTGTGAAGTATTTGGGACGGGAATTGGATGAGTTTTGTGGTGTTCTAGATGCTGGGTTGTTGTGGGTAATGTGGAGCACGGGTTGGTGGTGATGGGTTGCAGGTTTGGACCAAGTTTGAGTCGGTTTAGAAGGGCTTTCGATGGGCTATACAAACACGGGTAAAGGAAGGATTTGGGCTGTGTTGGGGAGTGTTTAGGACGAGATTTGGGTGTGGATATGGGGGTTCGAACTGGGTTTGAATGGGTAGAGGCCTAGGTTGGTTAGTGTACTCGAGATTCGTGCCAACTCGTAAAGAAAACGGGCCCAAAAACCGAGCTAAAATCGAGCTCCAAAACGCGTGGTTGAAACGAGTTTTAAATTTTCAAATTAGATTTTTCAAATCAAATAGCACATTTAAAATGAATGATTTTTCAAATCAAAAAAATATATTTTATTTTCAATAAAATAAATTTAAGGAAATAAATTCAAATTAAAACAATAAAATGAATTCACTTAAAAAAAGCTTTAATTTAAATATCATTTAAATTAATAAAATACTCCGTCGACAACGCTCATTCCACATCGTAAAACGAGCTCAAATAATGACAATGACAACTAAAGAATACATGTGTCCTATCATCATCGGGTGTTTGTCGGGTTTTCTATAAATTCCAATATCGACAGATATGGGTATCTACAGAGCCCCCACTTTGACTGAGGCTTGGACAGGGCGAAAGTCAAAGTATACCCCAGGTCCCTCTCGACCTGAGGATTCCGCGGGTCGTTTATAGTCCATTAGACTTTGCGTATATAAGCTCGCCAGCCATAAGAAGAGATCATACCTGAAACTTCGTCGGGGATTAACTCTTGCTTCTGTTCCGTCAAATTATCATCGTTAGTCATCGACCCATAAATTGCATATATGGTGGGTTGAGCCTTATCCTCGGGCGCCTACGTATCCGTTTCTGACGAAATCAAACCCGCGTCGTAGTTCGGCTCGATGGCCTGTAGCTTTCTGCTGCTTCGGCTCGGATGCCAATATCCCATTGTTCATGTGAGTAAAGACAAAACTTGCGCTTTGCTTATCAATTTCGTTGTTCTGCTAGGGAGAACGATTCACTGAAACTGACGTTTCTGTTGGGGAAATGTCATTTCCGTAGCATTCTGCTGTTGATCTTTGTTATGAGGATGCCATCCTGTCTGTTTTGTGGTGGTCTCTGGAGCCGACGGCGACAGAGCCCCCAGTTGGAGCATATTCTGCAAATTTAATCATAATATATAGCACGCGATTCACGTAGCGACATTTTGATACTTGAAATGGTCATCGACCGAATTTTGATGGGTCTCTGGAGCCGACGGCGACAGAGCCCCCGATTGAAAGAAAAGGAAAATGGGTTATCGACCCATGAGACATGAACATTGCTTAGAAAAGGTGGGTCATTGACCCGAACTTTGAATTTCTCGAAAATGATTGGCCTCTTCGAGGCGAGAATTTATTTCGTTTTTTTCGGATCCAAATGATTTTCGAATCAACACATAATTTTATTTTCAATAAAATTAATTGCGAAAAATTATTTCAAGTTTCTGGAGTTAAATGATTTTTCAAATCAAAACACAATTTTATTTTCAAAAAAATAATCGCAGAAGTTTATTTCAAATTTCTGGAGTGAAAGCGACGGGTAGACACGACCTTTTGACGAAAAGACTCGGACTTTCTGACCCGTAACCAATGTGGGCGTAACCCAATAAAATCCGTAAGTGTGTACGGGATGTTAATTCAACACGGGACGCGTAGGGGGTGAAATTGTAAATTAGTCACTTCGGTGCACGAACTATGACAAATTCCGCAAGAGAAATGAGCGAACCAAACCCGGGATGGATGGGGCCCACTTGGCGCGCCACACAGGCCTTACACGGCCGAAATAGAGAAGGTATGGGACTTGCCTTCTTATTTCAAAAAACTACCAAATTTCCTAAAGCTAGCAGGCTTCCAAGTTTCCAAATTTCCTAGAAGATTTAGGTTTCCAAAACCTAAAGGAATTATACTTCCAAAATTCCTCATCTCTTTTCATATATAAGGAAGGGCTAAGGGTTGAGATTTCTCACAATTTCTCAAACAGAAATCTCTCTGCTTAAAAGAATATATTTCTTAAAAAAAAAAAACTAGTCATGAATTCCCTGTTTGGGACCATGAAGGGATGGGCGACAGAATTCAGGGGTTTAGAAATCCAAAATCTGAATGCGGCGGGAATTCAACAAATTATTTTCCTGAGGCAAGTCATGATTCAACCCGCATTTCTTAAAGAGTGCCTGAGAGTGTGGGATCCCGAGCATCATGTCTTTGATTTTCCGGAGGGAGAAATCTGTCCCCTTCCTGAAGAATTTACCGTCTTGGGAGGATGGAGGACCACGCAAGAGCCTGTGGTTCCCGACTTTGTGTCCAACTGGACCCAAAAATACCGCGAATATCTAAACTTGTCACGTGATGAAGCCTGTACCATCGTCGATGGTGTAAAGGTGGACCTGCTTGCGCTAGTGCATAAATTCCGGCGTGCGAATGACCCAGATATACCGATCATTTATCGACGCCGCGCCTTTGGCCTCATTCTATTGCATCTTTATTGTTTCGAGGGGGCGATAGAAATTCCATCTTATCGCGGCCAAGCTAGACTAATCCGAGTCGTGGAGCAAATGGAGAATGGTGCTAATCCTGCATGGATTATACTAGCTGAGACTATTAAAAGCTTGGATGCACAAAAAGCCAATCCGGATCTTTGTATTTCATGGGATCAACCCGTCTCTTTCGCAAGTTTGTCTTTCTTCTCTTTTTTCCTCTTTTCTCTTTTCTTCGTCTCTTTTTTCTTTTTTTTCGTCTCTTTTTTTCTTTTTTTTCGTCCTTTTCTTTTTTTTCTTCGTCTCTTTTTCTTTTTTTTCGTCTTTTTTCTTTTTTTTTTCGTTTTTTTTTACCTGCCTTTTTCTGGCTGTCTAACAGGTGTGGCTCAGCGAGCACTAGTAGAAAAAGTCTCATTGACATCGGTTATTTTACCCTATTTACATCGCTTTTGTGGCGATGTTTCTGGGGGCGACGTATTTAGTATTTTTAGCTAAACATCGCTTTTAGAACCGATGTAAATAGTATAAAATTAACATCGATTATGGGTAAAAAGCGATGTTACTAGTGTTTAATTACATCGGTTTTGGTCTAAAACCGATGTAAATAGTATATTATTAACATCGGTTATAGGTGAAAAGCGATGTTACTAGTGTTTAATTACATCGGTTTTGGTCTAAAACCGATGTAAATAGTATATTATTAACATCGGTTATAGGCGAAAAGCGATGTTAATAGTGTCTCAATTACATCGGTTTTGTTTGAAAGCGATGTAATGTAAATGGCATTTTACATCGTTTTGTCCAAAGCGATGTATGAAAGCGATGTAGTATGATTCAGAATGACGATTTACTCTTAAGCTATTTGTGATTTTTTACACTATTAGGGGCCTGCACAATGAATCAATATAAAAATAACAACCCTGCATCTCATTCCTTCCAACAATTTTAAACCCAACTACATATTTATTATACCAAAAAAATATCATAGCGTATACAATTCCGTCCATTCAAAATAATTTAAAATGTACACTACAAGCTTCTACGACGCAAAATGTGTATTTTCAATTACAATTTCTAGAAATCTAAATCATACTCTAGACGTTCTTTCCACAATAAAGCGACCAAAGCTCTCGAACCTCGTTCATTTGTTCAATTGTCATTTGCGAACCTGAAATACACTACATACAAAAACAAGGATTATTAGGCCACACTTAGAAAATACGAACAATATCTACACATGGACATTCTATACGAACAATATCTATACATAAAAATTCAAACAGTTCGAGACAATAGATCAAGCTACCTTTACCATGTCGTCCTCTGATGATGCGTAACGTACAGTAATATCATACATCCATTTCATAACATAATAACCGCACTCATAACTCTGCGGCTGTTGAGGGCACTACATTTATACAAAATCAAGAGTAAGTAGACAGCCAACAAGGACAATCAGGTTGCTTTTGCTCGAGCACTACATTTATACAAAATCAACGGTAAGTAAGTAGACGGTGACAAGGACATACAAATATATGTCCTTAATATTCACTTGTCAAAACCTTGAACCTTTCCTTATTTTATAAGGAACATACCCCAACATGTCCTTATTTTATAAGGAACATAAACACAAAATAATAACCAAGTCTCACACGTGCCCATAAATAAGGAACATACCCTAATATAACTATAAAGGCTTCTTAACATTGCCATCATATAATTATAAAGACTCCTTACCAATCAATACAAACAAGAAACAACTACTCTCCTATAGGACCGTCCTATAGCATAAGACGGACCCAATAGGAGAAAGTAGCCCAGAATAAGCTTTTAATATCAAAACTAAATACTAAAAAACATTAAAGGTGTCTCTTCTGCTAAACCCCTCGCCTCTTAGTCCTCCACCACCTCTGCGGTACAATTCACCACTCGTCGTCGTCTTCTATCGTTAACTCAACACCCCCTACCACCAATCAATTGGTCAACAATACTCAGAAAGTCATAATTGACGCCGGCTATGAATAAATTGCCCAACAACTCAACAGGTAGGTTTTGCAATTAGATCTTGAAAACTACAGATTTTAAGAATGAAATTCAGCACTTCCAAAGTTGTCTTAAATTTCAATATCTATGTTTTTATGTTGAAAACCTTGATTTTTAAATTACAAACTGAGTTCAAATTAACTTAAATACTAAACCGTAACTATTATCCAATTTCTAGGAGCTTAATCTTTCAAACCCACAACTTTTAGTTGAAAACTCAGTCTTTTAAGTTCTGAAATTTTCCATTTTCATTGTTAGTTTTACTTGACATTGTAAAATATGGTTTAAATTTAATGACTACAATTTTTAATTTGATAACTTACTGTTTTAAGACAAAGATTCACAGCCTTGGGATGAATATTTGTGAAGGAACATGCGTAGATAACGGTCGCCGATTCTGGTCACGGTGGAGGTCGTCATCCAGAAATTGGGTCGAGATGGGAGAGTGATCTATTGATCAGGGCAATGGTGATTGGTGGTTTGGTGGCTATGACTAATCTTAGACTCTGCTTGAGGAAGATAAGAAACTCCCGTATAAGTGAAATAAACTTGGGCTGATTTGTAAATGAGGCCGTCTTATTCTAAGACTAGTCCTAGAGAACAATTTCTGAACAAGAAAATGGTAGCAAAGGTAGCTCAAGACTAGTTCATACCAAAGGCAATTCAAGGCACAATTCATATCAAAGGCAGCTAGCTATACTCGGCGTAATTGAATTTTTAACGAAAACAGCTACATACCTCAATCATTTTTATTTGGAGTTCATTTTTTTTTGACATATCACGTATTCCAGCCCTAAAAGAATACCTTTTCCAAGCCCTGAAATTGAATACATGAAAAGTAATCATATTATCGATCATTCATACATATAATTTAATGTTGTTAGCTAGTCGATTGAACTTACCATGATAAGCAGCTTTTTATCTGCCATGTCTTCTTTGTCGCCTTATCCGAGTCAAAAATATATGCAATATTATCTCTAAGACAGAATACAACCAACATCCAATGCGAGCTATATAAAAAAAAAAACTTATAAATCCTTTAACTAGGTCATGAGCTAAGTGATGAAATGCAGGAAAAAAATAAGAAAATTGTAAAACTCACGCCTCATAAAAAGCACCCATCACATATCTCTTTTTTTCTTGAGCTTTTAAAGCATCTGTTAAGTATCTCTCCGTCTCAACCTCGGAATGCATATATGTGCAAAGTCTATCGGGGCACAAAAATCCAACTAATTTTCCCGTCACTCCAAGTTGAGTCCCATAGTCATATAAGAAGCTACATTATTATGAGAATAAAATTCATAAAAAGTATATAAATGGATAATACAACAGCTTGAGTCCCATAGTCATATAAGAAGATACCTTCCCCAAAGTTGAAGTATGGATATATTTAACCATTCATATCTGAACATCTCCCTAATATCATCAAGCATGATCAACAGCTTCACCGGGCTTTCATATGAATAGACCATCTTCTCGATCTCTATAGTAAACAACATATATCCTCCCGAACAAGCATAACAGATCATGTCTTCCAATCTTTGACAATGGACATCCAAACGACTTAACTCATCCTTATTTAGTGGCCCCTTTTTGCTCTTTGTTGCCTTCGCCTAAAGATTACAAGTTTTAAGAACCAAATAAGAGAGAAAATAATTAAACCACCTACAAGTAAATCTAACAAGTGGTTCATTACCATTACCGCGTCGAGTTGAACCTCCTTAATACCACCACCACCAGACAGTAGTATCTTTCTTTGAATTATGAGTGTCTTTTGGCTTAATCCGTTGAACCTTATCTTTATCCTTAGGATTACCCTAGCAATTAGAAATAATACAACACTTAATTAGTTTCTTGACCTTTGCAAAAAAAAAAATATATATATAGTTGATAAATTAGTAGTTGCATATTTTTTTACCTCGGTTGTTCCTAATAAAACCAATGATTTCGGCCACTGTGCGAAACTTCCGACAACCTCACCAACCCTTTCATGTTCATCCCACGGAATTGGAAGTAATGCCTTCCCATCTATGATATTATCAATGGATACGTGAGCATTTTCACATGTCAATAGTGAGTTGTGCACCAACTTACCTTCTACCCATGGCCAAACTGTTCCCTCGGCGACAACGATCTCCGTCTCACCGGCTGACCAGCGGAAGGCATGGAACGGGATCCTGCGATAATGAATAAGAGGAAAATGTAAAATTTTAACTAAACTAGTAATATATTTATATATATATAAGATGTATGGTCATACATATTTTATATACCTTTAGCTCAACGAAGGGATCATTAAGCTTGGTAGCATGAGTACTACTCTTGAGAGGGAGAGAGGAGGAGACGTCTATAGTCTTGTTAATTTCGATGTCATATGACGACTTCAGTTGGATTTGATCCTTTAAAATTTGTGACACATGTTGTTTAACCAAGCTTTCTACTTTCTCCATTGCATGTTTTGTCACCTCTTCCTTAAATGACGTAAAATCATCCTCCGTATACAACTTCCTATTAACTCCAGGACTATTTGATTTTCCAAAAAAGCTAGTAATACCAACACAGCCTCCAATTCCTCTTATGAATCCAGGGCGATCAAATTTTCCAGTGGCCTTAACTAACACATCTTCTCTTCCAGAAGGAACAAACTCCCCTTTTCTCTTCATCTCCTCCCAATAATTCTGTTCAAATGAAAACAGGGTTAATATTTTAGACAAAAATAACCAGAAATGATGTCGTGTTCTGCAATAGTGGCACTCAGCAAAAATTATTCCATCTCATAATTGATATAAATCTAAAGCAAAACTCACTTGCGGCAAAGACAAAACAAGTCTCTGCCAAATTTCAGCTAATTGATATCAGTCATCAAAAATCGTAAGAGCATGAAAGCGTCCATAAACTCGACAATTAAGCTTCAGCGGTAATAATAAATAGTAAATACTCCGATGTTTTCAAGTTGAGTAGAGTTCCTTATCATGACATCAGATTAAAACCATCAGCATAAAAAACTTCAAGTCATTGAGGACACAAGTTCCTTATCAGGACACAAGCTTCAAGTCATTGAGGTGTGGTATTCATGACATCAGATTAAAACCATCAGCATAAAAACTTGTCATTAGCTCCCTCACCACCTTAAATGAGATCAACTTAAAACGGTTTCACATACGACTAAGGCCATGTTCTTTTAGGCTAAAATGGGATTGAGCTGAATTACTATAAAGTTAAGTTTACCCTGAGTTGGGTCGAACTTAAACTTAATAAAGCTTTATGGAACTAGGATGAGCTGAACTGAAAAAATTAATCCCGAATTTAGAACACGGCCTAACGGTTTTAGCACACCGTTTAATTCAGAACCTATCATGGGAGAGGTTTCCTTGACCATTGGCATAATTAATTAACAACCCATGAATTTAAAGCAATCAAAATTGCAGAAACTCAAAAACTCAGAGACCATAGAATCACAGATCACATAAAAAGATGACAAATTTACTCTAAGATGATGAATTTCTACATTTTGTTTCAAGTGATTTTGATGGAAAGATTGAGTTTTGCTTTAGATTTATGTCAGGTAAGAACTAGAACTTTGAAATTTGAACATAATGACATTAACTTTGAGCTGAACATAATGACATTATTACTCTATTTTGAATCTAATCTACTTTCAGTATTTGTCTCTCATTCCGTCGTTCAGTATATCATACTTCCCTGTTCTGCTCATTTGGAAGGCAGGAAACTGGTCTAGTGGATGTGTCAGAAAAACACCCTTACAGTGTGGGAAACAAGGGAGCGCACAAGACGGTTTACTACTGAAATATGTAAAATTACCGGACCTTGAATTGTTAAAGCTCACTTACTATTTCACTTATCAACTCTTGCGTTTGCGACGAAAGGTCCTTGGATGAAGGGGTATGTCATTTGATCCACAAATAACCCCTATCTTGAAAAGTTTCGTAACATTTTTACGAGTAGCTTCGGGTTCAAAGCATCAAGATCATTAGCTAAGGCATCATTTAATTCTTCTTCATACCAATCCTCCATCTTACCCATATAGCCAGCTCTTCCCATATAATGTCGGTGCAAGTTACACTTTTGGGATTCCTGTGCTTTTCTACTTTTTTCCTGCAATTTATTAATTATAAAACCAATAATTTTTTTAGTAATAAACTTGAAAAAAAGAAAACAGAGAGCTGAATATCAATTAACAAACAATAAAGTAATTCACCTTAAATTTCTCATCCATTTCGATTCACAAACTCCTTCCAATCATCTGGTGTTATCCCTTTATAAAGGGGCAAAGGATCATCTAAAGGCTCTGCTCTCCTTTGTTGTCTTGTTTTAGTGATAAAAGAACAAGTCAAGTTTGTCCTAAACAACCTAAAACTCTTGCCCACGTTACTTAGTACCTTCTTACGCATTGCATCATCAGTTAATTTCCATTCGGTCTATCAAAAGAATTCATAAACATGGCACAGAAATCCCATTAACTCAAAGATAAAAAAAAAAAACATCAAACTTCAAACTATTGTGAAAGCAAAAACATCAAAAGTCCTTAATCAAAATCAAATGTTAGTGTATGAAACACAACCTTTAAGTCTTTCCAAATTGAATCTTTAATTCCCTCGGGTACTTTGAACCAATCCTCATATGTGATCTTGATATTATTTCAGGCTATCTTACCAATATCTCTAACAAATTCTCTCCTCCATGGTCCATATGGCCTACCGTGCTTATCAAAATCAATACGCTTAGGCCCTTTATTTGGTCTTTTGGCCTTTATACCTGTTGTTGCACCTCTCCCTTTACGTTTGGGCTTCTTACAATGGTCATTTCCGCTCGTGGGGGCTTCCTTGTCCATTATATACCTTGGGAAATAAATAAAGAAAAAAAGTTAGTATATACCAATTATGAAAATAATATATGAAAGAGATGAAGAAAAAAATATAAAAAAATAAGTTATGTAATATGGCGGTGGTAGCCAAGAATTTAGTATATGGAACAATTGCTCCTTTGGAAACTTAGTATCAATGCTCGGAAGACTACTTACCAGTGCAAGCATTCAACGGGATTTTTCGATTAATTTGCAACTACTCAATCAACTAACCTATTTTTCAGTCAATAATCTTCTAAGATAAGACATCCAGGTATTCTGCAATTCCGTAAAAACAGAGGGATGGTCTAGTATCTCGTTCTTATCAGTGGTTCACAGAGGCCCTTGCTCTAAGTTAAAGTAGACTTCAGTATTTAACAATTAAAATATGTTTTCCTGAAATGATACAGTGTGACGAACAAGAATCAGAAAATCTGGGCCTCTTTTTCACTGACCTCATTCTTTAAGGTCCCAAACATATCTCATTAGCTAGTACCTCGTATGATCGTATCTAATACAGGAGTATTTTTACCTCAATATACAGAGCATGTTGTAAAAGTTATATAAATGCTGATAACAATCAGGAAAAGTATTCCGCATATGAAACAAAGTTATTAGCTTGGTGAATGAAATCTAAGGCTTCTATCTGATTTTCATATTTTAAATTTCAAATTAACAAGATCAGCTTGCATGGCTCTATGCACGTATATAAGTATCAGAGACCAAATTTATCCCCAACCCTGTCTTAATCCCAGTCTTGAACACAAATAAGGAAAATAAGACTTCAAAATTATCATCAGTCTCCAGCAAAAATGAAAGAAACTGAAGACAATCAAAATTATCATCAGTCCCCATCTCAATCTCAAAATGGAAAACATACTTGCAACATACACTGTCAGTATATTCTGATTTTAAAATATAGAGTAGCAAGTGCTTCTTCAAGAAAAAAACATATTAAAGGACAAAACCAGTTAAACCAAAAAAAAGGGGAAAAATCAGTTATCCAAAAATGGGGGCAAAACGACTCAGAGATTCATTGTTCATCATAGTTTGTATATGATCATAGTGGCAGCAACAACCAAATTAGAAGAAAGCAGGAGGATACAATATCAGAGACCTTAACTTTCGATCTATGTGTAATGTACTGGACGGCATACATCATATAGATTAAGAGGAGGAGAATTATCAAGGCTGCTAAACAGATTAAAAAAGTGAGGGTTTGGGTAATCTTAGAAGTGAAACGATAAATGGCACCAAAAAAAAAGGAAGTGAAACGATAAAGATACCAATCATAACTTCTGTATGCTAGCAGAAGCAGCAGTAGTATACTACCTAAAATAACCATAAACTATTTTAATTTATCAAACCATAGACCCTCATCATGATCTTGACGCAAATAACTTTCATCACGTAAATCTTGAACCGATCGACGCTTGACAGAAATAGGAGGCAGTTCATCAAGTTGATCATATTCTTCTTCGTCAACTACTCCCTCGACACCAAGAATACGCCTTTTCCCATAACGAACCACGGATGATCTCTTATCTAAAGGATCTTCAATGTAAAATACTTGTTTCGCTTGAGATGCAAGAATGAAGGGTTCATGTATATGTCCAACAACATTAAAGTTTACCGAAATGAATCCCATATCGTCAACGGTGACACCCTTATCACAATCTACCCATTTACACCGAAACAAGGGTACACTAAAAGTTACATACTCAAGCTCCCAAATATCCTCAATTTTCCCATAGTACGCCCTTGTGATGTCTACGGGATCCTTACCTTTTCCAACATATTCTTCTGATGATGCAAGAAGAGTCACTCCACTATTTTGCATTGTACTCTTCTCATCTTGTCGGCTTGTGTAAAAGCAAAACCCATTGATATCATACCCTTCAAATGATGTGATGTTCGATTTAGGGCCATATGCTAACCAGCGTAAGTTAGCACTTACATTATGAGATTGTGTAGACAACTCACTCATCACCTTACCTTTAAACCACTCCGCAAAAGTCCGACTATGTTCATTCAACAACCAGTCATCGCGTTTATGTGGATTTTGGAGCTTCAGTAAATCCAGGTGCTCGGTTAAATAGGGATGGACCTCTGTCATATGTTGTAAAACATATAAATGTGCTTTCTGAAAAGAATCGCGGTCCACGCTCATTTGTTTCTTACCCAAAGTACCCTTTCCTAAGAGTCTACCTTCGTGCCGAGATATGGGAAATCCAATAGGCTGAACATCTGCCATATAGTCAACACAGAATTGAATTGTCTCACATGCAATTGTTGCTTCAACAATACTACCTTCAGGACGACAACGATTTTTCATTCGTCTCTTATAAGTACCCATTTCTCGCTCCATCGCCCACATGTTTCGTTGAAACACCGGACCACAAAGTTTAATCTCACGCACTAAATGAATGACCAGGTGTACCATGATATCAAAGAAAGAAATCGGAAAGTACATCTCTAATTCACATAAAGTCACAGCAACATCCGCTTGCAAGTCATCTAAGGTGTCAGGATGAATATCTTTTGAGTTGATTGCATCAAAGAAGAGGCAAAGCTTGGTGATGACTTGCCTAACATGCTTAGGCAATACGGATCTAATGGCCACAGGAAGCAGTTGTGTAAGCATAACATGACAATCGTGAGATTTCATACCAACTAACTTAGAATCTTTTATTGAAACAAGACGACTTATGTTAGAGCTATATCCATGTGGTACCTTGACCCCTTTTAAAGATTCACAAACAATCATCTTCTCCTTCTTAGAAAGAGTCGTGCAAGACGGTGGTATATAGATACGTTTTCCCTTCTCAATTGGTTTTAACTCGATACGCCCCCTAGCAGCCATGTCATTTCGAGCTTTTACCCCATCCTTAGTCTTATTCGGCATATTGAGCAATGTTCCAATTAAACTATCAAACACGTTCTTCTCCACGTGCATGACATCAATGCAATGCCTCACATACAAGTGTCTTTGCCAATATGGAAGTTCCCAAAAAATTGACCTCTTTGTATGATATACTCCATCTGGTGGAGGTACGTACGGTTTTCCAAAAGCGTAGTTATATTCTTAACCTTATCGTAGTACTCTTCTCCACTCAAAAACAAAGGGGGTTTCCTATGCTCCGTTTTCCCATAAAAAGCCTTCTTCTTCTTTCGATATTGATGATTTTCCTGTAGAAAACGACGACCACCTCTGTACGAAAATTTGCCACCGTGTCCAGCCAATCGATTGAGTGTCATCCCCGCATACCGGACATCCCTTATCGGTCTTGATCGATATCCGAGAAAGGTTACCATAAGCGGGAAGTCATTAATTGTACAGTACAACATAGCATGCATTTAAAACCTAGAGCTAGTACTTGCATCAAACACCTCTACCCCAACGTTCCACAAGAGTTTCAAGTCTTCAATTAGAGGAGCCAAATACACGTCAATGTCATTTCCAGGTTGCTTAGGTCCCGAAATTAGGAGTGTTAACATAATGTATTTGCTCTTTGTGGTAAGCCAAGGAGGGATATTGTAAATTATCAACATTACTGGCCAACAACTATGTTGGGTACTTAAAGTTCCAAATGGATTAATTCCATCGGTGCAAAGTCCCAATCTTAAATTTCTAGGCTCAACAAGATCAGGAAAGGTTCGATCAATTTTTCTCCATTGGGGAGAATCGGCTACATGCCTCAGTCTGCCATCTTTATTCCTGCCCTTTTGATGCCACAACATGTACTCCGCATCTTTTTTATTTGAAAAAAAGCGTTTAAATTTTGGTATTATTGGCAAATACCATAATGTCTTCACAGGACTCCCCTTCTTCTTGCCACCATTACCATTGTCTACCCTCTTGTATCGTGACTCACCGCACTTTGGGCATTCTTTTAATTCACTATACTTTTTACGTACAAAATACGAGTCCTTCACGCATGCATGAATCTTTTGGTAAGACATAGATAATGGGCATAGTAGTTTCTTGCATTCGTATGTGGTGGAGGGAAGCTCGTTACCTTCCGGCAACATTTGACACAAAAGTTCTAACAAGGAAGTAAAACTCTTGTCACTCCACCCATTTCCAGCTTTCAATGTGAATAGTTTCAACACAGCTAATAAAAGAGAGAATTTAGAACCATTCGGGTATAAAGGCTTCTTGGAATTATCAACCATTCTCTGAAAAATAATAGGGCACTCCACAATATCTTCTTCAAGATCCTTCATCAACCCGTCAATATTATCATTATCAGGCTCTATATTATCATCCATATCAATATTTTCAAAGATTTCATCATCATTTTCTACCCCGACATCAATCTGATCCCCATCTTTATCATTAATTCCAAAATTTACGTTGGAACAAGTATCATTAACACTTTCTCCATGCCATATCCACACATTATAATCTGCTTTAAATCCTTTTAAAATTAAATGTTCCCGCAATTCATCCCTAGAATTCACCTTTTTACGATTTTGACATAAGGTACACGGACATACGAATTGATTATCTCCATGGAGTCTTTGATGTTCGACGGCACAACTAAGAAACTCCTCTAGTCGTTCAAGATAAACAAAATCACGCTTTCCATACATCCAACTTCGGTCCATAATCTAGTTAATAAACACATATATTAATGGGTATCTACGTCAATGATGTATAATAATCAAATTAAATGCACTAAACTGTTTCATGTAATAAAAATTAACCATCATTTAACGAGAAACTGAAATTGAATAAAGATATACATACCTTCAAGTGGCAATTAAGTAGCTTTGTAAGGTCGAAATAGAGAATTTTGGTGGAGAGAAAGCCTGTAAATAAGGATGATTTTAACCTTTATTCAAAATTATTCAAAATAAAAGTGATAACTAAAAAAAAACATAAGAAAACAGAGCACTAGACAAGTTTTGAACAGAAACAAAGAGTGTTGCCATATCCCAAAAATCTTCTGGGCAACATCTGTAAAGGTTGTTAAATGTCCAAGTCGAACACTATGTTCTTTTGCACTTCACTTCAGTTCCATTAAGTTTAAGTCAAATACAATTACAAGTTTTAGAGGCTAACTATGATCAACCCACTTCAATCTATGCACCACATTTGCACGAGATGGTGGGAGAAAATTGGGCAGGACCCATCTCAATAAAACTAAATTAATCTAGATGTACAAGTGTAATGCATAAACTGCATAATCCTAGTCAATCTTTTACAATCCTCAGTCCTTTAACTGTGGGAAAAAAAAGAGAGAAACAAATAAAAAAGTTTACATAACATTATTATACAGAAAAGCCCTAAAGTTTGAGTATATTAATAAACTAACTACACCAGGATAAAGATGGACCAACCATACTAACAACAGCAACTGCAGCAATGCACTCACAGGAAAGAATCTACTAAATCTACTCTCTAACTCTTTTCCACACTATATATACTACATTTTCTTTCATAACATTCACTCAAACTTGTCAATTTTATTCCACAAAAATGAAATTCAAGATAGCCGTTTCGCCACCTACACCGGAATCTTGTGACGATGAATACTGCCTTGAACGGCTCTTGTTTGTTCCTCTTCTTTCTTTAAACCTATATGATGAAATGGTAATATCAGAGCTTTCAGAAAATTGAGATCTACTTTTTAAGTGAATAACTTCCAAGTTTGTTTTGCACAAAAAATAAGGAACATAATAAGGTGTGCCATGCGGCCACAAATAACATACAGAAAAGGAAAGGTTCCAAGGAGAAGTTTAAAATATAAGATTAAACGCCAACCACGAGCAGAAAAATGCACAACAGAAGCATACATTAATGTCGAACTAGGGAACCGGAAGATAGTCAGTCAATCTGTATTCCCCGAGAACCAAATAAGGGAAAATCAAGAGCACAAATTAGCATTACAAGCTGGAGAGATAGAAGCTGAGAAAGAAGAGAAAGGCTGGGTAATTGCTTCTTCACTTAAATCAACAGTACATAAAAGTGTCATACACAGAAGGCTATGTTTGAGACATAGCACAGAAAGCATAATATTTTTCTGAATCAGAAAAGATGTTTCCTTCACAGTCTCTTCTCTAATTCTACCTTTGTCATGCGACCTTCCCTCTTTTTTTTCCTCTCTTCTGGGAAAGCGTCAAATTAGTAAGGGCCCAGTATGGATTTTCATACACATATCCAACAGTCTAGCGATAAAATAAGAGTGTGACCAAAGAAGTGAAGAGTCGAAGTATAGCATTTCAGAATTCAGACTGTACAAGAAGAAAAATGTAGCTGAATCTTCTCAGAATATTACAAACTCAGAAGAAAGCAAATGATAAACACAAAAGCAAAATGAGGAATAGATGTACAAGTGTAATGCATAAACCGCATAATCCTAGTCAATCTTTTACAATCCTCAGTCCTTTAACTGTGGGAAAAAAAAAAGGATATAATTCACCAAACTTATCTACAACTTGTAAGTTTTGCTCTTGAGTTGAATGAAAGGATATGACAGCCCGTCAAATAAACCCGTATAACGGAAGCAATAAACCACGATGGAAACAATACAGAAAAATTCAATATTGACATAATTCTCCAAACTTACTATTACTTTGGACTATTAACATAATTACACACTTACACCAATACTATCTCTATCTCTATTCTTTAATTAATCTTCTAATGTGTCAATCTTAAAATTTAGGACAAATTCACATAGGGAGAATTAAGAACAAGCTCCCAGGATGACTGAACTATTATAAAAAGTTCAAATTTTGCATATAATCAACTAACTTCCTAGCTTGACCGGTAAGGTCATTAAAATTAGTTTCATTACAATCAATTTTAAACCTTTTTTTTGGCATTGAAGTTACTTTAGACTTTCTTTGCACAAGGAAAATTGAAGACTTGTACTGGCGACTTGTACTAGTAATCAAAATGATAACAAAATGATAAGAGTATATACATCAAGCAGATGCAGTTGTAACTGTAATGATAAGAGTAAATGCTAGACTTGGGATACTGCCAAAATCAACTCATACTGCTCAGATCAAGTGATTATAGCCATCGGATTGTATGCATAATAGCAGACTAATAGTTACAAAATGTCAATCTAGGTGTAAAAACTGTACCCATACCCACCCATCCAAACGGATCTCTTTCGGGATAGTATCCAAGTAGGCCTACCTGTAACTAGACCTAGCGAAACTGGCTTAATTCTAAATAAATCGACTGAACACAGCAACTAGAATATGATTAGAGACCCAAACTGACATGTACACGGCCTGAACTTTGTTGGACCCGACATTGACACAGCTGACCCAACCCAAAACCAGTTGGACCTGATCCAGTATGCCATGAATTGACCCAAAACAAACATTTAAAATTATATGAGAGCGCAATAATATTCTTAGTTCTCAAAATATAATTGAAGAGAAATTTGAAAATTGAGAAGATTATTGTGGGACAAAGGGGTAAAAAAAACCTTGATAAACACTAGAAAGGACCTGACTTAGACCCAATTGACCAGAACCTTGATAAACACTAAAAACACAAGAACCGTTAACAAAATGGCGGGGATAAAAATTAAAAACGAGCATCAATCCCAAAATACACAGAACTAGTTTCACACGGCAACAACAAGAAGTATGTAGTCAGTAACAGCAAGGGAATGAATTCTAACAATCGGAAATTGTTGTTTTCATCAGCAGTAGCATAAGACGGTGTTAATTGTAGCATAAGACGGTATTACTCGTAACAATTAACGCAGCGGTGCGAGCCCTAAATCGCTATTTGAATTCTAAAAATCGCAAATAACATCAGATTGCTTTCACATATTACACAAGTGACCAAATAGTTGACACATGTAATTGACTACAGCATATGTAATTGAAAAATAATTGGAGAAACAATAAGAAAAATTTGGATGCAGGCATACCTGATTAATAGATCAACGGGGTCAAAGCAGGAAATTGATTGAGGGGTCGGCAGGTGTGCGTGACGACGGGTAGATAGGGATTGTGGTGGCCGGATAAAGAGGAGGCGACGACCACAGAGCGTTGGTTTGTGTTGTGGGAACTGTGAAGCAAAGGGTTTTCGTGGGTGAAGGGTTTTGAATTGCGTGGGAAGTATGGGGGTAACTGAAAGGTCGGTCATACTATTACGTATTTGTCGCGTGAAGGACTCGTTTTAGTAACATCGGTTTCAATCGATGTATTTTAAAGATCCTTAAAATAATTGTTAAGGGTTATTACCTCGGTTTTAAGAAAACTGATGTAATGCCAATATATTAACATCGGTTTTCATATAACCGATGTTAATATAATATAAATAACATCATTTTGATTTTTAAACTGATGTTAATAATTCTATTATGAACAATTACATCGTTTTTATTAAGAAATGATGTAACTAAGGCGATGTCAATAGGACTTTTTGTACTAGTGGAGCGTCTTGGTTTGATTGATCCGCCGTTGAAACCAGAAGATTATCATGTCAGAAGTCTCACTAATCGGCGACGGCGCTACAGTTCTGAGCAAGGATCCGATTACTGGCGAAATATGCTGATTAGCGGAACAGGGTCTCACATTCGTTGGTCCTTACCATGGCTTCATTTGAGCTCACTTACCGAGCTCGCAGATACTGATCATACACGGTATGTCACTTTGTTGGGCTTGGATCACCCTGTCTATTTTTACCCGGACCGAGTGCTTCGCCAATTCGGTCATCAACAAATTGTCCCTGCAACGGAGGCTTCGCGAGGTCCTGCTTTTGTTATTTCTCAGGGTAGATGTCATACTTGGCTCCATGCGTGGCGCCGAAGGACCGTGTGGCGCATTCCCGAGCCACGCGAGTCTACTTAGATTTCCCCTTCATATCTCAAATGGACTACAGAACCGGGCCTTAAAGCAAGGAAGAAACTATAGAAAGATGATGCCATTGATCGGGAGAAGCGTGACAGGGGGTTAAAAAATCGACAATTCTTTACTGGGCCGATTCCGGGCCCGACTAAGACCGAGACTAGGCCTGACGAGAACCCTAGGGCTAAACCTGGTGCTCCTAGCGTGTGGGACCGACTGGGTACTACAAGTGGTGACGTTCCGACACTTGCAGAGATACTTGGCCCTCGACCAAGCGTAAAAGAGAGATTGGGCCCGCGAGAAGACAATGTAGTCCCCCCGAAGAAACGGGCAAGAATGATGATGGGTGAGACATCGTCTCGTAGTGACGGGACACGCGACCCAACTAAAGATAGGCGGTAGTTACGGCTCTATTATTTAGTATTACTATTATGCTTTTATTTGCTTTCCTGTTAGTTTGATTTGTAATGGGCGTCGCCCGGATTTATCAAAATAAAAGACACGTATTATTTATTAGAAATCCTCAGTTTCTGCATTGAATATTTCATTTTTATTGTGGTTGTACCCTTTTCAAGGGTTGCCTACGATATCCGCTTTTCAACGAGAATCAAACCGAGGTCGTAGTTCTCTCATAAAACATTTCGTGGCAGTGGCAACAAATGCCAAACTTAAAACTTATTCAAATACATCACAATTCAAGTGTTATTTCATAACTTTGAGAGTGAGGTCTTAAGGATAGTATTTCTTCAACTGATCCAGATTTGTTGGATTCGAGAAATCATTTCCATCCAAATATGTCAAACGTACCGCGCCTCCTGTGAGTATCTTCTTCACGAGATAAGGACCGGCCCAATTAGGCTTAAACTTCCCTCTTGGATTGACCGGTAATAGAGCCCTTACTGATTTGAGAACTAAGTCGCCTTCATTAATTCCCCTGGGCTTCACCTTCTTGTTAAAAGCCCGCTCTATCCTTTTCTGATAGAGCTGAACATGATACAACGCATTCAAACGACGCTCATCAAGCAACACCAACGAATCATATCTGGCTTGGACCCAATCCGCTTCCGGGACGTGGCTTTCGAGCAAGATGCGTAGGGAGGGTACTTCCAGTTCGACTGGTTGTACTGCTTCCATCTCGTAAACTATATAGTACGGGGTTGCCCCTGTGGCTGTTCTGATAGATGTTCTATATCCCCACAACGCGAAGGGTATCTTCTCCGGCCACTCCTTGTAATTGTCAGACATCTTTCTCAATATAGTAGCCACCGTTTTGTTAGCGGCCTCCACTGCTCCACTTGTCTGAGGTCGATATGGGGATGACTTATGATGCTTGATTCTATACTTTTCAAGTATAACGGCTGTCTGTCTCCTTGAAAGTGAGTTCCATGATCACGATGAACTCGTGCGGCACTCCGTCGGCGGATGATGTCATTACGAATAAACTTGGCTACTTGCTTCGCATTTACCACTTTGTAACACTTGGCCTCTACCCACTTGGTAAAGTAATCAATAGCGATTAGGATATAACAATGCCCTCCTGTTCCAGAAGGGTTTACTTTTCCGATGATGTCGATTCCCCAGGTCGAGAAAGGCCAAGGTGACGTCATGGTGTATAGCATAGAAGGTGGTACATGTTGAATATTCGCAAATATTTGGCAATTGTGACAATTCCGGACATATCTGCGACAATATGTTTCCATTGTTGTCCAATAGTATCCTAACCTCATGATCTTCCGAACTAGCATGTGGGAGTTCATATGCGACCCACATTCCCCGTCGTGGACTTCTTCCATGACCTTTTCTGACGTTGTCTTGTCGACGCATCGCAACAGGACACCTGTCTTTGTCTTCTTATACAATTGTCCATCGTTAGTTTTAACGAATTGGGCGGATAACATTCGCAATGCACGCTTTCCACGTGTATCGAGGTTTGCAGGGTATTCTCCTGCTTCTTTGAATCTCACAATGGATGCATACCAAGGTTGGCCGCTTTCCTCTCCATCATCGACGCATTTATATAAGCTGGTGAAGACCTTCGTTCGACACACAATGGCATGCTATCCATATGATCAGGGATGTTTATCAACGCTGCCCGATTTTGATGATGCGTCGCCGAATCGATTTTCCTCCCTTGGGAGGTACACGTATCGCACCTCTTCGAAGAGTTTTTCTAGCTCTTCTATCTTAGCCTGGTAGGGTGCCAGGCAGCTACTTTTGATCTTCCATGACCCCGTCACTTGATTAATGACCAAGGAGGAATCCCGTGCATCGTCAACTTCATGACTCCTAACTTGTTAGCGGTCTGCAAACCAAGTAGGCATGCTTCGTATTCCGCGGCATTATTTGTGACGGCGAAGTCCAATTTGATCGAAACTGGTACGTGCTCTCCTCTCGGTGAAATGATAAGGACACCTATTCCGCATCCCATGTTATTCGAAGCCCCATCGAAATATAGATCCCATGCATCATCTTCGACATGGACAATATCCTCATCTGGGAACGACCAAGTGTCAATAATGTCAGTTTCTTCGATCGGATTATCGGCCAGAAATCGGCAACGACCTTTCCTTTTATCGCTTTCGTGGCACATATTTGAGATCGAATTCCGATAGCATGAGGGTCCATCTTGACATTCTGCCGCTTAGCACCGGCTTTTCAAACAAGTACTTGATGGGGTCTATTCTGGAATATATACTCACACTGTAGCTGAGCATATAGTGACGTAGCTTCTTCGTTGCCCAGACTAAAGCTAGGCATGTCTTTTCTAATGCTGTATACTTTGATTCATACTCCAAGAACTTTTTACTAAGGTAGTAAATTGCTCTGTCTTCTTTGTCAACGGTTTGTGCCAGCATTGCTCCCATCGCGGTATCTGTAACTATTAAATACAGTGATAGAGGCAAGCCGGCTACAGGCGGACTGAGAACTGGCGAAGAAGATAACACTTCCTTTATCTTATCAAATGCGGCTTGGCATCGGTCATCCCACATAATATGCTCCCCAACTTTCAATTTATTAAAAATTGGTTCGCAGATCATAGTTAACTTTGAGACGAAACGGCTTATGTATTGCACTCGGCCTAAGAAACCTCGAATTTCTTTCTCGGTTTTAGGATGGGGCATTTCCATAATGGCTTTAATCTTTGATGGGTCGATTTCGATGCCACGGTGGCTAACGATATGACCCAAAAGCTTGCCAGAGGTGACCCCGAACGCGCACTTCTGTGGGTTTAATCTCATATTATACTTTCTCAACCTCTCGAAGAATTTTCGTAATGCCATCAAATGGTTATTACGTTCCTTCGATTTTACGATCATGTCATCGACGTAGACGTCTACTTCCTTATGAATCATATCATGCAACAACGTTCGTTTTGTTCTCTCGGTAAGTCGCGCCTGCATTTATTAATCCAAACGGCATCACTGTGTAGCAATAAGTGCCCCATGGTGTTGTGAAAGCAGTCTTGTGCATATCTTCCTCGGCCATTTTTATCGGTTGTAAGGCGTACCCATCCATAAAGGATAATAATGCATGGTTAGCGGTATTGTCAACCAAGATGTCAATGTGAGGTAACGTAAAGTCGTCCTTTGGACTAGCCTTATTTAGATCACGAAAATCAACACAGACCCGAACCTTTCCGTCTTTATTTGGGACCGGCACCACATTAGCTATCCAATCTGAGTATTCTGATACTTTGATGAACCCGGCCTTGAACTGTTTATCAATCTCTTCTTTGACTTTCAAAGACCACTCGATACGCATTCTACGTGGCTTCGCCATCTTGGTTTGAACCCTGGCTTGATCGGAATCTTGTGCTCCGCAATTTCCCTATCAATACCCGGCATATCTTTGTAGGACCAAGCAAATACATCTTTGAATTCATTCAACAATTCAACAAACCCCTTCCTTTCTGCGGGATCTATGGTTGTTCCTATCTTAAGCTCCCGAGGCTCTAAGGTAGTCCCCACATTAACAACTTCGGTATCTTCGACACGAGCTTCTTTGGTCGTATTCTTCCAACCCTTTTACTAATCGGGAGGCGGTTCCACCTCCTCCTCTTCTTCTTCCACTGTCTATCCTCGACCTCATTCTCAACGTTATTAAAACAATCAATTGAATCGCAATATAAATGAGACAAGTCGTAAGCAAACTGATTCATCTTATTATTGATTTGAAATTGCGCAAATTGCGTTAACATTTAGGCAACCGATCGGGGGTCGGTGGCGAGATAGGAGAGCATTCGGGGACAGCCCCGGAATACCAAAGACAGGGGAAGGTACGGGAAAAGGAAAGATCGGGAAGGGGTATCTTCGACACCTAAAACCCTAGACTTAGCCTTAGGACTTATGTCGGACTCGGACTCGGACTCGGACTCGGACTCGAGACTTAATCGTCATCGGGCTTGAACATTTGCCCTTCTCCAATGGTCATCTTGAAAAGCGAACCCTTGTTGTCGGTCCATTTCATGGTTTTCCGCCATCCAGATGTATTCTCTCGAGGATCTACATCAGTAATGAGGGTAGATGGATCGAAACGATCACTCCTTACGATCATGTTTACCAAGACTTCGTTTGGTATTTCCGACTTCTTTTCCTCTCCAAAGAGGAGACCCATAGCTTTTCCATCTTCGATCGGAACAGACTCCTTCTTTATTGTAGCTACTGCCATAATGTCTTCGGGAATATAGAAACAATCACGGAATACTTCGATTCTGGGGACCAGCTTGTTGGCCTTTGAGTTGAACAGTGGTTCGGGGAAGTCTAAACTCGGCATTTCCTCCCCGGCTTTCACAAAGTGGCCGTTTAGAGTTAGCAAGTACGGCCCCATCTCGATGTCTCGGTCTTCGATCGAGACTCTCTTTCTCGGGAGTCTTCTTGATTGGCTCATACCCAAGCCCGTATCTTGTCCCCTTAGGCACTGGCGACTTCAATTGAAATGCGTTTTCCCTTCGGGGGTACATGGAGTACCCGAAGTACTTTCCGGTCTTGAAGATTGTTTTACAAACACGGCTTCCCGTATATAAGTCCATATTCAGTGCCTCGAAAGTGGACTCAATTGCGTTTACTACCTCGAAACCACAAGACTCCAAGGCGATATTATCAGTTTGTACTTCGGAAGTAACATCTCCTCCCGTCACAATTATAGGAGTAGCATCGATGGTCACTACCTCTCCCTTGAGAGGGATTTTAATCTTGCGATGGAGGGTAGAAGACACGGCTCCAGCTGTGTGAATCCATGGTCTCCCGAGCAAAATGTTGAAAGATGAGGCAACATCTATCACTTGGAAATTGACCTTGCGCTCCACCTTTCCCACATTCACGCTTAAAGTGACGAGTCCGGACACTCGACGCACTGTGCCATCGAAAGCCCGAACTATTTGCGTAGTGGGTGCGAAGTCGCTTTTCTCGAGTCCCAAAATGAAAGCGGTCCGTAGTGGGAGAACATTAAGCTGGGACCAAGTCGTCAACAAGGGTCATTGGGAGTCGCTTATGACGGCATTCTACCGTGATGTACATAGCGAGACAATGTTGTGGCCCAAATGAGGGCAGGTCTTCATCAGAAAAAGTTACGGCATTAGTGAGCCGAGGTTGGTTTTGAGCAATAAAAGAGACCACGTCATCTGGAGTAGTGTGCGGTGACACGGTCATATTCATTAAGGCTTGAAGCAGAGCTTGTCGGTGTTCTAACGAGCTCAACAAAGAACTCCCCGGATGGAGACATCCGCCTTAGTCTTTTGAATCGCTTGATGAGGGAGGCCTCTGAGGTCGACCCTTCACCAAGAGCCTGGACTGAGGTGGCCTCCTTGGTGGGTGTCTTACTTGGACTGTCTCCAAAGATAGAGACATGGTTTGCCTTCTAGACACGTTAGGGACGTCCTGATCGAGTCAAATGATTAGATTCGAGGACATCTTTCCTCAATTTAGAAATTTCTTCCTGAGTTCGGGGAATAATCGCAGCTTCGGTGAGATAGATATCGTCTTCATCGTCAGCCCAGACCCCATTAATTTCATTCTCGCTTCGGAGAATGCATGGTGTGCAATCGATAGCAAAATCCCCAATTCGAACTTCGTTGTTAGCTTGAGGGATATACTCAGAGCAGCTTACATAGACCTTCCCCACGAAAAACCCAGTGAGACGGCAGATGGGTTGGATTAAGTGAGATACATCGGTATTGTCTTCGACGAATACTGCATTGGCATGGTCGCCAAAAGGATTGTTCAGGTTGTTAGGTCGGACGGTGGGGATGGGGAGCGACCCATTCTCGATCATGTCTTGAATTTCATGTTTAAGACGGTAACAATTTTCGGTATCATGACCTTTTCCTTGATGATAAGCACGAGGGCGTTGGGCTTATACCATTTACCCGTCGATCCGCAGCGGGTCCGGAGTTGGACCAATTGGGTTCGTTTCCCTTGGGCCGAGAGCCTTTGGAGGGCGTATGACAGGTACACCCGATGTCGTGAACGCTCTTGGCCCATGGCGTTGCGATCCCTTAGGAGATCCTCCCAAAAGACCGATGGCTTGGATATGATTGCGTAATCGGATGCCTTAGCTTTGGAAGAGGAGGCACCGATACCCTTTTGGCTTTTCACCTCGGCGAGAACTAACGTCGTCCTCAATTTTTCTTCCGACTCGAATAAGGTCCTTGAATGAGCCGAAATGTTGATATTTGATAGCGCCACGTGAGACAAAGTCGAAGATTTTTGATGAACTTATCTACCATTTCAGTCTCCTCTTGCCTTTTGGCCAACTTCACGCTTTTCCGCCAAATGTTGAGGAATTCAAGTAAATCCCTCCTTATCCTTCGTGTCATCACCTCGAGTGTGCGCACGATGAGTCCGAATCTCAAAGCATTATCAAGCAAAGTGTTTGCGAGAACTCCACCGCTATATCTTCGAAAGTGGGGAAATTCTTAAGCTCAAGGCTATAGAACCACGCCTTCGGGTGTTCTCCTAGGGATTGAGCAAAAATGTGGGGCAACATCTTAGCAGGTACCCCTTTCAGCGCAAGGTACTCCTTGTAGGAACGGATATGTTACAATGGATCTTCCGTCCCTTTGAACTTTGGGATATCAGTTAGGACAAAATTGGTTGGTAGCTTGTCCTGGACCGGCATGTACCCTCTGGCATTCTCATAATGCACATTTTCCCCTCGGGATAGCTTCAACTGTTTCTCTATTAGTCGGAACCTCTTTTCGAATTCAGTTTCCGGGGGCGGTGGTATGGGAGCTTCCACCGCGATCTTGGCTTCCACAGCCGTCAAGCGTTCCATCATTGCGACCAAAGTGTCGTTAATGCGCTTCGGATGCCTCTGCGGTAGTCATACTTCTTGTTTGTAGCGGCCTTTCTACAATAAAATCCCGAGCGAGTATCAGTTATTGAATCAAAATCCCCTGAACAAACAGGACTCGACTCATAACAACATGACGGACTCTATGCGACTCGATATTGGGCTTAGACCCGGAGAGCGAGCAATTGGGCCCCCTCGGTTTGGGTCATACACGACTAGGGACGGTTTTTCAAACCTAAAAACTGGCTATAACTTGACATGGATCCTACGGACGAACTATTCTGGCTCGTTGGAACGGGTCCTAACCGTGATACACACGTGGCTTGGGTTTTGAGACTCAACGTGATCATGAATCCGACATGACAAACCCGTGTTCAAACCAGACATGGCTCTTGGGCTTTGTGACAAACGCCCTAGGTGGCCTAGTGGGGACGTTTTGGTGGGTCGACTTGGACCAAATGGTCGACTTTCATGACTCGGACCCAAAGATCGGTTTAGGTGACTCACTTGACAAGTGTTCTAACCAAACAAAGGCTCACTCGAGCCTAAGGGTGGACTAGCTCGCCTATATCGAGCAAGCAAAAGCCCAACTCGACTAACCCGACCCCACCGACTCAAACTCTATTCTAGGTTTGGGTTGGACCCGGGATACTGATTCATCGAAATTTGAAATCGAGAAGGATTGAATTGACTTTTAAAATGGGCAGCACTTCGGCTTGAAAGAGGGTTCAAAATTTCGAAATAGAGGGCCAAAATTTTCGAAAAGAAATGGACTTGAAAAAGAATCAAATTTTCGAAAGAAAAAGAAGATGGATTTGAAAATGCTATTTTGAAAACATGACCCGGGATTGACATAGCATGTAATCATTCGCATTTTAGGGATGCAATGCATGAACTAGACTCTTCTAAGTCTCGGTCAGTCCTCTAACATGGGTCTATGCCAGTGAAACCGCTTTGTCTGGGAGTCCACATACCGTCATATGCCCGTAGCAATATGCCTCGTATGCAGCTGCCTACCTCCACGGAATCACCTCGATACTTAAATCGGACATAGTGGACATCAATATCCTCCCTTGGAATTAACCCAAGAGATTCTTTGGCCCGCCTAAAGTCTCGGGAGTTTATGCATGATTAACATAAAAAAAAAATGTGACAACAATCCTAATAGCCATCTTACACTTTTCAAGTTTCACTGTCCCCAGCGGAGTCGCCAAATTGTGGACCATGGAAAAACGCTCCACTCAAATGCTTTTTCAAAACATTTTTAATTTTAAAAGAGTCGCCACTAAATTTTTAAATGGAATTTAGAAACCAATTTTAGAGATTTGAATTCGTGTGACTTTACGTGTTAGGAAGTTAATTTAATTTCATTAAAACAACACCCAACCCCGCCCGTTGCAATAACGGTCTCTACTAGGTGAAAGATGGCTATTTCGGAAAGATATCACATGCGTATGCAACCATTGAATTTAAATCCTATCATGCGAATTTCATTCTAAGTCGTTTAAAATGCATTTAACTTCGTCGAAGTGGTTTAGCATGTGAGGTTCATTGATTAAACTAGAAAACACATCCAAAGAGAGGGATAGGAAGGCTTACGCTTAGCATAAGATGTATTAACAAACATTAGTGGTTAGCTCATACATACAATATAAATTATAAATAAAGTAAATTAAAATCTAAAACATAAACTAATTAAACTAAGGATTAATCAAACAAAGTCAAACAAGGAAGCAAATTAAAACACAAAACCTGGACAAACCCGTGCACTGCACGGATCTCGAATTTTCAAAATATGTCAGAATTGACCCGTGCACTGCGCGGGTTTTGAATTAATACATTGCTAATTACGAAATAAATACTAAATCAATGCAATAAATTACGAAAATTTACCTAAATTAAAATTACAAATTATAGGTCTGGAAAATCATTAAAAATCAATTTTTATATGGTTAAAAATAAATACACGTAAATTAAGTAAACTCGATTTATTAAATTGCCCTATTCCAACACGAGGATATGTAAATGAGACGGGGTGTACGACCGACCGATATGGCGGATTTCTTTCCCATCTCAAGTCAACGCGGGTGCCGGAATGGTACTTTAACTCATACTCAAACTATTCTAGTTTCGATATTAGTTAGACGATGTTAGACAATGGTTAGTAAATAAACAATAAAAAAACGAAATAAAAAGGAGAGAAGGGAGTTTTAATGCACCCTCAACCTACATGTATCGTTGACACCGTCTTAGGTCGTAATCGATCGTAGATTTTATCTCGAGGGGCCGTCGTCGACGAAGACAATTGAAATTGAATTTTGAAATCACGAAACAAACACGTTCAAAAGGCAGACTTGAGCAGCGATTTTCAATCGCTCACCACGACTTCGTTTCTCAACGATTTTTCAAACCGAAAGATGTTTTGGAAACTAGAAAGACTGAATTTTGTGACTATGGAAACAAACCAGAAGTTTTATTATGATTTGTGCACGAGAATCAAGGCCAAAGACCACGACAGAAACTCGAAAACAAGATTTGTGTCCCTGTTTTCAAGCGGCTGTCACGGCTTTAGTTTAGGGTTTTTTTGGACGATTGATGGTTGTTATTTGCAGTATGTTGTGGGGAGAACTTAGAGGAATGAATTTATGGTGGAGAAGGGGTATTTATAAGGAGTTTCGAAGGGTAGAAGTAGGGCAACAAGCAGTCGGGCCTGTTTTGCATAGCTGTTGTCCATCAGCTAATTCGTGAGGTTTTTAGGGTTTGTATGGGGGGTTTTCTTGGTGTTTAAGCTAAGGTAATATGGGTAGGATACTAGGGTATGGTGTAGGGTTAATGGGCACGGGTTTGGTAGCTGTTTGGAGCGGGTTTTGGGCTTGGGATTGAGCACGCAAAACAGGGGGGCTGCTTGTGTTGCGGGCTGTTTGTGGAGTATTTGGGACGGGAATTGGATGAGTTTTGTGGTGTTCTAGATGCTGGGTTGTTGTGGGTAATGTGAAGCACGGGTTGGTGGTGATGGGTTGCAGGTTTGGACCAAGTTTGAGTCGGTTTAGAAGGGCTTTCGATGGGCTATACAAACACGGGTAAAGGAAGGAATTGGGCTGTGTTGGGGAGTGTTTAGGACGAGATTTAGGTGTGGATATGGGGGTTCGAACTGGGGTTGAATGGGTAGAGGCCTAGGTTGGTTAGTGTACTCGAGATTCGTGCCAACTCGTAAAGAAAACGGGCCCAAAAACCGAGCTAAAATCGAGCTCCAAAACGCGTGGTTGAAACGAGTTTTAAATTTTCAAATTCGATTTTTCAAATCAAATAGCACATTTAAAATGAATGATTTTTCAAATCAAAAAAATATATTTTATTTTCAATAAAATAAATTGAAGGAAATAAATTCAAATTAAAACATTAAAATGAATTCACTTAAAAAAAGCTTTAATTTAAATATCATTTAAATTAATAAAATACTCCGTCGACAACGCTCATTCCACATCGTAAAACGAGCCCAAATAATGACAATGACAACTAAAGAATACATGTGTCCTATCATCATCGGGTGTTTGTCGGGTTTTCTATAAATTCCAATATCGACAGATATGGGTATCTACACTCATAAAAATTTATGACATAAGTGGCGGCGACCTAAGATACTAAATACACCATCTCACTAAAAGTATCTTACACAACGGTGACAACACTAAGTCTTGATTGTGGCCTTGTGGGTAGAGGTGGCAATCGGGTCAGTCGGGTCGGGTTTGGGTCGGGTCACGTCGGGTCGGGTCATATCGGGTTCGGGTCATATCGGGTCAGCATACCCTTTCGGGTTTAGAGTCGGGTCGGGTTCGGTCGTTACGGGTCGGGTCATTTCGGGTCAAATGATATATCGGGTCGGGTCGGGTTTGGGCCGGGTCATTAAAACTCCGTGAATTTAATCGCATTACTATAATTTTTTACCATTAAATTTAGTTTTTAACCTATTATTTGGTTTAATTAATCTATTACTAAGTCAAACATATCAATATAAACACAAGATCACTTTCATTTTGATCAAAATTAAGCTTAATAATTGTTGAGTCATCAATTTAATCGGGTCAGTATCGGGTCGGGTCTGGGTCGGGTTCGGGTCACTGATAATCGGGTCGTGTCGGGTTACGGGTCGTCATCGGGTCGGGTCGGGTCGGTTTCGAGTCACAATATTTTCGGGTTCGGGTTGGGTCGGGTTTGCTCGGGTTCGGATCGGATCACGTCAGACTTGCCAGCTCTACTTGTGGCCTTGTGGGTACAGTGGTACACCTCTCAGAACTGTGTAATAAGAGTTCCATTAGGTTCTTTATTGAAACCCGGAATATCAGTGAGTTTTGTCTTAATTAGTACTCACTACTCGTCATCTGATGCACAGCAGTTCCCCTGATACCTGTCTGCAACAACAAATCCCAAATGCGCCTTCATATAGAGTATATATTTAACCAGTTAGATATTTTTAAGCCTCTTGTAAAAGAGTCCATTTTTGAAATAATGGTCAAAAATAAATATTTGTCGTTTTGGGTCGGTTTTGAAAATATTTGTCAAAATGGTGTCTACGTAGGTTCGGGATTTCTAGACCTGAAACACGCCACTACTAATGGCGTGTTTTGTGAAGGAAACACGCCATTAGTAGTGGCGTGTCTTTACAACAATTTTTTTCAACTGACTGAACTTAAAAAAAAAAAAAAAAAATTACATAAGACACGCCATTAGGGGTGGCGTGTTTCCCCTCCGAAACCCGCCATTTCCAATGGCGTGTTTGTTTTAGTCCATTTTTTAATGAAGTTTATTTCCGTACTCATTATAAACACGTCATTGGTAGTGACGTGTTTTAGGTCCAGAAATCCTGAGTCTACGTGGACACTATTTTGACAAATATTTTCAAAACCGACCCAAAACGACAAATATTTTATTTTTGACCATTATTTCAAAAATGGATTCCTTGTAAAACAGCAATGTTTTAGAGTTAAGACCAACCTAAATTTTTACGATCATTTGATATTCCTTGTTATTTCATATGGGTCATTATATCTTATGTAATATGGTCTTATACTGGAAATTTTTAAAATGTACGACATATCTTTTTTACCATAAATACATCATAAAATATAATACTCCGTAATTCATAATACGATATTTACATAGATACAAACTTTTGCTATATAAAAATCTTTCATAGAAAATTATTTTTAACCGAAATAAATAATGTATAGGTGGTTAAAATGACGGTCAAAGCGTCATCTAAAAGACCGTGTATAAAGTAAATGGGTAGAACAAATAGGTGTTAGGGAGTAATAATAGTGAGACAAAATATCAAATGAAGTCGTGTCCGGTAGGAGATGAACGACTACCAGACTACATTGCTAATGTTATTGGACTCTTAAATAAAGAATCAAAGTGATAGTTGCGTACACACATCATATGACGTAGAAGATAGTTGGCACTTGGCACTTGGCACTTGGCACTTGGCACAACCGCACAAGTGATAGTACCATTTCATGTCAGGTTAATTAGGTGTTCTTAAACAAATAAAGTTGTCATGCGGAGTAGTTTAGGATGAAATAAAGCAAGTTTCGAGTCAAGTATGAGCGTGTCTCTCAATTATTTTACTTGTTGGTTTAATGTTTTTTGTGGTTGATTCATGGTATGGGATGGTGGTGGAACAAGCCAAGCCGGGTCAAACCACGACCCCTCAAGCTAAGCCAAAAGAGGAAGTGAACCACGACCTAGGAGAACGGAAAAATACGAAGGATAGAAGAAAGGAAGGCAAAAATCGGAGCTCAACAATCAGACCAAAACTGCAGGTTGCTGCCACCAACGGAGCCTGCGGCCCCTGTAGTTACCACGTCTTCTAAATCCCATCTTATGTGATGTTTGGAGGCCCATTTCTGTGTTTAACCTAGGGAGAAGTTCAGCACTATATAAGCCTCACACTTTTGAAGACTCCCCACATATGCTTATGCTCTTAATCTTGTAATAATTGAAGACAAAATCTCTCTTAATTTATGTTAATCATTCTTCATTTCTTGGATTGTAAAACAATTATGAGGAGCTAATCTTCTCATTACTTGGTGTAATTTAATTCAAAGTTTCCAACTTCGGTATTGTAAGACCTTCTAATCTCTCTTAATTTATCTAACACTCTTTCCTTGTGTTTAATTTCATATGTTGAATGAGTTTATGTTTGGGTTGGTCATCCATGCTTTTTATTGTTCAACTATTGCAAATCCTAGAGAAATTGTTTGAAGCAAATTGGTTGTATGTTGATTGGGTTTAAAGGATTCATATAACAAATAGGAAAGTTTATGTTTTTTTCTCATTTGCATGGTTTAATCTTGTGAGAAATTGATCTAGCTTTATCTTTTGGTTAAATAATGCTCATGCTTAGTTTTCATTCATGGTTTAATGACTTGTTGTCTAAGTTTGAAGGGTGCATATAGATGGTTTAATTTACATGTACCAACTTCTTGAGATGTGGTAGTATTGGGTGGATAATTTTAAGAGAGTAAAAAAGGGTCAAACTTTGCTAATTGTTGGTTACTAAGAACAAGTTGCAGCAAAGTTTGTTACTTGTTTGTTGAATTGTCCCTTTAGCAAAGTTTTCATCTTTTAATCATTCTCCATGTTTTGTCCAAACCAAAGTTTCTCCTTTTATGTTTCCTACATGTTGACCATTGTTAATATTCATTGTTTGTGACTAGTTTTAATTGTTGAGTCTTAATTATCATTAGTACCTTAATTAATTGTTGGTCAATAGTTTACAATTCAAGTTTTAGCTTAAGGTGCTTCTCTTGGGTTCGACCCTTACTTCCGCTTTATTATTATTATCTTGTTTAGAAGTTAGTAGAGTCAAGTTAAGGTTATAAATTGTTTGTTTGATAGGTTAATTAGTACATTAACGACACCTAGTTATTTTCCTATCAAATTTTGGCGCCGTTGTCTGGGTAGGCAACATAGCTAGAGCTTGAGTTGTGGTTTATGCTTGGTTGTTCTTTATTTCCTTTTTGTTGTTATTAGAAGTAAGTGGTAGTTTTAATTTATCTTGTTTAGTGTGAAGGTTTTATACCTAATTCTCAAGGAGAATTAAGCGATCAAGACATAGACTCAAGTGTAAGGGAAACTTACGATTGGTTCTTTACAAATCCATTTTACCAAAGACCTCCAAGAGTTGATTCAAGTGAAGAGGAACCGGAATTTGTAGTAGAATCAAGTGAAGGGGAAACCATTGAGGTTACACCTTTAAATATCCGCTTACCTCAAACAATGACTAACGACACTAGGACCATTCGGGAACTAAGGGCAAGGAATTATGATGAGCAACCCTTATACATTGCCTATCCACCCATGGGGGCAAATGCTAACTTCGAATTGAAAGGATACTTAATCCACAACTTACCTAAATTTCATGGGTACTCGGGAAATGACCCCAATCGTCATCTTTTCCGAGTTCCACATGATGTGTGAAGGGGCAACACCCAATGGGATTACGGAAGACCAATTCAAGTTAAGGGCATTTCCATTTTCCTTGCAAGATGCGGCCAAGGAGTGACTCTTTTACCTCCCTCCGGGTACTATTCGAACATGGAAGGAAATGAAGGCGGCATTCCTAGAGAAGTTCTATCCCGACTCCCGACACAATCATGCCAAGAAAGCTATCACCTCTCCGGGCAAGAAATGGGTGAGAGTTTGTATGAATATTGGGAGAGATTTAAACGGTTGGTTGCCCAATGTCCATAACATGGATTGAGTGATGACGACCTCCTTGTGAATTTTTGTGATGGCCTTACTCAACAAGACCAACGTCTTGTGAATGTCGCAACAAGTGGAGGAGTTGAAAACTTATCCGTGACGGAGGCAAATGAGATTATAGAAAGACTTGCCTCAAGCACAAGGAGTTATGGGAGAGGAAATCGAGGGTCAAAGAATGTCTCTTCACTTGAAGCATCCTCTTCGTCAAATCAAAGGCTTGAAAAGAGTGTGGATCATCTTACTCATTTGGTAGCAAATATGATGGGTAACACTCAAGATGTGGGTGGAGAACAAGGGCCTAATGTGGAATGTAATTTTTGCCAAGGACAACCATCCGGTGGAATCATGCCCCATTGTGCAAGAAGGCATTGGAGTTGAGAATGTTAGTGCCATGGGACATGGCAACTACAATTCAAGGAACCCAAGCGGAGGTGGCTACTACAAGTATGACCCAAGTGGAAACACTTATAATGTTGGCTCTAGGGATAACTCAAACCTTAGTTGGGGTGGAGATACTTCAAGGAGTTTTCCAAATGGTCAATTCAACCACCTACGAAACCAAAACTCACAAGGCCAAAACCCAAACTATCAAAGAAATCAAAATTTTCAACAAGGTCAAAATTCAAACCCCCAAAGAAATTTCAACTCCAACAACCAAAATCAAAATCAAAACCAAGGGAAATCATTCAAATTTGGCACCTAAAACAACACAAGCTCTCAACAAGGGGGGAATATTGAATAGTTACTTAAGACCCTAGTGAGAGAGCAATCCATTGCAAACAAGAAGTTTGAAAAGCTAGATGCTGAGAAGAGTGCAAGTGATGCACGAGTTGCCAACATTGAGGTTCAACTTGGCTAAATTGCTCAAGAAATTGCCAAGCAAAATCAAAGGAACTCAACTTCGGTCCCATCAACAACCATTCCTCCACCTAGGGAGAATGCAAGTGCCATGACTTTGAGGAAAGGGAGAACCTTGGAATCCCCTCCAAAGAAGAAGAGAAAGGAAAAGTCAAAGGAGAGGGTCATTGACATTGAGGAATAAGAAGAAGAAGAACTTGTGGTTGAGCAAGAAAAATGGTCATCAAGCAAAGCTAGTAGGGAAGGAATGGAAAATCCTTTGAACATGGACAAAGGAGAGGAAGAAAACAACACCTCAAAAGATCACATCGATGAGATCATTAGAGAACATGTCGTTGAGGTCCCTTTCCCTCATGCTCTCACACATTCTAAGAGGTTTGAAAGAGATGGGGATCTATACGAAACCTTTAGAAAGTGTGAAGTCACTAGTAGAAAAACATTAATTTGCGGCTCTCTATTTGAGGCGTTTTTACCAAACAGCAGCAAATAGAGAATACGATTTATTTTAATTTTTTCTTCTATATATAACTATTTGAGGCGTTTTAAGAAAAAAACGCCGCAATTATCACATAAGAGGCATTTTATTTGGAAAACGCAGCAAAAGAAATTTCAGAAAAAAACAAAAATCAAAATATACACACAACAATACACAACTACTCCTACCTTATTCCTTACCCGACACACTAAGCAGCCACAAGTCCACAACCAATTTGCAAGAACAAAAATACCTTACTCTCCCATCAATCAAGCTTATTCATCGCCGTCGCTGACACTCGCACCATCGTCGTTCAAGCATCGTTGTGGCTCAATCGTAAAATCGTTCAAGTGCCATCATCACTTCCTTTCCTCCCCCGATTCTCCATTTGTGAGAGGTAATTTCTTTAATTATATGTGAATTTTGATCTATACTAATTTTTGTTAATTTTTTGTAATTATTGTTGTCTGATTATGGGTACAGTAAAAGATTGAAATTTGTGCTCATAAACTAGGGTTAAACTATGTAATTTATAGTTTAGGGTTTGTAGGAATTTGGGATTTGGGGTCAAAATTCGAATTAGAAGTCGATAAATGTGGCGTGAATTCAGATCCTTTGCCTATTGATTGCGAGAAACTATTCCAGTCATGCTGTCTGTCACAATCGCAAATTTATCTGCGTCCTTTTTATTGTCATTTGTAATGTTTTAACAAGGACTATTGTTAGTTAAATAGGATTATTGCCTCGCTTTTGTGCTAAATTTGACTGGGTAGTTTTTAGAAACGAATCTAAAATGAAATTTGTATTTCATATGTTTCTTAATTAGGGATTAGGATTGAATTGGGGATTTTTTTCTATAGTAATCAAACTCTAGGCGATTCATTGTATAATTAGGTTTACATGATTCATTTATTTCATTCTATCATGTGAGAGGACCATAATGTGTGACAAGTATTGATTTTAAGCATAATGGAGCTTCATGAAAACATGTAGGTTTGTGAAATTGATGATTTTGTGTAATTAGATTTGTCGTCATAATTAGTTTACATGATTGATTTTGTTGATGATTTCCATGTCGAGCCCCCTTCTCCTGAATCCAACCATGATGCCAAAAAAGCAGTTAGTTCTTATATGTTTTATTTAACTTGTAAGCTAAATATACTCAAGTATACAAGTTAGGACTAACAAGGAATTGTCATACTCTGAAAAATTGTAGGATTAGTTAACAGTACAAGCAAGCAAATTGGTATATTCTCCCTTTTTTTGTGAAACTAACCATTGATGATGTCATTTTTTGCCAAGTTGTGAAGAACATTTGATGTTCCACTTTATTATAATAATAATAATAAAGGAAATGCGGCTTCTGAAATCAGTAGTGTATTAGTTTTCTATTGAACTATTGTCGTTTTTGATATTGTATTCTCTTAAAGTTATAATTTCGAGACGCAAATATTGTCATGCTGTTCACTTGACATGTACATGGTTGCATTCCTAGCTTATTCCACCTCTTAATAACTTAAGATCATTATTGCAGATTTATAAATCTCATTTCTTACAAATAAAGTGTGTAACAAAGGGAATAAACGGACAATTGCATCAGAGCATGTATTTGAGGCCCAACAGGTGAGTGTCAACAACTGTAAGTATCTGTAAGTTGTTCTCTTGACAATAGTTCTAATGTTCTGACCTATTTGAACTCTTGGAATATATTATCTTCAAAGAAAGTTTGTATTGAGAGATTTTATTTGTTCTCTTTTTACAGTGCGAGGCTAAAAAAGATCGAAATTTAGAATTACAGATAGGAAGATAACTATTCACTATTTAATGGTAACATCCGATTTTTCTTCTTATTCTATTCACTTAAATGATTTAAAATGTGTTGCTCTTATTTTATTCGCATAAATGGTACGAAAGAGGAACTCAATATGTATACTTTCTTTTCTAATTGTCAAGTGATTGTTATTGGCTACTCTCTTAGTTGCTATCGTACAGATACAAGTATCGTGCTTGTCAAGGAGATGATGAATTTGATATTGCTAGTGGAGGAAAAGTTATATATATCTTCTCATGTTGCCATGACACAACTCTTTCTTTTATAGTTCCCTTAGCTTCATCTTAAAATTGATAGCCATGGTCTAGTAAAGTGTTGAGTTTTCTTGGTCCGTTAATTTTTTTTGCATTGCATTTGGACTTTGTATGACCTGTAATGTGTTCATACTTTCTCTAGAATGGACAACTATTTGTGTCAGCTATTTTTTGTATGATCAAGATCTGCAGTGTGATGTTCTATGGGAACTTGCCTCTCGAAATATACCTTGGGAGAATTTAAATTTGATGCAGGTATTTGTTATTGGTCGTGGCTTGCAGTAGGTGGCCAAGGTCTAGGGTGGGTATGGCTTGTTCGATTTACGCTTAGGCAACATGAATTTTGTTAAATTTTTATCGTTTTTTTCGACTTTGGACTGAACATCCTATAGTCTTTAATCTATTATTCTACTCCCTCTTTTCTCATGTAGCGACTGTTACTTCTAAAGGGCTAAGTTCTAGTTATGCTGACCTTTGGACGCTTATTACTGTTACTTTATTTCAGGTTGCTTAATTTGCGAATATGAGGAAGCAACTTTGAGTCTTAGAGGATAGGTTGGTTCTATGGTGCACCTCACTTGACAGATGCATGCTTTGTCTAATTGTAAGGTAAAGAGTCCCACTCCTGCATGCTTAGCGTGTTCATGTTCATTTACCCGACAGATGCTACAATGGAAGCGATTTATCTGGAAAAAAAAATGCTTTGCATTTTCATTTACTTGTTTGATGAGATGCTGTAAGAGCATCTAAAGCAATACAAGATAGGACAGGGTTGCTGTACTCATTTACATGCTTATGAATATTTATGATTGATTAGTTTTAACCTTTCACTGTTAGCACGGATCCTTTAATCCAACCTCTACTTCAATATAAACAATTAAACATTATCATCGTTAGAAAACATTAAGTTGTGGTTGCTTTGATACCCTTTTAATGCTATGCTTATAAGCAAATTTGACCCCTAGTTTAGAAGGTAAAACTTAGGCAAGTGCAATTGTTTCAGTATAATATAGTAGTGGATATCACCAAGGAGTTATAGAGAAATGAGGAACATTATAAATTTTAAGTTGAATGTTACTTCTTACTCGAAAGGTTTGTTTTAAGTCCTCTTTCGTCAATGCTCTTCTGTAGTGATGCGTCAAATTTAAGACGTTGTAGACATAAATATCATAACCTCAATGTAGTTAAGACTTGAAGTTAGTTATTCCAGAGTTGTTGTATAATGTGGTTGCTGCAGCTTAAAATGTAAATTTTTCATGTTCTTTTTTCCTGATTCTTAAATGTGTCTAACAAATATTAATAGCTTGCAGCACATTGAAGAATGGAGTATTAATATTTTCCACGTTTTCTTTCATTGTGTTTAGATTCCTGCCGATGGAGTAGTAATTTTTTGTCATGCTCCTGCCATAGATGAATCCAGTATGACAGGATAGAGCAAAAGGCTTGTTCTTGCAACTCATCATGTTGATATTTGTTCAAGTTTAGTATTGAAGATATAATTTTGGGATTCTAAAGCTCCTATCATGTAATAGTGTTAAGTGTAAATTAATGTCTTAGAGTATAAGTTTAGATTGCATTTTTTTGTAAAACATTTGTATTATTCTCAAATAATTTATGAATGTAAAGTATAATTTTATATATATTTTAGATTGCATTTTTTATAATTAATGTGCATCAAATATTTCTTTTTTATTTTAAAAATTATCTATTTGCGGCTCCTTTTTCAGAAAAACGCCGCAAATAAAGCCTCTATTTGCTGCTCCTTTTTAAAATAACGCCGCAAATAGAGGATCCTATTTGCTGCGTTTTTAAAAAACGCCGCAAATAAGGTCTCTAATTGCGGAAACGCCGCAAATGAATTTTCTATTTGCGGCCCTCCCATTTGCCGCTATGCCAAAAACGCCTCAAATAACCTATTTTTTGGAGCCGCAGATAAATATTTTTCTACTAGTGAGTGAACATTCCTCGACTCAATCTTTTGAAAAGCGTTCCAAGGTATGCAAGTAGGAACTTTGCACACCTAGGAGAAACTCAAAGAAAGGAACTCAAAAAGTAAGGGCAAGTGAACACGTCTCCGCCATTTTCAAAAAGTCACTTCCTAAGAAGTGTGGCGATCCGGAGATGTTCACTATACCATGCTCCATTAGGGACAAGAGTTTCATACATACCATGTTTGACTTAGGTGCTTCAATTAATGTCATGCCCTACACTCTTTATGATACCTTGGGACTTCCACCTTTAAACAAGACCGATGTAGTGATCCAACTTGCGGATCGCTCAAACATCTATCCTAAGGGGATGGTGGAGGATGTGTTAGTAGAGGTCGATCATCTCACCTTCCGGCCGACTTCTATGTTCTTGACATGGAAGTCGACTCAAGGGCAACCCCAATCCTTTTAGGATGCCCCTTTATGAAGACCTCTAAAACAAAGATTGACGTATCAAACGGAAACTTGACTATGGAGTTTGTCGAGAAGAAACTCACCTACAACATCTATGATGCCATGAGATAACCTAACGATTTGCATTCATGCTATTTTATAGACATATTTGAACCCTTGGCACACCATGTGTATAACTTGTGTCATAAAGACCCACTTGAGGTGGTCCTCACTAACGACTTGAGCCAAGAAGGGTTGCGTTTTTGGTTGTCTCAGATGTGTAGGAAAGCATAAAGGAGTTGGAGAAGGAAGCACCCAAAAAGAAGAATCGTGCAAAACTTACAGGCCAAAACCGCAGCTTGCTGCCCTCACCGCAGTCGGCAGCCTACACTGCAGCCTGCGGGAAATTTCTGCTCCGGCCGAGGTTTTTGCCTTCCATGGGTCCCCAAAGTTTGACCCCTTCCTCACCCTAGATGCATCTTTGGAAAGACCACTCCCCTCTACAATCAACACCCCCAAAAGCGATCTAAAAGCACTACCAACTCACATCAAATACATTTTTCTAGGAAAAGATGACACACTTCCCTTAATCCTCTCCAACAAATTAAAAGTTGAGCAAGAGGAAAGGTTGGTGAGTATGCTTAAAGAGCATAAAGGAGCATTTAGATGAGTATGCTTAAAGAGCACAAAGGAGCATTTCAGATATCAAGGGGATAAGCACAAGTACTTGTATGCATAAGATTCGGTTGGAAGAGAATGTAAAGCCCGTCCGGCAACCACAACGAAGGCTCAATCCACCTATGATGGAAGTTGTCAAGGAAGAAGTTATCAAACTTTTGCAAATGGGAATCTTTCCAATAAGTGATTCTCAATGGGTAAGCCCTACCCAAGTGGTGCCCAAGAAAGGTGGGGTAACAGTAGTAAAAAATGCACAAGGTTCAATGATTCACACTCGCTTGCAAACGAGGTAGAGAGTGTGCATTGACTACTGTCGCCTAAATGCGGTCACTCTAAAGGATCACTTCCCCTTACACTTTCTAGATCAAATGCTAGAAAGGTTGGGGGAAAAGAATTCTATAGCTTTTTAGATGGTTATTCCGGCTACTTTCGAATTCCTATTCTACCGGAAGATCAAGCTAAAACCACCTTTACATGCCCCTTTGGGACGTTCACATATCGAAGAATGTCTTTCGGCTTATGTAATGCACCGGGAACGTTCCAAAGATGTATGATGAGTATATTTTCCGACCTTGTTGAATGCATCTTAGAGATCTTCATGGATGATTTTACCGTCCATGGAGACTCTTTTGACTCATGCTTGCACCACCTCACCACACGGTCCTAGCATGATGAATTGACTCTCATTTAGTGTTCAATTCCGAAAAATGCCATTTGATGGTCGAGAGTGGTTGTCATTTTAATACCCGGCCTTTGTGGGATCCGAACTTAGACCTTGGGACGCGTGAGAGGTCCTTTAGACCTATAAGAGATCACTCGGGAGGGAAGGATAGCCTTACACTAGACCTAGACTAGACCAAGTAAGTGCTGCAGCGGATCGTCTGGGTCTACTCGGTCGAGTGAACAGTATACTCGACCAAATGAGTCCACTCAACCGACTGGACGCGGCACTCGGTCGAGTGATGCTGTTTTCAGAATACGGGATTAAACCCCCTTTCTTCCCTAACCTTAAAATCATTTCCACTTTCCTTCTTATCTCTCCAAACTCTCTCCCTTTTCTCTAAACCCTCACAAACACCTTCTACTTAGGATTCAAGCTTGGATTAGAATATCTACCACCTTCCTCTTCATCTCCTTCACCTAGTAAGTAAAGATCTCCCCTTTTCTAGTCTTTTAAACCCTAACTTTTGGGGGAATTCATTATGGGTAATTAATTAGTGATTAGTATGTGTATTTGGGGTAATTAAGGGGCCATAATAATGGTCTTTGTAGTGTATATTAGTATAGGATGTATTATGATAGTTATCATGTAATTTTTATAGGATGAGACGGTTCCTTGAGACGGTTTCGTTCCGTGTTCGAGTAGATTGAGGAGATTTCTAAAAGGTAAGTTAACCCTACTCGTTTTAATAATGTGATGTTGTTTATGTTGATGTTGTAGTTAGTCTTACGTAATTAGGGCATTTGCATTATGACGTGTTTAGTGGTAATCACTGTTAGGTTCTTTAACCCTCTTATTAGACATTTCTAATGGGGATCTAAGTTACTTGTTAATTTAGATGTTATGAATCTAGTTACATGCAAACAAAATAAGAGTAAAAGGAGAAAATGATTTTTCCTTATATTAGAATGAGGCGAAAAGTGGGCACAAGGATGAACTCCTTCCAACCTTGTTCTTGAGTTATAAAGAAAAGGATGATCCTCCAAAGTTTCAAAGTAGAAACTCTCATTTCAATTGCACCCAAGATTTTACCCAAAATATTTCTAGTAGTATTAACTAGATATTACAAGAAATCTAAATCCCTTAATATTAATTTTTATTACTACTCTAGTAATGCAACAATAATAATATAGTTGTGTGAAGTTTTTGGAGAGATGTTTGCATAAAAATGGAACAAGAAAAATGAGCAACAAATTGCCCCTTTAAAAGCCCCAAAACCGGCACCCATAGAGGCATAGAGCCTTAGTGGGCAATTTCTTTTCCTTATTTTATTATGCATGCAAAGTAGGTAATGAGTGCATTAGGCTAGGTTATGTCATAAGCATGCATGTAGGTGAATGATTACATGCAACTAGTTGATTTAAAGAAAAGACAAAAATAAAATGTTGTCCAACAACATATTATTTTTGGCCACTTTAAGATAAAATGGACCATTTTAATTTTGTCATGTTTGTCACACAATCATAAGAATCATTTAATTATTTATCTTTCATAAATAAGTATTTATTTGATCATATAACAATTATATAATATAAACAAATAATTAATATGCACTTAACTCTTAAGTGATAATTATGTCATTATAGGAAAATATAATGAGTCCTATAATGTCCAATTTAATTAATTTACAACCCTTGTAAATATAATCAACAATTAACCTCTACCTCTAAAATTACAAAAACCTCGATTAATTTAACGAATTCACGATTAATTATTAAATTAAATCTTATTTAATCACATTATAATAAGTTAAAATTTCATTAGTCAATCATCGCATAATTGAATAATAAACTTGTGTTGACTCGAGTTCTAAACTCGATTTCAACAAACTCACACAACTAAATATATATATATATATATATATATATATATATATATATATATATATATATATATATATATATATATATATATATATATATATATATATATATATATATATATATATATATATATATATAGGGTCGAGATCCGGTGAGAACCACCCATATAATGAGAACCATGAGAACCACTAATAATACTACAATCCAATAATACACACGCTGTGTATTATCTCAGACAAACCAAATTTTCTCGCGCGTCCCTCCCAAACCCACCTAATCTCAGTCATTTTTAAATTTTGCTTTCTCTCTCATCATTCTTTCTCTCTCTCTTCAACTCATCTGTCGACTATTAAAACCTTCCGCCATCGCCTCTTCGTTAATCAAACCTTAACTTTCTCTACAATCGAACTATAAATTCTTCGACAATCAACCTTTCGATTTGCTTCAATCAATGACGCCTTTAAATTCGAGGTAAAATTTCGATCTTTATGATTATTTGTTGTGAAATTAGTTGATTGATCGATTAAATTAGATTGTTCGTGAAACTAGGGATTGATTAACCGATTAGAATTCTGAATTGAACAATTATGCTTCTGAATTTAGGATTTCGTCAATTAAATTGGGGAAACTGAGAAATTAGGGTTAGGGGATTTGAGAAATTTGTTGAAACCATGAAATTAGGGTTTGATTCGTCTCTTAAGTTTCTGGATTGATAAATCATGCTTCTGAATTTAGGGTTTCATGAATTAAATTGGGGAAAGAATTAGGGTTGGAGACCGTTTATGTGCATCAAAATCTTGTTTATGTGCATCCAAATTCTTGTTTATGTGCATCAAATTCTTGTTTAGGTGCATCAAAATGTGATTTTGTGAATCAAATTGGCCTAATTGAGAAATTAGGGTTTCATGAATTAAATGGGGAAAGCGAGAAATTAGGGTTGGAGACCGTTTATGTGCATCAAAATCTTGTTTATGTGCATCCAAATTCCTATTTATGTGCATCAAATTCCTGTTTAGGTGCATCAAAATGTGATTTTGTGAATCAAATTGGTTAATTGAGAAATTAGGGTTGGAGAAATTGTGAAATTGCCTACATTTGTTAAAATCAGGGACTCAATTTCATGAATTATACTGTTGTATTGTTGCTTATTTAATTTTTGACATTTCTTGTTGCAGCAATAATGACAAAGACAACTCCTCAATACTATCACAAACTTCTTCAAATGTCATTACAAACGAAGGAGCGAATGTTGAAGCTAATGCATGTCAGCCTATATTAGAAATATCTGCAATAGCAGTTGAACATGATGTTCCTGAAGTTGTGACTTTCGAATTTGTTGAAGGTACAATTCTATCCATCCTGGTAGTTGCTTGATGTTTTCAGCTTTTTAAAGGTACATTTCATATGCTTTTGTATCCCTCGCCTTTCTTACTTTAATTGCACCACATATGCAGATATCATAGTAGAGGAGGCAGAGGACGAGGAGGCAGTAGAAGGTTCTTCAAGCAACACGAATCGGGTTTTTGAGTGTCTCAACCATCTTAAGCCTGTTATTGGTATGCTATTCGATAAGCTTGAACTAGGTGTTGAGTTTTATGAAGCATATGCTAAAGAATGTGGGTTTGTGACTAGATTAAGCTCACAAAAGTCTAAAAATGGTGTCGTTACGCATAAAAAAGTTGTGTGTAATAAGGCTGGAGTATGTGAAGCGAAAGGGAAAAATCACAGGAGGCAAAGGACTAGGATAGAATGTCCTTCTTGTATTAAATTTAAGCGAATTTTGGAGGAAGGTCCTGATATGGGTAAATACCAAATATATGATTTTCATGAAGGTCATAATCATATGCCACAAACACCATCAACAATGGTACATTTGACACAAACGAGAGAGTTGAATGTAGTTCACAAAAAAATGATAATTGACAACTCCAAAAATAACATAGGTCCAGTTAAGTCGTATACGTTGTTCAAGGAGTATGTTAGAGGTTATATAAATGTGGGTGCGTCATTGGAAGACTTTAAGAACTTTTCTAGAGATATCAAAAATTATTTATCAGAGGGGGATGCTCAAATGCTTATTGAGCATTTTATGAAGATAAAACACATGTGTCCATCTTTTTATTTTGATTTTGAGGTAGACGAGATAGGTCGATTGTCACATGTGTTTTGGGCTGACCCTATTAGTATTAAAAACTATTTGCTATTCGGGGATATGACCTCTTTTGATACGACCTTTAGAAAAAACAAGTATAGGATGATATTTGGTCCTTTTACAGGCGCGGATAATCATAAGAGATGCGTGACCTTTGGGACTTATTATAAATGAGAGTAAGGAGTCCTTTGCTTGGCTATTTACGAAATTCGTAGAGGCTATGGGGGTCGTCATCCAGTTTGTATGATAACTGATGAAGATGCGGGGATAGAAGAAGGAATGAAATTAGCCTGAAAAGACAAGGTGCAACATGAGATATTGCATGTGGCACATACTAAAAAAGTTGCACGAGAAAGTAGGGCTGTAATATGTAAAGATACTTGAGTTCTGAAGAAGATAAACCGATGTGTTTGGAGCGAAGATGTGGAGCCGCCTGAATTTGAGGAAAGGTGGACAACAGTAGTTGAATCTCATGGGTTGTCGGATAACGAGTGGCTTAAGGAGAAGTACAACATTAGAAATATGTGGGTTCCACTTACTTTCGTGATCCTGTTTTTAGGAGGCTTGATGAGAACGACCTCCGGTCGAGTCGAAAACCACTTTTTCAAAGAACTTCACTAATCCTAATTTAACCCTAGTTGAGTTTTGGATGAGATTTGAGAGTGCAATGGATGCTCAAAGATGGACTCATTCGAAACTTGTTGCACAATCAAAAACTCCTTCCCCAGGTTGTCGACTCCATTAGCCCTAGAAAAGCATGCATCGAAATCTACACTCCAACAATTTTCGGCGAGTTTCAAAAGGAAGTCGAAGCAGCTTGCTATTCATGTGGTGTTGGGGATAAAGAAAAAGATAAAACCTATCCAATTTTATACACAGATATCATAGATCAAGTTCGAAATGAAACGTATAAGGTTGGCTTTAAGAAGGACGATGTTTCAGTGGTATGCACATGCAAGAAGTTTGAAAGACATGGAATGCTCTGTCGACATGCTCTGTGTGTCTTTAAAGATCGGGGAATTCAGAAAGTTCCAAGTGACTACCTGCTTAGTCGGTGGAGCAAACTAGCAACACACCTTGCCAACCAATCGTCGGCCCTAATGGCCGATTGTTTTGCGATTGTACATCAATGGATGTACGAAAAACAAAGTTGGCGAGTTATGGTCGAGTTGTTTACTTGTGTGGCACTTGTTGAACGAGTCCTAGGCATTGTGATGAGTTGCTTGGGATTTTGCGTGAGTTCAAGGAAAGGGTAAAAATTACCCCTGATGAAAGTGGAAATACTGGTATTGCAAAGGTAAAGGACAAGAATCTTTGAAATTGGGATGCTTTTAGGAACAAACATTCCTAGTGAGATTAAGGTTTTGCCTCCAAGGCAGTGCAAAAACAAAGGCTCGGGAAAAGGCCGATCTCACAAAGAGAACGAGTGGGAAGTAACGAAGAAAGCGCTAAGAAAATGCGGGGGCTGTGGGGAGATGGCGAACCACGACAAAGAGGAATTGTGACCGAAGGACAACCGACAATGAGTAGAGTAATTTTTTATTTTACCTTAATTAAAAATTCGGGAATTTTATTTTATTTGATAGATATTGGACATTTGCCTTATTGAATAATTCGGGAATTTTTATTTTATTTGATAGATGTTGGACTTTTTTTCTTAAAACGAATGAATGTAACACTTATAGAATGTAAAGCCTGAGTGTTTCTGTCACCATTATTTCGTGCACATACAACGGTATTTCATGCACATACACATGTATTTCATGTATGTGGAACAGTTTTTCATGCACACATTATGCGAGTATCAAGGAACCTTACCGCGATTAATTTGATCTACCACTACATCCTTCTTTGCTACCACATCCCCAACCGTCAAAGTTAATAATAAAATTCCAAAATCTAAATTAAAATGCAACATTTTAAAAGTTCACTTGAGATTACTTTAAGATTTGACCTTGGACACATGAGTTACATATTTCATGCATGCACACTGTTATTTCATGCATATGGAACAGTTTTTAATGCATTTACGATGTTTTCAGATTTCATTACAGCCTTTTCGTTGTCCAAATTTGAAAATTGTCTCTCGTTTTCGTTGCCTCGTGACATGTTCGTTTTCCAATTTCGAAAATTGTCTCTCTTTTTCGTTGCCTCGTGACATGTTCGTTATCCAAATTTGAAAATTGTCTCTCGTTTTCGTTGCCTCGTGACATGTTCGTTATCCAATTTTGAAAATTGTTTCTCGTTTTCGTTGCCCCGTAACATGTTTTTAGAATTAGTCCAGAAACATGACTTCATGTCTTACACGCCTTACATATTCCAAAATCTAATATGTACTCTCAAGACTTAGTGTACTACATATTTGAGAATAAACTCCACAAGAATCTAATATTCCGGGTCTACTCCTTTGTACATCCCTCGACTCAAGGAATCGATCAAAAAATGGCAAGTGTTTGAATTTTGGATTAGGTCATCTGCCGGTCCCTTTGCACATCCCTCGACTCAAGTGTTTAGAAAATATCACCTAGGGATAATCCTACAAAAAAAACGGGGGGGGGAAAATTGTAATACTCCGTATTTATGAGTCTTGGGGTACTCTATCGAGTAGGCCTTACTCTGTCGAGTAAGGGAGTTTTGCGAAATAAAATAGTTTCGACTGTTGGGTACTCGATCGAGTAACTAGGGTACTCGATCGAGTAAGGGGGCACTCGATCGAGTACCTTAGCTACTCGATCGAGTAAGCCGGTTTACGGGGTCTGTTTTTGTCGGGTTTTGTTAATAATGCGATTAAAGTATAAAACACTTCCGTCATTGTTTCCAAATCACTTTTCCAAAACCTAAATTTCTGTTTAAGAGAGAAAGCAAACAAGTTCATCTTCTTAATCGCATTCTTAGCAATTCCCGGAGTTCGGACGGTCAGTTCTTGTCGTTGTTTATACCGTTGAGTTCCTTGCGTCGAGGGTAAGATCTATGTACCCTTTTTATTGTCTTTCCTTTGATTTGGTTAAACCCTAATTTTGGGATTGGGGGTTTTTATGATTTGTTAAGGTTAGATTGTGATTATGTGATTATGTGATAGGAGAAGGATTTGTAAAGGAGAGGTTTTGAGACAAATTTGCTAGATCGTCGTCGATGATTGTGTTGCTTTCCAGGTAGAATTCCTACTCAAAGTATTAGTCCCATAATGGGATGATTGTTGATGTATTGAGATTGATTGTTTGATATAGTAATTGTATTGACGGACTGATTGTGATTGTGATTGTGATTGTGATTGATTGTTCTCTGGTTCTCGAGATGCGTTCTCGGCTGAGTGGAGTCACTTGCGGGAGTGACTTCACGCCCTAGTTTCGCCCTTCATGGAACCCGCCATGGAAGGGGATGTGCACATTAATGGACAGGGTTATCGCTCGGTATGATGAGCGGGGCTTAGGTGGGAACGGCTGCGGTCCCCCACTGGCAGGGCTGGTCCAGTGGACAGTCAGTGATTGAGATGATTGGAGTTGGGTTGGTTGTGTATGTGTGAGATTAAGCATCGCTTATCTTATTGTGACATGTATGTTAATTGTGTGATTAGTACGACCCGTTTAAATGTTTTAAAAACTGTGGTGATCCATTCGGGGGTGGTGAGCAGTTGCTTGGCAGGTATATCTTGGATACGCGTGGGATCTAGCTGGGGATGGAGTCATCACATATCAGAGTCTTTAGTCTTCCGCTGTGTTTGTTAGGACAGTTCCTTTCAGTTGGTTTATAGTTTGAGAACAGTTGTATTTTGCTTACAGTTGGTTTTGTAATGTAATCACTTAAACTTATTTAATAAAGTATGTTTCTTCATTGTCTTATGATTATCATGCCTCGGGTAACCGAGATGGTGGCATCCTTATACCTGAGTGGTTCTGGTAAGGCACTTGGAGTATGGGGGTGTTACAAATGGTATCAGAGCGACGATCCTGAAACCTGTAACCAATGAACTTAATGAACATAGGGAGTCAATTAAAATGAACCCGGGGTAAAGGTTGTAGGAGCTAATGCAAAGGCTTGGGAGACGTCCTAAAGTCGCGAACTCGCCCTACGATTTTGAACCGGTCACCATGGGATATGAGTCGGGATCGCTATGTGTTTATTTTGTGAATTGTGTAACAATATGGTGATGTGTGGCATGTATAAGGGTGATTTTGTATGCTGTTGGTTGAAAGCATGTTGGATGATACTTGGTTTACCATGTTGATTGGAATAGTTGGAAAAGTATGTGAGAATGACGAATGATGTGGTGGAAAAAGGAAATAGTTTATATGTGATGAATAATGATGTGTAGGATGAATGATTTATAATGAGGCAATCCTAATAACATGTGGTTAGGGGGTGTGATAAGATTTGTTTTCATAGTTTTGTTTGCGTAAAGCTATATATTAAGTTCGTATAATTGTCTACTATCGTATCATATGCGCTTGTTAGATGAAGTATGTGATTGAACTAGATGAATTGTTGGAAAAGATGAAGTGGCAATTTCGTAAGGATATGAATTTCTTGATTATGGTAGTGTTTATGTGATGAAGTGGATTTGTAATGTTGTTGTATTAGCAACATGGAAATAGGATTTGTAGTGTAAGGGTGTGGTTTGTGTCATGAAAAGTTATGAAAATTAAAAACATGCGGGTAATACATGATTGAAAGTTGAATGTTATATGAGCATGATAGATGGTAATGTTTGGCTTTTGGTAAGTAGTAACATGAAGAATAGAGGTTCAATGATATGTGTTTTGTATAACAAATTGGATGAAAAACATGATGGTTGTTTATAACGTGGCACTTGATAACACGAAGTAGATTATTATGTTGATTGTATGAGAGAGTCGCAGATTTGAATGCATAGTTGTAATCATAATGTTGAAATAATAATGAATGCATAGTACGTGGGGGGTATGTGAGATAACATGCGGGTAGTATTCACGAGTCTACATGATTCGATCGAGTGGGTATTTGTCGTTATTTTGACCAGAATCGTGTTTTTGGGCACTCGATCGAGTACCTCGGGCACTCGATCGAGTATGGGGTCACTCGATCGAGTAGCCTGGCTACTCGGTCGAGTAAGTCAGAGATCAGAAGGTCTGTTTGGGTTCTGGAGTCGGGGCACTCGATCGAGCATGTTGGGCACTCGATCGAGTAGCCTCAACTCGATCGAGTAAGTTCTAGTACTCGATCGAGTGGGGTCTGTCTTGCAGTCATATGCGTGTTTCGTGTCATATGTTTATTTTTTGACATTCGTTGCATATTACGTTTAATCCAAAGGTGTTGTATTACTTCTTTATGCATTGTTTTACGTATGTGTTGGTCCAGAAGCGTAAGTTACCCAATCTTATGATGTAAAGAGTGGCACTTATGATGAATATGAGTTCGGTGGGGAGGACATGAGTTATATGTGATTATGATAGATGGTGGAAAAAGAAAAGGAAGATTGGTATAGTTTATTGAGGCATAGAGCACATTTTGCGAGACGGGATGAGTGATATGATTGTGTGTTGAGTAATGTAAAAGTAAGAGAATATGGGCAAGGGATGATGTGAGTATAATGAACGTGAGAATAAAAAGATTGAAAAGTAAGGATGCGGATAGTGGCAGCTTGAGATGTGTAAAGAATTATGGAGGGAGATGGTTAGAAATAGAGTTGAGTAAGGATATATGTAGTGAAAGTGCGTTTTAAAGGAGTTGAGAAGAGTAGTATATAGTGAACTTTGTAGAGACATGTCGCGAGGTGGATTTGGGAGATTTGGTTTATTAAGAGATGAAACTACTGTGTGATTTCCTTGGGCAATTAATGGTTCAAAAGGAATTCTGATTTCTAGAGAGGTACAAAGGAGATGCAATTGTTAGAACAGTGAACGTTGATTTTATGGATAAACTAGAGGCAAGGGTGATTAATGGCATAATAAGATAATATTTATGGTAAGAAAGAGTGAGATGATATCGATATGAAATAATGGGATTTGAGTTTTGGAGCAATGAAAAGATAATCGGAGCACTAAAGAGTTAGATAGAAGTAATAAGGAGCTGAGCTATTAATGGTATTTTTGAGTATAACGAGAAAAGAAGGATAAAAGTAAGTTGAGAAAAAGTTCACCGGAGTTATGTGACATAAAGTAAGGAATCGTCGAGATGTATGATACTATCAAGGGTAAGTAAGTTAATAGTTATACAGAAGTTTCAGGACAACATGATTAATCATGAGTTTCGAGGAATTAAGGGAGTATGAAGTTGGTGGAGTATTTGCACGATACGAGATTTTGGTGGAGAGTTAGATGATGATACAATTAAGGATAGTATTGGGAAGAATGTTGAGGTAATTTTGTTAATGGATTGGATGTTCGTTATTTGGGATGTCAACCAAAGATAGGAAACAAATCGTGATGTTTAGAGATGAGTGTAAGAGGTTTGATGCCCGGACAGCGGTAGTGTTATGGTTTGTGACTAGTGGTTAAGGGTAATGGTATATTAGAAAGGTAACAATTCTAAAGAGGTTGATTTTGCAGAGACCAGATTGATAAGTACAGTTATGAAAGAGTATAAGATGTGGTTATATGAGGCGGTTGTTAGTAGTTGAGTATTAATGGTGTGGCTACATTTGGCAGAGGGTGATGGATATGCGAAAGGGAGAATATGTTATGAGGTGTATACGAGTTAAGCTCGGGTGACAGGTAACCTTTGTCGAGTGGTAACTTACGTGATCAGGATTGACTAGTTGGTTGTGATTACGGGTCTATGATATGTGTAAATGTTTGTGTGAGGTTCTGACCTCACAAGAAGTGGTATGGTGTGATAATTATAAAGTTGTTTTATGAATGTTCTGTAATATATATGTTGGACACGGTAATTTAATTGAATAATATCCAAAAAGGTAATAACTTGATTAATTTGACATGGCTAGTTATAATTTTATGTGTATTAATAACACATGTGTATTCCGTGAAATGGTAGAGATGATGTTCATGAGATGCTTATCTGTTTATCCATATAATATGTTGCGTGGTGATTTAATAAAGTGGATTTGAGTAAGTTTTCTTGTCTGAGAAGTTATGCTCAGTCAGTGTTTATGGGAATCGTATGCAGTTGTGATGTCTATCGGTGTGGTTGTGGTGCCTCGGGTGGTGATCCGGGCACGGTACATAATGTTGTGATGCGGGTATTTTCGCACTACGGTGTGGCTGTTCGTGGCGGTGTTGTGATGCCGTCACCGGTTGTGGTGGAGTAGGCGGGATGATTATGATTCGAGTTTGAAAGTGCATACCGATTATTCATAGTTTGTTGTTTTGTTTGATGTTGCTCCTGCGAGTTTGGTTTGAGATAGACAGTTGTCTTGTTTATTGATGTTTTCTTTACCAAGTTAAGTTGGGAATGAGGGTATAGTATGATATGAAATAGAGTCGTATATGTTTTCGTTGTTGTCATGGTATAGTGATGTTCTATTGATGGGACACGGTTGTGAGAGGTTGTTACAGTAATTTTGATCTTGTTCTAGATAAGGCTTTAGTAGACATGGTAATGACAAGTGGTCCGTAGGACGTGTGTGGTAATGATCTGAAAGCTGCAGGTGGTTCATAATCTTTTGTTGGGACAGTGAGTGTAGGGTGTTGGGGGAATTAGTGTCATATTAGGTTATGTATGAGTCTTGCGGTAATGAAGGAAAGAACTGGAGGATCTAGTGTGAGTGTACGTAACGAGTGTGGATCGTGAGTTATGCGTTTGGGGAGATAGGTGCTTTATATAGAGAGGTATGTCATGTTGCGGTAATGTGGAAAAGTGGAAGTTTTGGGTTAAGATAAAGATTCTGAGGTATAGGTTAGGTGGTGTGACGAATGAGTTGAGGTATGAGGAATGTTTAAGTAAGAGAGCCTTGGATATATGCATGGCGAGTGTTTAGATTATAAGTGGTTATCTTTGACATGCGGTGGTGATGAGGATAATGACACGATATAGCTAGGATTTAGTATTAGTGAGTTACGAGGACGTAACATTTGTCTTAAGAGGAGTAGGATGCGATAAAAGAGAGTTTCATGGTGGTGCATGTTGTAATATAATTGGAAGTGGAGTGTTAGCGTAGCGTAAAGGAGGGATTTGTTTTGTGGATGATACTTATAAAAGGCCATGGCCGTGCTTGTAGTAGTGTGATGCTTCGAAGTGTGAGAATATTTTATATAGTGTTGTGAGTTGGAGGATGGTGTTATGAGTCGAGTAAACTTCGAGGACGAAGTTCCTTTTAAGGGTGGTAGAATGTAACATTCCGTTTGATGTTATGAGTATTTTGGTAGTGTATGGAGTTAGTGTTGAGAGAGATATAATGGAGTGGATACGATATCGTGAGCCATGTTGTGGAGGTAGGAATAGTTAGTGGAGTTGGTGTTACGAGTTCATGTTTGGGTTGGAGTTTTGTTTTGAGTTCTTAGTCACGTTGTTGTGTCTTGATCGAGTTAGTATGTTTGTTTTCATGTATGGGTTGAACTTCGGGGACGAAGTTCTTTTTAAGGAGGGAAGACTGTAATACTCCGTATTTATGAGTCTTGGGGTACTCTATCGAGTAGGCCTTACTCTGTCGAGTAAGGGAGTTTTGCGAAATAAAATAGTTTCGACTGTTGGGTACTCGATCGAGTAACTAGGGTACTCGATCGAGTAAGGGGGCACTCGATCGAGTACCTTAGCTACTCGATCGAGTAGCCAGGTTTCTGAGGCTGTTTTGTCGGGTTTTGTTAATAATGCGATTAAAGTATAAAACACATCCGTCATTGTTTCCAAATCACTTTTCCAAAACCTAAATTTCTGTTTAAGAGAGAAAGCAAACAAGTTCATCTTCTTAATCGCATTCTTAGCAATTCCCGGAGTTCAGACGGTCAGTTCTTGTCGTTGTTTATACCGTTGAGTTCCTTGCGTCGAGGGTAAGATCTATGTACCCTTTTTATTGTCTTTCCTTTGATTTGGTTAAACCCTAATTTTGGGATTGGGGGTTTTTATGATTTGTTAAGGTTAGATTGTGATTATGTGATTATGTGATAGGAGAAGGATTTGTAAAGGAGAGGTTTTAAGACAAATTTTTGCTAGATCGTCGATGATTGTGTTGCTTTCGGGTAGGATTCCTACTCAAAGGTATTAGTCCCATAATGGGATGATTGTTGATGTATTGAGATTGATTGTTTGATATAGTAATTGTATTGTGATTGTGATTGTGATTGTGATTGTGATTGATTGTTCTCTGGTTCTCGAGATGCGTTCTCTACCGAGTGGAGTCACTTGCGGGAGTGACTTCACGCCCTAGTTTCGCCCTTCATGGAACCCGCCATGAAAGGGGATGTGCACATTAATGGACAGGGTTATCGCTCGGTATGATGAGCGGGGCTTAGGTGAGAACGGTGCGGTCCCCCCGGCGCATGTGGCTGGTCCAGTGGACGATCGATGATTGAGATGATTGGAGTTGGGTTGGTTGTGTATGTGTGTGATTAAGCTGTCATCGCTTATCTTATTGTGACATGTATGTTAATTGTGTGATTAGTATTGACCCCGTTTAAATGTTTTAAAAACTGTGGTGATCCATTCGGGGTGGTGAGCGATTTTAGCGGGTATATCTTGGATACGCGTGGGATCTAGTGGGGATGGAGTCATCACATATCGTAGTCTTTAGTCTTCATTTGTGTTTGTTAGGACAGTTCCTTTCAGTTGGTTTATAGTTTGAGAACAGTTGTATTTTGCTTACAGTTGGTTTTGTAATGTAATCACTTAAACTTATTTAATAAAGTATTTTTCTTCATTGTCTTATGATTATCATGCCTCGGGTAACCGAGATGGTGGCATCCTTATACCTGAGTGGTTCTGGTAAGGCACTTGGAGTATGGGGGTATTACAGAAATACTGTTACGTAAAAGTCACTCCGAGACAGAATCTAATTAAAAGAAGATTAAAATTAGGCAAAATTTAAATTAGGCATTCAAGGTTCTTTATATTTACCTTTCTCTTGTTTCGTTTCCATTTGATGAGACGTGCAATCATACTCGTACCATATTCATCCAAATCCTGCGTAAAAATTTTATTTAACAGCAAATATTGAAATGCTTGAAATAAAATATACTGAATAATGTTTACAAAAGTTTGTTGAAAAATTTATACCTCGTAAGAACGCTCATCACTCCATGATGCTTGATCACACAAATTTTCTAGCCACTTTAACAAATAAACTCCACAAGGATACCCATTCTTTTGTTGAGGCACTTGCACAACCTCCCATTGAAAAGTCTTGATCTCCAACAACCTTGTATATCTTGGAGAGTCTCTTGCGATGATCTCCAAAGCAGGCAGGAGCTATACAGAAACAAGTCAGTGAGTAATTGTGATTGTGGTATAAGGCTATTTAATGCACATGCAAAGGTATGTCATGCACGTAGAAGGGTATTTCATACACATAAAGATCACCAACAGTAGTTTAATTCGACAATGCATTTTGGGCAGTCAAAAACTGTTGAGCAGCCTTCCAGATATAATAAGTGAGCGGTAACATGTTTTTGTGCAAAAATTAAATCATACCTGTTCAACTAAAAATTTTTGCCTGACTTCACGACGCTTGGGCAGGTTGGAGTCGACTATGAAGTTCATCCTTTTCCCAAAGTCAACAACGCATGCAAACCAATGTGATCTCTCCACACAATAAGGAAAGAAAGCCTGAAATATTACAAACTAGTCAAGTAGGATTTATCGACTTCAAATGAAAAAAAAAATGCATTGGAAAAAAATTGCATGGAAAAAAAAGTAAGAGAATATTTATTTACCAGTTGGGTTGTGTTTAGATTGAGGGGAAAGTAGTCAAGTAGGACGTATTGACTTCGAAACCCCTTTTTACCGACAACTCCCTGAAATTTGAGAACATTTGTCAAAATTCTTTGTCATTTCAAAAACCAAAAACAAGCATTTGACACAATAAGGAATATGAATACCTTTATGATTGTCGGAAAATACACAACACTGGGGTTTTCGATTGTAGTACGAATACCAACAAAGATCAATAACCATATCCATTACCCAATTTCTGGCGGCAAAGTGCAAGGCGGCAGCGTCTTGGGTAACTTGCAACCAATCGGTTTCTACAACGACCTCACTAATGATGCACATGTTGCAATTAGATTAGAAAACACGGAACATCAGAGAGTGGACAAAATCAAGTTTTTAGAAAGTGTATGGTCGATTAGAACTTACTCCTTGTTCTTCTTATTATTCGAATATAATTGATCAAGTGTGCATCTCGTATATGATAAATCATCATGTGGCGCTTGATTCGAGAAAAGGGAAAAATAAAAGCTCCTTTATTAACATGGAAAAATGGAAAAACGGAAAACAAAGCTACTTAAGATTTCGCATTACCGAATCTGAACGCCATTCTTGTAGTCCTTTCTTTGCAGCCGTCAATTGAAGTTTATAAGAGTTGTATCGCCAAGTTAGTATTTCATTGCAAACCCTCACAACATAACGTGTAACATCAACTCTACGAACAATAACAACAAAAGAAATCAACATCGGTGACTTCATATTTAATGCACATACAAGGAAAAGTTGAATTAAATAATACAGACTTACTCCCTTTACGACCCACCTTTGAACCTAAGCGTCCCTTAGCCCCGTTGTACATCTCCATTTGACGCATGAGGTAGATTCCAAAGATCATGCTCGACATCAACGGCAACGTGCGGAATATACAACTTACGAATCAAAAGCCATGAAGACACCAAGTTTGGAATCTTACTTGAAAGCGTACCCAACAAGTTCTTCTGATAAAGGTAAAACAATGATAAGTAAATAATCTCTCACAAAAATTAGACGAAAATCAGGCACTTTATTGCAAAAAGATCTGAAGATATACCACAGGTCTAACATGGCGGGAATAGTCAGTTGACGGAGGCATCAAGTGCATCACTTCTAATGACTTCTTACTAACATGGTAACAGAAGACAAATGGCAAGGGTGTAACTATAGGAATGAAAACACATACGACATTGAAAACAAAGACAATAATGAAAAGAAAGACACTTAGTTGAGAACAACCATGGAAATGTGAAAATCTTGAAGGACTTACCAACTCCACGTCTGCAAATTTGACATTCAATGAGTCAATCTGTTCATTAAATTAGGTGACACGTATTAGAGAATAAAAACTTGTAATAATTGGGCACTTATTTGATGCATGTTCAGTGTTGTTTAATGCACCTAGATTGGTATTTCGTGCATCTACAAGATTATTTCATGCATTCGAAAGTCTAATGCAGCCCAAGGTTGAGAACAACCATGGAACACTTACGTCAGTTGTCTCTGTGATAAATAGACGGCAAGGGCATTTACGATTTCTGAATTTGTTGGCCTCATTCAAATAATCACACCACATAGAAATGACATCTGTATGAACTCGATGATCAAGAAGCAAACTCTTCATATGACTTCGTGTGAGAGTCTTGCCATTTATGACTAAATAAAACCTCCCTATACTGATTATGATAACATGAAACTTAGTGTTATACAAAGAAAATGTAATACATATATGCCGAATAAAATTAAAATATAGGAGAGTGATACATACTCTTTATCTAAGTCCTCTGAAAATGCATAGTCTCCTACCAGTTTTTCCGATCGACTCAAGTCACGAACCATGTCCACGTTTCTGATAAAGTAAGGTGACCGGTAAACATTCGCTACCTCAACACACCTCTTAGGGAGCACCCTTCTACCGACCCACCGCCTCTCAATGGCATAACCGAGGGGGGTTGGACAAGAAGGCTCAATTAGCGATTCATCCAACGATACTTGAGAGGAGATAACTACAGGCGATGGTTGGGATGGTTGGGATGAGATCAGAGGTGGCGATATTGGCGATAGGACGAACTCATCGGAAAGACGTCGTAGTTGTTGTGCTTGAATGAGGAACACTTGAAGCAGCCTGCAACCTGGACTCAAGGAACTCTTGAGAGTTATATGGTGCATCATCACCACTAAAAAGGCTGAAAGACGGTCCTTATCCCTCTTTTCCTTTTCCTTTTTTTCGTTCCACATATTTTCATGATGTGAATCAAACACCTTGCCAACATGAGTGTATGCATTATTAAGGATCCCTTCTAATTCAGCCATGACAGTGGGATTGTCTAGAAACGCATCATCTGCACAACTCATGTCAACCTCCTCCTTCAACTCCTCCTCCTCCACTTTACCCTCATCCTTCTTCAACTCCTTCTCCACTGCCATCTCCTCCTTTCTCTCCTTCAATACATTCTTATCTTTCTCATTGTCCTTTTCCACTTCATCCTCCTCCATGTTCTCCATGGTGGCACCCTCCCTTTCACAATCAGCACCTTCCCTTTCACAATCAGCACCTTCCCTTTCACCTTCTTCTCGTACTCTTTGTGAAAGGGAAAATCCTTCAAATAAACAATCGCCAACTTTGACATTTGCGTGATGAATAGGGAATGCGGGAGCCTTACACTTATCATTTATAATCGCTTTGGTAAAGTCACCATAAATGTCTCCAAGTCGAATGGTTTGTGCTTGCCAAAACCTTGATGGATTCTTTCCTCTCATCAACCGGTTCGACTTCAAGTTCGAGTTCGGAGTTCGAGTTCGAGTTCGGAGTTGAGGTTGAGGTTCAATTTGAGGTTCGAGTTCGAGGTTCGGAGTAAACGCACAGTGCACGGGTTCACGTTCATGTTGAGGTGCAACATAAGCAAATATGGGTTCAACAGAGCCCTTGCCAAAGCCACCCCCTTCTGCTTCTCCAACTTAACCCTTTCTCTAATTTTCTCATCCGTCCAATTCGCTAATAAGGGAAATGATCGACGCACCGTTCTCGTCATGAAAACACATCTATCCAAGTAGATAATCGGGAAAATCAGAATCGGTCCCTTAAAATAAGTTTTAGGGGAATTAGCTATAGCCGCCTTCCACGACATGACGTTGTTGATCATATGGTTCCGTGCAAATTTGCACCAATTCATGTTAGGGACATCGGCGAGATTTGAAAGGGAGCTTAATATCCGAGGGCTAGGATGATCACCTACTACCCCCATCAAGAGAACATTGACGATATAGATGAGGAAATTCCTCTTGAAATCGTCTCCACCATCCCGTTGCTCCATCATCTTATCTAAGAGAACCTTTTTCGTAATATCTGAGGTGGTAAACTGAGCCTTATACCTCTTGACAGCCTCTGTGTACTCCTTTTCCTTGCAGAACATTCCAAATTTGCAACAATGTCAATCGGTCCCATAGGAAGTCCGGTTGCAACGTGGACATCCTCATCAGAGATAACAAGATCGCGGTTCATCAATGAACAATTGAACGGATTAAATGTCTCGACAATCCATCTGGCCAGATGGCCATTGATTTCTTCTGACTTAAGTTGTAACAACCCTCCGAACCCCATACTGTGTATGGCTTCAATTTGCTGTTCGGATGGCCCCAACTTGATGAAATTAGTGATCAAGGAAGGACTCATCCGAGTGAGGAGAGGCTTATACGTGTCAGAACGCTTTCTTATTTTTATACTTTGCGTTGGCTCTTTGCTTGTTGATGCTGCTTTCCTCTTGTTCTTGTTAGGAGGTAACTCTGGTGCAACTTCGTCGTGAACTTTGGCTTTAACACGTGGGCTCCGTTGCCGCGGTGAAATTTGTTCGCTCTCTCTTCTTTGTAGGGTTTGGTTTGGGAGAATTATCTCACAAAGTAGTCGCATTAGTAAGGTAGCTTATTTCATGTATATACTAAATTGTTTTATGCACATAGATAGTTATTTGATGCATATACAAGGTTGGTCAGTGAATTCATAAGACCATTGTACGCCAAACCAAACAGTGATTAGCTTCAGGAAGACAGTTTATTTCATGCATGTACAGAAGTTGTTTAATGCACTTAAACATTATTTGATGCATATACCTTTTGTTGGTCCATGAATTCATAAGACTATTGTACACCAAACCAAACAGTGATTAGCTTCCGGAAGACAGCTTATTTCATGCATGTACAAAAGTTGTTTAATGCACTTAAACAGTTATTTGATGCATATACAAGGTTGGTCCATGAATTCATTAGACTATTGTACGCCAAACCAAACAGTGATTAGCTTCAGGAAGACAGCTTATTTCATGCATGCACAAATGTTGTTTAATGCACTTAAACAGTTATTTGATACATATACAAGGTTACTCCATTAATTCATAAGACTAGTGCACACCAAACAAAACACCGATTAGCTTCAGGAAGACAGCTTATTTCATGCATATACAAACTTATTTCAGGAAAACAAGATTTTAAAAAGGGGCCCGGGTGTCCCAAAACGGGACGGCAAAGGGTTTAGGGTTGGATTAGGCGGACCCGCTACCGCGGGTCCGCCTAATCCAACCCTAAACCCTTTCCCTTGCTATTGTCATTCGAACACGAAAACCTAAAGAAACCCTAGAAGAGGACGAGTGAACCCTTTTTTTGGGGACGGGATTTTGGGAAGGGGCACGGGTGTCCTAAAACGGGACGGGAAAGGGTTTAGGGTTGGATTAGGCGGACCGCTACCGCGGGTCTGCCTAATCCAACCCTAAACCCTTTCCCTTGCTATTGTCATTCGAACACGAAAACCTTAAGACACCCTAGAAGGGGACGAGTGAACCCTTTTTTGGGGACGGGATTTTAGAAAGGGGACCGGGTGTCCTAAAACGGGACGGGAAAGGGTTTAGGGTTGGATTAGGCGGACCGCTACCGCGGGTCCGCCTAATCCAACCCTAAACCCTTTCCCTTGCTATTGTCATTCGAACACGAAAACCTTAAGACACCCTAGAAGGGGACGAGTGAACCCTTTTTTGGGGACGGGATTTTAGAAAGGGGACCAGGGTGTCCTAAAACGATTTTAGGGGAAAGGGTTTAGGGTTGGATTAGGCGGACCGCTACCGCGGGTCCACCTAATCCAACCCTAAACCCTTTCCCTTGCTATTGTCATTCGAACACGAAAACCTTTAGACACCCTAGAAGGGGACGAGTGAACCCTTTTTTGGGGACGGGATTTTAGAAAGGGGCCCGGGTGTCCTAAAACGGGACGGGAAAGGGTTTAGGGTTGGATTAGGCGGACTTCCTAATCCAACCCTAAACCCTTTCCCTTGCTATTGTCATTCGAACACGAAAACCTTAAGACACCCTAGAAGGGAACGAGTGAACCCTTTTTTGGGGACGGGATTTTAGAAAGGGGACCGGGTGTCCTAAAACGGGACGGGAAAGGGTTTAGGCTTGGATTAGGCGGACCGCTACCGCGGGTCCGCCTAATCCAACCCTAAACCCTTTCCCTTGCTATTTTCATTCGAACACGAAAACCTTAAGACACCCTAGAAGGGGACGAGTGAACCCTTTTTTGGCGACGGGATTTTAGAAAGGGGACCGGGTGTCCTAAAACGGGACGGGAAAGGGTTTAGGGTTGGATTAGGGGGACCGCTACCGCGGGTCCGCCTAATCCAATCCTAAACCCTTTCCCTTGCTATTGTCATTCGAACACGAAAACCTTAAGACACCCTAGAAGGGGACGAGTGAACCCGTTTTTGGGGACGGGATTTTAGAAAGGGGACCGGGTGTCCTAAAACGGGACGGAAAAGGGTTTAAGGTTGGATTAGGCGGACCGCTACCGCGGGTTCGCCTAATCCAACCCTAAACCGTTTCCCTTGCTATTGTCATTCGAACAAGAAGAAAACCGCAAGGCATGGTTGTTTAATGCATATGGATTATTTTTTGATGCATCTACAAGGCTACTTGATGCATTCATAAGGGTATTGCACCTTAAACCATCACCATTAATATTCGAACAAACGACATATACTGGAAATCATTAAAAGGGACAAGAAAAGGTAAACCCTCACCATTGTTGTTACCAGAAAGCATATCTGGTGGTACTTGCTCAGTAACTCTTGGTTGGATACGTGGACTCTGTCGACGTGGAGGAGGAATTTGTTAACGGCTTTGCGGTGGAGTACTTGGGTTGGGAGGATTATCCGACAAAGTAATTAGGTTAAGAAGGCGCTTATTTGAGGCATATACAGGGGTATTTTAATGCACTGAGATTATTTTTTGATGCATCTACAAGGCTGTTCCATAGATCCAAAAACTTCATGTAATTATGAAACAATGAAAAGCTCGATGATTAACAAAATAAGGAAAAGAAACTTAATTAATAAAACATATATCATCCATACATGACAAAGCTTTACAACATTGAAAATGGGAAGACCCGACTACATAATTATACAAAGGTGGCTTAATACATGGAATTTTACAAGAGTACCACAAAAGACTGAAAATAGGGCAACTTTAAGACCTGAACCGTAAAGGCCTAAATAGAGGAAAAAACCGAAAAAAGGCAAACTGGCCCGAGTTGCTAAATCTGCTGAAATGGCAACTGCTGTGTCACGTGCAGGAGATGGCGTGGCTAAAGCATGAAGCAACTCATTCACATGTGCACGTTCAGCATCATCAAGAGCATTTAGATGTTCTCTTTGGAAAATATTTTTCTCTTGTTGATGATGCAGGAGCAATTTAGCTGCCAAATCTTCAGTCATAAAGCATTTGCATCTTTTATAAATTATTTTAGGACCCCTACGAACAATTCTTACACCATTGATATTATTGGTCCGTAGAGAAATGCCATATGCATGTTCAATGCGAAGTGCAGTTGGGTGTATGAGGAAAAGCTGAGACCAATCCCAAAACCGGTTGGGAGAGGAGGTACAAAAGAGCCAATGCATGCCCTAGTTGTTCTTCACAATGTAAACTAGGGTTGCATGGCTAGGCTATTAATGAATGATTATGTTTTCCACTAATTTAAACAACACAATATTAGCCTAATTCTTCCCCTTAATTTCGGTACATATAAAATGGAATCCATTTTATTTTTGTCAATTTGTCTTATGTCACATGTCATATGTTACATAAATTTGTTATGTATTTTTAACATATTAAAAATCAACGTATTAATAAAATACGTCATATACAAAAATCGACTTAGTAATTCATAATTACTTGTACCAAAATATTTTACCAATTTATAAATCACAATAAATTGTATTTATAATAATTCATTCAATTTCAATTGTTTCTTTAAACAATAATTTCAGCTGAGTAATGATACAATTCAATTACTCAGACCGTATCTCATTTAATCAAATTTCAATGAGATACGTAAATTTTACTTCCAAAATCGTCCGTCAAATTTTCAAGTAATTTAATTAACTCGTAACGTTATACGATTAATTAAATGATCAATTAAGAGTGTTGCCATATAGGTATGACCTAGGGGGTCAACTGATCACCACCGTCGCACGACAGTAATGTCAAACTTTAGTCAGCCAATCATTATCGATATATGTTGACCAATTGACAGTAAAAATTATTTCCCAATTGTATTCTTTAAAAATGAGATTTAAACATGTGATCATCATGATCAACAGTCGTGATCGCATTATTGTTGGAGGACACATATTCCAGCAATCTCCCACTTGTCCTCGACAAGTGTGCGTCACCAATTCTCTTGTCCTATTACTATCTCCCACTCAATGCAAGGTGTCTTTCAGGTCGTACTTGCAAGTGATCATATCGAGAGTGGTTTCCTCGATCTGGAGAATAACTGATTGACCGGATTTATCTACCATGGATACAATCCGAGCGTGGCCACGCATTTCTAGTTCATTACTCCTCGAGTGGCCCTGAGATATTGTTTTAACCCTGACAAGGGGGTGGAAAATTCCTATCGCACTTATTCCCTTCGACTAGCCACAGCCATCATAACACAAAATATGCCCATTTGACCCCATTTACTAAGGTCGTAGTAACACAAATCAAAGTTAATCTGAAACTGTGCCATCTTAGGCGAACAGTCTTTAGTCAAAAGAATCGACTCATTAGAATACTATAGCAGCTCTCGCCACGACCAGTTTATGTAAATTGCCAGAACTCTATAAGCGGTCATAAGGCCCGACAAAGTGTTCCTAACAGTCTGTGATACGTGCCTAATGTATAGTCTTTTTGACCTATTTCAGCACGTATTTCTATGCATTTCTATACTATTTTTATGGTATTTTGCCCCGAATTGGCTACTTTGGTGTATTTTGTCCTTTTTGTAGGAATGTTCGCGAAAGTAGTGGAACCATATCCCTTTTTGCCCTTTTTGCATGCATTTAGAGGAGACGGAGCTATCCCAGAGTAGGGTGCTGCACTTGGAAGCATCATGACACGCACTACGAGGCACTTGGGTGAAGACTGAGCTGAAATGAAGACATAATCACTCGATCGAGGAGTTTACTAGTCGATCGAGTGGTTCCTACACCCCCTGATGCTCGATCGAGAGGTTTCCCAGTCGATCGAGTAAGCTGCACCGAGACTAGTCCTCGATCGAGTAACCTGATGATCGATCGAGTATTCTTTGCTGAGAAGTTGGTTGATCGAGTGTATAAACCACTCGATCGAGTGGTATCGTCCTAATGGGCTTTAATTCAGTCCGTGTGTTTAATTATTTCGCTAAACATTGTTTGTTTTTCTATTTAAACCTAAGTTAATTAGGTTATTAGGTACCTTTTTTTACTATCTTTCATACTATCAAACTTCTACTAGAACCCTTAGTACGTAGCTTTTTCTTCCACTGCTACTTTTATTTTCGAATTATTATCGCTCGGATTCAGTGTTCTTTACGCCGGATTTGCTCAGATTGTAATCCCTCCTTTCTCTTTATTAATAATAATCGCTGGTTGCCTTAATTTCTTGTTTATGTTATCATTCTCCCTTGCCCTAATTTCCTTTATTGCATTTTATTGTTATTTCATTATGTCTTCTGCTGGGAACCTAATTGCTGTTAGATTAATTACGAACATGAGTAACTAAACCCTTTCATGTTGGGATTAGGGAATCATGTAGGAAAATGACGATGTAGTGAATGAATTAGATGAACTGATAAGAGACTCTGTCACTATAGCAATTTAACTGTAATTCCCGACCTAGTTGAGTGCACGCTTCTATGTCACCCATTAAACTGGCTACAATTAATCCTGGATCGAAAGATTGGACTAAATAGGCCTGCTATAAACAGTAGACTACCCTAATGAGGACGAAAGTTAAGTTAGTGGTATTTTAGGATAGGAAGTGGACCGAAAGGACCTTCTAACATCCGTCTCACATTAGTTCGTCCGAGTCATTTCTTCGCTAAGTTGTTGGACTACCGTAGTGAACCGAAATCGACATGTCCCCCTCTTCTTGATAGTTAAATCGTAATTTCATCGCTTTTATTACTCTTAGTTTAGAATCAAATTTAATCAAACCCCCAATTGTTACCATAGGATTAGAATAGACAGCTATAATTACATTACCTCCCCGTGGATTCGATACTCGATTTGCCTCTCGCTATATTTTAGTTGAGACCGTTAGGTTTTATCTTTGATAGGGTTGCGATAGCCGTGTCAAATTTTGGCGCCGTTGCTGGGGAGGCAATTGTTCAATTTATTAGTTGTTTTATTTTAGTCCTTTTTCGGTCTAAGGGACACCCGTTCCTTGGACTATTCTCATTTCCTGTTGTAGTTTCTTCTTATGCGCAGGTCGCAAGGTGGTCCACTACTACCATTCGATCTTGAGATTGAAAGATCTTTGCACGTAAAGAGGAGATTATTTCAAGAACAACAGTTAGAGGAAGAGTCCGATTCTCGTTCCAATTACTACGAGAACGAAGCGTTCGAGGACAACCCACCGTCTTCTCCGATTTCTACCTCATCGTTGAAACCGTTACTTTTCCAGACGTTCCGAGATGGCCGAAGAAGCGACCATTGCTAGTCACTCGAACATACAACAACGAATCTTTACAAGGGATTCACGTTACTGGGGAGGCAAGAAAATTTGAGCCAAAGCCGTCCCTTATAAATTTGGTCGAGAGGAATCTATTTGGGGAGCGCAAATGAAGATACAGCCAAGCACATGGAAATATTCATTGATTATTGCAGTTCCATGTCTCCACCAGTGGCGTGACTCGACCAAGTGAAAGAAACCATGTTCATTTTCTCACTCGCGATCCGCATGGGAGTGGTATAGGGATTTGGACCGGGAAGCTGAGGGGATAACTGATTGGAATTCGCTAACTTTGGCGTTTTATAAGAAGTATTTCTCCGCCTCAAAGACTATTGCCATCTGACGAGACCTTCCACGAGGCATGGGTTCGATTCAAGAAGCTAGTGCGCACCATACCGCACCACGGGATCGAAAAATGGAGCTTGTGCAACCATTTTTATAATGGTTTGTATGATGATCACAGGGCCGTTTTAGATGCCGCTGCCAATGGCCGATTTGCTGAAAACTTGGGAGCAACCAAGGGGTGGAAGATCATTGATGATCTGGCCACCCATAAAGCTGAATATGGGAACTCGAGAGGAAATCAGAGAAGAGCCGCTGAATCTCTTACTGTCGCGGCACTCAAGCCCTCACCGCAAGATTCGACAAGTATGAGCTAGGAGGAGTTTCCAAAGGAGGAATGTACCAGTTAATCTTTGTGATGAGACGGTCCTTTCGTCTGTAGAAGATGTGGAGGAGAGGGATATGTCTCAGATCATTGTCCCAGTCCTTTTGAGCAATGCGCTGTCTTTCAACATTACAGGCAGAACAACAGTTACTATGAGCCGAATATTCTTCCCAATTTGAGGTGGAGCAATCAGAACGTGCTCAACCCCACGGCTCCTCCAACGCAGCCATATATTCCTCCACACCAGAAGCAACAAGGCTATCAGAAGCCTCCATCCTTCAACCCTCCTAACCAAGGTGCATCATCCTCTAGTGGGGTGAGCGAAATGAGCGAGTTAAAGTCCATGATGCAAGCCATATCGAAGCAATTGCAGCTGAATGATCAACAAAATCAACAGCAAATCGCGTCACATAAGGCACTTGAGACTCAAGTTGCCCAACTTGCTGCAAATCAATCCTCGAGGAAGTCGGGTCAATTCACCGACTCAAAATGAGAAGAACCACATGAGACGGTAAACCCGATAGAATTGAGAAGCGGTCATACTTATGAGGGACCGAAGTGAAGAAATCGGACCAAGATAGTCAGTAATTGATGATGAACGTGTGTTCTGTCAAGAAAAAAGGGCTCACGACGAAAGCGATTACTCGATCGACTAAATAGGTGGTGTTCGATCGAGTGAAAATGGTGAAGAAAACCCTCGATCGAGTGGTTGTTCGCTTCGATCGAGTGAACAGGGGCGAGGGTGGTCGATCGAGTGGTAATGTTACTCGATCGACTGATTTTGATGAGGAGACTGCTCGATCGAGTGAGCATATTGTTCGATCGAGTGATATTGATGACGGGAAGCTTATTCGAGAGCCTGCTAGTGCTCGTTTAAGCGAGAAATCACCGGAAAGACCTCGTTCGAGAGGTAAGAGGCGTCCAAAGGATACCGAACTTGCACCGGAAGACACTTTGGAAGCGAGAAACAAGGGGCTCGAGATACCGATCACGGTTTCCTTTCCGAGGCTATGCGAGAATACCAAAGTTAATCAACAGTTTGGCAAATTTGTTGAACTTTTGAAGAACTTGGAAGTCTCCGTGCCGTTTCGAATTGTGACTAAGGTACCCTCTTATTTAAAATTTATGAAAGAAATTTTAGCACGTAAGAGGACTATTAATGACAATGAGACCGTAGCTTTAATCGAGGTGGGGTCACCCTATTTCAAAATAAATTACCCCTAAGCAATCGGACCCGGGTAGTTTTTCGATTCCTTGTCACATCGTTATGCAATTGATTGATAATGCGCTATGCGATTTAGGCGCTAGCGTAAGTGTCTTACCTTTGTCTCTGGCTAAGAGACTTGGTTTGACAAAGCTGAGTTGCACCAACATGACTGTCCAAATGGCCGACCGTAGTATGTCACGGCCATTAGGTATAGTAGAAGACGTACCTGTCCAGATCGGGAAGTTCTTTATTCCCGTCGATTTTGTTGTCTTAGATATCCCCGAAGATGCACACACCCCTATTATTTTAGGGAGACCATTTCTATCCACCGCCGTGCAGTGCGGTAATAGACGTCGTGGGAAGACTTTGACCTTTCGGGTGGGGGATGAGGAGCTGATTTTCATCGGTCCAAGTTCCGGAGAGCTCCCATGCAAGCCCAACCTTGCAATGCTCTCTCTTCTATTGTTCCTATTATTGACACTCCAGATGAAAATTTGGAGAATATTGCTGTTATTGTTAACCCTCCGCCTCAGATTGAGAGCGAAAAGGAGGAAAGTCCGTCTGTTTCCCTTACTGCAGGTACAGATGAAAGCAAGGATGGGACTGTCAAGGGACATGGTGTGGCCATTGTCAATCAAGGTGGCAGCAAGGATGCCAAAGAAGATGACAGAGGAGCGAGAACGAAGAAAGTTCGAACCTACATAGATTGGAACTACATTCCTCCTACTGTCGCAAATGGTGATTCGAGTTCATGGAAACTGAAGAGGTCGGTCAAGATTCTTTGAAGTGACGTCCTCCAGTCAGAAGCCCACGAAGGGGCTACTGAAAGTTGATGAGAATTAAACGGGGAAATGCCCCGTGTAACAAATTGTAATAGACAATTCGTTTGAATTTATTTTGAATTTGCTTTATTACGTTTTAATTAGGACAATTAGTTTAGACAATTTTTAGCATAGACTAAGACTATAGACTGTGTTTTCTGCGTATTTGGTATTTTGGGATGTGTTTGGATGTGTTTTATGCAGGTTTGGGGAAGTTTCACGCAATTCGAGGAAGAAAGGACGAAATCCAAGAGTCTACAAGAGGAAGTCCTCGATCGAGTACTTTGTGTACTCGATCGAGTGGAAATTGGGTCGATCGAGCTGTCTGGTTACTCGATCGAGAAAAGCCAAAGAGGAACAGGTCGATCGAAGGGATGCTTACTCGATCGAGCAGAAGGGACATCAAAAGTCCTCGATCGAGTGATTTAAAAACCACTCGATCGAGTGGTATGAATAGGACACGGGAGTTTTCTTTCTTAAAACTCTTATTTTCCTAATTCTATTTTCATTTCACCCTAATTTCGTCTAACCCCCTCCCTAATTGCGATTTACATTCCCCCAAATCCCCATTTTCTTGCCCAAATTCAGCAAATCCGTCACCTACATTCCATTGCTAGCACTTTAATCTTCAATAGCCCCTTGTTTTCCCCTCTTTTTGTGTTCATCTTCACTGTTTTTAAAGGGAATTAGGGTTTGCGGGTTTTTCGATTAAAATCCGCCTTTGTTGCTTGTCTGTTTGAAGTTTAATTGCTTTTATAGGATCATCATCACCAAGTAAGTGTTTCATTCACACTCTTTGCATTTTCTCTTCGATTAATTCGATTTTCTTGAGGTGATTTTGAATTAGGGTTCGAAAAATCCATGTCTAGTTGAATTTTTCGATTTAATTGTGTTTATATACCCTTAATTAGCTTGCTTGCTGATCTTATCCCAATCCCTCACTGTTTTTGCTTGTTTAATTCGAAATTTGCGCGAGATTTCCGCGATTAGGGTTCCTGAGTCGAGTTTTTCGATGTCAGACGGTCTTATGCTGTCTCGCTTTGTTTAACCTCAGTCCATGCTTACCTATTGCTGTTGTTAACTGCTTTTTACCATCCCCTATCGCCATTACTTGATGTAAATTACTGGGAAATCATGCGCTGTGAGTCAGAATCTTGGACTGCTAGGAGTCTTATACGCTTCCTTATGTGGTTTTCATGCTGTGTTAGCCCCTTTAGCAATCATTACGTTATCATATTACCACCACTCACGTGCTGCCTTTCGAATTTGTTGAGGATTGTTGGATTTTATCTCTTTGGAAGTCGAATTTTTCGACCGATAGGCCTTTATGTCTTTGTCACATGTTGGTTAACGTGTTGTTTTAACCACGGTTAGCAGTACATTCTCTTATCATGCCCTTTATCATGTTGCGGGATGGACGCCTTGACTCCTTACCTTCTACTAATCGCTTCCGATCCATCCTCGAGCGAGTCAGTGGTCCCTGCTGTTACCAGTAGCTCCGCCTTAGTCACCACCGCAGCTCCGGTTGTTACTTCTACCCCTACCAGGCCCCTCACTATGCTGGAAAGAGGATTCATCCCTCGTTTCGACGCCTTTGGCATCTTTGCCACCTAGGCCGAGAGAGCGAGCTAGTCACCTAGCCGTGTCTACTCCCGGCTCTTTCTGGGGCTGTTGTTGGGAGAGGGCACTCTTACTCCTTTACCGGCGTTACCTACGGTACGTTTCGTTTCCACGGCTCACCGGACTCGGTTAGCCGCTTTACTTCGTTGCCCTCTCTCCTCCACCCGTTTCCTTGCACGGACCGACCTAGAGACCTTAGGGATTTATGAGGAGGTCTGTAGTTTGTTGAACGGGACGGGCATGTCGGGTCGATTACCATGCGGGAAGTCGCTATTCGTATCCCTACATACGAGTTTTTCGGCTCCTACTCTTTTGACACCGACTCTTATCCGCCGACCACTCCAGTTCTTGCATTCACTTTCGACTCGTAATGAGTCGCACCACCGGACTTTGGCCAGGTTTGGGGAGGTTCTAGGCCTCGTTAGTGACGGTCCCACCGACCCACCTCAAGATCTCCTTGACCACTTTGGGCTGCACTTTCTCACACTCCCTTCCCCACACGGAAGGGAGCCCACGTACACTTAATCGCCCCCGTTACTTTTTGAGGGCGATAGGAGAGACCATTTTTGGGTGACCGAGCCCAATAACGTGACCAACACCGAGCTAGTGATTCGGCGGGGTACCTCAACATTGATTACGGTACCGTTTGTCCTAAACATTGCTTACTTGGTAGCTCAAAGATTGGAACGGAATTGGGACTCGGGTCAAGACCGTTGTTGTCTGCGGCGGGCTAGTGACTAGGATTGCCCGCCATCTCTACCCCATCGAGCCTGGACTTACCGCACCCGATAGGAAGGCCTACCTTGACTTGGCTGCCATGGCTGACTTGACCTGGTTCCCAAAGGTGAAGGGCGCGAGGACGTGGAAGATTTGTAGTTCCACGTCTGTTACCTTGCCGTGCCCTACCCTTCCTCCACTCTTACCGCTCCCGTCTGTTCTTTGAGGAGCGAGGCCACCTCCACCCACTTACCACCTTACCTTCACCCCTACTTCTTCTTCTAGGAAGAGGAAGTGGGAGCCCGGACCGATCATCTACCCCTCGAGTTCGACTCGGCTCGGACTCGAGATCGGACCCACACTGAGACTCCCACACCTACACCTTCACTCACTCCACCTCCTTCTGGTCCGGCCTTTTCGGCCAATTTTGTTTGCCCTCCTGTTTTAGGGGCGCCCGAGGTCATGGACCAAGGGCGTCGTGATGCCTTGCTTTTGGATATGTGCAGGTACATTACTTAGATGAGACGGGATATGGCTTTGGCTGTATTCCCGCTCTACGAGTTCCATATCCGAGCCCGGCGACCGATTCCAGAGGGGTGGCCGCATCCCTCCTTCTACCGATACCCAGAGGGTGGGTACTCTCCACTCCCTTCTGACTCAGAGGACGAGGCGGAAGAGACACCGGTAGCCCGAGAGGTGCGGTTATGGGCTGAGCAGACGGCACAACGAGCTGCCAGAGAGGAGGCGAGCGATCCCCCGTTCACACCCGGTCCGGAGGATCAGCCTGGAGATGACGATTAGAGGTCCCCCTTGTTTGTTGCTGGTTTGGAGAGACCGTTTTGCTGCGTCGGAGTACTAGGGAGATGGCGGTGCCGACGACGAGTATTATCGGCCTACTCACTTCCCGATTTTTAATTTGGTTTGGGAAGTTCGCTTTTGTATGTACTTCTTACTCTTTTCATTTTGTCTCCTTTATTTTTATTCTGTTGGTTGTATACCCCCATCCCCCATCTTTTTCTTTGGTGATCTTTGGAGGACAACGAGGGCGTTGTCCGTTTTGGTTTGGGGAGGGTATTGCATCCTTTGAGTCTGCATCTGCATTTGTTTTGCATTCACGTTTAACTTCCCGCTTGCATTGTTGTTTATTTAAAAAAAAAAACCAAAAAATTAGAAAAATTTCAAAAATTCAAAAACATTTCACGTTTATTTTTGCATATAGGTTGAGTCGGAACGGTAGTTTCCCGTGATGAAATTGCACTATAACTTGTCATTTTACTTGAGCCTTGCACTTTTATTGATAGTTATTAGCCTTGTCGTACGCATAATCTACGAATTTCTATTCAAATATAAGCTGACTGTTTAGACTTGACCTATAAACTGGCAAACTACTTAAAAATTCTGAGTTTTAGAGCCATAACTAGTGACATTCATGACCAGTTCACTAGGAATTTTGAGAGTAGTACTCCTTGCATAGCATGTTCGTCTCTTTTGCACATTTATGACATTCAATTTCTCGTCAAATGCACATATTCGGGTTTGTGGTTGGTGTCACATGCAGGGAGGGTCTTGCAAATTCCCCTTTCTTTATATCTTTCACCCATTTAGCTCCACATTAGCCAAAACTTGCCTTTTTGACCCATTAGCTACATTCCAAACTAAGCCTGCCTAGTCAAGCTAGTTAGTTTGTCCTTTTGTGGTATGTTTTCCACTGCAGTTTGGCCTGTCATTCTTGTTGGGAGTTGGTATCTGTATTAAGGAAGGAGGAAAGAAAAAAAAAATAAAAAAAAAAGTATTGAAAAAGAAAAAGAAAGAAAACGTGAAAGAAGAAAAAAAAAAGAAAAAATATGAAAGAAAAAAAAAAACAGAAAAAGAGCTGATATGAAAAAGAAAGAAAGAGAGATTGTGAAACAAGTTGTACCCTCTTGTCAGAGTTGAGAAGATGTTCGAAGATGTACAATCGACAAGAGTTGTTGTTCAGTTAGTTATTTCAGACGGTGTCTTTAAAAGGGAAGTTTGTAAACCGTCGACTCCTCCGTTCTATCCCATATTTTTGAGGAGATTGTGCTTTGAGTCTAGTGAGTTTTGTGCCAAGTGAAGGGCACTTGTACTTAGTTTTCGATCGGTCGAGATCCGGATGGTTTCATTATGGTCTGTTAGGAACTAGCTTGACGCTTTTACCTCCACATTTCCATAACTTGTTTTGCCTTTTCTCACCCGAACCTCACTATTCCCATATCATTTGCAAACCCCGGTGTGACGGACATTATTGGTTGGAATTTGTGCATTAGTACTTGAATTGTCTTTCATTTTTGTTGCATGCATGCTATGTAGGTCGTAATTAGGTGAGTGACTGTCTTTCCTTCTCTCTTTTACATACTACATTTGCCCTTTGCTTCATGAGAGAAGAGTGATCACGTGAGAGTCCGATTTTGTTGGTCTTGCAAGGTCTATAGGTCACTTTATTTATGAAACTTATAATTCGCTTTTGCATCGACCGCTTGGCTTTAATCTGTTGATTTTTGTTGCATTAAATTGGTTCAAGTAGACAAGTTAAGCTAGCTCTGAGTTATCATTTCCGTTCCATTAGTTTAGTTTTGAGTTTACTCGAGGGCGAGTAAAGGTTTGGTTTGGGGAGATTTGATACGTGCCTAATGTATAGTCTTTTTGACCTATTTCAGCACGTATTTCTATGCATTTCTATACTATTTTTATGGTATTTTGCCCCGAATTGGCTACTTTGGTGTATTTTGTCCTTTTTGTAGGAATGTTCGCGAAAGTAGTGGAACCGTATCCCTTTTTGCCCTTTTTGCATGCATTTAGAGGAGACGGAGCTGTCCTAGAGTAGGGTGCTGCACTTGGAAGCGTCATGGCACGCACTACGAGGCACTTGGGTGAAGACTGAGCTGAAATGAAGACATAATCACTCGATCGAGGAGTTTACCAGTCGATCGAGTGGTTCCTACACCCCCTGATGCTCGATCGAGAGGTTTCCCAGTCGATCGAGTAAGCTGCACCGAGACTAGTCCTCGATCGAGTAACCTGATGATCGATCGAGTATTCTTTGCTGAGAAGTTGGTCGATCGAGTGTATAAACCACTCGATCGAGTGGTTTCGTCCTAATGGGCTTTAATTCAGTCCGTGTGTTTAATTATTTCGCTAAACATTGTTTGTTTTTCTATTTAAACCTAAGTTAATTAGGTTATTAGGTACCTTTTTTTACTATCTTTCATACTATCAAACTTCTACTAGAACCCTTAGTACGTAGCTTTTTCTTCCAATGCTACTTTTATTTTCGAATTATTATCGCTCGGATTCAGTGTTCTTTACGCCGGATTTGCTCAGATTGTAATCCCTCCTTTCTCTTTATTAATAATAATCGTTGGTTGCCTTAATTTCTTGTTTATGTTATCATTCTCCCTTGCCCTAATTTCCTTTATTGCATTTTATTGTTATTTCATTATGTCTTCTGCTGGGAACCTAATTGCTGTTAGATTAATTACGAACATGAGTAACTAAACCCTTTCATGTTGGGATTAGGGAATCTGCGGTAGGAAAATGACGATGTAGTGAATGAATTAGATGAACTGATAAGAGACTCTGTCACTATAGCAATTTAACTGTAATTCCCGACCTAGTTGAGTGCATGCTTCTATGTCACCCATTAAAGCGCTACAATTAATCCCCGGATCGAAAGATTGGACTAAATAGGCTGCTATAAAAAGAGACTACCCTAATGAGGACGAAAGTTAAGTTAGTGGTATTTTAGGTCAGGAAGTGGACCGAAAGGACCTTCTAACATCCGTCTCACATTAGTTCGTCTGAGTCATTTACTGCTAAGTTGTTGGACTACCGTAGTGAACCGAAATCCCGACATGTCCCCCTCTTCTTGATAGTTAAATCGTAATTTACTGCTTTTATTACTCTTAGTTTAGAATCAAATTTAATCAACCCCCCCAATTGTTACCATAGGATTAGAATAGACAGCTATAATTACATTACCTCCCTGTGGATTCGATACTCGACTGCCTCTGCTACATTTTAGTTGAGACCGTTAGGTTTTATCTTTGATAGGGTTGCGATAGCCGTGTCAGTCTGCCTATGTGATCGACTAGTCATCTCACATGACTCTATGGCACTTGAACTTGCCATCAATCGCATCACACTCTAGTCACTTCGAGACGTCACCTCATACAAGCGACTATGGGCTAATACTATGTTAATCCGGGTTCACTTTAACGGGGTTCAACGTTGTCTCTACAACCCGTTTGGATGTAACAAAATATAATAAAAGAGTTTTAAAGTAAAACTCGAACGACAAATGCGATTATCACATATGAATAGTCAATGCCTGATTACTATTTCATGTTCTATAATCTAATTTGATCTTGTACGTAGTTGTTCATTTCAATTAAATTGAAATGACATGACTCATCATGTTTAGCCTTTGAGAAGGCTTTGGTTAGTAGGTTTTATCAATTTCTTGTACCTTACTCAACCTTACTACATACTCGTTTTCCTTTGTAATGTATACATTGGCATTACAAAACTTTCTGAGCACGTGTCGAGATCCAATCAAGACATAGGCCCTCTAGCCTAAGAACAGCTCCCACTGTTTTCACAGTGTGCGGGACTCATCTTTCTTGCACATCTCATGATTGCAAGTGTACTCCATTTCCGTTATAAATATCTCTCATTGTTCTTTATTGCCTAGAACGATTCTAGAAAATCTACTTCTTAATTAACATTGCCACAATTGTATCTTAACCATCCTAATGTGTTTTGATTATGGTTTTGTCGGAAACCATGCGCAATCTCAATTGTCAATTGTCACTTGTGTAACACCCTTATACAAAATTGCATCATAAACACTTTGCATCATAGCCTTAATGCTTCTGCAAGCACTTAAGGGTAATCTTTATGGCTTACTTGGTAAAGATTACTTAAATTCGATTTTGAAAACAATTCATCATACTCAAAGTATATGAAGTGTTACACATCATTACTTATTTAATTGATCCAAGGCGGAAGCAAATGTAATCAATCAAATATGTTCAATTTAATTGAACTAGTCATGAATCTTATCAACGTAAGACTTCTTATTGACGCTTATATCATGTGGATTTATCTTCATAAATCCGGATATTAAAGATGTATTATAATACTCCAAAAGTCTTACATCATTCGCAATGATCAATATGTCATCCACATATAAGACTAATAAAAATTTTTGTAACTTCCACTAAACTCCATGTATAAACACAACTTCTCGACTTATCGAGAAAAGTTTTATAACATGATCAAAACATTGATTCCAACTCATTGATGTCCTACTTAAGATTCTCTCTTAAGTTTCACATTATCTTAGGATTGCAAGAATCTACTAAACTCAAGACATGTATTGAATACATTCCTTCTAATTGAAGAAGTGGGTTTTAGATTCACTCGCTATGTATTTCATAATAATGAAACACAATCCCTAAGAAGATCCAAATAGACTTAAGCATTTCAACCAGTGCAAAACCCTTTGCAACCAATCTTGCTTAGAAATCTCTCTTTATTAGTTCAAAACCCTTTGTCACTAATCAAGCCTTTTTATTTCGGATTTTCGTGGCTCTAAGCCTTGTATTGAGTTGTGACTTTAAACACTCTCATGTAAGTCATATGTTCATTACTTTCTAGAAGTAATCAACTTGAATCAAACGATTTCTTTTGTAAGTGATAAGCTCTTCACTTTCTTAAAAGTAGCATGAATTCATCATCTTTAACAAGTGACGACTTTTAACCTCCTAGGTTTTGAAGAAACAACGTTTTACACGAAACGTCTCATGTAGCCAAGAAAGACCGGTTTCTTGCGACATAACATTCTTTGTGGCTCTTGAATAATTTTCTCCCACTCTGTCTTCTAGAAATAAATTTGTATTTTAGAAAGACAGTTTCACGAGCCACAAACCCGGTGTACTCGTGATAATTGAAAAGGGAAAAATGAGCATTTGTTTCTTGTGAAAAATTACAAACATGGTACCCTTACCATTTCATATCTCATATAATCCGATTTAGTGGAAAAATAATCTAGACAAAATGATAAAATCCCCAAAAGGATCAAGTAACTTAAAGTAACTTGATTGAAGTCCAAACCATATTGAATAGCGTTTGATTTCTTATCCAACAACACATTAATCCATAATGCGTGCTAAGAGAGATTAACTTGTGATACTATATCACATTTCCTTTGGCTTATATCAAAGTCTTCACTTTGATAATCCCATCACGACTAAATCGTGATTCCTTGAACTCTTTAAACTTCTTCAAAGATTTTTCTATGTACCTTATTAAGTGAACATATTAGCGTCAACTTAAATCATTGGTAAAAGAAAACGATCAACCTATTTTGGATCGATGATTTACAACCTCGATCTCTTTTTCAACCAAAAAGGCACGAGACATCTTGCTTTGAATACAAGATACACATATACCATTAACAATCTAATGGTTTCAAGAGTACTCGATAACTCTTTGCGTTCATCATTCCAAAATTTAAGGTTTAATCTTGGGTTACCAATTTGAATCTTACATCATCTACATGATATATATCATTCTAGTTTGGTTTAGAATATAATCACCTTGACAATGGGCTAGCCATACATCAAATCGTGGTGTATAGGGTCACAAAAGTGAAAACCACTTTTGTATCTTAACAAGTTTATATTCTTATTTAGAGTTTATGCACTTAATAGTCACAATTAAGTACAACTCCAAACCCGAAAACTAGATTTAGTACACAATGACTCTCTTTCTCGACTTCATTGTTGCTAGTCGTCATATTCTAATCATCCTATGTATCAAACATAATGATGAAAACCACCACCGGTTTCTAATATTGACGAAGTAGTACTAGCAAAATTTTATGTTTAATCAAATAAACATTTAAAGAAGAAGGTCCAATTAGATGTCCCACAACTAACTTGTTGATTCTTCAATAATTTGGGGTAGTTTCCTTTCCCGTGTCCAACATTTAAGACAATGGAAACTTATCGGTCGGGATTGATAGGTTTAGTATCGTCATTCTCAACAACTTTACCTTTAACATTACCTTGTATCAATTCCATTATAATATTTACTTCTTGAACCTCGTCCTCATCTTAACGATTTAAGAGAATGCTCCCACTTAATTCAATGAGTCTTTGCTTTGAGAAGCAAAATTGAATTCATGAAGATCACTCTTCATTTGTTCGTTTTAGTCTTAAAACTTTCATTGAAGTGGTTGCGTTATTTTGGTCAATTACGAATTCTTGACAAAACTAATTACCAAAACAATTTATCGCTTCAAGGTACTTAATTCATTTAAGTACATGGAAAATAATCCATTGTAAGTAGATGTGTTAGTCAAGAATCAAAAACCTGTTCGATAATGAATAACTTTAATCTATACTCTTTACAAGAGATCCTTAGCAATGGTTCATATGAGGTTTTAGAAGCAAATTCCTATTTGTCTTCAGTTACGATGTTTTAATGGAGTTTTGAATCAAAAACGAAATGATATCGTATATGAATTGTGGTAAAGAAATAGAACAATATAACAACGGAATAGTGGAAAACTTAACATTTATCGTTTTATTAATACTTGTAAACAACAAGTAAAGCATTTACATAGTGACCTCTACCCAACTATGATAAATGATTCCAAGACCCAAATTCATATCGACTTAGGCACGGTAGGGCCGATACATCCTTTATCAATATAACTCGGTGGATTAACGTTTAATCGATTCTACTTTTAGAACTCTTGGTCGATAATATTACATTAACAATTATATTTAGCCCAAAACACATCCGACAAGGGCACGGTGTGGCCGATACATCCTTTATCAAAAACTTTTGTTGAGTTCAATCCAAATTTCGAATAAATGTGTCCATGATCCAAATCCACATCAACTTGGGCACGGTAGGGCCGATTCATCCCTTATCAACATGAATTCGGTGGATAGACATTTATCACCCACTTCCCCTACGTAAAAAGGTTTGTACCCCGGTAGGGCCGAGTGCACTCCCTCGCGAAATAGGTTTTCATGGTTTCTACTATTTGGTAAGGCTATGTCTCAATTAATTGTTTTAGCGAGAGGTCATGTCAATTTATTATCTATCACGTTTTAAGTGAACTAAAGCGGTGAACTACGATAATTCTAATTGACACGGTCGATAAACTCGATGAGATGAGGATGCATGTTTTAGTTATGGCGATTTAGCGATGCATGTGACATATAAATAAAATGCAAACATAAAATAAATCCTAGTATGGCCTTCCTAAAATAGAAAAACTATTTAACTATTACATATTCGGAAACCAACTCCATTGGTCCCTTGAAATTCGGTTGTGGCACGCATCTCGAGGTAACACCGTCTTTATGTATCGCCATCTTGAAGAAATCCGTCTTTGGGAACTCCGAGATAAATTAAATTACATAGCAAATTACATAATTTCCTATTATACATTTATAACTAAAATAAAATAAATCTATTAAATTACAAGACAGTGATACGAGATCACAATAAAATTACAACCGAATCGATATTCCCATACATTTCGGGAAATATCAATTAAAACTAAGGCCATACTAAGTAAAATTACATAATTCAAAAATTACATAAATTAAAATTATGACAATCATAAAGAAAATGCAGCATTATAATATGTATGAACATGCCCAATTTTATGCTAAATCGCCTTTAATTAGCCAATATCGTATATTACTCGGTTTTTTACAGTTTGCGTGATTTCAACATTTTACAATCACAAAAATTACATAAATTCATATTTATGCATAAGTTAATTACCCCAACCTCTTAGGACTCAAAATTTAGTCTTCACTAATTATTTGACCATAATTAACTCATATTTATAAAATTTGTTCATTAATGGACTTAAAATTACAAAAATAAGCTATAAACTTCAAATAAATCACAAAATTTCAAATAAATTCAAAATTTGAAATTTAAACTCATGAACATTCTGGAAAAATACCATGACACTCATAATGTTCAAAAACTTAGGTTATCTCAAAACTTAAAATACCTATTTTTCACTTAAATCCGAATTTATCAATGAAAAATCCATTTTTCGAGTATAATAAGTCCAAAAATTATGAAAATTTACAGGTTATCTCAAAATAATATATGTGACAACATATACAAAAATCACTGGAAAATTCGAAGTTTAGCTAATTTTAGTCCGAAAATGACATTTTTACTCATAAAATCATATTTTAATGCCATTATAGTATAATATGAACAATAAAAATCCGTAAATTAACCAAAATATCCTAAAATCATTTTAGGACCAGAAATTTAACATGCATAAATTAATTTCATGATATATCATAATAACACAAATTTTATAAGTTTTATATGTTAATCTTTATAACTCGGAAAAACTTTTAACCGATTTGCATGCAAACAATCATGGCGCTCTGATACCAATTGAAGGAAAAGTAGATCTATATACTAACATATTCATATATGTTCCATTTTAATTTGTCATCAAATTAACAAGTGATCTTATGCATGCAAACTATTTAACAAAATAAAGAAGAAACATTCATCCTTACATTGGAATTTCGGTTCATATGGGCACAAAGAGATCTCCTTCTCTTTTGTTCTTGAGCTTTCCTTTTGGATGAACAAATACCCAAGTGTAGGATCTCTCCCAAGGATTAATACCCAAAGCACACTCTTAATAAAATTAATATTATGTATACTAGATAATATTAATTTTGTGAGAAAAATTGACCCAAAATATTTGGTTTTTGCTCTCAAAACCGGTTGAGAGAGAGAGGAGAATGGAAGGTGATTTTTCTCTTTCTAAAAACTCTTGTTTTTGTGTTATGAATGAATAATGATCACTAGTCTCTATCTAAGTGAATATTAAGCAAAATAATAAGAAAAACCACAAGGGTTTTCTTCCCCAAAACCGGTTGGGAGAGGAGGTATAAAAGAGCCAATGCATGCCCTAGTTGTTCTTCACAATGTAAACTAGGGTTGCATGGCTAGGCTGTTAGTGAATGATTATATTTTCCACTAATTTAAACAACACAATATTAGCCTAATTCTTCCCCTTAATTTCGGTACATATAAAATGGAATCCATTTTATTTTTGTCAATTTGTCTTATGTCACATGTCATATGTTACATAAATTTGTTATGTATTTTTAACATATTAAAAATCAACGTATTAATAAAATACGTCATATACAAAAATCGACTTAGTAATTCATAATTACTTGTACCAAAATATTTTACCAATTTATAAATCACAATAAATTGTATTTATAATAATTCATTCAATTTCAATTGTTTCTTTAAACAATAATTTCATCTGAGTAATGATACAATTCAATTACTCGGGCATCGTATCTCATTTAATCAAATTTCAATGAGATACGTAAATTTTACTTCCAAAATCGTCCGTCAATTTTTCAAGTAATTTAATTAACTCGTAACGTTATACGATTAATTAAATGATCAATTAAGAGTGTTGCCCTATAGGTATGACCTAGGGGTCAATCGATCACCACCGCCGCACGACAAAAGTAATGTCAAACTCTAGTCACCCAATCATTACCGATATATGTTGACCGAGTTGTGAGTAAAAATTACTTCCCAATTGTATTCTTTAAAAATGAGATTTAAACATGTGATCATCATGATCAACAGTCGTGATCGCATTATTGTCGGAGGACACATATTCCAACATTCCCAACCACTCCTTTACAGAGGCAAGCATCGGTACATCATTCCCAATGAGTAATATGTGAAGACAATTTTTCTCCCACTAAACTTCATGTATAATTCTGGTTCTTCGACAAATCGAGTGAAACCATTCTCAATTATCACATGAACTAAAAATAAGTTCCCACTAAACTTCATGTATAATTATGGTTCTTTGAAAAATCAAATTCAACCATTCTCTATTATCACATGACTGGGAAAAATGATTTTTACAATCTCTTAATACTTTGCTTAAAACCACATATAGATCCCTTAAGCTTAATTAGCATGTTAGGATTCTTGGACTTAAACCTAAGATCAGTGTCACACACACATCCTATTATAAATACCTATTTAGAAAAGCGGTTTAACATCACTTGCCATGTTTTATTAAAATGAAATGCGACAATTACTAACATGATTTGGTTCGATTAACATCACCATGTTCATCTATGCTATTCTATACTTGAAAGCTTTACTTCAAAGAGACCAATATCTTACAGTAATCATTCTTTGCTTTGCGTATAGAATCTATCACGGATTGTAAAACCAAGACTTCTTTGCAACAAATTCCGATTTGGATCACTAGCAACAATTCACTCAATAGATAATAGTTCTATTACTTTCTAAAAGCAACTCTATTTATAACATGTGGATGACTTTTTAGAACATTTTCTCGTGTCATTATTCTACAAAACAAGTTTGTAGAGATTTTCTCCCACTCTATCTGTTTAGAAATACACCTATTTTCCAAGAAGATAGCTTTAAGAGCTACAAATAAATTTGTTCTTTTTAATGCAAAAGAGCATTAGGCACATGTTATCCTTGAGATATCTATTAAGATATGTTACCATTTTAGAGACTAATCCCTTCCATATCTTGTATGGAGTCTCGTTTGTAATTTATATTGCGCGTTTTCACTTTAACTTATGCTAACAATTTATATTAAGTTCCCAAATATGAGTTCAATAACTCATTTTAACTCTCAATGGGTCGATCTTATAATATATAAGAAATGACTTGGTGTCATAAATCTTCAATTGGAAATCAAATTCATAACTTAGGTCTTTACCACATTGAACAAATCATCATCTTTCAATGTGATCGGTTGAATTGAGTCGATTCAATTTATGTTATAAATATTAATAGAGAAAGAGGAAAGATGTCTTAAAACTTAAAATGCCATAAACCGAAATGACTTGGGTTGAAAGCCAAGTCATTCAAAACAAAATACAATATTTGTTCAGAGATGCAAAATAAACGAACTTTCCACATCTAACATGGAACAAAATATGTTTTTAAGACAATGTCATAACATAACTACTATTATGAAGACATATTCAAAATAAAACGCCAAGCCAAGTCCATAGGTCTCCATCTATGCGGCGGCTACTCTTACTTCCCTTGGAGATCCTCCTCATGCTTGCTTAGCTTTTCTTTACCTCTCATGCCCTAAATTCAACAAGAAGGGTGAGAAACACAACTAGTATCTTAATACAAAGTTGAGTTGGAAAATTAATATCAATATCATAAACTTTTGGAAGAAATGTTACCTACTGGGAGTCACACGTCCAGCTTTGATGTCTTCCAAATATTTGGGGCAATTGCGCTTCCAATGGCCTATGCCATTACAATAATGGCACTTATCATCGGATTTGACTCCCCTTTTGGGTTTGGAAGAGCTATTCTCAATAGCTTTCTCCTTACCTTTGTAGGAAGTGGGCTTCTTACCCTTGTTAGCATTTTTCTTAAACTTTCCCTTACTCTTTGCATTGATGTTGAGCACATCCTTGCAAGTGCTCGCATTAAGCCCCATGTCTCTCTCTGCTTGCACGAGCATTTTGTGCAACTCACGGAGATCGGTTTTCAAGTTTTGCATGTTATAGTTTACTCTAAACTGAACATATCCCTTGATTCGGCTTAAGGAGTGAAGCACTTGGTCAATCATGAGTTGCTTGGGGATCTCAACCCCTTGAAACTTGAGGGTCGCAACATACTCAATCATTTTGAGCACATAAGGACTCATTTTTTGTCCTTCTTTGATATTGAGGTCAAAGAATTGGGAAGCCGCTTCATATTGAATAATCCTAGGAGCTTGTGAAAACATGGTCGCACGCCTAGTATAGATTTCATAGGCGGTGCTCATCTTTATGGCACTCCTTTGAAGATCGGGTTCCATGGAGAAAATCAAGACATTCTTGACCGCGGCGGATTCTTTTTGGTAGGTCTCAAAGTCCTCCCTAACCGCGGTGGTTGACCTACCATTAGGAGTAGCGGGAGGAGCCTCGGTAAGGTATTTGAGCTTGTCATCACCTTCCATGGCTAAGCGAAGTTGCGCATCCCAATCGGTGAAATTTGAACCATTCTTTTCAAGTTTGCAACGATCCATAAAGGATTGAAGCCATGAAACGGTAGTGAGAGGTGGTGCGGACGAGCTAGTGGATGCCATTGTGATAAATCAATTGACTACAAAATATGAGATGAAGGAAAAATTAACATTTATCGTTTAGACTTGTAAAATATTTTAAACAAGTTTAGCATTTATATAATGACCTCCACCCTAAAATATTTTAAAAAAGTTTAGCATTTATATAATGACCTCCACCCAATTATATAAACGATTTCAAGACCAAATTCATATTAAATCGGTTATGAGCCAACGGGCCCTCTACATCCTTACTAATATAATTTGGTGGGTTAACTCATTTAACCGATTCTACACTTAGAACTCTTGGTCGATGAAATTATACTAAGTTCATCTTTAGCCTGGACCTATTGAGACAACGGTCCCTCTAGTACTTCCGTTGAGATCAACCAAATTTCGAAATGTAATAACATTTTATTACCCCACTTACCCAACGTTAAAAGAAAGCACCCCGGTACAATATTTCAATACCGTATTGTACCCCTAATGAAATTGGGATTCATGAGTTCCCACTATTTGGTAAGGCTAAGTCTCAATTTTATAAAATGTGAAGGTCTTGTCAATTTATTATCTATCTCTTTTAAGTGAACAAAATTAGTGATCTATAGATAATTATAACTGATATGGTTGATGATGCGATATAAAAATATGCATGAGATGTTATAGCGATTTGGCATGCATGCAAACATATAAAGAAAGAACATGTAAAGAAAAGACAATTTCCTAGTATGGCCTTCCTAAAATAGAAAATCTAATAATCTATTACATATTCAAAAACCATCTCCTTTGGTCCCTTGAACTTCATGTGACACGCCTCCCAAGGAAACACCGTCTTGATCGGAACTCCTTTCGGAATGGCTCCGTCTTTAGGAAACTCCGGAATTACAAAATAATAATGAAATACATAGCTATTCCTATTATAAATTTGTAATAAAAATAAATCTATTAAATTACAAAACGGTGATGCGAAATCACATTAAAATTACAACCAAATCGATATTCCCTTTCATTACGGGTAATACCGATTAAAAACTAAGGCCATACTACGACAAATTACATTATTCAAAAATTAAATAAATTCAAATGACATTCATCCCTAAATTATGCAACAAATATATGTATTCTAACATGCAAAATGATTGTGCCAAATTGCCTTACTAGATTATATCATATATAGCTCGGTTTTTATGGAAATGCGTGATTTTTAATTTATTAAAATCACTAAATAATTCTTAAATCAAATTTAAAGCCAAGTAAATTATCCTAACTGTCTTAGGACTCAAAAATTAGTCTCCACTAAAAATTTGACAATAACCCAACTTTGTTATACATTGTTGCTCATATTTAACCCCATTTATCATAACAATTATGAAATAATTCCAAATTTCATTACAATAATCTAAAAATTTGAAATTTAAATTTTGAACATTCTGGAATATCACCATGACCCTCATAATGTCAAAAATATGGGTTAAAAATTTCGAATTAATTTAGAGAAAAATATAGTTGCGATTTATCGGTTTATCAAATAAAATGCCTAAAGCATACGAAAATTAATCTAATCAATTTTCGAATATTATATCTGACATTCAAGACATAAATTCAACCTAAAATAATATTCTCATATCATGAAATTCGTTTTAGCTATTTTTGCTTATACAATCTCGATTTAATCCAATTTTAACCATTAAAATCATAAATCATGCAAATTTAATCGAATTAATCTCAAATTTTACATACAATAAGTAAAATATATATGCGAGATCATATTAAAATTTCATGGTCAGATTCAATTTTAACTATTTTTAGGTAATAACCCACCATTTTACTCACTAAAATGTTATTATTATACTAAAAATCATAAAAATGAGCAATAAACTTCCATAAACCATTTAAAATGACCTAAAACATTTTAGGACCAGAATGTATACATGCATCAAAAATTTCGTGCATATCTCATGCTTACACAAATTTTCCGATTTTTATTTAAGTCATCTAATAACTCGTAAAAAACCTAAAACGATTTGCATGCAAGAACCAAAGCTCTTAATACCAATTGTTAGGTTCTTTAATCCTCTTATTAGACATTTCTAATGGGGATCTAAGTTACTTGTTAATTTAGATGTTGTGAATCTAGTTACATGCAAACAAAATAAGAGTAAAAGGAGAAAACGATTTTTCCTTACATTAGAATGAGGCGAAAAGTGGGCACAAGGATGGACTCCTTCCAACCTTATTTTTTAGCTATAAAGAAAAGGATGATCCTCCAAAGTTTCAAAGTAGAAACTCTCCTTTCAATTACACCCAAGATTTTACCCAAAATATTTCTAGTAATATTAACTAGATATTACAAGAAATCTAAATCCCTTAATATTAATTTTTATTACTACTCTAGTAATGCAACAATAATAATATAGTTGTGTGAAATTTTTGGAGAGATGTTTGCATAAAAATGGAACAAGAAAAATGAGCAACAAAGTGCCCCTTTAAAAGCCCCAAAACCGGCACCCATAGAGGCATAGAGCCTTAGTGGGCAATTTCTTTTCCTTATTTTATTATGCATGCAAAGTAGGTAATGAGTGCATTAGGCTAGGTTATGTCATAAGCATGCATGTAGGTGAATGATTACATGCAACTAGTTGATTTAAAGAAAAGACAAAAATAAAATGTTGTCCAACAACATATTATTTTTGGCCACTTTAAGATAAAATGGACCATTTTAATTTTGTCATGTTTGTCACACAATCATAAGAATCATTTAATTATTTATCTTTCATAAATAAGTATTTATTTGATCATATAACAATTATATAATATAAACAAATAATTAATATGCACTTAACTCTTAAGTGATAATTATGTCATTATAGGAAAATATAATGAGTCCTATAATGTCCAATTTAATTAATTTACAACCCTTGTAAATATAATCAACAATTAACCTCTACCTCTAAAATTACAAAAACCTCGATTAATTTAACGAATTAACGATTAATTATTAAATTAAATCTTATTTAATCACATTATAATAAGATAAAATTTCATTAGTCAATCATCGCATAATTGAATAATAAACTTGTGTTGTCTCGAGTTCTAAACTCGATTTCAACAAACTCACACAACTAAATATATATATATATATATATATATATATATATATATATATATATATATATATATATATATATATATATATATATATATATATATATATAAATATAAGGGACTGATCAACTGTATCAAATACATTTGATCAGTTAATAATTTGGGTTCCATCCTATAGGTGTGACCTCAAGGGATCAACTGATCACCACCGTCAAACGCAAGTGAACGTCAAACTCTAGTCGACCAATCGTTTACCGATAAATGTTGATCAGTTGACTATATTATGTATCATCCCTTATGTATTTTTATCATGAGATTTAAATATGTGATTGCATTATTGTTGAGGACACATACTCCAACAATCACATCATTAAGAGGATAATTATAATATGTTGGTTGTGGTTCATGTATTGGTCATTATCATATGTTGGAGGATTTGTTGTTGTTGTCGTTGTATTGTTGTTGTTGTTGTTGTTGTTGTTGTTGTTGTTGTTGTTGTTGTTGTTGTTGTTGTTGTTGTTGTTGTTGTTGTTGTTGTTGTTGTTGTTGTTGTTGTTGTTGTTGTTGTTGTTTTGGAGACGTAAGACGGTTGGGAGACCGTTTTACGTTTAAGTCGCCTCTTGAAGCTTCCCACTCCAAGAGGGATGTGCACATTAATGGCTTGAGTTACGGAGGGACTCGTGTGGTTGAGACACGACGTCTGGCAGGGGATCCTGTTAGCTTCCAGACCCGGTACGTCTGGGCATGTCCCGGTACCTGTTTATGGTTATCGGTATGTCTGGGCATGTCCCGGTACCATCGTGGTTGTCAGTATGCCTGGGCGTACCCCGATACCGTGGTGGTGGTCATCTGATGTTATGTCATTCATACTATTAGTCATGTTGTATGTTCACACTTGAGTCACGTCATCTTTTATTTGTTAATTGAAACTGACGTTTGTTGTGTCTGTGTATTTGTCACCTCTCTCTTTTGGGGTGGCCTGTGTTGATCCATATGATATCCTTTGGTCATATGGGGAGCAGATTAGGTACAGATTGTTCGGATAGTACGCGAGAGACGGGACGAGCTTGATGAATCACGAGACGAGTGTAGTTAGTTAGATGAGTATAGTGGCCATGGGTTGTCTTTTATTCATTAGTTATTGGTTTGTAATCACTAAACTTGTCATTTATAATAAATGTTTCTTTATTATATCTCCGATTCACCGCCTCGGGAAACTGAGAAGGTAACATCTCCCAATTACCTTGGCCGGCTAAGAAGGGGGTGTTACAAAGTGGTATCAGAGCGACGATTTTGGAACCTAAACCAATGAACCAAAATGAACCTAGGTGTGTCTAATAAAATGGACCCGACACGCATACAATAGGGGATTGGTTTTGGATGAGTGGGCGCCCTTATATTAAAACTAGTGCCTATTTTCTCGGTTGGTCACTACGTGGGTGGTTAAAAGCATGGGTGAACGCTATGTGGAAAGTTGTATGGTGGCATGATTGCATGAATGTGTGATTTACATTAAGTTCTTGTATGATATAGTACTTACCATGATACACGAAAATGTGAAAGTTGAATGCTAGGTTGTTAAGAGTAGTATGGTTGGAAATAGTAGTATATGTTGGTATCCGAATGATGACATTGCTTTTTAAAATTTTTGCACCGAGTGTTAAATGAATGCATGTTAGTGTATTTGTTATATATGATTGGTGAGTTATGTTGGTAGAATAGTTATTAGTACTACAATATTGTACGAAAGACGGTAAGATAGGATGACGTATGAGCTAACTAGGGTGAATCACCGAAAGCCGGTGGACTCCCAAACCTTCTCTTTGTGTTGCAGAGATTTCATCGTTCTCATTCGACTCGAAATTTCCAACCGTAAGCAACCACTCTACCGAGTACGAGTTTGCACCCGACCGAGTAACCTCTCATTCGACCGAGTGGGCTCTGACACTCGACCGAGTGGTCCATTTTCCAGAAGATGGGAACATCCTAGAAAATAGGGCACTCGACCGAGTAAAAAAATTCACTCGACCGAGTGAACTCGCCACTCGACCGAGTGGAGCTGGGATGGGATTTACACGGGTTCGATTACCTTTTCTTCAGTCCTTATCTTCTTCATATCTCATTTTCACCTCATTCAAACCGCACCAAAATCTCTCTAAAAATAATTCCAAAACTCCATTTTTGTGATTTACTACTCGGACTAAGTTTTCCACTCAAATTTCCGTCTCAAATCTCCCCTAATTAGTAATGTAAGTAGACCATTCCTCTTCTTATTCCTTCATCTTGAATTTGTTAGATCTACACTAATGTGCTTGAGGCTTGCGAATTTATTTCATGCTTTTTCTTAATTCATGGTAACAAATAGCTTTCTACATTATTATTGTTGCTAAAAATCAAATTTTTATGTCAATTCTACCACCTAAATAGGAGGACACGAAAATGGATACATGAGCTTGTATGTGGACTTTTGGTGCGTGTTGTTGAGTCTAATTGGACAACAAAGGCTTAACCTTTGTTGTTATGGACGAATTTTGTTTAATACGAGAAAATTTCGCCTTTAAACTTCGTCTTAAATTTTCAAATTTTAGGCAAGTCATGCCCAAATTTTGATTTTTTTGAGTAAAAGTTGGTTTAATTGCCTTATAAGACTACCATTCTAATTGGTAATGCGGTATGTGATCTCAAAATGAAAATTTTTCCACCTTGAAGTTTGGGTGAAAGTCTTGAAAATTTCTAAGTAGCCATGAACAACTTTGATTTTTACCTAAAAATGGTTTGGGAAGTGTTGACAAATTAAGAATTTGATGGTTATTATTATTGCACTATGAGGTAAATCAAGAGAGTTTCATCTTAAAAATGTAAATGAATTTCTCAAAATTTAACACTCACTATGTCAAAAACTCCATTTTTATGCTCACTACTTGGTCAATTATTAAGTTTGGGAATTGGGAGAGAATTTCATCCGCTTTCAAAGTTAGTCACAAGTCTCATCCTTCCTTCTATGTCATGTTGTGTGGCTTCTTTTGTAGCATGTCAAGGAACACAAGGAGCACCCATGGAAGAAACAACCGTCAACCTCAACCCGAACTGGCGGCACCACCCGCCATTACCCATCCGGGATACCCGGGGTTAGAATTTGAGAGTCAACCCCATAGGAATACCTTCTTAGCCCTCACCGAGAGACGTATGAACGGCACTAGGTGTGTATTGGAGAATGCCTTAGAAGCCTTGGGGATAGAGGTACAAGTGCGTGATATCTTTAGCGTACTTGGAATGGAGGGATTGTATAACTTAGCAGAAATAAGCTACCGCACCCTTACCTTAGAATTTTTGAGCTCCTTCCTCTACAATCCAAAGACCACACCGTGAGCTTCCGACTCAAGAACACCTCCTTTCACCTGTCTAGTGATGTATTTGCGAAACGGTTGGGTGTAGGAAAAAGGACCACCCTTACCCTTAACAAGGTGGGGAAGGAAATGAAAGCCACAAAATACATCAACCTTTACATGGATAACCGAAATACCGACGTTAGTGCCATAAAAATGAACGATGTGGAACACTCCGTTTTGAAAATTTTCCTTCGCCTAATGACCGACCTCCTTTACGGAAGAAAGTACCCTAGTAAACTCAATTCCTCGGAAGTATTACTACTAAGCTCCTACCTCAATCCATACTATGAGAGGCGTTTTTACTTTAGCTCCGTGTCTATGGTATGCTTAGCATTTGAAAGGATGACCAAGTCCGACAAGTGCTCCTTTGATTGTGGCGCCCTAGTGACTAGACTATCCAATCACCTTTAGGGCTATGAACCGGGGGCTATTGATAGACCCATGAGTACGGAGGTGCCATACTTCGACATTTCCTACATGAAGGGCATGTTTTGGGTTGTGGATAGGAAAGACAAAAAGGGGTACTCGTGGAGGCTGAAGACGGACTTATACATAAAGCGTCCCGCAAATGGGAGATTGCCCGAAACCTCCCACCTACCCGAGCTAGCACCACCTCGTCCTCCGGCCCGATCCTACCTCATTCCTAAGAATATTACTTACACTCTTGATGGTGAAGCGGTACGAGGGGAACTAACCCCGTAACTTCTTTCCGATACTCCTAGGATTTCTCCATGTGCCCCATCGTCCTCCTATGTGCCCATGCTCTCGCCTCCCTTTGATCGCCCTAGACAATCCACTTAGCCCCGTCCTCTTCCTTTATGCACGAACCTTCACCAAACCATGACCCTCCCCGACACTCTATGTACATGCCATCCTTCACCGGAGGGTATAACCAACCACTGCCGGCTTATGGTCACCAATATCCCATGACAGACCTAATCGAGAGAGTGAACAACTCCTTGGTCCTACGGGACATGCATGAGTTCACCTGTAACCAAGGGGTAAGACCGACCGAATGCCCTAGCTTTTGGTCCAGGGATGGGAACACTTCCGGGGTATTCAAGGCTTACGGTATTCAACCCTCAGATTGGGGTCCAAGGATTCCTCACGGTGACGGACACTTGCTTAGTCCTTGGGCGGGACCGCATTATACCACCTGGAGTTTCTTCAATGATACGCATCAAGGTGGAGGCTACTAAGAGAATGTAGGTAATGTATACCAAGGTAATGTGGATAGTCCGTACAGAGAGGAGGTAGGGGGGGTATCTCACGAGGGTGGGGGCAATGTTTTCTATGGAAGCGGGAGTGGAGGAGGAGCATCTAGTTGGGCACCAGGACTTATTGAGTATCATGGCCGCTATGTCAACGCAATTGTAGAAGACGCAACGATGGACACCTCGGGCGATACAAGGAGTGAAGAGCTTAGCAGGCGGAGGGAGGAGTCACCTATGAACAACCAAGGAGCCTTGGTTTGGTGGGTGAAGAGGTTTGGCAAGAGGAGGAAGTCTTCTTAGTTTTGTTTACTCATAGGGAAACACGTGTGACCTTGTGTCGGTTGGAATTCGAACGATTTTTTTCTTGTGTTGTAAACTCGGCCATAAGGCCAAAACCTAGTAGATGTTGCGTGGTAGGATGGTACTATGATCACTATTGAGACCCATTTTGCAAGTATGATCGACCATAGGTAAGCCTAGAGACTATGAATGACCGGATTTTGGACTATCAGGTGACATTCGGCCGAGTACCGTTTTCACTCGACCGAGTGGCATTCCACTCGACCGAGTGCCCCATTTCACTCGATCGAGTGAGCCGAAAACAGACCCTGGGAACTTTCTGTAAGAGCCTGCACTTGACCGAGTGACACTCTCACTCGACCGAGTGCCATCCCCACTTGACCGAGTAAGTCTTTACTCGACCAAGTGGACTGTTTTAACCTTGTTTGAATGGTTTTGAATCAACATGGATTGATTATTTCCGTCTTATAACCCTACCGGCCCCTAGTAGTTGTGTAAGAGTAGAAATCGTTAATGAATGAATTGAAATAAGTTGTTTACGATAACTTGTGATGTTTTGTACGTTGTGGTACAAACATGTTTAGTTGATGGATGAGATCTAACTTATTTAGTAAGATTAATAACGAAGCGGTAATTGGTAGGATAAGTGAGAATTTTATGAGTCTTATACATGATCGAGTCTTGTGGAAACTAGAGTGAGATGATATGATACAAGGATGGATAAGAGTACATGCGTGATCACGTGATTTATGCACAACATGAATTAGTCGGGAATACGGACTATGGAAGAAAGTGAATCACAGTAGACGATTCTTATATACGGAGTCATGAGTTATACATGTATACGTAGAGTCACAAACTATACTCGATAAGACTAGATCTTAGCCATGATAGTGGTAGTGAATGTTGAGCTTGACTTGTACTCGGACTCATGAGCCTAGATCGAGTAAATAAGAGAATCCTTCTCGCGAGAGAGCGAGTGGCGAACTTTGGGACGAAGTTCTCTTTTAGGGGGAATAAATTTAACATTTAGGAATAAGAAAGGGCATGAGAACATAAAAGAGCACGTACGGTAAAGAACTATGCATGAGCACTAGCGAGAGAGACGAGTGAATGCTTGAGGAAGAGATAGGGAGGGAGGCATGACTCGAATGAGACGTAAGGAAGTGTGAAGGATATATGAGGGTGAGGCGAACTTCGAGGATGAAGTTCATTTTTAAGGAGGGAATATTTTAATACCCGGCTTTTGTGGGACCCGTACTTAGACCTTGGGACGCGTGAGAGGACCTTTAGACCGATAAGAGATCACTCGGGAGGGAAGTATAACGTTACACTAGACCTAGACTAGACCAAGTATATGCTGCAGCGGATCGAGTGGGTTCACTCGGTCGAGTGAGGAGTATACTCGACCGAGTGAGTCCACTCGACCGAGTGAGTCCACTCGACCGAGTGGACTCGGCACTCGGTCAAGTGACGCTGTTTTCGGAATACGGGATTAAACCCCTCTTTTTTCCCTAACCCTAAAATCATTTCCACCTTACTCCTTATCTATCCAAACTCTCTCCTTCTCTATAAACCCTCACAAACACCTTCTACTTAGGATTCAAGCTTAGATTCGAAAATCTATCACCTCCCTCTTCATATCCTTCACCTAGTAATTAAAGATCTCCCCTTTTCTAGTCTTTTAAACCCTAAATTTTGGGGGAATTCATTATGGGTAATTAATTAGTGATTAGTATGTGTATTTGGGGTAATTAAGAGGCAATAATAAGGGGCTCCGTAGTGTATATTAGTATAGGATGTATTGTGATAGTTATCATGTGATTTGTATAGGATGAGACAGCTCCTTGAGACGGTTGCGGTCCGGGTTCGAGTAGCTTGAGGAGATTGCTAAAGGTAGGTTAATCCTACTCGGTTTCAATAATGTGATATTTTTTATGTTTATGTTGTAGTTAGTCTTACGTAATTAGGGCATTTGTATTATAACATGTTTAGTGGTAATCACATCATTAATAGGATAATTATGATATGTTGGTTGTTGTTCTTGTATTGGTCATTATCATATGTTGGAGGATTTGTTGTTGTTGTCGATGTCTTATTGTTGTTGTTTTGGAGACATAAGACGGTTTGGAGACCGTATTACGCTTAAGTTGCCTCTTGTAGCTTCCCACTCTAAGAGGGATGTGAACATTAATGGCTTGACTTACGGAGGGACTCGTGTGGTTGAGACACGACGTCTGGCAGGGGATCCGGTTGGCTTCCGGATCCGGTACGTCTGGGCGTGTCCCGGTACCTGTTTGTGGTTATCGGTATGTCTGGGTGTGTCCCGGTACCAGCGTGGTTGTCGGTATGCCTGAGCGTGTCTTAGTACCATGGTGGTGGCAATATGATGTTATGTCATTCATACTAGTAGTCATGTTGCATGTTCACACTTGAGTCGTGTCATCTTTTATTTGTTTATTGAAATTGACGTTTGTTGTATCTGTGTATTTGTCACCTGTCTCTTTTGGGGTGGCATGTGTTGATCCATATGATATCCTTTGGTCATATGGGGAGCAGGTTAGGTACAGACTGTTCGAATAGTAAGCGGGAGATGGGACGAGCTTGATGAGTCACGATACCAGTGTAGTTAGTTAGATGAGTATAGTAGCCGCGAGTTATGTTTTATTCATTAGTTATTGGTTTGTAATCACTAAACTTGTCATTTATAATAAATGTTTCTTTATTGTATCTCCGATTCACCGCCTCGGGAAACCGAGAAGGTAACATCTCCCAGTTACCTTGGCCGGGTAAGAAGGGGGTATTACAAGCATCGTGCTTGGACATGTGGTATCTAAAAGAGGGATTGAAGTGGATAGGGCAAAAGTAGAAGCCATCCAAACCTTACCCTATCCCTATAATACTCGAGATGTGAGGTCGTTCCTTGGCCATGCGGGTTTTTATCATCGTTTCATTAAAGACTTTTCGAAGATTGCTAACCCCATGTGTAGGTTGCTTCATAAGGATGCGGAATTTGTATTTGATGAAGAATACAAGAAGGCCTTTGAAACCGTGAAGGAGAAGCTAGTTTCGGCACCAATCATCCGATCTCCTAATTGGAATCTTCCCTTTGAGATAATGACGGATGCAAGTGATGCGTGTATTTTATATAGGCATTTTACCTTATTTTTACACGCATTTCTGTTCCATTTTATGTGGCATCTAGCTACAAATACCCCCGAATAGTCTACTTTGGTTTGTCTTGCGTATATTGTAGGTACGGACCGGAAAGAAGATAAATCGAGCCTAAACTCGTCCCATTTGCATACATTTATGGAGAACAAGGAATTGGAGCTCGAAATCCATCACTTTGAAGAAGCGTGAGCTGATTTCGGAAGGTGTCAAAGTGCCTTATGCTCTAATATAGCTCGATCGACCTCTTTTTAGTCGATCGAATGCTTTATCTCTTGGAGTTTCACTCGATCGAGTTGTTTTCATACTCGATCGAGAAGGCCATTATAAGAATTCCTCGATCGAACGGTTTTTCCATTCGATCGAGAGGAATTGTTGCTTAGTTCCTTGATCGAGTGGTTTAATTCTACTCGATCGAGAGGTTTTGTTCTGTAGCCGTGTTTCTTGCCTTATTTCGTATGGGCTTTGTAATTAGGCTTTGTTATTAGGTTCAGTAGTGTGATTTTCAACTGCAAAAACACACTGGAGAGTACGTTTCTTTTCACTTCTCCTCTTCTCTCTTAATCTCTCTTACTCTTCCCTTGGATCGAACCTTGTAATCGGTATTATATTCTCTTTTCTTAATCTTAATCCTTTGATTGTTATTATTTCTTCCTTTTCTTTATTTGGAATTACTTTATTCAAATCCCTCTCTCTTATTATTATCATGTTTAATTCTTCTAGTCTATGTATAATTGTTGTTGATCCGATGATGATGCGTAGCTAATTTCCTTTGCTAAGACTTAGGGGAACCATGATTATGAAGGAATTGTAATCGATATATTAGCTTTAATGCTTACGTAGTTTATGTTGTTAATCGCTACATTTAATTGTTTCTGTCTAATTGAGTCGACGCAATTAGTCATTTAATCATAGTAAACCTTGACCTGGACCGGAAGGTTGGAAAGGGTGAGACTCGTAGCAAACATTAGGGCACCGCAGTGAGGGCGGAAGCTAAGCTATTTGTGCTTTAGGGCGAATTGAGACCGGAAGGAAATATTCACTGCCCCATAGATTATACTTGCATTGACCTGAGACCTAGATTGCTTGACTGAATGATCATGGTGAACCGACTGCCTTAGCTATTTTCTCCTTATTTGCTTAATCCTTATCCTCTTGCCTTTCCTCTCTTCCTTAATCTCTTTAGTTTAGAACAAACAAATTCAAACCCCCAAATTGGTTTCCATGACGGACTTAGTTAAAGCTGACAATTTCCCATCTCCCTGTGGAGATCGACCCGACTTCCCTAGCTATATTAGTTAGAGTCAGTTGGTTATTTTTTATAGGTATACGACTAGCCTGTCAAATTTTGGTGCCGTTGCCGGGGAGGTGGCGCAATTTTGATGCTTTATTTAAGTCTGTCTCTCGTCTCAAGGAATTTATTCCTTGAGACCGATCTCATATTTTTGCGAGTTCTTGATTAGTTTTGTAGGATACCCATTCTAGAAGAGAACATTGTCGTACCTGCTCCTCTGTTAAATTCTATCTGCTAGGATGCCGAATATAGCCAGCTGGTCGAGAGAAATCTCTTCAGGGGGTAACTGGAGAAGATCCGTGCAAGCACATAGAGCTTTTTATAGAGTAATGCTCCACCATTCCTCTTACTGCTGGGGTGACACAAGAGAGAGTGTAGGGAGTTCTGTTTCCCTTCTCTTTAGCTGATGATGCCTGGGAATGGTTGAGGGATTTAGACAGGGAAGCTACCGGTGTAACCGACTGGAATTCCCTTGCCTTGGCCTTTTACAGGCGATATTTTCACCACAGCGCACTAATGCGTTGAGGGCTCAGATTACTGCATTTGAGCAACTACCTACTAAAGACTTGAATGGGGCTTGGACTAGGTTCAAGAAGCTTGTCCGTTCTGTGCCACATCACGGTTTCAAGCGTTGGTTCTTGTGTACCCAATTCTACAATGGGTTGTATCCAGACCAGAGGGCCATCCTTAATAATGCAGCTAAGAGGAGATTCCCGAAGAATGTAGAGGATGATCAAGGGTGGCATCTTATTGAGGAGATGACCATCCATGTTGCCGAATACGGAAATCCCCGAGGAAATGGGCATGTGAACAAGTTGGTAATAGCTGAGGTGGAGAGTCCTAATGGAAGTCTAGGTAGTCCAGAGATTGTAGAAACTGTGGGTGAGCATGCACAAGTTTGTGCTATTACTGAGCACGAGATACTATGCGGTAGATGCGGCATGGAGGGGCATGACCCTATTGGTTGTCTGGCGAGTGTAGAGCGTGTCCTTGCTTATCAGAAATTTAGGCAAGGAGTTCCTTTTTCTCAATTGTATGAAGACTTGACGAGTGCTTCTACTTCTTCTACACCAATGCCACAACCGGACTCCTCTCCCACAAATGAGGAGTATGCCGAACTGAAATCCTTGGTTTTGAACTTAACGCAACAGTTTCGGGAGAAAAGTAACAAGGATAATACCGCTATTGTTGAGTTAAGAGAGCAAGTTGCACAGTTAACGTTTGCACAAAACCAAATTCATCATCTACCCTCGTGCGATCCAGTCAACGCCATCAATATCCGAAGCGGTCTTGCTTATGAGGGGCCAAAAATGCTAGAAGACGGGGTTGTGACAGCTGATAATGCCCCGGAGGATGAGTTGGACGAGTTTACGGGCGATATCCCTGCTGCATATTATCCAGGCACTCGATCGATTGAAATTTCTACTCGATCGAGTGAAATAATCCATCCAGATGCTCGATCAAGTATAAATCTACTCGATCGAGAGGTGCTCAATTTACAGAATTCGATCGAGTAACTAATTCGTCTCGATCGAACGGTTTGGCAGAGGAAACCACTCAATCGAGTGACAATGGTACTCGATCGAGAGAATCTGAACTACAAGAGCTCGATCGAGAGCTTCATTTACCTCGATCGAGTAATTCCAAAGACAAAACCACTCGATCAAGTAAGGAAAGTGTTCGATCGAGTGCTAGAACCAGCGGAGATCCTATTTTAACATCTAATTCCGCTATCGTGTCATCTTACCCTGCTCTGAAGACGTCACGTGCTGATAAAGGTAAAGAGAAAGTCGCGGGTCCACTCATTGCTACCAGAGTACCCTTTCCAGGACTACTGAAGAACGCGAAGGTCGAGCGATAGTACGGTAAGTTTGTGGACGTTGTCAAGAACCTCCAGGTAACTCTTCCCTTTACCAAATTTATTACCCAGGTACCTACTTACGCTAAATTTATGAAAGATATTGTGACGCGTAAGAGAGAGCTAAGTGAATTTGAGACTGTTTCTTTTATGGTAGAGTCTAGTAATTTACTTTTAAATAAGGCTCCACCTAAAATGAAAGACCCGGGTAGTTTCTCTATTACCTGTTTTATAGGCAATGAAGTAATAGATAAGGCTCTTTGTGATTTAGGAGCCAGTGTCAGTGTCATGTCTCTTTCTGTCTGCAAGAAATTAAATATGGGTCACCTTAAACTGACTAACATTGCTCTACAGATGGCTGATAGATCTGTAGGACGACCCTTAGGTGTCTTAGAGGACGTGCCTATGAAAGTAGACAAGTTCTTTATACAAGTGGATTTTATTGTTTTAGATATAGCTGAGGACACCCGGACCCCAATTATATTAGGAAGACCGTTCCTATGTACAGCCGGGGCCATTATTGATGTCAAACAAGGGCGTTTGACTCTTGCAGTAGGGGATGACGCGATTACTTTCAGTCTACTTGGCACTTTGGCTCGGCCAATGATAGAGGATACATATTATTATGTTGATATTGTTGACGAGTCTGTCTATGACTTCTGGTCAGGTTCTTTTATAAAGGACCCACTAAAAGCTCTTATGCTTTTGGATGAGTGTGCAGATAACCCAGATAACAATGAAGCTGTGTTGGATTTGCTTGAAGCTGCTTTAGTTGAGCGTGAACTCACCGACTCTGAGGGAGAGCAAGTGGAACAGATGATCAGTACCCTTTGCTCCATAGAGGTAAAGGTACCTGAGCGTAAGTCTCTTCCCTCTCATCTAAAATATGCTTTCTTAGATGATACTGAGCAATATCTAGTTATTGTTAGTGCTAAGCTTGATGATGATCAACTGACTTCTTTGTTAGCTGTGCTTAAGAAAAACAGGAAAGCTATGGGTTATTCTTTGGATGATATCAAGGGGATTAGTTCCGATATTTGTATGTACATGATAGAGGTGGAGGAAGATCACAAACCTTGTAGACAGGGTCAGCGCCGGCTGAATCAAAAGATGCAAGATGTTGTGATGGCTGAGGTAATGAAGCTGCTCGACGCATGTATTATCTATTATGTTGGTCATTCCAAGTGGGTGAGTCCAGTGCAGGTAGTTCCTAAGAAAGGAGGGACTACTGTGGTCAGGAATGACAAAAATGAATTAATACCTACTAAAGTAGTTACTGGTTGGCGGATGTGCATAGACTACAGACAGCTGAATGCCGCCACCAAGAAAGATCACTTTCCCCTTCCTTTTATTGATCAAATGGTAGAAAGGTTAGCTTCTCATAAGTTTTTATGCTATTTGGATGGGTACTCAAGGTTCTTTCAGATCCCTATCCACCCAGATGATCAAGCTAAGACTACTTTTACTTGTCCTCATGGCGTGTTTACTTATCGCAGGATGCCTTTTGGTTTATGTAATGCCCCTGCTACCTTTCAAAGGTGCATGATGGGGATATTTTAAGAGTATATTGAGTCTATTATGGAAGTTTTCATGGACGATTTTAGTGTTTATGGAAGTGATTTTTATAATTGTCTGTCTAACCTTGATAAAGTGTTGCAGCGCTGCATTGAGGTTAATCTTGTACTTAACTGGGAGAAGTGCCATTTCATGGTCAATGAGGGAGTTGTCTTAGGGCACTTAGTTTTTGACAGGGGAATAGAAGTTGATAAAGCAAAAGTGGAAGTGATTTAGCAATTACCTCCTCCTGTTAATGTTAAAGGAGTGAGGAGTTTCCTTGGCCACGCCGGCTTTTATCGCCGGTTTATCAAGGATTTTTCAAATATTGCTAAACCACCTACACAGCTGCTACTTAAGCATGCCCATTTTGTATTTACTGATGAGTGTTTTTCTGCGTTTAACAGGTTAAAGCAGGTTTTGGTGTCTGCGCCGATTATACAACCTTCCGACTGGGATTTGACGTTTGAGATAATGTGTGATGCTTGTGACTATGCACTAGGATCAGTGCTAGGCCAAAGGAAAGACAAAGCTTTAAATGCAATTTATTATGCGAGACGAACTCTGGATGAGGCTTAAGTGAAGTACACCACTACTGAAAAAGAGCTGCTAGCTGTGGTTTATGCCTTAGAGAAATTTCGTTCTTATTTGATTGGGTCAGAAGTTACTATTTTTACTGACCATGCAGCGTTAAGGCACCTCCTTGCTAAGAAGGAGGCTAAACCACGGCTATTGAGATGGATACTCCTTCTTCAGGATTTTGATTTGCAGATAAAAGATAAGAAAGGAGCTGAGAACGTTGTAGTTGATCATCTGTCGCGACTGTCACAGCAAGAGGGAGAAGATTCTTTACCTATTGATGATTCTTTTCCTGATAATTCTTTGTTTGCTGTTTTATCTTCTATTGTTAACCAAGAACCTTGGTATGCAGATATAGCTAATTATGTTGTCAGTGGCAAGCTGCCGCCTGACCTTTCTCATCAGCAGAGGAAGCGTTTTCTGTATACCGCTAAGCAGTATTTCTGGGATGATCCTTATTTGTTTAAGGAATGTGCAGATGGTCTCTACAGATGGTGTATTCTGCAGTGGGAGACCAAAGTAGTCCTGGAAGGCTGTCACTCATCCTCTTATGGTGGTCACCGCGGTCCATCGCGCACCGTGGCTAAGGTACTTCAGTCTGGTTTTTACTAGCCTACTTTGTTTGCTGATGCTAAGGCTTTTGTTTCAGCTTGTGATGCCTGCCAACGATTAGGGAATATTTCAAAGAGACATGAGATGCCGCAAAATGGTATCTAAGAGGTTGAGGTTTTCGATGTCCGGGGCATTGATTTCCAAGGACCGTTCCCGTCCAGTAAAGGTAACAAGTATATTTTAGTAGCTGTTGATTATGTGTCTAAGTGGGTTGAGGCAATTGCCTCACCTCATTGTGATGCTAAGACCGTGATAAAGATGTTTAAAAAGACCATATTTCCCCGATTTGGTGTCCCTAGGGTTGTCATTAGTGATGGGGGAATGCACTTTAAAGAAAAGAAACTAACTTCCATTCTGTCTAAGGTTAGTGTTCAACACCGGCGTGGTTTGGGGTATCATCCCTAAACTAGTGGTCAGGTCGAGGTCTCTAATCGCGTGATTAAGGAGATCCTATCTAAAGTAGTTTCTAAATCACGAAAGGACTGGAGTTTCAAATTAGAAGACACATTATGGGCTTATAGAACTGCCTTTAAGACACCGATTGGTGCATTACCTTATCGGTTAGTCTATGGGAAATCATGTCATTTACCTGTTGAGTTGGAATGTAAAGCTTGGTGGGCAATTCCTGAACTTAACTTTGATCCTAAGTTGTGTGGTCAGAACCGTCTTTTGTAGCTAGATGAACTAGAGGAGTTTAGGCTGAACGCCTATGATAGCTCGCGCATTTATAAGGAAAAGACGAAGAGATGGCATGACAAAAGAATTTTACCTCGGGAATTTCATGTTGGGCAGAAGGTGTTGCTGTTTAATACCCGACTGCGATTATTTCCTGGCAAGCCGAAGTCCAGGTGGAGTGGTCCTTATACGGTGACAGCTGTCAATAAATTTGGATCCGTTGAGCTAGAAGGTCCCGAGGGAAATCGGTTCAAGGTGAATGGGTAATATGTGAAGCACTATCACGAAGAAAATGAAGCCGACAATCGTGTTGATGTTTTTTACTTCGACGAGCTTGACGCGCCAATTAATTGATGCCAGAAGGGTCGTGCGAGACCTCTTAAACCTGCGCTTTTCGGGAGGCAACCCGGACTGTTTTGTTGTATTTTCGTTGAACTTATTTCTTTTCCTTTAGATGTATGTTGAACTTGTTGGAAAAGTAGATCTATATACTCAACATATTCATATATGTTTTGAATTTAATTTATCATAAAATTAATAAATGAATCTTATGCATGCAAACTTTAATAAAAGGAGATAAGAAAATCAATTTCTCACCAAATGAAATTTGGTTTTATGGGCACTAACAAATTCACCTATTTGTTAGTTCTTGAGCTTTCCCTTAAATGGATGAACAAAAGGTCCAAATTAGAACCTCTCCCAAATGTGAATACCCAAGGAATACATCTTAAAGACTAAAATAATATGATCTAGTATTAAGATTAGTCTACTTAAAATTGACACAAAACATTGATTTTACTCTTGGAATTTCGGTTCAAGAGATAGTAATTTTGTGACTTTATTTTTCTAGAATTATCATAAATTGTAGAGAGTTTTTGATAGATTTTCTTACACTAGAAAAATAAGATGAAAAGAATGAATTAATGAATTGAAAAGAAAAACTCTTTTCTTTTCTTCTATGGTTGGCCGAAAATTGGCCTTGGGTAGTATGCCCAATGCCTTTTATTTTTGCTCTTCTCAAAAGCTTAGGTTTGCATGGCTACTTGTTAGCTTTCATCATTGTGTTTTCCACTTAAACAATTAACACAAATTCTCCACTAACTCCCTCCATAATTTCGGCACTTTCATTATAAAATGGTTGGTCCATTTTATTTTGTCATTTGCCAATTTGTCACATGTAACATGTTACATGACATGTCACAATGTAATGTATTTTTAACTTATTAAAATTCAACATACTCATAAAATATGTCATTTACAAAATCGACTAGTAATTCGTAATTACTCGTACCAAAAATTTTTCCAAATTATAAATTACAACATTCTGTATTTATAATAATTTATTCATTCCGTTTCAATTGTTTCTGTAAACAATGATTTCATCTAAGTAATAAAACAATTCGATTACTTAGACCGTGTCTCATTTAATCATATTTACAATAAGATACGCAAATTATACTCACAAAATCATTCGTCAATTTTAAGCAATTTAATTAACTCGTATCGGTATACGATTAATTAAATAATCAATTAAGAGTATTTCCCTATAGGTATGACCTAAGTGGATCAACTGATCACCACCGTCGCACGACAGTAATGTCAAACTCTAGTCAGCCAATCATTACCGATATGTGTGGACCGATTTTTGTAAAATATTACATCCCATATGTATTCTTAAAATGACATTTAATAATGATATTTAAATCATGTGATCGCACTATTGTTGAGGACACATTTCCCAACAATCTCCCACTTGTCCTCGACAAGTGTGCGTCACCAATTCTCTTATCCTATTACTATCTCCCACTCAATGCAAGGTGTCTTTCGGGTCGTACTTGCAAGTGATCATATCGAGAGTGCGTGGTTTCCTCGATCTGGAGAATAACTGATTGACCGGATTTATCTATCATAGATACCTTCCGAGCGTGGCCACGCATTTCCAGTTCATTACTCCTCGAGTGGCCCTGAGATATTGTTTTAACCACGACAAGGGGTGGACAATTCTATCGCACTTATTCCTTTCGACTAGCCACATGACCATCATAACCCAAAATATGCCCATTTGACCCCATTTACGAAGGTCGTAGTAACACAAATCAAAGTTAATCTGAAACTGTGCCATCTTAGGCGAACAGTCTTTAGTCAAAAGAATCGACTCATTAGAATACTATAGCAACTCTCGCCACGACCAGGCTATATAAATTGCCAGAACTCTATAAGCGGTCATAAGGCCCGACAAAGTGTTCCTAACAGTCTGCCTATGTGATCGACTAGTCATCTCACATGACTCTATGGCACTTGAACTTGCCATCAATCATATCACACTCTAGTCACTTCGAGACGTCACCTCATACAAGCGACTATGGGCTAATACTATGTTAATCCGGGTTCACTTTAACGGGGTTCAACGTTGTCTCTACAACCCGTTTGGATGTAACAAAGTATAATAAAAGAGTTTTAAAGTAAAACTCGAACGACAAATGCGATTATCACATATGAATAGTCAATGCCTGATTACTATTTCATGTTCTATAATCTAATTTGATCTTGTACGTAGTTGTTCATTTCAATTCAATTGAAATGACATGACTCATAATGTTTAGCCTTTGAGAAGGCTTTGGTTAGTAGGTTTTATCAATTTCTTGTACCTTACTCAACCTTACTACATACTCGTTTTCTTTTGTAATGTATACATTTGCATTACAAAACTTTCTGAGTACGTGTCGAGATCCAATCAAGACATAGGCCCTCTAGCCTAAGAATAGCTCCCACTGTTTTCACAGTGTGCGGGACTCATCCTTCTTGCACATCTCATGATTGCAAGTGTACTCAATTTCCGTTATAAATATCTCTCATTGTTCTTTATTGCCTAGAACGATTCTAGAAAATCTACTTCTTAATTAACATTGCCACAATGGTATCTTAACCATCCTAATGTGTTTTGATTATGGTTTTGTCGGAAACCATGCGCAATCTCAATTGTCAATTGTCACTTGTGTAACACCCTTACACAAAATTGCATCATAAACACTTTGCATCATAGCCTTAATGCTTCTGCAAGCACTTAAGGGTAATCTTTATGGCTTACTTGGTAAAGATTACTTAAATTCGATTTTGAAAATAATTCATCATACTCAAAGTATATGAAGTGTTACACATCATTACTTATTTAATTGATCCGGCAGCGGAAGCAAATGTAATCAATCAAATATGTTCAATTTAATTGAACTAGTTATGAATCTTATCAACGTAAGACTTCTTATTGACGCTAATATCATGTGGATTTATCTTCATAAATCTGGATATTAAAGATGAATTACAATATTCCAAAAGTCTTACATCATTCGCAATGATCAATATGTCATTCACATATAAGACTAATTAACATTTTTGTAACTCCCACTAAACTTCATGTATAAACACAACTTCTCGACTTATCGAGAAAAGTTTTATCACATGATCAAAATGTTGATTCTAACTCATTGATGTCCTACTTAAGATTCTCTCTTAAGTTTCACATTATCTTAGGATTGCAAGAATCTATAAAACTTAAGACATGTATTGAATACATTCCTTCTAAATGAAGAAGTGGGTTTTAGATTCACTCGTTATGTATTTCATAATAATGAAACACAATCCCTAAGAAGATCCAAATAGACTTAAGCATTTCAATTAGTGCAAAACTCTTTGCAACCAATCTTGCTATGAAATCTCTCTTAATTAGTGCAAAACCCTTTGTCACTAATTAAGCCCTTTTGTTTCGGATTTTCATGGCTCGAAGCCTTGTATTGAGTTGTGACTTAAACACTCTTATGTAAGTCATATTTTCATTACTTTCTAGAAGTAATCAACTTGAATCAAACAATTTCTTTTGTAAGTTATAAGCTCTTTACATTCTTAAAAGTAGCATGAATTCATCATTTTTAACAAGTGACGAATTTAACCTCCTAGGTTTTAAAGAAACAATGTCTTACACAAAACGTCTCATGTAGCCAAGAAAGACCAGTTTCTTGCGAAATAACATTCTTTGTGGCTCTCTTGAATAATTTCTCCTACTTTGTCTTCTAGAAATAAACTTGTATTTTAGAAAGACAGCTTCACGAGCCGCAAACCCGTCGTACTCGTGATAATTGAAAGGGAAAAATGAGCATTTGTTTCTTGTGAAAACTTACAAACATGGTACCCTACCATTTCATATCTCATATGAATCGTTTTATATTTAGTGGAAAAATAATCTAGACAAAATGATAAAATCCCCAAAAGGATCAAGTAACTCAAAGTAACTTGATCGAAGTCCAAACCATATCGAATAGCGTTTGATTTCTTATCCAACCACACATTATCCCATAATGCGTGCTAAGAGAGATTAACTTGTGATACTATATCACATTTCTTTTGTCTTATATCAAAGTCTTCACTTTGATAATCCCATCACGACTAAATCGTGATTCCTTAAACTCTTTGAAATTCTTCAAAGATTTTTCTATTTACCTTATTAAGTGAACATATTAGCGTCAACTTAAATCGTTGGTAAAAGAAAATGATCAACCTATTTTGGATCGATGATTTACAACCTCGATCTCCTTTTCAACCAAAAGGCACGAGACATCTTGCTTTGAATACAAGATACGCATATTCCATTAACAATCTAATGGTTTCAAGAGTACTCGATAACTCTTTGTGTTAATCATTCTAGAATTTAAGGTTTAATCTTGGGTTACCGATTTGAGTCTTGCATCATCTTCATGATATATCATTCTAGTTTGGTTTAGAATATAATCACTTTGATAATGGGCTAGCCATACATCAAATCGTGGTGTATAGGGTCACAAAAGTGAAACCTCTTTTGTATCTTAACAAGTTTGTATTCTTATTTAGAGTTTATGTACTTAATAGTCACAATTAAGTACAACTCCAAACCCAAAACTAGATTTAGTACACAATGACTCTATCTCTCAACTTCATTGTTGCTAGTCGTCATATTCTAATCATCCTATGTATCAAACATAATGATGAAAACCACCACCGGTTTCCAATATTGACGAAGTAGCACTAGCAAAATTTTGTGTCAATCAAATAAACATTTAAAGAAGAAGGTCTCATTAGATGTCCCACAACTAACTTGTTGATTCTTCAATAATTTGGGGTAGTCTCCTTTCTCGTGTCCAACATTTAAAACAATGGAAACTTATCGGTCGGGATTGATAGGTTTAGTATCGTCATTCTCAACAACTTTACCTTTAACATTACCTTTGTATCAATTCCATTATAATCTTTACTTCTTGAACCTCGTCCTCATCTTAACGGTTTAAGAGAATGCTCCCACTTATTTCAATGAGTCTTTGCTTTGAGAAGCAAAATTGAATTCATGAACATTACTCTTCATTTGTTCGTTGTAGTCTTAAAACTTTCATTGAAGTGATTGCGTTATTTTGGTCAATTACGAATTCTGACAAATCAAATTACCAAAATAATTTATCGCTTTAAGGTACTTAATTCAATTAAGTATATGAATAACAATCCATTTTAAGTAGATGTGTTAGTCAAGAATCAAAAACCTGTTTGATAATGAATAACTTTAATCTATACTCTTTACAAGAGATCCTTAGCAATGGTTCTTTCGAGGTCTTTAGAAGAAAATTCAAATTTTGTCTTTAGTTACGATGTTTTAATGGAGTTTTGAATCAAAAATCGAAATGATATCGTATATGAATTGTGGTAAAGAAATAGAACAATATAATAACGAAATAATGGAAAACTTAACATTTATCGTTTTATTAATACTTGGAAAAACAAGTATAGCATTTACATAGTGACCTCTACCCTACTATGATAAATGATTCCAAGATCCAAATTCATATTAACTTGGGCACGGCGTGGTCGATACATCCCTTATCAATATAACTCGGTGGATTAACTCTTTAATCGATTCTACTCTTAGAACTCTTGGTCGATAAAATTACATTAACATTTATCTTTAGCCCAAAACACATCTGACAAGGGCACGGTGTGGCCGATACATCCCTTATCAAAAACTTTTGTTGAGTTCAACCCAAATTTCGAATAAATGTGTCCATGATCCAAATCCACATCAACTTGGGCACGGTGTGGCCGATACACCCCTTATCAACATGAATTCGGTGGATAGACATTTATCACCCACTTCCCCTACGTAACAAGGTTTGTAGCCCGGTGTAGCCGAGTGCACTCCCTCACGAAATATGTTTTCATGGTTTCTACTCTTTGGTAAGGCTATGTCTCAATTGTTTATTTTAGCGAGAGGTCATGTCAATTTATTATCTATCACGTTTTAAGTGAACTAAAGCGGTGAACTACGATAATTATAATTGACAAGGTCGATATACTCGATTAAAAGATGATGCATGTTTTAGTAATGGCGATTTAGCGATGCATGACACATATAAATAAAATGCAAAGCATAAATTAAATAAAATCCTAGTATGGCCTTCCTAAAATAGAAAATCTAATTAACTATTACATATTCGGAAACCAACTCCATTGGTCCCTTGAACTTCGGTTGTGGCACGCATCTCGAGGTAACACCGTCTTTATGTATCGCCTTCTTGAAGAAATCCGTCTTTGGGAACTCCGAAATGAATAAAATTATATAATATATTACATAATTTCCTATTATACAATTGTAACTATAATAAAATAAATCTATTAAATTACAAGACGGTGATACAAGATCACAATAAAATTACAATCGAATCGATATTCCCATACATTTCGGGCAATACCAATTAAAAACTAAGGCCATACTAAGTAAAAATTACATAATTCAAAAATTACATAAAATAAAATTATGACAATCATAAATAAAATGCAGCATTAAAATATGTATGAACATGCCCAATTTTATGCTAAATCGCCTTTAATTAGCCAATATCGTATATTACTCGGTTTTTACGGATTTGCGTGATTCAACATTTTATAATCACAAAAATTACATAAATTCATATTTATGCACAAGTTAATTATCCTAACTTCTTAGGACTCAAAATTAGTCTCCACTAACTATTTGACCATAATTAACTCATATTACTTAATATTGTTCATAAAAGGACTCAAAATTACAATAAAATGCTATAAACTTCAAATAAATCACGAAAATTTCAAATAAATTCAAAATTTGAAATTCAAACTCATGAACATTCTGGAAAAATACCATGACACTCATAATGTTCAAAAACTTAGGTTAAAAATTTCGAAAGTTATCGGGAAAAAACAATGTTGCGGTTTATCGGATTTATCAATAAAAATCATAAAAACATGAGAAAAATTATATTCATCAACTTTTCAATTTTAGATCTGAAAAAGATAATAAAATGCAACATGTGACGTTTTTCCTTAGTCATGAAGTATGTTGTAGCAATTTTTCACTAATTAAGTCACTATTTATGCTATTTTTCATCAAAAATCCATAAATCATGCATGAAGACTTCATTATAGCCTATTATTTTACACACATCTTATAAAATTGCATGTGACAACATACTAAATTTCTATGACCAGATTCGAAATATTTCTAATATTAACCTATTTTTCATCTAAATCCGATTTTTATCATGAAAAATCCATTTTTCGAGCATAAGAACTCATAAAATTATGAAAATTTCCAGATAATCTAAAAACAATATATTTGAAAACATATCCAAAAACCACCGGAAAATTCAAAGTTTAGCTCATTTTCGTCCAAAAATGACATTTTTATCATAAAACTCACATTTTAATGCTAATATTATATAAAATGAACAATAAAATCCATAAATTAACCAAAATATCCTAAATACATTTTAGGATCAGAAAATTTAACATGCAAAAATTAATTTTGTGATATATCATAATAACACAAATTATACAAGTTTTATATGTTAATCTTTATAACTCGGAAAAACTTTTAACCGATTTGCATGCAAACAACCATGGCTCTTGATACCGATTGTTGGAAAAGTAGATCTATATACTCAACATATTCATATATGTTTTGAATTTAATTTGTCATAAAATTAATAAATGAATCTTATGCATGCAAACTTTAATAAAAGGAGATAAGAAAATCAATTTCTCACCAAATGAAATTTGGTTTTATGGGCACTAACAAATTCACCTATTTGTTAGTTCTTGAGCTTTCCCTTAAATGGATGAACAAAAGGTCCAAATTAGAACCTCTCCCAAATGTGAATACCCAAGGAATACTTCTTAAAGACTAAAATAATATGATCTAGTATTAAGATTAGTCTACTTAAAATTGACACAAAACATTGATTTTACTCTTGGAATTTCAGTTCAAGAGATAGTAATTTTGTGACTTTATTTCTCTAGAATTATCATAAATTGTAGAGAGTTTTTGATAGATTTTCTTACACTAGAAAAATAAGATGAAAAGAATGAATTAATGAATTGAAAAGAAAAACTCTTTTCTTTTCTTCTATGGTTGGCCGAAAATTGGCCTTGGGTAGTATGCCCAATGCCTTTTATTTTTGCTCTTCTCAAAAGCTTAGGTTTGCATGGCTACTTGTTAGCTTTCATCATTGTGTTTTCCACTTAAACAATTAACACAATTTCTCCACTAACTCCCTCCATAATTTCGGCACTTTCATTATAAAATGGATGGTCCATTTTATTTTGTCATTTGTCAATTTGTCACATGTAACATGTTACATGACATGTCACAATGTAATGTATTTTTAACTTATTAAAAATCAACATACTCATAAAATATGTCATTTACAAAATCGACTAGTAATTCGTAATTACTCGTACCAAAAATGTTTCCAAATTATAAATTACAACATTCTGTATTTATAATAATTTATTCATTCCGTTTCAATTGTTTCTATAAACAATGATTTCATCTAAGTAATAAAACAATTCGATTACTTAGACCGTGTCTCATTTAATCATATTTACAATAAGATACGTAAATTATACTCACAAAATCATCCGTCAATTTTAAGCAATTTAATTAACTCGTATCGGTATACGATTAATTAAATAATCAATTAAGAGTATTTCCCTATAGGTATGACCTAAGGGGATCAACTGATCACCCTTGTCGCACGACAGTAATGTCAAACTCTAGTCAGCCAATCATTACCGATATGTGTGGACCAGTTGACTGTAAAATATTACATCCCATATGTATTCTTAAAATGAGATTTAATAATGATATTTAAATCATGTGATCGCACTATTGTTGAGGACACATTTCTCAACAGAACTTTAACGCCAAACTATGCGTTCTTTGTTTCTATGCTTCTTATACGCATTTTGCAGGGGAAGCAGATCGATCGAGTGGTTTTTCTACTCGATCGAGCACTTCTGCTAACATTATCACTCGATGGAGCAACTTCTATCCTCGATCGAAATGCTGCAAATCACGTTCTCTCGATCGAGTAACATATTCTTTCGATTGAGTGTTTCTGACACCATACCTCTCGATCGAACTGTTCTGAGCTACTCGATCGAGCAGATCCTTGTTTCAGCAGCTATTTTTCGTCTGATGAGCTGCTGTTGGACTACCTATGACCTCCCATGTTCATGGTCGGTTTGGGGAGGTCCCTCTTTACGCCGTCTTGTATGTTTTCCGACTCCCGTTGTTCCTTTTCTCCTTAGTTTGCAATCCTTTCCCTATTTTTGGTACAATGAGGGCATTGTACGATTTGGTTTGGGGAGGTATGCATCCATATCTGTGTCTGAATGTTTTCTTGCATTTCCGTTTGCACGTTTATTCATTTTCGCATGCATCGTTGTTTTTAATTCATAAAATCACATACAATTCAAAAATTTTCACGTTTATTTTGAGTCGGAACGTTTGAACTTTGACGCTACATTGAATCTTTACCTCTGCCCTGCATATTCTTGACATATCGTTGGCATGATAATGTGCATAATCTACGAGTTTTTGTTTCTCTCTTATCTGAACGAATAGACTTGACTCATGTATTGGAAAGCTACATTACATTCTGAGGTTAGAGCTTTATAAACTGGTGACATTCATGACCGGTTTCATGTAGGATGTGAGTAGTACTCCCTGTAAGGCATGTAACATCAATTTGCATAAGCATGAATCTAGTCTTCTTAATACCTGTATGCATTCTGTTTGTGGATGGTGACACATGTTAGGAGAGGCAGTTCCCTTTATTCTATTCTACCCATGATCCTCACATAGCCAAACTGCCGTTTTGTCCTATTAGCTACAGTCTATAATTTTGCCTACCCTAGCCGAGCTAGTGATGAGTAGCTGTTTAGAAAGCTTTACTGCAGTTTGGTTATATATCCTATCTCAGAAATCGGTGGAAGAGTTGAAGGGAATAAAAAGAAAAATGTTGTTAAAAAGAAGAAAAAAAAGCAATAGAAAAAAAAAAGGAATTGAAAAAGAAATATGAAAAGAAAGAAAAAATCATATGCGGAAAAATGAAACAATTGTATAGATGATTTTCACTCCATGTCTTATTTGTATCCTATGGGGAGTTGACAAGTTTATGGAGTATCGTGAGTTGAGTGCATCTAATTTGCACTGTTTTGTATTCTTATATTGAGTACGAAGTGGGGATGCAGTTCACAATTTGGATCCGTTGTTGCTAGCCTAGCTATTAACTCCACATTTCCAAATTCATCTTAGCCCCTTCTTACCCATTACCTCACTTACCCAAATGTAAGTCCTCGGCATGTGTCTTGGTCATTAGTTTGGTTGGAATGCATATGTATGGTTCTAGAGACTTTATTCATGTTAACTGCATGCATGTTCTTATAGGTCGAGTTAGGTGAGTGTCTTTACATCTTTCTATCTTTCACTTATATACTCACCCTGTGCTTAAATTTGAGTTATGAGCGACCCGTGAGAGTCCGATATCTTTGAGTCTTGCAAGGCCGACGGTTTAGTAAGTTTGGAACATTGATTTAACTCGTTTGCAATTATCACTTGCCACTTTGTTAGTTGTTGCATTAAATTGGTTTTGGTGGATGATTTGTAGCTGATGCGTTGGTCCCGTTCCACTATTTGTTCTTAGTTGCATTCATAGTTTGCTTGGGGACAAGCAAAGGTTTGATTTGGGGAGATTTGATGCGTGTATTTTATATAGGGTTTTTACCTCATTTTTACACGTATTTCTGTTCTATTTTACGTGACATCTAGCTACAAATACCCCCGAATAGTCTACTTTGGTTTGTCTTGCGTATATTGCAGGTACGGACCGGAAAGAAGATAAATAGACCCTAAACGCATGCCATTTGCATACATTTATGGAGAACAAGGAATTGGAGCTCGGAATCCATCACTTTGAAGACGCGTGAGCTGATTTCGGAAGGTGTCAAAGTGCCTTATGCGCTAAGATAGCTCGATCGACCTCTTTTTAGTCGATCGAATGCTTTATCTCTTGGAGTTTCACTCGATCGAGTTGTTTTCATACTCGATCGAGAAGGCCATTATAAGAAGTCCTCGATCGAACGGTTTTTCCATTCGATCAAGAAGAATTGTTGCTTAGTTCCTCGATCGAGTAGTTTAATTCTACTCGATCGAGAGGTTTTGTTCTGTAGCCGTGTTTCTTGCCTTATTTCGTATGGGCTTTGTAATTAGGCTTTGTTATTAGGTTAAGTAGTGTGATTTTCGACTGCAAAAACACACTGGAGACTACGTTGCTTTTCTCTCCTCTTTTTCTCTCTTAATTTCTCTTACTCTTCCCTTGGATCGAACCTTGTAATCGGTATTATACTCTCTTTTCTTAATCTTAATCCTTTGATTGTTATTATTTCTTCCTTTTCTTTATTTGCAATTACTTTATTCAAATCCCCCTGTCTTATTATTATCATGTTTAATTCTTCTAGTCTATGTATAATTGTTGTTGATCCGATGATGATGCGTAGCTAATTTCCTTTGCTAAGACTTAGGGGAACCATGATTATGAAGGAATTGTAATCGATATATTAGCTTTAATGCTTACGTAGTTTATGTTGTTAATCGCTACATTTAATTGTTTCTGTCTAATTGAGTCGACGCAATTAGTCATTTAATCATAGTAAACCTTGACCTGGACCGGAAGGTTGGAAAGGGTGAGACTCGTAGCGAACATTAGGGCACCGTAGTGAGGGCGGAAGCTAAGCTATTTGTGCTTTAAGGCGAATTGAGACCGGAAGGAGATATTCACTGCCCCATAGATTATACTTGCATTGACCTGAGACCTAGATTGCTTGATTGAATGATCATGGTGAACCGACTGTCTTAGCTATTTTCTCCTTATTTGCTTAATCCTTATCCTCTTGCCTTTCCTCTCTTCCTTAATCTCTTTAGTTTAGAACAAACAAATTCAAACCCCCAAATTGGTTACCGTGACGGACTTAGTTAAAGCTGACATTTTCCCATCTCCGTGTGGAGATTGACCTGACTTCCCTAACTATATTAGTTAGAGCCAGTTGGTTATTTTTGATAGGTATACGACTAGCCTGTCAGCAAGTGACTATGCTATTAGAGCCGTGTTAGGACAAAAAGAAGGCAAAGCTTCCTATGTTATCCAATATGCTTCTATCTTACTTAATGATGCACAAAAGAACTACACCACAACCGAGAAGGAGTTCTTGGCGGTGGTGTATGCCCTTGAGAAATTCCGTTCCTACCTCTTGGGTGTCAAAGTTATCATATATACCGATCACAAGGCCATCACTCAATTAGTGGAGAAGAAAGATACAAATGCAAGACTAATAAGGTGGGTTCTTCTTCTAAGTGAGTTTGATATAGAGGTAAAGGAGAAAAAGGGGGTGACAAATGTCATAGCCGACCACCTTAGTCGGGTAAATATTGACCAACAACAAATGAGAAGGATGGGTGTAGTGGATGGAAGCCTACCCCATGAGTCACTTTATGCTTTGAAGAAAATTGAACCATGGTACGCTAACATGGTGAACTACATGGTGACAAAGAGATTACCTTCCACACTATCTTCTAGCCAAAGGAGTAAGATCAAAGCGAATTCCAAATACTACTTGTGGGATGACCCTTACCTTTGGAAGATTTTCCAAGACCAAGTGATAAGAAGATGCATCCTCGATCAAGAGATACCGTCTATACTCCGATTTTGCCATGAATATGCATGTGGTGGCCATTTTGGCCTACAACGAACGGAAAGGAAGGTGTTAGAATGTGGATATCATTGGCCAAGTCTATTCCGAGATGCCCACTCTTTTATGACGACTTGTAATAGATGTCAAAGAAGTGGGAACCTCTCAAGGCGAAATGAAATGCCGCAACGACCCATATTGTATTGCGAGATATTTGATGTTTGGGGGATCGATTTCATGGGACCCTTCCCAAACTCAAATGGTTTCATTTACATCTTGCTAGCCGTTCACTATCTGTCGAAATGGGTGGAAGCAATTCCAACCCGGAGGGATGATGCGAAGACCGTATCAAGCTTTGTGCAAAGTCATATCTTCTCAAGATTCGGGTACCCAAGAGCTATAATAAGTGATCGTGACACCCATTTTTGCAATCGGGTCATAGAAGGGTTACTTAAGAAATATGGAGTCACCCACAAGGTATCCATCACTTACCATCCTTAAACTAATGGGCAAGCGGAGGTATCTAATAGAGAAATCAAAGGAATCCTTGAGAAGACGGTGAAGCCCGATAGGAAGGATTGGAGTCAACGTTTGAACGATGCCCTTTGGGCCTATCGCACCACTTATAAGACTCCAATCGGCATGTCCCCATATCGACTCATCTATGGGAAGGCATGCCACCTTCTCGCGGAAGTAGAGCACAAAGCCTATTGGGCAATCAAATCCTTCAACAAAAGCCTTGATGAAGCGGGGCTCCATAGGAAATTACAACTCCAAGAAATGAAGGAAATACGTCAGGACTCTTATGATAACGCCGCCATATATAATAAAAAAGCAAGGATTTGGCATGACCAAATGATTAGTCGAAAGGAGTTCAAGGAAGGTCAAAGTGTCCTCGTTTTTCAAAATCGGCTCAAATTATTCGCCGGGAAATTGATGTCAAGATGGTTCGGGCCATACTTTGTAAGAAAGGTCTACCCTCATGGAGCGGTAGAAGTCGAGAACCCAAGCTCGGGGAAGAGGATCAAGGTCAATGGCTAAAGGCTCAAGGTTTATCATGATGGGATGGAAGCACAATTGCTTGAAGAGATCACTTTTGAAGTCCAACTTATCAAGATTGATGAGAATGAAGCATTAAGTCGAGCCATCGACATTAAACATACGGCAAAAATTTGTAAATATCCTATCTTTAGTATAGAATTTACCGCTTTCCATAGGTAGAATTTAAATTCACATCATTTACAATTCCGTCATTTACATTCTTGTTAATAAATTGCATTAAAAATTCAATGAAGTTACTAACATTCTTTTAAGTGATGAAGGATTTTGGAACGAATTGTTGAAGTGCATGATCGGGTTCAAGATGAGCACAAATGGGTAAATTAATGAAGCAAAGGCTGCTAAAGGGTTAGTCGGGTCAAGCGTAGAAGAAAATACGCAGCAAATTGGAAAAAAGGGAAAAGAATCAAAGCTCAACAAGAAAACAAAACAGGCCAAAACCGCAGCCTGCGGTACACACTGGAGCCTGCGGTGGACGCCGCAGCCTGCAGTCCCCACTGAAGCCATAGGTGGAGAGCTAAATCGTCAAATTTCTAAGGCTAAAACACGACAAATCCACTTTTTCCTCTCATAATCCCGACGCAACAACAAACACACCAACACACTCCTTCATTTCGACACCTCTAAAAACCCCACCAAAATCCCTCATAAATCACGTAAACCTTCAACAAATCCATCATTTCTTACTCCAATCTCGTCTTTTGCATCAACAACATCAAGTAATCACTTCAAAATCACCCAAATTTCAGATTTTCCCCAATTTTGGTCAAGAGCCCTAGAAATTTCGGGTCAATTTAAACCTTCAAGAGGATAATTTAAGGGTTAAGAAGGGGTTCACTATCATCCAATAACAACAATAAGCAACAAATTGTGGAATTCTGGGAGGTATGAATACCTAAACAAACTTTCAAGTGCTTACTTAGTCAATAATTCGAAAATTAGCTTAGTTTAGTTAATTCTTTGGATTATTGTTGTTATTATTCTTGTTGGTGGTAAAAAAATTTTGGGTAAGGTTAGAGGAATCACCAAACACCATTTAAACTTGTCTTAAGTTAGTGCACACAAGGTGTTTGTTGATTTGCTTAAAAGAGAGAAAAACTGTTTTTGAGTGATTATTGTTGGTTGTAGCATCCAAACTCTTTGTAGGCACAATGATAAGAACTAGTGACCCTAAAACAAGGCAATGCAAGATACGAATGGTGGATGAACCGGAAGAGGTAGTTATGGAAGAGGGTAGTGGGGAAGAATGTGAGGAGGTGTATATGGGAAGTAAAAACATGACCACAAAACACAAAAAAATTCATGACCGTCTAGTAGAGCGTAGGCGCCACCCCCTTCTTACTACCACTTTTCTTGATGATCGCACCTTGGGGGATCTTGTCCTATTGGATTATGCTATACCTTTAATGGAAAAAGTTTGACTTGAATACTACTTGAAAGATGATGGTTGGCACGATACTAACCGATCCTACACTTATGAATTCATTTCTATGGTGGTTGAGGAGATTGCACCGGAGAGTTGTGAGAAGGTTGTGAGATTCCGGCTGAACAATAAATGGCATACTGAAACATATGATACCATAAGGGAAATACTTCACATTTCTAAACCTCCATCCGACATCCTAGTGGCCCCTGGGAGACTTGATTATTTGTGGGAGGAGTTAACGGGTATGAGAGTCACCAATAAAGATGACAAGGTTTCCACCATTACAAACCCCGTCATCCGTATATTGACCCATTTTCTCACTTCTCTTTTCACTTCCGTGGGCGAACCGACAAAGATCAACAAAACCGTGAGGTCATGGATTTATACCATGTTACCGGAGGGAATTGGCCGCCCGGATTGGGCTAAGCTTTTTATTGAATCTTGCATCAAACACCGCACCAAGCCCGGGGGCGGGAACATCAACTAAGGAGACTTGGTATCTTTCTTTATGGATCATTATGAGGGGGGTATCCCCGACAACCAAGAGATCAACAAGTGTGGGGGGTACAATGTATACCATAAAGATGCTCTTATAAAGTTGAAGATGTTCCACGTCCTTGGCACGAAACCTTTGAGAGGAGTATGGTTGGGAGCTCATGAGCAAGGCTACTTAATCCTTCCTAGGCCACCAAACTCTCCACTACCAAGATGGCAAATGGCACGTGATTTCTTTTGCCATCCCGACCCGGAGGCGGCTACCTTGGTGATGCAAAGGCTAGGTGAACAAGGGCAAGGTAAAAGATGAAGGGGAAATGAAAGAAGACAAGAGGAAACAGAGGTTCACCATCTTGAGGGTACTTTCACTCAACCTACCTTCACCACTCACACTACCCATCAAGACACTCCCATGTATGAGGCGGGGGAAGCTCTAGTGCTCCGGTTGCCCCATGGCAACAAACTATGTTTGATTATTTCAAGGATACAAGGGAGGTATTTACAACTATTAGTGGGCAAGTGGCGGAAACCCGAACTTGGCAACAACAACAAGGGCAAGATTGGAGAACATGGACCAATGGAGAAGTGTAGTTGATGAAAGGGGAAGGTTGATCATGGAGGCCGCATCGGCTTAAACGACATTGATGAGATAAATGCTTGCCAACCAAGCGGCCGACCGTCTTTGGCAGAAACAACATGACCAAAGAATGGCAGCCAATGCGGCCTTGTGGAAAGTGCAAAATGAATGGAGAAGCCAAGTGGACCACCAATTTGGAGTTCAAAATGAAAGGCATCACGAGTATGTCCAAGATTCGTACCACGATGCAAGGGCTCAAGAGGATACACTTGGGATAGTTAGTGGACTATTTGGCATGTCTCTTCAACCAACCAACCCACCCTCCATCACCCAAAAATTTGTAGACCAAATCTATGCAAGGGCAACAAGAGAAAGATAAAGAAGATGGAAGAACCAAGACACCTATGATCAAGGGGTGCCTCGGGTTCTCATGATTGAAGAAAAGGTTGTGACCTCCTCCACATTGAGAGCAATGTGGGGGGAGGAGTATGAGTTGTAAAATATGTAAATTTCTTAGATTTTGATGCATTTGAAAAAATAAATGGAAAAATATGAAATGGAAAATGAAAATCCCGGCTAGGTGAAAACCCACAAGGGTGGGCGCCTAGGCAAAATTGGGAAGGTGGCCGAGGATGGACTGAAAACCCGAAAGGGCATTCCAGGTAAAATGAAAAATAGAGAAGCGATCCACCATGAGAGGAAAAGAAAGCTAAGGTGAAAACCCGAAAGGGCACCTTAGGCAAAATGAGGGATTTTCAACAAAAAAATCAAAAAAACTGAAAAAGAAAGAAAAAATCTGAAAAATTTGAAAAAAAAAAACAAAAAGATGGAGGGATAAGAAGGGAGCGATAAGGAGGGTCTTGGAAGGAGATTAGATTAGGATTTAATTTCTTTTTGAGTCAAAAAAATTTGCTCCGAATTGGTGGATTTGTGTCGGTTGCTTGGTTATGATTCTTTGTGGTGTTTGGCCAACCAAGTAACATGATCTTACATTGAACGGAGGGATAAGGGGGTGGTATAAGTAGTGACGAGTTGCGGTGAGTTGGAGAAGGTCTAGGCCACTTTCCTATCACCTTGGGATAAGGTGATAGTGGTCATCTCTTACTTGGAGACATAAGAAGGGCAGTTGTGGGATGATGAGTCGGAGTTGGAGGTTTGTCGTGTCTTATAATGAGGGTGAGATAAGGAGGGGGGAGTGAGAGAAGAGTTTGTGTAAAAATTTGAGTCTAGATTTTCTTTTCAGTTGGTGGAATGTTCATGAGGGAGCCATAAGAAGGAAGTTGTGAGGGGAGAGTGATCAAATACACCTACACCCTTGGTAGGCTTGTGCAATTTCTTGTTTCGGGTTTTTCTCGGGACTAGCAAAAGTCTAAGTGTGGGGGTTTTGCTCGGGACTAGCAAATAAAGTTGTCATGCTGAGTAGTTTACGATGATATAAAGCAAGTTTCGAATCAAGTATGAGTGTGTCTCTCAATTGTTTTACTTGTTGGTTTAATGTTTTTTGTGGTTGATTCATGGTACGGAATGGTGGTGGAACAAGCCAAGCCGGGTCAAACCACGGCCCTTCAAGCTAAGCCAAAAGAGGAAGTGAGCCGCATGCTGCTTTCACTACCGGAGCCTGCGGCGCCTGTAGTTGCCACGTCTTCTAAATCCCGTCTTATGTGATGATTGGAGGCCAATTTCCGTGTTTAAACTAGGGAGAAGTACATCACTATATAAGCCTCACACTTTTGAAGACTCCCACATGCTATGCTTATGCTCTTAATCTTGTAATAATTTAAGACAAAATCTCTCTTAATTTATGTTAAGCATTCTTCATTTCTTGGGTTGTAAGACAATTATTAGGAGTTAATCTTCTCATTACTTGGTGTAATTCCATTCAAAGTTTCCAACTTTGGTATTGTAAGACCTTCTAATATCTCTTAATTTATCTAATACTCTTTCCTTGTGCTTAATTTCATATGTTGAATGAGTTTATGTTTGGGTTGGCGATCCATGCTTATTATTGTTCAACTATTGCAAATCCTAGAGAAATGGTTTAATCTATCCAAGATTGTTTGAAGCAAATTTGTTTTATGTTGATTTGGTTTAAAGGATTCATATAAAAAATAGGAAAATTTATGTCTTTTTCTCATTTGCATGGTTTAATCTTGTGAGAAATTGATCCTAACTTCATCTTTTAGTTAAATCTTAATGCTCATGCTTAGTTTTCATTCATGGTTTAATGACTTGTTGTCTAAGTTTGAAGGGTGCATATAGATGGTTTAATTTACATGTACCAACTTCTTGAGATGGTAGTATTGGGTGGATAATCTTAGAGAGTAAAAAAGGGTCAAGCTTTGCTAATTGTTGGTTACTAAGAAGAAGTTACATCAAGTTCTTTCTCATTATTGAATTTGGGCCTATTACTTGTTCGTTGAATTGTCCTTTTAGCAAAGTTTTCATCTTTTAATCATTCTCCATGTTTTGTCTAAACCAAAGTTTCTCCTTTTATGTTTCCTACATGTTGACCATTGTTAATATTCATTGTTTGTGACTAGTTTTAATTGTTGAGTCTTAATTATCATTAGTACCCTAATTAATAGTTGATCAATAGTTTACAATTTAAGTTTTAGCTTAAGGTCCTTCTCTTGGGTTCGACCATTACTTCCGCTTTACTATTGCTGAAGAGTCTTACTTGTTCATTAAAACTTTTACCTACTTTTTCGATTGTGTAAGTATAATTAATTATTTAAAGTTTATTGATTAAACTTTAACTAATTAACCAATTAACGAATAAGAGCGAAATAAACAAACTAACAAAAGAAAGAGACACACGGTTTTTGAAGTGGTTCAGTTTCACAAATCGAAACCTACGTCCACTATTCTCGATTAATAAATTTAGTACCTTTCTACGGATTACAAATTTACTAACCCAACTCGTACAACTTACTCTAGTTGTAACTCAATGAGTACCGTTAAATACTCGAGTGACTAACTTACGCTAATAATAAAGTACTAATGATTCTTGCAAAGGTTCACGTTAATGAACAAGTAAGAAATCTATTGAGCACTATTATCTTATAATGATAACTAACGAACGAACATACGAGTTTAAAACCACACGACCTTTTTTGAAAATAGCAAATCGGTTTTCTTACTTTTGAAACACACGGTTTTGCTTTTGAAAAATAAAATCAATTTTAAGCTTAAAGGTCTTACTTTTAAATGTTGCAAGATGTAAAGTATTTATAGTAAAGAATGAAGCATGCCTCACGGTTTAGTCGAAAACCTTAATAGCCGAAATACAGATATGTAAACAAATCATATCTTTTAATATTTCTTTCCTTAATACCCTAAGAGATAATAAAAGATATTCCAAAAGATAGAATATAAATTATACTTATATCATCTTTTCAATAAATCTTAAGATATGATAAGATTTCCATAATAAAAATATCTTTATCATAAATCACCATATCAAGTTAAATATAAAAGATATGATAAGATAATTCTAGAGAATAAGATCTTATCAAAGGTAATGTTTTATACCTTAGGTTGCACGAAACCAACAACAGCCCATAAGCCTCGTTTTTCGTGACAAACCTTAGCTCGAAATTAGGTTTAGATTTTTAAGGTTTAGGAGTATACTATACTAAAACCCTAATTAGTAATATGAATCAACTCAAAAGTTGATCCAACATAATTACTAATTATACGTTTAAAATAAAACTATACTCCATATTAAACCAGGCTTATTAAATAAGTACTTTTGCTAGAACATTCAAAAGGACCAAAAACATTTTTCAAAAACAATTTTGAAAGCATTTCAAGTCGTGTAGTATAAACTCAGCATCTCAATGTTATAGTAGAAGAGCTATAACATTGAGCTCTTTCACTAGTAATGTTATAGCTGCCAAGCTATAACTTTACTAGTATAAGACATTCATCCTTAGTTATCATTACGAGATAATCACCTATACTATTCTAATCTTCTTAGGAGATCTTCGAGCATAGGCTACTTCATTATCCAAGCTTGATTAATCTTTAGACAAACTTCGTCTTCTCATAACGCTTGAATAATTCTTTCATAATCTTGATCTTTGATTGAGGCTTGATCACGATATACTTCCATCACAATTCTTCTTAATTTCTCGTAATGAATAAGTCCAATCTAAAAGACTAAACAAACAATTACGCGCAACGAGTATATAAAATATAAAGCACTCTTGACATCATCAAAACATAAACATATATACTATATGGTTCAAAAAACCCTTTTTGATGATGGCAAGTCTTCTGCAATTGTGACTAAGTATAAAGGTTCCCCCTCAATATAATACCGTTATCTTAATAATAAAGATCAACGCAAGATCAAGACGATTATCATAAAATCGAAACTTAAGGACTTTAAGAGACAATTGGTCTTAACAAGGAGCAAGCTTAGGTAGATGCTTACCATAAACATTCTTTCCCCCTCTTGACATCATCGAAAAGTTAAGAACAAATATGAAATGACTAGAATAATAAAAGACGAGACAAGAGATAAGAACAATATAAGAAGAAAATAGACCATATATAAACATAAGCATCTAGAATTTTAAGTAGCACACAAACTTAAAATAAAAACATGTCTTAAGCCAATGGGCCGAATGACAACATGTTTTAGAATTACTTGGGCCATAACCACAAGTAATATGCCAAAATGGGCTGAATAAGATAGTTTAGCAAAATACACCATTGGAGAATGAAAATAAAAGAAAGTTAATAAAAGTAAGTGCTAAATTTGGCAAAAGGCAAGGCAAAGTCAAATGTTGCGGGTCTTATACGGGTTAACATAGTCGGGACGCGTGCGATGTTCCAAAGCATCAAGGCGGTCAAATGAACTCCTCACAAGAGTAGCAAGACTTTGAAGACTTCGTTCAAAGTTAAGAACCTTTAACGACAACGCCTTCGTGGCCTCCAAAGTGAGCGATTGATCGACCGCCATAACTTTCCCGTGCATAACCAACACACCTCCTTGACTTGTGAGAAAAGAAAGTCGATCTCTGTGTGGGAACACTTCCCCACGAATTGCTTTCAACTCCCTTTAAAAACCCGAGAGCCGCTTATCATCCCTGTCCATCCATTCATAGACCCGACCACAATCCAAACCTCCACTCGAGGACTGTGAAGTCCCAACCTGTAACAAAGCCATGGCTACGGTCGTGGATTGCTCCTCGATTTTTTCCATTAAAGAACTCATAAAATTCTCCATTTTAGCACCCATAGCTCCCATACCCGCATCACTAGCAACCTTTTCAATATCCTTTAAAAGAACCAATTCAGGTCCATCAAACCCGAGACCCATTAATTTGATTAGCCGATCACACATGCAATCCTTAGCACTAACACCGTAACTATCCCGACGCACAACTTGTTTAATTTCCAACAACCTTGATACCCACATCCCATATGGAATATCAATGGTGGTACAAAATTTTTCTTTTGTGACCGTGAGACTCGTTTGGACAATACGGCTTAGCACAAGACTCGCCAAATTAACATTTTGACCTTCCAACCATGAGTAAACAATAATCGCCTCATAACTCGACACCTTATCCCTTCCTCCGCTTCTCGGCACAATAATGTTCCATAGAAAATTTAAGGGAAATTTGATATTTGCCGAAAGAGGACGGACTATAATGTTTCCACCATCCGATCCAACCTTCTCAAAATACTGTCGAATAGCTAATTGTTTCTCACTATCCACATTAGACCATTCAATACTCGGGTTAACATCGATTCCATCACGAGGAACCGAAAATGCAGAGCAAAAATCACCAACAGAGACCATCACATCAACACCATTGACGGTCACATGCAACAACTCTTTTCTAACTTTTACTGTAGCGAAAAATTGAACAACCTCCACCGGGTATATGGGACCCGACACTTGACTAATATGACCCCAATCTTGAAAATTAAGAAAGTCGACAAAAAAATTTAAGAGATGGAATAGTTTTCAACCAAAACTTAGGGTAATACCTTCCTCCATGGATTGAATACGGCAAGACCCTAGACACAAGAACACTCTCATCTTTTGTCAACCGAACTCGGTTCAACCCTTCTCTTGCCGCGCTTTTCGAGGCTTCTCAAAACAGGGTTCTCGAAATTCCATTCCTAACAACGACTTCGGGTTCATCAACCCCATCAACTTCATCGACAATTGCCTTGTTTTCACCCTTAAAAAGACGGCGCCTTTTTCCCTTGGACACCGCATCATCCGGACCGTGAAACAGAGGAGGAAACGGTTGTGGGTGTGGTGAAGGAATAGTAGTGGAATTTGGATTATTGGATGGTTGTTGTGATGGTTGATTTCGGTGGTGTTGATTTCGGGTAGTAGACCGTGTTTTTGCATGGGGTGATTCATGGTGAAGATAAAGGTTGAATATGATGATGATGGTGATGGTTGAGAGATTTGTAAAATCTTTTGATAAGAGAAAAAGTAAAGCCAGTGGGTTGTGTGATTTACACAGCTAGAGCATAAATAGGGTAGATGTCTAGGTTATTCTAGGTTTAGGTAATTAGGTGATAAGGATTAATTATAGTAAGTAATATAAGATATGGAATAGGAGTTTTATACGAGATATTTAGGTAGCAAATATTGAGAGATTTTTATACAATTTGGAAAGATAAAGAATTTTGGTGTATCTCAATTTTGGGAAAAGATAAAGTTTGTATGCCAATTAAATTCTAAAATACATATAGAATATATACGATAAATAAATTTCTATAAACGTAAATATTCATGCAACGCAATATACGGACGCAGTTATACAATCTTAGTCTTTACTAGTCAGTCATTTAGAGATTAAACACATATGGAAGCTTAGGTACCACTGATTAAACCAATTTTCAACCGTAAAGTCTCAAATCGTTCTCTAGCTAATGATTTTGTCAAAATGTCCGCCCATTGTTTCTCAGTATTACAAAATTCAAGTTTTATATTCCCTTTCTCAACATGGTCTCGAATAAAATGGTGTCTAATTTCAATGTGTTTGGTACGTGAATGTTGTGCGGGGTTTTTAGAAATATTAATAGCACTAGTATTATCACACAAAATTGGAATGCAATCTACATCAACACCATAATCACGTAATTGTTGCATAAGCCATAATAATTGAGTACATACCATCCCCGATATATACTCGGCTTCGCAGTTTGAAAGGGCAATCAACCGCTTCTTTGAAACCCACATAATAATGCAAGGTCCAACGAACGTGGCAACACCTGACGTACTTTTTTTGTCTAAAGAACATCCTGCGTAGTCGGCATCAGAATAACCAACCAAATCGAAATTACACTCCATTGGATACCATAAATATAGCTTAGCCATTCCAATTAAATATCGTAAGATCCTTTTTACGGCCGTCATATGCGACTCTTTGGGAGATGATTGATATCTCGCCCAAACGCATACGCTAAACATGATATCTGGTCGACTTGCAATTAAATATAGTAACGACCCTATAATCCCACGGTAAGTTATTTCATCAACCGATTTACCGTCTTCATCTAACGTTAACTTCTTGTCTGCGACCATCGGAGTAGGCATAGCATGAGAATTTTCCATACCAAACTTTCGAATCAATTCCTTGATATATTTTTGTTCATAAATTTTAATGCCTTCCTCAGTTTGTTGAATTTGCAGACATAAGAAGAACTTCAGTTCTCCCATCATACTCATTTCGAACTCGGAAGTCATCAACTCAGAAAAATATTTGCACAAGCCTCGGTTGGTTGATCCAAAGATGATGTCATCAATGTAGATTTGAACAACCAAAAGGTCAGAACCCTCGGATTTTAGGAATAAGGTTTTATCAACAGATCTTCTACTGAATCCAATGTCAAGTAGAAACTTTGATAATCTGTCATACCAAGCTCTTGGTGCTTGCTTTAATCCATATAGAGCTTTGTCTACTTTAAAGACATGGTCTTCAAATTTGTTATTCATAAATCCAGAGGGTTGTTCTACGAAGACTTCTTCCTGTAGATACTCATTTAGAAATGCTGTCTTGACATCCATTTGGAAGAGCTTCATTCCTTTATGAGCTGCGAACGCTATCAGAAGTCTAATACCTTCAAGACGAGCAACAGGTGCGAAAGTCTCGTCATAATATATTCCTTCTTGTTGATTATAACCTTGGACCACCAATCTTGCTTTGTTTCGAACAATGACCCCGACATCATCTAGTTTATTCCTAAATACCCATCTTGTTCCAATAACAGATCAATCCTTAGGTCTAGGAACTAAGTGCCAAACTTTGTTCAGTTTGAACTGTTGAAGTTCTTCTTGCATGGCCATAATCCAATCCGATTTTGTAAGAGCTTCATTGATATTTGTTGGTTCGATCATGGATAGGAATAAGTAGAATGAACAGAAATTATTCAAGGATCGTCTCGTTTGAACTCCCTTCTTAATATTTCCGAGAATATTGTCCATTGGATGTGAGCTCTTGTATTCCATTTGGTTGAAGTACTTGGCTCTTCATCATTATTTGAACTTGACCCAACTTCATTTGGCTCAGAGTTGGAGGAAGTTCCCCCTGAATCCAATCCAGGTGTTGTAGTAGAGCCGTTTATAACTTTGGACTCTGTACCTTGATTTGGATTCAATGTTATAGTAACATCACCTATAACATTGGATTGGGAATCCTTATTTTGTGTCAATGTTATAGTATCATCAACTTTAACTTTGGTTTTCTCCTTCTTGTTCTTTGAAGAATGATCAAGTTCATCACTTATTCCTTCAATCTCATTGTCCTCCAATTCTAATTCTAGGGGATCGTCTCTAGAAAGACGAAAGTCACGTTTGTCCAAGTTTTCTTCCTCATCCTGTAAGGGCTTATCAAACACATTATCTTCATCAAAAATAACGTGAACAATTGATTCAATACAGAGTGTTCTTTTGTTGAAGACTTTGTAAGCCTTGTTATGATCTGGGTATCTTATGAAAATCGCCTCATCACTCCTAGGGCCGAATTTGCTTAACCTATTCTTACCATTATTGTGAACAAAACATTTACTCCCAAAACAACGGAGATGGGAGATGTTGGGTTTGCGACCTCTTAGGAGTTCATAGGGTGTTTTCTTAAGAATAGGCCTTATCATAGCACGATTATGGATATAACAAGAAGTACTAATGGCTTCAGCCGAAAAGTTACGAGGTAGACCACTACATAAGAGTATAGTACGAGCCATATCTTCTAGTGTTCTATTCATACGTTCAACGATACCGTTTTTTTGAGGAGTTCTTGGTGCAGAAAAGTTATGTCCTACATCATTAACTCTACAATATTATATAAAGGCTTGATTATCAAATTCAGTGCCATGATCCGTATGAATAGATACAAGATTAGTCTTATATTTATTTTGAACAAGTTTCATAAGACAATCAAATTCATCAAAAGTCTCGTCTTTTGAATGAAGGAAGATAGGCCATACATACCTTGAGTAGTCATCCACGAGGACAAAGACATATCTGGATCCTCCTCTACTCCTTACCTTCATAGGACCACATAACTCCATGTGTACCAGCTCCAATGCTTGATTTGTGCTTACTACTCTTTTAGGTTTAAAAGATGATCTCAGTTGTTTGCACCTAGCACATGTATCACACATTTTTTCTTGGTCGAACTTGATATTAGGTAACCCTTCAACCAAGTCCCACTTCTTGAGTTTATTCAGGGTTAGTGAGTTAAAGTGGCCAAACTATTCGTGCTACAAACAGGGATCATGAAGAGTAACTTTCATGCACGTAAAAGAATTAGTAGGCACAACATTTAAATCTACCATATACACATTCCTTTTCCTATGGCCTTTAAGAATAACATTTGCTTCTTCCTTCAATTATAATGTGACATCCATCAGTATGAAAAACAACTTTATTACCTTTGTCGCATAGTTGAGATATGCTAAGCAAATTGTGCTTGAGACCATTCACTAGATAGACATCACTGATTGCGTGTGACTTAGAAATTCCAATTTTCCCAACACCAATCACTTTTCCCTTTTTATTGTCCCCGAACGGCACCTTTCCTCCGTTGATAGGTTTGAGTGAAAGAAACAAATTCCTATCTCCAGTCCTGTGTCTTGAGCATCCACTGTCAAGATACCATTGATTGTTTTCTTTCACTTCTACCTGCAGAAAGGATTAGATACAGTTTTTAGGTACCCAAGCTAGGTTGGGTCCCTTATGATTAGTTACTCTATATACTAAATCCTTTCGTACCCAAACTTGTCTAATGGACGTTTTTCTAAAACTTGGGTAATTTTGTCTAAGTGGAGTTCTAGGTTTAGGAATTTTTCTTGGTCTAGGGGTTTCTTTAGATCTAGGAATTTCTCTAGGTCTAACATAACTGTTTTCCATGTAGATAGGTTTGCTTTGATTAGGTCGACAAGGATTTTGTGAAGTGCTAGGTTTCTTGGTGTAATCAAAAGCCATGTCATAAAACCAACGAAAGTTGTTATTCCTTTGTTCAATTCGTTAGGTTCATCTATGGGGGATTCATCATCCTTTACTGTTGTGTCAACCGATTTAGCATGGTCGGTATTTTTCCGTATATCATGCGCTCTTTTGACACAATTGTCTTGGATGTGACCCGTATGACCACAGTAATTGCAAATCAGATATTCAGGAAGATCAGCATATTTCCTTTTTCTGAAATCAAAATCCGAAGGTGTTGATTTGCATTTAGAGTGATCTCTACGGCTGTAGCACTCATGTCCTGACCCCATCTTCATATTATTGTCAGATTGTTCTGTAATACTACGGTTTTATGTGTCTAAGGGTACTCTATCGAGTGGGGTTTACTCGGTCGAGTAAGTAGCTTTTTACGCAAAACAGTAGACTGCCTGTAGGGTACTCGATCGAGTAAGTTGGGGACTCGATCGAGTAAGTCACTTACTCGATCGAGTAAGTGAGTCTTACGGGTTGTTTTGCCGGGTTTCGATAGTATCGCAAGAAGGATATAAAAGCATCTTTCGTCAGTTCCTTTTCATTTTTACCCTATTCTAAGTTTCATAAAAGACAAAAACAATTTACGTTACTTCTCCCTCTTTGCATTGTTATCAAATCCCAAGGCTTGAGTCGTCGGAATTCAGTGTTCTTTGCGCCGTTGAGTCCGTAGCGTTGTGGGTAAGATCCTTGTACCGTTTTTATGTTGATCCGTTAACTTTGGTTTAAACTCTAATTGAGTAATTTGGGGGTTTTAGGAGTATTGTTGATGTTATATTGTGATTGTATGATTGTATGTTTAATAGAAAGTGATTTCATTGAAGAACGATTTTGATTAGCTGATTTTGACGATCTTGGCGATTGCTATTCCCGGTAGGGTTTTCCTTACTCAGTATTAATTACATAAGTGAGGTTGGTGATTACTGTTGTTGTTGTTTATTGTATTGGCATTGGATTCTGATTTGGTGATTGTTGGTAGTGTTGTATAATTATTGCTGTGTAACTGTCTGTGATCTTTGGGGCGCGTCCCTGGCTGAGTGAAGTCACTTGCGGGAGTGGCTTCACGCCCTTGGTTCGTCTCCTGTAGAACCCGCCACAGGAGGGATGTGCAAATTAAGGAAACTTGGGTTTATCGCTCAGTGGTGATGAGCGGGGATTTGGTGGGTACGGCTGCGGTCCCCCACTAGCGGTGTGGAGTACTTGTTGCGATGGGTACTCTGTTAGGGCTACACACTTTAGTGTGTAGTCAGTTGTGTGGAGATTGGAGATGGAGACTGGGGATTGGTTTGAGCTGTTTGAGCTGTCTGTGTTTCTGTTTCATTGTGGCTGTTGTTGTTTTTATGTAATCAGTACTGAACCCGATAAATGTTTTAAAAACTATGGTGATTGAGCAGGTATGAGACGATGCGCATAGGATAGCTGGGATGAGTCTTCACGTTGCAGTTTTAGAAGTCTTCCGCAGTGTCGAACATTTTGTAGTTGTTTAGTAGTTGGCAGTTTTGAGAACCTTGTATTTCCTATTATTAGTTTTGGAGTTTGACTTGTATCACTTAAACTTTATTATCATTTAAATACGTTTCGTTATTGTCTATTATTTGAGTATCATTGCCTCGGGTAACCGAGATGGTGACGTTCTCATACCTTAAGTGGTCCTGGTAAGGCACTTGGAGTATGGGGGTGTCACAAAGTGGTATCAGAGCGAATCATAAAACCTGTAACTAATGAACCTAATGAACATAGGTTGTCAAACTAAAATGAACCCGGGTAGGAATTGTAGGAGCTACTGCAAAGACTTGGGAGACGTCCAAAAGTCGTGAATTCACCCTACAATTTTGAACCGGTCAGCATGGGATGTGAGTCGGGATCGCTATGTATTTACCTTGTGTGCTATATATTCATATAGTGATGTGTGGCATGAATCGGTGGATGTATGTATGTGGAGAATGGGGAATGTGTAGAGAAAGATGGTGATGATGTGATTTTGTATGTTGTTGGGTGAAAGCATGTTTCATGATAGTTGGTTTACAATATTGGTTGGAATCGTTGGAAAAGTATATGAGAATGATGAATGATGTGGTGGAAAGAGGAAGTAGTTCATATATGATAATATATGATGAATAATGATGTTGCAGGATGGATAATTTATAATGTGGCATAATAGTAACATGTGAATCGGAATGTTGTGTCGTATACCTATATTTTACTTGCGTAAAGTTGTATGATAAGTTTATGTACTTGTCCGCTATTGTTCATATGTATATGTTGTAAGAAGTGTGTAGTGTTGTAATGGATTAATTGGTTGGAAACGATTAAGTAAGTAATTGCATATGAATATGAAATTCACGTGTGGAACATGTTTATGTGGGTAATGGATTTTATAATGTTGCTATGTTAGTAACATGTGAACATGGGATTTTATGTCGCATATTATGTTATTGTTGTACGCAAAGTTATAGAATAAAAGCATGTGGGTAAATCATGATTGACAAGTTAAATAATCTATGTGCATGATGAATGTTGTTGCTTAGCTTTTGAAGATAGTAACATGTGATTAGGAATACTGGTTTTATGAGTTTGGAGTTGTTTTTGTTTACCTTGTTGTCGTTTAAGTTGTTTGGAAGTAGAAATCAAGTAGTTGTGTTTTTTCGATTACAGAGAGGTTGTCTTTAAACTGTTATAACTTGAGATGTATATATGATTTTAATGTGATTCTAATTGGAGATTATAGCTTGTTCTGTAGCGATTCTAACGATAGGTCACACGCCCCAAATGACCAAGAAACAAGCGAGATATGGCCGTTTTACGAAAATTGGACAGTGCTGAGAACTGCGTAGGGTACTCGATCGAGTGGCCCTCACTCGATCGAGTGCACCTCTTGTTACTCGATCGAGTAGTCCTGGTAATTTGTTTTACGCGTCTCTAACCTTCAACTACTCGATCGAGTAAGTCACTAACTCGATCGAGTGACCTGTACTCGATCTAGTGACCCCTGTTTTGGGTCATATGCTTATCTTTTGACTTCGTTGCCTATTATGTTTAATTCAAAGGTGTTCTTTTGCTTCCTTATGCATTGTTTTACGTATGTGTTTGTTCTGATGCGTAAGTTACCCAAATCTTGTGATGTAAGGAGTGGCACCTGCGGTGAGTATAAATTCGTTGGGGAGGACATGAGTTATATGTGGTTGTGATGGATAGTGGGAAAACAAAAGGGAGGTTAATAAGCTTATTGAGGCATGTAGCATTTTTTGCGAGATGTGGTGAGTGATATGATGGTGTGTTGAGTAATCTAAAAGTAAGTGAATGTGGGCAAGGAATGATGTGAGTCTAAGGAACGTGAGAATGAAAAGATTGAAAGGAAGGATGTGGATAGTAGCAACTTGAGATGTGTAAGGAATTATGAAGAGAGATGGTTAGATTGTGATGGTTAAGAATGTATGTAATGAAAGATCATTCTAGAGGGACTGAGAAGAGTGGTATATAGTGAACTTAATGGAGACATGTCGCGACGTGGATTTACAGATAGTGAGTGAGTTTGGGAATTTGCATTATCAAGAGGTGAAACTAATGTGTGATTTCCTTGGGAAATTAACGGTATGAAATGAGTTTGGGAATTCTAGAAAAAAAAATTAGTGATGAGTGTGAGTGATAGCATGAGATGGTCTGGACTGATTGGTGATAGTGTGAGTGATAGCATGATAAGAGAATGTCCATGGTAAGAAAGAGTGAGATGATATTGATATGAAATAATGGGATTTGAATTTTGGAGCAATGAGAAGGTAACCGGAGCACTTAAGAGTTAGGTAAAAGGAATAAGGAGTTGAATCATTAATTGGTATTGTTGAGTGTAAAGAGAAAAGAAAGGTAAAAAGTAAGCTGAGAAAAATGTTGACCGGAGTTATGTGATATAGAAGTAATGAATCGTCGAGATGTGTGATACTATCATGAGGATTTGAGTTAACGGTTATGTAGAGGTTCCAGGATGACATATTAATCATGAGTTTCGAGGAATTAAGGAAAGTAAAAAGCTTGGTGAAGAATTTGCACGATAGGAGATCTTGATGGTGAGTTGGGTGACGATACAATTAGGATAGTACTGGGATGAAGGTTGAGGTAAATTTTGTTGGTGGGTTTGATGTCGTGATTTAGGATGTTAACCAAAGATATGAAAGAAACCGTGATGTTAAGGGATGAGTGTAAGAGGTTTGTTATACGAGCAGTGGTGGTATTGTGGTGTTGTAACTAGTGGTTAAGGATGATGATAGATAAGAAAGATGGCAATTCTAAAGAGGTTGATTTTGTAGAGGCCAGATTGATATGTATGTTTGTGAGGAAGTATAAGATGTGGTGTTAGGAGGCGGTTGCTAGTAGTTGAGTATTAGCTGTATGGTTATATTTGGCAGAGGTGATGGATCTGCGAATGGGAAAATGTGTTATGAGGGGCATATGAGTTAAGCTCGGGCGAGAGGTAACCTTTTCCAAGTGGTAACTTACGTGATCAGGATTGACTAGTTGGGTGTGATTATGGGTCTATGATGTGTATAAACGTTTGTGTGACGTTCTGACCTCACGATAAGTGGTATGGTATGATAGTCATAAAGTTGTTAGATAAATGTTTTGTGATATATGTTGGGTACGATAAACTAATGGAATGATGTTCAAAAGTGATAGTTTGGGTGATCTGGCATGGCTTTCATGATATATGTTTATTCCGTGAAAAGGTATGGATGACATTCATGAGATTCTTGTCTGTTTATTCAGTATAATATGTTGTGTTGTGATCTACTAAGCAGTTTTGAGTAAGTTTTCTTGTCCGAAAAGTTATACTGAGTCAGTGTTTATGGGAATTGTATGTGGTTGTTATGTCGATCGATGTTGTTGTTGTGCTTCGGGTGGTGATCCGGGCACGGTACTTCGTGTTGTGATACGGGTATTTTCGCGTTGCGGTGCGACTGTTGGTGGTGGTGTTGCGATGCCGTCACCGGTTGTGGTGGAGTAGGCGGAATGAATACGATTCGAGTTTTGAAAGTATAGACCAGTTATACATAGATTGTTGTTTTGTTTGATGTTGCTTCATGTGAGTTTCAGATTGTACAGATAGACGGTTGTTATGTTTATTGATGTTTCTTACCAGTTTCACCTTGAGCGTGAGGGTAGAGTATGATATGGAAGAGAGTTGTGTATGTTTTCGTTGTTGTCATGGTATAGTGATATCCTGTTGATGGGTCACAGTTGTGAGAAGTTGTTGGAGTACTAGTGATGTTCTTTTAGAGGAAGCATTGGTTGACTTAGTAATGGCAAGTAATTCGTGGAACATATGTTGAGACAGTGAGTATAGGGTGTTGGACATTAGTATCATGGTAAGTTGTGGATGAATTTGTGTTAAAAAAAGGGAGAACTTGAGAATCTAGTTTGAGTGTGTGTAATAATTGTGGATCGTGAGTTTTGAGTATGGAGATAGGTGTAGGGTAATATCCGTATAAAACCCATAATTTGAAGGATTATAACGCAAATTTAATACGTGATTTATAGTCATAAACGAAAACAACAATGAAACAATAAAGATCAAGGATTAACCTTCGGTCCTAGTGCAAATTGGCAATGAGAGATCAAAGTAGATCTCCTCCTAAATGATGCACCCAAGATCGTCTGAGAAATGCCCTTGTGCTAGAATGAATCCTCTAATTGCCTTGCAATATTGAGAGGATTATTTTGTGAGTTTTTCTTTAGATGAGAGATCTAGGTTTAGAGAGGAAAAATGTCTCTCAAAACCCTAAAATTTTGTCTAAAATGAATTAGGTTACAAAAGAGAGGAGAACCTCTCTTTTGTTCTCTCTTGGCCGGCCAACCATGAGCCCCCTTGGGAAGTGGGCTTCCACTTCCTTTTAGCTTTAGCTCATGGTCCGGTTCGATAATTGCTAAAACGTATACGACGTGTTTTTAATTATAAATTGTCATCGGTTATCGGTAATTAAAGCATCAACTAATAATACGGGTTAGTTGAATTATTAATACATGTCCGACAAAGACAATATGGTATAATTAATTTATTCAATATACATTAATCAAATATAAATCTCTTATATTTAATTTACGAATTAATTGCTTAATTCGCCTTAGCCGTTATTATTTAATCCGTATTAAATAAAATATCTCAACATCACATTTTGACTAGTTATTAGTCAGTAAACTGACTAATGGTTAGTCAAATTTGGCATCTACATGACTGTATTTTCATACCGTCACATCTCTCAAACGTATCCTATAGTTGTGACTTTTAGGGACCAGTTGATCACCGCCATCCGTATGACAATAACGTCAAACTTATCTAGCAAGCCAATCGTTATTGATAAACGTGGACCAACTGATTATGATACAAAAGTATACCCTTTGATCCTTTTAGAGATTTATAAGTCATTGCACTAACTGTAAAGGACACCAGCCCCAACAAGCTCCCACTTGTCCGTACAAGTGTATGTGCAATGACGTTATCCGCACTAACTGGAGGACACAGCTCCAACAAACTCCCACTTGTCCGTACAAGTGTATGTGCGATAACCGATTCTCATATTCATTTAAAATTTCTCCCACTCAATGTAAAACAATTTGCAGATCCGGATCCGCAAAGGTCGTATTTTACAATCGACCGTATCCGAGTGGTTTCCCGACTAGAGAGTAACTTAACGATAAAACGAATTCGTATTCGAGCATGGCCATGCATTTCGATTCTGACTCCTCGAGTGGCCCCGAGAAATATCGAGTACCTGATAAAGGCTGAATATTTCCTTCAACTCGACTCCTTCCGATCTAAGCACAACATGAAATGACCTTAAACAATCTACTTGGCCCCTGTTACGGATGACCGTGAGAAAGAAACCAAAGTCACCCAAAATCTGCCTTAGTCTCAAGAGACAGTCGATAGTCAAAAGAATCGACTCTTAGGATCACCATGGAGGTCCTATCCACGACCGGGCATCGAATGTTATAAAAACATTTAGGACTCCACGTTGATGTCACAATTGTGTCCTACGTGATATCCGTATAACACGCTTCGTGATTGGTCATCAACTTTGTTGACTTATGGCTCGTTGAACCCACCATCAACCAACGTCACAAAATAATTACCTTGAGTTATCAGCTCACGTGGGCAATTAAGGACCAAAATTATAATGTTTGTTCAGTTCACTTTGTGGTGTTCAAAATTTGTCGTACAAATCCACATGAAAAACAAAATATATATAAAATATCAAAACGATGATGTCGTATAGAGTACAAAAGAGAATGAATCTAATCCATAAAAGAGTACTACAACTTAGGAACACGTTTAATTCCCATGGAATTAACATGCCCTTCATGCTTATCTTGTCGTAATGGTTTAGTGAGAGGATCTGCTATGTTATCATCTGTAGCAATCTTTTCTATCACTACTTCCTTTTGCTCCACGTAATCTCGGATTAGATGAGCTTTCCGTTGTACATGTCTATACTTGTTGCTAGACTTTGGCTCCTTAGCTTGGAAGATGGCACCTCTATTGTCGCAATAGATGGTGATCGGGTCATTCGAACTAGGCACTACGGATAGTCCTTGTAAGAATTGACGCATCCATATCGCTTCCTTTGCAGCTTCAGACGCGGCATAGTACTCGGACTCAGTCGTAGAATCTGCTGTAACAGTTTGTTTGGAACTCTTCCAGTGATGCAGCGCCATTAAGAGTAAAAACGAATCCGATCGAGATTTCGAGTCATCACGATCCGTTTGGAAGCTAGCATCTGCGCAGAATCGGGTTCGCATAGCTTTTGTTCGCCTCCATAAGTCAATGCCCAATCTTTAGTCCTTCGTAGGTACTTAAGAATGTTCTTGACAGCCATCCAATGTGATTCACCTGGATGCTGTTGGAATCGACTTGTCATACTCAATGCATATGCCACGTCCGGACGTGTGCATATCATGGCATACATGATTGATCCTATAGCCGAGGCATAAGGAATCCGTGTCATGCGCTCTTTGTCTTCCGGTGTCTCGGTGACCGAGACTTGCTCAAATGCACCCCTGGAGCCATAGGAAGAAACCCCTTCTTGGAGTTAGTCATGCTGAATCTCTCTAGGACTTTGTCTATGTAAGACTCCTGACTGAGAGATAACATCCGTCGTGATCTATCTCGATAGATACGGATGCCTAGAATTCTTTGTGCCTCTCCCAGATCTTTCATCTGGAAATGGTTTTTCAACCATACTTTCACCGAAGTTAAGAGAGGTATGTCATTCCCAATCAGGAGTATGTCATCGACATACAATATTAGGAAGACAATCTTGCTCCCACTCGACTTGATATAAAGACATGGTTCCTCGACCGATCGAGTAAATCCATTTTCTTTAATCACTTGGTCGAAACGATGATTCCAACTCCGAGATGCTTGCTTAAGTCCATAAATGGAACGCTTAAGCTTGCACACTTTCTTAGGATGTTGTGGATCGATGAAACCTTCGGGTTGTACCATGTACAACTCTTCCTCCAAAAAGCCGTTTAAGAAGGCGGTTTTCACATCCATCTGCCAAATTTCATAGTCATGAAAAGCGGCAATCGCTAAGATAATCCGAATGGAACGCAGCATGACTACGGGTGCAAAAATTTCATCGTAGTGCAAGCCTGGCACTTGGGTGAAACCTTTAGCAACTAGTCGTGCTTTATAGATATCTTGTTGACCTTCCACAGAATGCTTTATCTTGTAAAGCCATTTGCATTGAAGGGCACAAACCTTAGCAGGTAAGTCAACAAGATCCCATACGTTGTTCTCATACATAGAGTCCATCTCGGATTGCATGGCCTCAAGCCATAGCTTTAAGTCGGAACTAGTCATGGCACCTTTATAGGTTGCGGGTTCACTACTCGTTAAGAGTAGAACGTCATCTATGTCATGTTCCTCGACCATACCAATGTATCTGTCTGGAGGAATAGAGACTCTTCCCGACCTCCTAGGTTCCTCAGAATATTCACGCAGGGATCGAAGGAATTTGTTCCTCCAATGGTTGCTCGGTATTTGGTTCTGGAATCTCCGACAGGTCGAAGGTTCTATCACTCTTTGCATTCTCGAGAAATTCCTTCTCTAAGAATGTCGCACTAGCCGCAACAAATACACGTTGTTCGGTTGGCGAATAGAAGTAATGACCAAGTGTTCCTTTAGGATAACCTATAAAGTATGTCTTGACCGATCGCGGGCCGAGCTTATCCTCGTGTCTCCACTTGACATAAGCCTCGCAGCCCCAAACCCGTATAAAGGACAAGTTAGGGACCGTTCCCTTCCATAGTTCATATGGAGTCTTGTCAACAGCTTTAGACGGACTTCGGTTAAGTATTAGAGCGGCTGACAAAAGAGCATAACCCCACAATGAGTCAGGCAACACGGTGTGACTCATCATGGATCGAACCATATCAAGTAGTGTTCGATTTCTCCGTTCGGACACACCATTCAGCTGAGGTGTTCCAGGTGGAGTTAAGCGCGTAGGGCAATCCCACGGTCTTTAAGGTGTTGATCAAACTCGTGAGAAAGATACTCGCCACCACGATCCGAACGCAGTGTTTTAATCTTTCTACCCAATAGGTTCTGTACCCTATTCTGGTATTCCTTGAATTTCTCAAAGGATTCACTTTTATGCTTCATTAAGTAGACATAGCCATATCTACTTAAATCGTCCGTGAAAGTGATGAAATACCTATAGCCTTCTCGTGCGGTGATTGACATAGGACCACATACATCCGTGTGTATGAGTCCTAATAGGTCAACAGCCCGCATTCCAACACCTTTGAAGGAAATATGAGTCATCTTACCGATGAGACATGATTCACACGTGCCAAATGATTGAAAATCAAAGGCCGAGATAGCTCCATTCTTTATGAGCTGTTTTACGCGTTTCTCATTAATGTGTCCCATACGGCGATTGCCATAGATACGTTTGATCTTTGTCACCAACCTTTAACTTTTTATTCATTACGTGTAATATTTCGGTGGTCTGATCTAAAACATAAATTCCGTTCATGGAGACTGCCTTGCCATAAATCATATCGTGTAATGAGAAAATGCAAGTATTATTCTCTATTACAAATGAAAAACCAAGTTTGTCAAGTGCGTAAACCGAAATAATGTTTTTCAAAGATGGGTACATAATAGCAGTTATATAAAAATAACTCAAATCCGCTAGGAAGCTGGAACACATATGTTCCCCTTGAGACGGCAGCCACTCGTGCTCCATTCCCAACACGCAGGTCCACCTCACCCTTTACGAGGGGTTCGATGTTTCGGAGCCCCGGCACATGATTACACGAGATGATGAGAACCACAACCAAAAGTATCAAGTACCCAAGTTCCGTAACTTGCGTGGTTAATCTCAATCATATGAATAAAAGTAGAAGAAGAAGACATACCAACAGGTTTAACATGACCTGCCTTTAAGTCCTCATGATAAACAGGACATGTACGCCTCCAATGCCCAGTCTTGTGGCAATGATGGCATTCCATGTTTTCATTCTTGCTCTTTGTCGCGCCTGATGAGGTGCTCGACTCACCAGGCCCACTCTTACCTGGACCCGACTTCTTAAACTTCGGTTTGCCCCGCTAGGCCTCGGCTGAACTTTGCCCTTACCCTTGCCCTTGTTTGACACAACGAGAACATCCTGTTTCATGCTCCCACTGAACTTCATGTCCTTCTCGGTCTGTACGAGAAGGGAGTGCAGTTCATGGGGACTTTTTTTCAAATCATTCATATAGTAATTCGCTCTAAATTGCGCAAAACCATCGTGGAGTGAATGAAGCATGCGGTCAATCACGATGTTCTCGCTGATTTTACAATCAAGCGTCTCCAGTTTCTCGACATTCTCAATCATGCTGAGAATGTGTGGGCTAACCGGTTGGCCCTTCTGGAGTCTCGCATCAAAGAAGCGAGTGGTATGCTCATAGGTCACGATTCTCGGTGCTTTCGAGAATTCCTTAGTGAGCGTGGTGAAAATCTTGTTTGCACCTTGGGCTATGAAGCGTTTCTGCAAATTGGGTTCCATTGCAAAAATGAGTACATTTTTAATCGCACCCGCTTCCATGGCGAAATCGTTATACTTGTCGATCTCGTTAATTCCAGCCGTGGGGCCTGGGTTTGACGGCATGGGCTCAAGCAGAAATTTGAGCTTCCGTCGGCGGCAAGATTCCGTAATGCCGCCTCCCGATCCGCGAAGTTTGATCCATCATTCTTGATCGAGTTGATCGATTCATCCGATTCATGAAGATCCGGCCAGGACTCTCGGTCCAATGTGACACTTGGCATTGGGTCGTTCAAATGACCAGCCATATTGTTATTAGCGATTTTATGTAAACGTGATCTACACTGAAAAAGAAAGAAAACAAAAACGAAATAAGCAACTCATCGAGGTGATTTAAGTCTATTAAAATTCATTTTAATCGTGTAGACTCATTGCACTTGTATAATTGATCTCCCTCAAGAATAATACCAGTGATCCCAAGACTCAATTTCCGTAAATTGATAAGCCAACTGTTTAGCTAGTTCTTCCGTAAAAACTCTTGGTCGATAGATTTCCGTAAATCCTATCTATAGTCCACCATGATCACAGGATCGTACGAGTGACCATAGTGTTGAGATAAAATAAGTCAATCGGTTCCAACTTACCCGACGTAGAAGGGGTCATATTATGCCTACCGACGAAGAAGGGATTCATTGGAGTTTGACCTATAAAGACCGTTCTCAATTTTTGTTTATACGAGGAAGATCCCATCAACTAAGTTTCAATTCATTTTAAGTGAACGAATAACTAGCAACTGCGTGAATGAATTAATTTAGATGATGGCCTAAATCGTGTGACATACGAATGTCATAGAAAACTAACGCGTGACCTCTATATGAGTCAGTTTTCATGCAATTATTAGGTGGTTTGGTTTTTAGGCGGAATATGATGCATACTATCGTTACGATAAAATAAATAAATGAATGCAATACGTAAATAAAATTCCTAGTGTGGCCTATCCTAGTAAAAGAACATAATACAACTTTGGAATCCACCGTTGGACCCGAAAATCTTGTCTTGATGTTCCATCTTAGTCCATGCAGCGGGAGTGAGCATCCGATCTCCTTCTTTAGTCTTCTCAAAATTACAATTAAAATTTACAAAATATAAACCTATTTACATTTTAAATAAAAACTGTAATTAAAAGAAATAAAAGGGGAGATACGAGATCTCAAAATACAACCAAGACTGTGTTCCATCATTACGGTAACATGTTCTACTAAGGCCACACTAAGTTACAACCGTTTGCAAAATTAAATAAATACGTAATTAAAAGCATTCAAAATAATCAAAAACGATAAATAAAATGCATCAACTAAATTAAATTTATTCGTGACATAATTCCGTAATTATGTTAAATTATCCAAACCACCAAAGATAATTAAAATTATGTGACAAAACCGCTTCATCAACTTAATTTTAATTCATGATAATCCGTTACTTTAAATCGTTTTAAAGTAACTAAATGGTACGTGAGTGAACCGTTTCACTATCAAGCGAAATGCACAAAATTCGTATTGTACACTAGTATTGGTAGAAAAAAAAAAAAAACTTAAATTTTTTTTTCTTTCACGCCCGATTACGTGAACAGTACCACAAAATTTTTTTTTTTTTTTTTTTTTTTTTATAAAAGTTCTTTGAAACCGAGAGCAACAAAAACAAAAAACGGCTCAAAACGTGAGCAACAAAGATCAAAACAAACGATTTGATAAAACTCAATTGCAATTTAATCTAATCCGTATAGAATTCAAACTACAATTGATACATCTTTAACATGTTGCAATAATTATCGATTAAAATTACAACATGTAAAGAACGATTGAAAACAAGAGATCGAACGATCTAACAAAAATATGTGGCACGCAAAACGATGCAAAACAGAAAACAGGCCAATAAGGCCGCACGGTTTTCCCAAAAAAAATCCTGGCCGAGACAAAAAAATGCCACACGAAATTTTATGCAATCATTTTGATAGATTTTTAACATATTGCAATGAATATCGATTACAATACAATATGCAAAGATCAAAATGAAAACAAAACAAAAGACAATCATCACCGTGTAAACAAGACACGGTTCCCAAACAAAAAAACGCAGCATATAAAAAATGCCGAGACAAAAAAATTTCAGCCGAATGAAAATTAATCAAAAATTCATCGATTCAAAATCGTTTGATGAGAATCACATAGAAAAATTTACGTGGCCTCGCTCTGATACCACTTGTAGGGTAATATCCGTATAAAACCCATAATTTGAAGGATTATAACGCAAATTTAATACGTGATTTATAGTCATAAACGAAAACAACAATGAAACGATAAAGATCAAGGATTAACCTTCGGTCCTAGTGCAAATTGGCAATGAGAGATCAAAGTAGATCTCCTCCTAAATGATGCACCCAAGATCGTCTGAGAAATGCCCTTGTGCTAGAATGAATCCTCTAATTGCCTTGCAATATTGAGAGGATTATTTTGTGAGTTTTTCTTTAGATGAGAGATCTAGGTTTAGAGAGGAAAAATGTCTCTCAAAACCCTAAAATTTTGTCTAAAATGAATTAGGTTACAAAAGAGAGGAGAACCTCTCTTTTGTTCTCTCTTGGCCGGCCAACCATGAGCCCCCTTGGGAAGTGGGCTTCCACTTCCTTTTAGCTTTAGCTCATGGTCCGGTTCGATTATTGCTAAAACGTATACGACGTGTTTTTAATTATAAATTGTCATCGGTTATCGGTAATTAAAGCATCAACTAACAATACGGGTTAGTTGAATTATTAATACATGTCCGACAAAGACAATATGGTATAATTAATTTATTCAATATACATTAATCAAATATAAATCTCTTATATTTAATTTACGAATTAATTGCTTAATTCGCCTTAGCCGTTATTATTTAATCCGTATTAAATAAAATATCTCAACATCACATTTTGACTAGTTATTAGTCAAGTAACTCGGACTAACTGGTTAGTCAAATTTGGCATCTACATGACTGTATTTTCATACCGTCACATCTCTCAAACGTATCCTATAGGTGTGACTTTTAGGGACCAGTTGATCACCGCCATCTGTATGACAATAACGTCAAACTTATCTAGCAAGCCAATCGTTATTGATAAACGTGGACCAACTGATTATGATACAAAAGTATACCCTTTGATCCTTTTAGAGATTTATAAGTCCTTGCACTAACTGTAAAGGACACCAGCCCCAACAATAGGTGCATGTATAGAGGACTATGTCGTTTTGGCGGTAATAGGGAACAGTTGAATGTTGGTTAAGCTAAAGATTATGTGGTATAGGTTAGGTGGTGTGCCGAGTGAATTGAGGTATGCGAACTGTTTATGTAAGAGAGCCTTGGATATAGGAATGGTGAGTTTTTAGATTATAGGCGGTTATCTTTGACATGTGGTGGTGATGAGGATAATGAGAAGGTATAGCTAAGGATTTAGTATTAGTGGGTTACGAGGACGTAACATTTGTCTTAAGAGGAGTAGAATGCGATAAAAGAGTTTCATGGTTGTGCATGTTGTAGTATAATTGGAAGTAGAGTGTTGGTGTAGCATAAAGGGTGGATATTTGTTATGATTGATTTTATTAAAGGTCATGGCTGTGCTTGTAGTAGTGTGATGTTTAGTAGTGTGAGAATATTGCGATAGTGTTAACAGTTAGATGATGAGGTTATAAGTGTGAGTAAACTTCGAGGACAAAGTTCCTTTTAAGTGTGGTAGAATGTAACATTCCGTTTGATGTTTATGAGTGTCATGATATTGGATTTTCTATTGGATAATATGTTAGTGAAACGGAGCTAACAGCGTTTGTGGATGGTAGTTGGTAGTGTATGGAGTTAGTGTCGAGAGAGACTATGATGTAGTTGATACGATATCGTGAGCCATGTTGTGGAGGTAGGAATAATTGGTGGAGTTGGTGTTAAGAGTTCATGTTATAGGCTGGGTTTTTGTTTTGACTTCTGAGTTGTGTTGTTCTGTCTTGATCGAGTTAGTATGTTTGTTTGTATGTATGGGTTGAATTTCGGGGACGAAGTTCCTTTTAAGGAGGGAAGACTTTAATACTACGGTTTTATGTGTCTAATGGTACTCTATCGAGTGGGGCTTACTCTGTCGAGTAAGTAGCTTTTTACGCAAAACGGTAGACTGCCTGTAGGGTACTCGATCAAGTAAGTTGGGGACTCGATCGAGTAAGGGTCACTCGATCGAGTAAGTCACTTACTCGATCGAGTAAGTGAGTCTTACGGGTTATTTTGCCGGGTTTTGATGGTATCGTGAGAAGGATATAAAAGCATCTTTCGTCAGTTTCGTTTCATTTTTACCCTACTCTAAGTTTCATAAAAGACAAAAACAAGTTACGTTACTTCTCCCTCTTCGCATTGTTATCAAATCCCAAGGCTTGAGTCGTCGAAATTCAGTGTTATTTGCGTCGTTGAGTCCGTAGCGTTGTGGGTAAGATCCTTGTACCATTTTTATGTTGATCCGTTAACTTTGGTTTAAACCCCAATTGGGTAATTTGGGGGTTTTAGGAGTATTGTTGATGTTAGATTGTGATTGTATGATTATATGTTTGATAGAAAGTGATTTCATTGAAAAACGATTTTGATTAGCTTATTGTGACGATCTTGGCGATTGCTATTCCAGGTAGGGTTTTCCCTACTTAGTATTAATTACATAAGTGTGGTTGGTGATTACTGTTGTTGTTGTTGTATATCGTATTGGCATTGGATTCTGATTTGGTGATTGTTGGAATTGTTATATAATTATTGGTGTGTAACTGTATGTGATCGTCGGGGCACGTCCCTGGCTGGGTGGAGTCACTTGCGGCAGTGGCTTCACGCCCTTGGTTCGCCTCCCGTGGAACCCGCCACAGGAGGGATGTGCACATTAAGGAAACTTGGGTTTATCGCTCAGTGGTGATGAGCGGGGATTTGGTTGGTACGGCTACGGTCCCCCACTGGCGGTGTGGAGTGCTTGTTGCGATGGGTACTCTGGCAAGGCTACACACTTTAGTGTGTAATCAGTTGTGTGGAGATTGGAGATGGAGACTGGGGATTGGTTTGAGCTGTTTGAGCTGTCTGTGTTTCTGTTTCACTGTGGCTGTTGTTTTTATGTAATCAGTACTGACCCCATTGAATGTTTTAAAAACTGTGGTGATCCATTCGGGGGTGTTGAACAGTTATTGAGCAGGTATGAGACGATGCACATGGGATAGTTGGGATGAGTCTTCACGTTGCAGTTTTAGAAGTCTTCCGTTGTGTCAAACATTTTGAAGTTGTTTAGTAGTTGGCAGTTTTGAGAACCTTGTATTTTGTTTTATTAGTTTTGGAGTTTGACTTGTATCACTTAAACTTTATTATCATTTAAATAAGTTTCGTTATTGTCTATTTGAGTATCATTGCCTCGGGTAACCGAGATGGTGATGTTCTCATACCTTCAGTGGTCCTAGTAAGGCACTTGGAGTATGGGGATGTCACATGTTTGGTTAAGAAGTTTAGGACTTTTGTGCTACCTTCCCACTTATCATGAACTTTCATAGCATGTAAGAGTAGGTCCTTTAAGGTTTTGATTTTTTCTAAGCATTTCGTGTGATCTACATCATTATCCTTTTTGAAATTATCACGAAAGTCTTGGAATCTTTTGTTACGAATGAATACAACGTCCAAATGTTGTTTCTTAAAATTGATCATGTCGGTTTCAATTCCTTTAACTGCTTTGAGAGAGAATATATATCTTTCTTTTGGTCTAAGATCACTACTAGATGCGACCTTAGTGTAACATTCCGTGTCTGTTATGTTTAGTTGATGTGTCAAAAGTGTGTGTTAACCGTGTTAGAAATGCGTGACGTCCGTATGTACGATATACAATACCCTTCTGATGTTTGAGTACGGGAGCGAACTTCGGGACGAAGTTCATTTTAAGGAGGGAAGACTGTAATACCCCGTATTTTATATAATAAATTAAATGGATATTATTATATATTAATTATTATACATTTTATATTACTAATTATATTGGGTTAATTGTTGAGTCGATAATTACATTAAGTTATCGAGCTAAGTTAATTAAGACGGGTTTATATGGAATTCGAAAGGTGAGCTAAACAATTAACCCTCGACCCATTTGAGCTGGCCCAATACACGTCCAGCCCAAAAATAACCCTAACTCTAATAATAACCCTAACCCTAATAGTACCTACCCCAACCCGCCTCCCTCATTGCTCACTACCTCAAACCGCCTCCCTCCTTCACCAACACCAAAACATCAGATTTCATGCATAGAGAGGGAGAGAGAGTGGCCGTGGGTGTTGACAGCGAAGCAAGGAAGAGCTAGGGACTGTTGTCGACGGCCGTGGGTGGCCCTGGTGGCGGTTGTGGTGGCGGAAAAAGGTAAGAGTCAACCCTTTCCTCTGTTTTCATCTTTCTGTCGAGTTATTGGTGGTTGTTTCGTGTCTTATAGGGGCGTTTATGGTTGTTGTTGAAGGGGTATAGGAGTAGAGTGGTGTGAGACGAGTGACTTGGTGGTTGTTGGGGTGGTTTTGGGTGGTGTTGGTGGCCGTGAAAGGCGGCAGCGACAGGGGGGATAGCAACGGGTTTTAGCAGGGGGTTTTTCAGGCGGTTTAGATGGTTAAGTTGGGGTGGCACCACCGTGGACTCGGGGGAGGTCGAAACAGTGGTGCCACGGCGTCTGTGTTCGTGGGCTGACGGCGAGCAGGTAGGTGGTGGTTTGGCAGGGGATGAGTGAGAGCTGCGGTGGTTGCAGGTCGAGAACAAAGGGCGTTTGGGGAGGCACGGTGGTGAACCAGACCAAACGAGGGCGCTGGTTTGACTCGCCGGCGGCAGTCGACCCCAGTGGGGGTGGTCGTTGGTGGCTGGGTCAGAGTGGGTGTTGGGACTGGTGGTTGACACGGTGGAGAGGTGGCGCGTGTGAGCGTGGGGATGCGAGTGAAGGGACGGTGGTTGTGGATGGGTTGTTTTAGTTTTGAAACGGTTTTTGTCATAGTTTAATCGTTATGTTTCGTTACTTGGTCGTGTGCTTAATTAATTAATTTAATTCCCGAGTTAATTAAAATAATTAAAGACGAGTTTTGAGTCGGGTTGTTGAATTGTTCAAATGTTTGATTCGGGTTTTCTTAGTCGAATAATTCGTTTAATCTTTAATTATCATATTGGTTATTCAATTTAATTCCCGAGCCAGATAAGTAATTCAAGTCGGGTTTGTTAAAATGAAAAAGCTACTATATCGGGAAAGTTTCCATTTTAAGAAATTCTACTTTAGTAACTTTCTATTTTGGGAAGTTGGGTCAAATACTAATCGGGTTATTTTAGTTATCAGTTGGGCATAAATTTGGTGTCGGGATTGTATTTCGGGAAGCTTCTATTTTGGGAGATTTCTATATTTAGTAGTTAGTAATTATAAATATTATAATTGTTTTAGGTGACGGATTCGTGAAGGATCGATAATCAGATTCGTTGCCTTATTTTCTGGACTGCTTGAACTGCTTAATTGGATTTGCTGGCACTTTGAGGTAGGGAAATACACTTGACCTATTATCGTTGTTGTTGAATTGCGTTGACTTGATTCGTGGTTGTTGATTTACGTTATGATTCATATACGGGAAGGTGATTGACTGAATTGATCGTGTTGAGTTTGTTATCACAACATTCGGTAGCTGGCATGATTTCATTTATTAATATACATTTTGTGTTGCATTATTACTGTTCAGCATTTCATATGCATTGGAGTTGGAGGTTGGTGTAGGAGTGACGATGTTGAGATACGATGTGATGTTGTGATAAGGCCTAGGTTGGTTCTGCAGGACTTGCCCTGGTGTCCTCAGCTGCGAGCTGGCAGATCGGCTACGGTCGATATATATAGTCTGCTGGGGATCGGTATGGCTGGGCGTTCCGGGTTATGAGTTATGAGACTGGTTATGAGATATGAGTTGAGATGGAGATGGAGGTGACGGAGGAGCATGCATATCATATTTTTTTTGTTGTTTCATTATTTTCCCTACTCAACCTCGTTGTTGACCCTGTGTATTCGTGAACACCTGTGACGATCCAAATATTGGGGAGCAGACTTGACAGGTTTAAGAGATATGATGGGAGCTTGATGGGCGTGAGACACTGGATCAGAAGACTTAGTATCTAGATCATCATTTAGAAGACTTTCACTTTTATTTTATGTTAGTTCTTTGTTATTTTGATGTAAAAGAGGCTTTGTAATAATTAAGTTAAAGTAATTATATAATTTGCCTTGGAGTATAATTTGTTATTCACTACCTCGGGAAACCGAGATGGTAACAGTCCGGTTTATTAGGGAATGTCTTGCTAAAGGCTCCTTCATAAACCGGGGTGTTACACTTGGTCTCTAAAAGTTCTTTGGCTTTTCTAAGTTCTAAAGTTATAGCTTCATTAGCTATAACTTTGGCTTGAAGTTGCTTAATGTTAAGCTTTAGGTCTGAAGTTATAGCTTCATTAGCTATAACCTTGGACTCTAATTCCTTCTTTTCAGCCATAGCAGTACCTAATGTTGTAGCTTTATCAACTGTAAGTTTAGATTTCAGCTTCTTAGCTTTGGCCTTTAGAGTATGATTCTCCTCTACAATATCAAGAATATGTTCCTTCATATCTTTTAATTCCAAATCCTATTCATGACATTTATCGAGGGATTGCTCAAAAAATTCTATTAGGGCATTTTTAGACAATTTCTTAACGCGTTTTTTGAGTTCCTGATAACTTACCTCTTCATCGTCATCATCATCCGATTCTCCAAGAAAGCAATAGTTTGAATGAGAGTTAGTGCTTTCATCGTCGCTGTCGGAGATTAGGTCAAGACTAACGCTGTTGAGACAAAGATTGGCTACTTTGTCATCTTCAGATCCCTCGTCATCTTCTGAGTCAAGATCTCCCCAGCACGAAGCCATCATTACATGTTTGAAATCTTTCTTTGTCTTCTCGCGTTTTGCCCTGTCCTTGATTTTCTCCCATGTCGGACAATCCTTGATCATGTGATCAGATTCTCCACACTTGAAGCAACCTCTTTTTGCAAATGATGACTTTGATTCTGTTACTTTCTTGTTAGAAGACTTGTTATTGTTATAAGATGATTTTGCTTGTTTGTTTTGAAAGATCCTATTTTTAAAACGGCGTGCAAACAAGACGGTTTCATCTTCTATGTCGGAGTTGACATCTTCGCTTTTCAAAGCCATACTTTTACCTTTGCTTGGTTCAACGTCATCTTTATTTAGAGTAATTTCATGGGCCATGATGTGACACCCCCATACTCCAAGTGCCTTACCAGGACCACTTAGGTATAAGGACGACACCATCTCGGTTTCCCGAGGCAATGATAATCATAAGACAATACCGAAACATACTTAAAAGTAAATAATGTTTAACGTGACTACATGCCAATACCAAAACTGTTAAAAGAAATACAAGTTCTCAAACTGTCTACTGCCAAAATACTATCAAGTGCCAGACACAGCGAAAAACTTCTAAACTGCAACGTGGTGACTCATCCCAGCTATCTCATACGTATCGTCTCATACCTGCTTAATAACTGCTCACCACCCCCGAATGGATCACCACAATTTTTAAAACATTTAAACGGGGTCAGTACTATTTGAATAAAAGTAAGCCACAACAAATCAAATGCCAAAACAGCTCAACACACAACAAACCCCAGTCTCCATAATCAATCTCTACACAACTGACTACACACTAAAGTGTGTAACCCTGCCAGAGTACCCTTCGCAACAGGTACTTCACGCCGCCAGTGAGAGACCGCAGCCGTACCCACCAAATCCCCGCTCATCTCCATCGAGCGATAAACCCATGTTCATTAATGTGCACATCCCTTATGTGACGGGTTTCACAGAAGGCGAATCAAGGGCGTGAAGCCACTACCGCAAGTGACTCCACTCAGCCAGGGACGCACCCCGAAGAAGACAGACAGTTAAATAGTAACCACAATACAACATCAACAACCGTTTGAAACAATCAACAATATAAAACTACAACCGTCTGAATCAATCAACAATCACTATCTACAACACAATCACCACAAATCATGTAACTAATACTGAGTTGGAAAACCCTACCTGGAATGCAATCACAGAATCAGACGATCTAGCAGCTGTCTCAAAAACTCTCGTCTACGAATCCTCCTCTTATACATACATGCATACAATTACTACCTTAACCACATAATCATAAAAACCCCCAAATCCCCAAATTAGGGTTTAACCAATATTAACAAGATAATATAAAAGTTATACGTAAAGCTTACCCTCGACGCAAGGATCACAAAGGTATAAAGAATGACGAAATTCGACACTTCTAACTCCAGGAATTGCTAATAATGCGGTGAAGATGATTCAACGTAACTCCAATTCTTCTCTTGAAAGTTTTTAGGTTGTAAAAGTGTTTTGAGAAAAGTGACGAAAGCCTTTTATACCATTCCCGCATTATTAACAAAACCCGTCAAATATCACCCGTAAAACCACTTACTCGATCGAGTAAATCAGTTACTCGATCGAGTGCCCCTTACTCGATCGAGTGCCAAGCCTACTCGATCGAGTACCCTAAAGGAAGACTACTGTTTCGTACACATAACATACTTACTCGACAGAGTAAGCCCCACTCGATAGAGTACCCAAAGACTCATGAAACCGTAGTATTACAGTCTTTCCTCCTTAAAAAGACTTCGTCTCCGAAGTTCAGCCCGTACTCAAAAACCAACATACTAACTCTATCAAGACACAACAACGTACTTAAGAACTCAAGACAAAACTCCAACCTACAAAACATGAACTCGTAACACCAACTCCACCAACTATTCCTACCTCCGCACATGTCTCACGGTATCATATGAACTACATTATATCTCTCTCGACACTAACTCCATACACTACCAACTACCGTCCACAAACGCTGCTAGCTCCGTAACATATCATCCATTAGAAAATCCACTATCGAGACACTCATAAACATCAAACGGAATATTACATTCTACCACCCTTAAAAGGAACTTTGTCCTCGAAGTTTACTCACACTCATAACCTCATCATCTAACTGTCAACACTATCGCAATATTCTCACACTACTAAACATCACACTACTACAAGCACAACCATGACCTTTAATAAAATCAATCACAACAAATATCCACCCTTTATACTACACCAACACTCTACTTCCAATTATACTACAACATGCACAACCATGAAACTCTTTTATCGCATCCTACTCCTCTTAAGACAAATGTTACGTCCTCATAACCCACTAATACTAAATGCTTAGCTATACCTTCTCATTATCCTCATCACCACCACATGTCAAAGATAACCGCCTATAATCAAAACACTTACTATTCCTATATCCAAGGCCCTCTTACTTAACCATTTCTCATACCTCAACTCATTATGCACTCCATCCAACCTATATCACAAAATCCTTAGCATAACCAACACTCCAACTCTTCCACATTACCACAACACGACATACCTCTCTAGATGAAACACCTATCGCCTAATACATAACTCACGGTCCACACTTGCTACGCACACTCACACTAGGTCCTCAATTTTTTTTCTTTTATTACCGTAAAACTCATTCATCACTTAACATGATACTAATTTCCAACACCCTATACTTACTGTCCCAATAAGAGATTATGAACCACTTGCAGCTTCCATACTAGTACAACACATGTTCCATAAATCAAGCAACATTATTATGTAAACAAATGCCTTCTCTAAAAGAAGAGCACAAGTACTCTAACAACCTCTCGCAACTGTGTCCCACCAACAGAATGTTACTATATCATAACAACAACGGAAACATACACAACTCTCTTCTACATCATACTCTACCCTCACTCCCAAGCTGAAACTATTAAGAAACATCAACAAACAAAACAACAGTCTATATGTCCAACCGAAAATCACAAGGAACAGTAGTAAACAAAACAACAATCTATGTATAACTGATATGCACTTTCGAAAACTCGTAGCGTGATCATCCAGCCTACTCCACCACAACCGGTGACGGCATCGCAACACCACCACCAACAGCCGTACCGCAGCGCGAAAATACCCACATCACAACACGAAGTACCGTGCCCGGATCACCACCCGAGGCACAACAACCACATCGATATATATCAAAACCACATATAATTCCCACAAACACTGACTCAGTATAACTTTTCGGACAAGAAAACTTACTCAAAACTGCTTTACTCGTTAATAACACAACATATTATACAGAAAAAACAGACAAGAATCTCATGAACATCATCCTTACCATTTCACGCCAGAAACATGTATCATCAATACGCATACAAGTATAACTAGCCATGCCAGATCACCCAAACTATCACTTTTGAACATCATTCCATTAGTTACCGTACCAAACATAAATCACAAAACTTTCATATAACAACTTTATAACAATCACAGCATACCATTTCTCGTGAGTCAGAACCTCACACAAACATTTATACACATCATAGACCCGTAATCACATCCAACTAGTCAATCCTGATAACGTAAGTTACCATTTGATAAAGGTTACCTCTCGCCCGAGCTTAACTCGTATGCCCCTCATAACATATTCTCCCATTCGCATAACCATCACCTCCTGCCAAGTATAACCATACCTTTAATATTAAACTACTAGCACTCGCTTCATATAACCACGTCTTATACTTCCTTACAACCATACATTTCAATCCGGCCTTTACAAAATCAACCTCTTTAGAATGGCTATTGTTCTTATCCATCATCACCTTTAACCACTATTGACAATACCACAATACCACCACTTGTTCGAATAACAATCTCTTACACTCACCTCTAAATATAACAATTCATCTCCTATCTTCGGTTAGCATCCCAAATAACTATCATCGAATCCATCAGCAAAAATTACATCAACATTATTTCCAATTATATCCTATATTGTATCGCCACCCAATTCCCCACCAAGATCTCATATCGTGCAAATCATTTACCCAACTTTTTACTTTCCTTAATTCCTCGAAACTCAGATTAACATATCGTCCTGGAACTCCTATATAACCGTTAACTCAAATCCCCATGATAGTATCATACATCTCGACGATTCCTTACTTTTATATCACATAACTCCGGTCAACATTTTGCTCAGCTTACTTTTATCCTTGTTTTCGCTTTACATTCAACAATACCAATTAACAATTCAACTCCTTAATACTTCTACCTAACTCCTTAGTGCTCCGGTTACCTTTTCATCGCTCCAAAACTCAAATCTCATTATTTCATATTAGTACCATCTCAATCTTTCTTACCATCGGTCTTTTCTTATCCTGCTATTACTCACACTTATCACAAATCAGTCCAGACCATCTCATGCTATTACTCACACTGACCTCCAATCTCTTCCCTTTTTTTAAGTCCCAAAACTCATTTCATACCGTTACTTGCCCAAGGAAATCACACATTAGTTTCACCTCTTGACACTACAAATTCCCAAACTCCCTCACTATCTGCAAATCCACGTCGCGACATGTCTCCACTAAGTTCACTATATACCACTCTTCTCCATCCCTCTACAACGATCTTTCACTACATATATTCTTAACTCACACAATTCCTAACCATCTCTCTCCATAATTCCTTACACATCTCCAAGTGCTACTCTCCGCATCCTTCCTTTCAATCTTTTCATTCTCCCGTTCCTTAGACTCATACCATTCCTTGCCCATATTCCCTTACCTTTATATTACTCAACACACAATCACATCACTCATTCCATTTCACAAAACATGCTCCATGCCTCAATAAGCCATACCAATCTCCTTTTTTTTTTCTTTTTCCACTATCTATCACGACCACATATAACTCATGTCCTCCCCTCCGAACTCATACTCACCATAGGTGCCACTTCTTACATCACAAGATGGGGTAATTTACACATCAGGACCAACACATACGTAAAACAATGCATAAAGAAGCAATATAACACCTTTGAATTAAACATAATATGCAACGAAGTCAAAAGATAAGCATATGACTCGAAACAGGGGTCACTAGATCGAGTACAGGTCACTTGATCGAGTTAGTGGCTTACTCGATCGAGTAAGTGAAGTTCAGAGACACGTAAATCAAATTACTAGGGCTACTCGATCGAGTAAGGGTTGCTCAATCGAGTAACAAGAGGTGCACTCGATCGAGTGAGGGCCACTTGATCGAGTACCCTACGCATTTCTCAGCAATGTCCAATTTTCGTAAAACGGTCATATCTCACTCGTTTCTTGGTCGTTTTGGGCGTGTGACCTATCGTTAGAATCGTAACAGAACAAGCTATCACCTGCAATTGGAATCACATTATAATAATTTATGCATCTCAAGTTATAACAGTTTAAATTAAACTTCGATGTAACCAGACGACATAACTATTCGATTTTTCTCTTTCAAACAACTTAAACAACAACAAGGTAGACAAAAACACTCAATACTTGTAAAATTAGTATCCCTAACCACATGTTACTATCTTTAAAAGCCAAGCAACAAACAACTCAATGCACATGTATCATTCAACTTACCCATCATATATTACCCGCATGTTTTTATTCTATAACTTTACGTAAACAAAATCACAAATACATGACATCAAGTCCCCTTTTTTCATGTTACTAGCATAACAACATCTTTTTCCACCAATTCTTCCATCATACCACATTCTTCATCTAACAAGTGCATATGATACAATAGTAGACAAGTATATAAACGTATTATTTATACGCAAACAAAATTAAGTAAAATCATATCACATCCTCTAATCACATGTTACTAGTATATACACATTATAAATCATTCATCCTGCAACATCATTATTCATCACATATTATCACATATGAACTACTTCATTTTCTCCACCACATCATTCAACATTCTCACATACTTTTCCAACTACTCCAACCAACATTGTGAACCAACTATCATTCAACATGCTTTCAACCAAAAACAAACAGAATCACACCGTTTCATGCCACACATCACTATATAGGTACACAATTCACAAGATAAACACATAGTGATCCCGAATCATATCCCATGGTGACCGGTTCAAAATTGTAGGGCGAGTTCGCGACTTTAGGACGTCTCCTAAGTCTTTGCATTAGCTCCTACAACTTCTACCCGGGTTCATTTTATTTTGACTCCCTATGTTCATTATGTTCATTGGTTACAGGTTTTAAGATCGTCGCTCTGATACCACTAGTGACACCCCCATACTCCAAGTACCTTACCAGGACCACTTAGGTATAAGGACGCCCCCATCTCGGTTTCCTGGGGCAATGATAATCATAAGACATACCGAAACATACTTAAAAGTAAATAATGTTTAACGTGATGACATACTAATACCAAAACTGTTAAAAGATATACAAGTTCTCAAAACTGTCTACTGCCAAAATACAATCAAGTGCCAGACACAACGGAAGACTTCTAAACTGCAACGTGGTGACTCATCCCAGCTATCCCATACGCATCATCTCATACCTACTCAATAACTGCTCACCACCCCCGAATGGATCACCACGATTTTTAAAACATTTAAACGGGGTCAGTACTATTTACATAAAAGTAAGCCACAACAAATCAAATGCCAAAACAGCTCAACACACAACAAACCCCAGTCTCCATAATCAATCTTCACACAACTGACTACACACTAAAGTCTGTAGTCTTGCCAGAGTACCCATCGCAACAGGTACTCCACGCTGCTAGTGGGGGACCGCAGCCGTACCCACCAAATCCCCGCTCATCTCCATCGAGCGATAAACCCATGTTCATTAATGTGCACATCCCTTCTGTGACGGGTTCCACAGAAGGCGAATCAAGGGCGTGAAGCCACTTCCACAAGTGACTCCACTCAGCCAGGGACGCATCCCGAAGAACACAGACAGTTAAACAGTAACCACAATACAACATCAACAACCGTCTGAAACAATCAACAATATGAAACCACAACCGTCTGAATCAATCAACAATCACTAACTACAGCACAATCACCACAAATCATGTAACTAATACTGAGTAGGAAAACCCTACCTAGAATGCAATCATAGAATCAGAAGATCTAGCAGCTGTCTCAAAAACTCTTCTCTACGAATCCTCCTCCTATACATACATGCATACAATTACTACCTGTAGATACCCGTATCCGTCGATATTGGAATTTATAGAGAACCCGACAAACACCCGATGATGATAGGACACATGTATTTATTTAGTTGTCATTGTCATTATTTGGGTTCGTTTTACGATGTAGAATGAGCGTTGTCGACGGAGTATTTTAATTTAAATGATATTTAGATTAAAGTCTTTTTTAAGGTGATTTCAATTTATTTTATTTTATTTTGAATTTATTTTCTTAAATTTATTTTATTGAAAATAAAATAAATATTTGATTTGAAAAATCATTTTATGAGTATATTTGATTTGAAAAATCATTTATTTTAATGTGTTAATTGATTTGAAAAATCGATTTAAAAATCGAGAAAAATTCGTTTTGAACACGCGTTTTGGAGCGCGATTTTAGCTCGGTTTTTGAGCCCGTTTTCTTTACGAGTTGGCACGAATCTCGAGTACACTAGCCAACCTAAGCCTCTACCCATCCAACCCCAGTTCGAACCCCATAACCACGTCCCAAATCATACCCCAAATCACCCCCAACAGCCCGCACAAAAACACGAGCAGCCCCCTGTTTTGCGTGCCAAATCCCGAGCCCAAAACCCGCTCCAAATACCACCAAAACCCGTGCCCATTAACCCTAACCCATACCCTAATATCCTACCCATATTACCTTACCTTAACCACCAAGAAAACCCCCCATACAAACCCTAGAAAACCCCACAAAAGCTGCTGGACAGCAGCTATGCTCAGCCGAGCCCGTCTGCCTCTCCTCCCTTTTACCCTACTTTAAGTCCTTATAAATACCCACCCTTCACCATACATTCATTCCTCTAAGTTCTCCATATATAAAACCGTCATTAACAAGCTTTAAACTCCAGAAACAAACCCTAATTGCCTCTCAAAAACCCTTCACAAAACCGACTTGCAAACTGGAACAGTTTGTGTGTCCTCTTGGAAATACAATTCGTTCCTCCTTCAAACATCCATTAAAATTCGAGTTTCTTATTCCTAATTAACCATACAACATCCATCTACACATTAGACAAAGATTTACGAGCCAAATTGCCCTTGAGAGTACACGAATTCCCTCGAAAAACAGAGTGTTATACACTCTGTTTTCGCGGCTTTTTCCTGTCTGTCCAGTTCTGTTTGTGCTCGTTTTTCGTGCCCAATAACTCAAAACGAGCAGGGATTGTTTTACGATCTCTGTTCTCCTCTCTTTCTAGTTTTCAAAACATCTTTTAAATCGAATTTTCATCGTGAAACGAGAGAGAAATCGCTGTTTGAAAGTTGCTGTCCAGATTCGATAAAAACGTGTTGTTTGCTTTGTTTCTTCGTCGACGACGGCCTGTCGAGATAAAATCTACCATCGATTACGACCCAAGACGGTGTCAACGATACATGTAGGTTGAGGGTGCATCAAATCCTCCTCTTTCTTTCTTTTATTTCGTTTTTTTATGTTTGTTTTTTAATGTTTCGTTTCATTTCGTTTATCGCTTTTATTTATCGTTTAAATTAACTATGAAACTAGTTTAGTCCGAGTATGAGTTAAAGTACCACCATGAACACCCGCGTTGACTTGAGATGGGAAAGAAACCGCTACATCAGTCGGTCGTACACCCCCGTCTCACTTACATATCCTCGTGTTCAAGGTAGGGCATTAATAAAACAAATTCTGACTTCGCACTTCGCTTTTGACCCCTCTTTTGTTTCGTGTGATTCGACCTACCCCTGGACCATTTACATGTTAATATGACCTCTGATTGTTAACATATAACTCGTTTAGATGACATTAGATCAATTTAATAACCTAATTAGACACATTAGGGTACATCGACGTAGCTTTAAAAATCAACTAACAATTCTGTAACTTAAATTGAATGCATCTCTCTCTTTCACCGAATTTCTCGCTAGTATAAGAGTGCGTGATTAGCACCTTCTTATTAACACTTGATGAGTTAATTTAATTAGCGAACTTGACCTAATTTGACCCCTTAGGCCGTGTAGAATACACCTTTGCGCGACACCCGTCCAATCGATCAACGTTGTTTCTAACTCGTTTTCTAACTTGTTTCCTATCCCGTTTCGCAATCATCTATCTAACCTAATGAACCTGAACTAGGACCTAGGGTTGGACGTGGCTTTAGGCCGTGAGGCTTGGCCGTGTCCTTTGGTCTTTCTTGTTTCGTTTGTTTTTTCATCGTCCGTTCTTTATTTGCTTTACCGCTTGTAATTTATCGTTTGTTCATCGAGTTGTAATTTTCAAGTTAGTTTTCTTTTATCGAGTCAAAACCTCTTTCAAAAACCTTAGTCTTGTTTGGTTAGATGGTTGTGCCTCAATGTATGTAAGAGCGTAGTAAATCGCATGTTGTTTAAAGCAACATGGCCCGATTTATGCTAATGCATGCTTTGGTGCGTGACCCAATGTCTAATTCGATAAGATTAAGCGAAAGCACACATTACGAGGAGTGACCCAAGGCCGTGAGTCATGTAAGCCGTGGGCCACCCCTTTGTGCACGTTTTTCTAGGCCGAATGGCCGTGTGATGCGTCATGTGTGGTTTTGTATATAACAATTGTATTTAGATCGAGTTGTATCTTTAATTTCTCGTCGGCATGAAATGCCTGGGTTGTAATAGGTAGATCCCAACGGCTCCCCCATTCCCCCTAAGCCTTGTTTGCTTTGTTTTGCATGTTGTTAGATCAATCAACCCACATGCTAAATTACAACTTTGACAAAGTTAGTTTAGTTGCATCTAAGACGACATAGAAATTGTTGTCACATGTTAGGGTTTTAAAACGATGTTTGCATAACATATATCGTAGTAGCTATGACCTTGTTTGAAATCCGATACTTGACTTAGTAGAGGCCGTTATCGACGGGCGGGGTTAGGTGTCCTCATGGGCTTCCTAACACGTACCCTCACCCCTTACTCAAGATCTATGGTTTGTGGATCCGTCTAAATACCATTGGATTACGAGAGTCATTCAAATCGAGTGATATAGGGTACAAGTATTTATCTTTAATCACTCGTAGTCGATTGGCTTTATGCTTTTCGATGAAAGGTGTAAAGTTGACTTGAACGGTTCCAAGTTTCCAAAAAACTTGGTGGCGACTCTAATTTGTCTTAATTCGATTCGAAAGAACCTCGAGTCGATTATGCCTAGTGTGGATCCCGCGGACGCAGTTCCCGACGGCCTTGTCCACAGTTTGGCGACTCCGCTGGGGAAAAGAGGACTAGTTACACTTTGTTTCTAGGGTCTTTTCCTCCGAGGTAAAACTTGAAAAGAAAGTATTGGGAAGTAAAACATTACTCATAGTGCTACGATTCATGCATAAACCCTTAAGGATTTTCCCGGGCCGTCCCAGAGTTTCTTTGTGATGCGTGGGGGGCGACGTCCCACTATGCCAGGAACTCGCACATTGCTTGCTTCCGCTCCGCCTCGCGTGGTTCTTGATGGTGGGGATGCTCTTCTAGGTACTCTACCTAAAGGCCCTTGCTCTATAAGACCGCAAAAGGATGGAGGGCATAGACCTTCTTGTAGAAGACTTGCCGAGACTTAGAGATGTCTAGGAGCATACATCCTTATAACATGAGAATGACAATGTGCAAGGTGTTTTTTTTCCGAGTCTTTTCAAAATTTCCATGTCAACTTCAAAACCGAACTTTTGAACAACTTACTTTCAAAATAGCATGATTTTCAAAACGCGGAATGCTGCCCAAATAGGACTAGAATTTTCGGCCAAAATGAGCTTTTATAGCCGGCATGCTGCCCATTTCAAATCTCATTTTCAAATCAATCATTCGTTTTTTCCAAATTAAATCCAAAATGTTTCTCGAACCTCAACCAAGCATGAAATGCGTCGAGTCGTGTCCGGGTCATGGCCGTGTTAGGCCAGGCGTTTTTTTCGTTCCAAGAGTCTAGAACACGACCCTATTGGGTCACCCAAGCTCACCTCTTGGGCTTTGAGTCATGTTGGTCGACCATTTGGTCTAGGATAGTCCACAGAAACGTCCAAGCTAGGCCCTTTAGGACGTTTCACTCGAACCTAAGGACTATGTTGGTCGAATCACGGGTTTAGTCACACCGAGTCCAGTTTAGGATCGAGCTATGACAGCTTGAGTATGTCGTCTTGTCAAGTCTAAAATAAATCGAGGTCTAAATCCAACCGTGAGTCGAACCTTTGATTAGTCAGTCACAAGTCGAGTCTTTGTTTGAGTCAAGTTGGGGTCGTGTCCTTAAGTGTGCAGGGGCTCTTACTTTAAATATTGACTCAGTACGGGGTTTTCTTGTAGAAAGGCCGCCAAAAACCCGACGTCAAGCAATGGAAGATGCTGTTAACAAGCTCACTGAGGCCGTGAACCTCATGATGACCCGAATGGATGCAATCGAATCTAAGCTGAGTGAAGATTCCCCTCCATCTACCCCACCTCTGACTGATCTAGAGAAACGGTTCAAGTTCATCGAAGACCGTTTGAAACTCTCCCAGGGGAAGAACATTCACTATGAGAATGCTAGGGCCTATGCCCCAGTTCAGGATAAGTTGCCCACGAACATGGTACTCACTGACATCCCGAAGTTCAAGGGCGCCGAAGATCCAGTCCACCATGTTAAGGCTTATAAAGGGTACTTAGCACTGAAGGGACTACCTGCTGACATGCTCTCTGAAATTTTTGCCCAATCTCTGGATGAACACCCGAAGGCGTGGTTCTATAATCTTGACCTTAAGAACTTCCCCACTTTCGAAGATATTACGGTGGAGTTCTGTAAGCACTATGCTGACAATGTTGAGATTCAAACCAACATAAGGACTTTGGAAGTAATGACACAGAAGGAAAAAGAGGGCTTTACTGAATTCCTCGCAAGATGGCGCGCTGAAAGCGTGAAATTAGCCAAGAAGCCTGACGAAGTTGAAATGGTAGATAAGTTCGTGAAGAATTTACGACCTGTTTACCGTAATGCTCTGAAATACCAGAATTTTGCTTCTTTCAAAGAATTGATAAGAATCGGGATAAAGGTAGAGGATGATGTCCGAATGGCAGAAGCTGAGAAGCCAAAAGGATACCAAGGGGCCTCGTCATCTAAAGAAAAAGCACCAGCAACGGCCCACTTTGTTGAAACTGTCAATCTCTTAGATGGACAGTCAAAAAGGCCTCCGCTGTAACACCCCCATACTCCAAGTGCCTTACCAGGACCACTCAGGTATAAGGATACTACCATCTCGGTTGCCCGAGGTACTGAATATCATAAGACAATAAAGAAACGTACTTTTAAAGTAATTATAGATTAAGTGATTACAGGTTCCAAAACCAAAACTAATAAAAGGAATTACAAGGTTCTCATACGGTCTACAGCTAAAACTATCAAAGCTACTAGACTTCGTCTGACACAGCGGAAGACTTCTAACTGCCACGTGATGACTCATCCCAGCTATCCCATACGCGTCATATCACACCTGCTCAATAACTGCTCACCACCCCCGAATGGATCACCACAGTTTTTAAAACATTTAAACGGGGTCAATACTAATCACACAATTCAATACATATATCAACAATAAGATAAACAGACACTGAATCACACACACACACACACACACACCACCAACTCCCATCGTCTCATATCGACCGTCCTTTGGACTACCCCGCCGATGGGGACCGCAGCCGTTCCCACCTAAGCCCCGCTCATCGTACGAGCGATAACCCTGTCCCATTAATGTGCACATCCCCTTCCGTGGCGGGTTCCACGAAGGGCGAAACTAGGGCTTGAGATCACTCCCGCAAGTGACCCCACTCAGCCGAGAACGCATCTCGAGAACCATCAACAAACACAACCACAATCACAATCACAATCACAATCACAATCATCATATCAAACAACTAACTACAGCACATCACCAATATCCCATTATGGGACTAATACTGAGTAGGAAATCCTACCTGGAAAGCACAACACGCAGACGGTATCTACAGCTGTATCAAAACGGCTCCTCTACGAATTCTCCTCCTATCATACAGCACATAAAGACTACACATCACAAACTACACACCAAAACCCCCAATTCCTAAATTAGGGTTTAACCAATCTTAACAAAACATTATAAAAACTATATTAAAAGCTTACCCTCGACGCAAGGAATCCAACGACACGAAAAACGACAAGAACCGACCGTCGAACTCCGGAATTGCTAAGAATGCGATTAGGAAGATGAAGTGGCTGCTTTCTCTCTTAAACAGGGTTTTAGGTTTTGTAAAAGTGAATTAAAACAATGACGAATATGTTTAAATACCTTAATCGCATAATTAACAAAACCCGAGAAAACTCCCCGTAAAACCGGACACTCGATCGAGTACCCCAGCTACTCGATCGAGTACCCAACAGGTCGAAACTATTCTAAAACGCAACTTACCCTTACTCGACGAGTAAGGCCTACTCGATAGAGTACCCAAAGACTCATAAATACGGAGTATTACGGTCTTCCCTCCTTAAAAAGAACTTCGTCCCCGAAGTTCAACCCATACATAAAAAAACAACCATCGACTCGACTAAGACACAACAACTTAGCTAAGGACTCAAGAACTCGACCGAACCTAGAACATGAACTCACTATACCGTATCTACCACATATATATCTCTCACGATACCAACTCCATACATAACCAACTACCATCCTCTAATGCTGCTAGCTCCATAATATCATCAACTATCAAATCCAATACCAAGACACTCATAGACATCAAACGGGATGTTACATTCTACCACCCTTAAAAGGAACTTCGTCCTCGAAGTTTACTCACACTCGTAACCTCATCATCCAATCACAACACTAGCGAAATATTCTCACACTCCTAAACATCACGCTACTACAAGCACGGTCATGACCTTTAATAAAATCACCCACAACACGAATCGATCTTTTATTCTACATTAAGACTCAACTTCCGAATATATTACCATATGTACAACCATCAAAATCTGTTTTATCGCATCCTACTCCTCTTAAGAAAAACGTTACGTCCTCGTAACTCACTAATACCAAACCATATCTATATCTCATTACCCTCTGTACCACCACATGTCTAAGATAACCGTCTATAACCCAAACACTCACCATTTTTATATCCAAGGCTCCCATACATAAACATTTCCCATTCCTCAACTCATTCGGCAGCGCACCTAACCTATACTATAAACTCGTAGCAAATCACCATACCCACTCTTCATTATTACTGCCAAACAACATACCTCTCTACGTAAGGCACTTATCTCCCAGAAGCATAACTCACGATCCGCACTCGTTACGTACACGCACATTAGATCCTCAAATTCTTTCTTTCATTACCGCAAAATTCATACACAACTTAACATGACACTAATTTCCCCAACACCCTACACTCACTGTCTCAACAAAAGATTATGAACTACCTGCCGCTTTCAGATCATTACCACACATGTTCCACGAATTATTTTCCATTACCATGTCTACCGATGTCTCATCTGAAAACAAGATCAAAATTACCGTAACAACCTCTCACAACCGTGTCCCATCAACAGATTATCACTATCCCATGACAACAACGAAACATATACAACTCTATTTCACATCATACTCTACCTCATTCCCAACTTAACCTGGTAAAGAAAACATGAATAAGCAAGACAACTGTCTATCAGCACAAACTGAAACTCGCAGAGAGCAACATCAAACAAAACAACAATCTATGTATAACTGGTATGTACTTTCGAAACTCGAATCATAATCATCCCGCCTACTCCACCACAACCGGTGACGGCATCGCAACACCGCCACCAACAGCCACACCGCAGTGCGAAAATACCCGTATCACAGCACTATGTACCGTGTCCGGATCACCACCCGAGGCACAACAACCACATCAATAGACATCACAACTGCATACAATTCCCATAAACACTGACTCAGAATAACTTCTCAGACAAGAAAAACTTACTCAAATCCACTTTACTAAATCATAACGCAACATATTTTATGAATTAAGCAGATAAGCATCTCATGAACATCATCTCTACCATTTCCCGGAATACACATGTGTTATCCATACACATAAAATTATAACTAGCTATGTCAAATCAATCAAGTTATTACCTTTTTGGATATCATTCAATTAAATTACCGTGTCCAACATATATATTACCGAACATTCATAAAACAATTTTATAATTATCATACCATACCACTTCTTGTGAGGTCAGAACCTCACACAAACATTTACACATATCATAGACCCGTAATCACAACCAACTAGTCAATTTTGACCACGTAAGTTACCACTCGAAAAAGGTTACCTGCTGCCCGAGTTTAACTCATATGCCCCTCATAACATATTCCCCCATTCGCACAACCATCACTTCCTGCCAAATATAACCATACCTTCACTATTCAACTAATAGCGTCCGCCTCATCTAACCACATCTTATACCCTCTCACAATCATACACAACAATCAGGTCCCTACCAAATCAACCTCTTTAGACTTGTTACCTTTCTAATATTCCATCACTCTTAACCATTAGTGATAACACCACAATGCCACCATTTGCTCAGTATATCAAATCTCTTACACTCATATCAAAATAACATGGTTTTTCTACCATTTTTGGTTAACATTGCAAATAACGAACATCAAACCCATCCATAAAATTACCTCAACATTATTCCCAATGCTATCTTATTTGTATTGTCATCCAACTCTCCACCAAATATCTCGTATCGTGCCAATACTCCACCAACTTCTTACTCCCTTAATTCCTCGAAACTCATTACCAATCATGTTGCCCTGAAACTCCTATATAACCTTTAGCTAACATCCTCGTGATACCATCACATATTTCGATGATTCCTTATCTTTATATCATATAGCTCCGGTGAACATTTTCCTCAGCTTACTTTTATCCTTCTTTTCTCTTTACACTCAATAATACCAATTAATAGTTCAACTCTTTATTCCTTCTAGCTAACTCTTTAGAAATCACGGTTACCCCTTCGTTTGCTCCAAAACTCAATTCCATTATTTTCTACCGACATCATCTCACTCTTTCTTACCATGGATCTTCTCTTATTATGCTATCACTCATACTTGCCACTAATCTATCCATAGAACCAACGTTTAATGTTCAAACAATTGCATCCCCCTTTTTACATCTCTAGAAATCAGAATTCATTTAATACCGTTAATTACCCAAGGAAATCACACAGTAGTTTCATCTTTTAATAAACCAAACCTCCTAAACTCACTCACTGTCTACAAATACACCTCGCGACATGTCTCCACAAAGTTCACTATATATTACTCTTCTCAACCCCTTTAAACGAACTTTCACTACATAAATCCATAACCCACACGACTCCTAACCATTTCCTTCCATAACTCTTTACACATCTCAAGTTGCCACTATCCACATTCTTACTTTCAATCTTTTCATTCTCACGTTCATTATACTCACATCATCCCTTGCCTATATTCACTTATTTTTACCTTACTCAACACACAATCATATCACTCATCCCGTCTCGCAAAACGTGCGCCATGCCTCAATAAACTATACCAATCTTCCTTTTCTTTTTCCACCATCTATCATAATCACATATAACTCATGTCCTCCCCACCGGACTCATACTCATCATAGTGCCACTCTTTACATCATAAGCTTGGGTAACTTACGCTTCAGGACCAACACATACGTAAAACAATGCATAAAGAAGTAATACAACACCTTTGAATTAAACATAATATGCAACGAATGTCAAAAGACAAACATATGACCCGAAATACGCATATGACCTGCACAGACCCCACTCGATCGAGTACCAGGACCTACTCGATCGAGTTGAGGCTACTCGATCGAGTGCCCAACATGCTCGATCGAGTGCCCCGACTCTCGAACCCAAACGGACCTTCGATCTCGACTTACTCGACCGAGTAGCCGGCTACTCGATCGAGTGACCCCATACTCGATCGAGTGCCCGAGGTACTCGATCGAGTGCCCAAAAACACGATTCGGGTCAAAATAACGACAAGTACCCACTCGATCGAATCAAACCCACTCGATCGAGTCATGCGATCGTGAATACTACCCGCATGTTATCTCACATACCCCAACGTACTATGCATTCATTATTATTTCAACATTATGATTACAACTACGCATTCAAATCTGCGCGACTCCTCACACAATTAACAAAATAATCTACTTCGTGTTATCAAGTGCCACGTTATAAACAACCATCATGCTTTTCATCCAATTCGTTATATAAAACACATATCATTGAACCTCTATTCTTCATGTTACTACTCACCAAAAGCCAAACATTACCATCTATCATGCTCATATAACATTCAACTTTCTATTACCCGCATGTTTTAAATTTTCATAACTTTTCATAACACAAACCACACCCATACACTACAAATCCTATTCCCATGTTGCTAATACAACAACATTACAAATCCACTTCATCACACATCATCATATACGAACTACTTTCTTTTTCTACCCTATCATTCATCATTCTCATATACTTTTCCAACGATTCCAACCAACATGTCAACCAACTATCATGCAACATGCTTTCAACAAACCATATAAAGACAATTAACATACACGTCGCACATATACACACGGACTCCACGTTCCCATACCATGTGGCTGGCTTAAGTATCATGGGGCCAAGATTTTGAAGTGAGGGCGCCTACTCACCCAAAACCTAGCATCGGTCGGGGCTCCCATTACACATACACCGGGTTCATTTTATTAGACTCCCTATGTTCATTATGTTCATTAGTTACAGGTTCCAAAATCGTCGCTCTGATACCATTTGTAACACCCCATACTCCAAGTGCCTTACCAGGACCACTCAGGTATAAGGATACTACCATCTCGGTTGCCCGAGGTACTGAATATCATAAGACAATAAAGAAACGTACTTTTAAAGTAATTATAGATTAAGTGATTACGGGTTCCAAAACCAAAACTAATAAAAGGAATTACAAGGTTCTCATACGGTCTCTGACTAAAACTATCAAAGCTACTAGACTTCATCCGACACGCGGAAGACTTCTAACCGCCACGTGATGACTCATCCCGGCTATCCCATACGCGTCATATCACACCTTTCAATAATCGCTCACCACCCCGAATGGATCACCACGATTTTTAAAACATTTAAACGGGTCGGTACTAATCACACAATTCAATACATATATCAACAATAAGATAAACAGACAAATTGAACTGTCACACACACACACACACACACCACCAACTCCCATCGTCTCAATATCGACCGTCCTTTGGACCACCCTCGCGATGGGGGACCGCAGCCGTTCCCACCTAAGCCCCGCTCATCGTACGAGCGATAACCCTGTCCCATTAATGTGCACATCCCCTTCCGTGGCGGGTTCCACGAAGGGCGAAACTAGGGCGTGAGATCACTCCCGCAAGTGACCTCACTCAGCCGAGAACGCATCTCGAGAACCATCAACAAACACAACCACAATCACAATCACAATCACAATCACAATCATCATATCAAACAACTAACTACAGCACATCACCAATATCCCATTATGGGACTAATACTGAGTAGGAAATCCTACCTGGAAAGCACAACACGCAGACGGTATCTACAGCTGTATCAAAACGGCTCCTCTACGAATTCTCCTCCTATCATACAGCACATAAAGACTACACATCACAAACTACACACCAAAACCCCCAATTCCTAAATTAGGGTTTAACCAATCTTAACAAAACATTATAAAAACTATATTAAAAGCTTACCCTCGACGCAAGGAATCCAACGACACGAAAAACGACAAGAACCGACCGTCTGAACTCCGGGAATTGCTAAGAATGCGATTAGGAAGATGAAGTGGCTGCTTTCTCTCTTAAACAGGGTTTTAGGTTTTGTAAAAGTGAATTAAAACAATGACGAATATGTTTAAATACCTTAATCGCATAATTAACAAAACCCGAGAAAACTCCCGTAAATAGGACACTCGATCGAGTACCCAAGGTACTCGATCGAGTACCCCTTACTCGATCGAGTACCAAACTACTCGATCGAGTACCCAACAGGTCAGAAACTATTCTAAAACGCAACTTACCCTTACTCGACAGAGTAAGGCCTACTCGATAGAGTACCCAAAGACTCATAAATACGGAGTATTACATCCGCGCCAAGCTCTGAGGGTATTCACCGATATCGGGTGCACTTACGCATACGCTCTCCAAAGGCTCATGGCCCAAGGAAAGCTGAAGCCCATTGGTCCAACTCCGGACCCTCCCGCTGATCAACAAGGTAAATGGTATAAACCAAATGCCTACTATGCCTTTCATCAAGAGAAAGGCCATGACACTGAAAGGTGCTATCGACTGAAGCACGAAATCCAAGACATGATTGAGAATGGAACACTCCCGATCCCAGCTGTCAAACCCAATAACATCTCCAATCCATTTGCCGATCACGCCAACTTTGTTTCTGTCGAAGACAATGTCGATTATTCCCATCTTATCCGCCCATGTCACTGGAAAGGAGTGTTTATCGGGAATATATTTGTGGATTGCTCTGAATTCTTGCCAAACCCGAAGAATGAAATTCGAGTCGGGAGTCTTGCCCTAGAATGTACTCCTCTCATTAACGAAATTAATAAAAGACAATTGGATTCACCAACCTTCATCATTGGCGTAGATCCTCAGAGGACTACCTCGGGATGGAGGCAAACCATCACAGGGATCAAGGACAAGAGCCGAGCATCTAAGTTGACAACTGAACAAGGGAAAGCTCAAAACTAGATTTGAAAATTATGAGTCGGGATCTGTTTTCTTATCTTAGTCGAGTCGAGTCTAGGACTTTATTTTCTTGAAGTTGAGTCGTTTGTTCCGCGATGACCTAGGGTGTGTCCTAGGAATCGTTCTTTCGAGTCTGTTAAGCTTTTGCCATTCCAATAAAAGGTTGCAGTTTCGTTTCCCAATTTGTCTTGTTTTTAATCCTCAATCATTCCGAAAACATGATAAAACGCACAACACAATCAAAGGAATCCCTGGGGTAGAAATATGTCCTGTTTCAAAATGTAAGGTACACTAGGATCCCGTGTTTGATTCCTTTACCTATTCCATGTCTGGTGGTAGAAAACCTCCATCTGAACCAATGTTTGTGACAAGCTTTTAGATGATTCTATGACAAACCCTAAGTAGCTCCTTGTTTCCCCTATCGATGACGGAAGGCAAGCCTTTTCCCCAATAGAATCATCCCATCTCGAAGAGAGAAGATATCAACCCGTTCTAACAAGTAATTGTTAGTTCTTACCCAAATTAGTTGGCGAAGCTCAGTTTTCAAGGTGTATCCATTTATGACTAAGAGAATGAATAGAAGATTATTCTCAAAGAGAAAAAAAAAAAGATGAAAAAGAATGAAAAATGAGAAAAAGAGAAAAATTGGAAAAATGAAAAAAAAAAGAAAAATGAAAAAAGATGAAAGAAAAAGAAAAAAGGAAAAAAGATGTTGAAGTTATTGCGGAATGCTTTTTGGTTGAATGTCGAAGTTACGGAAGCCAGAAGTCAAGTCAAGTACCCCTAGTTGAAGTTCAATGGGCGAAGCCCAAAAGATTAAGTAGTAACCTCTTTACCCTCTAAGTCCTTCCGAGACGATTCTGGGGATAGTCGGGAATTTTGAGAATCATTCCGCTTGTGTTGTTACACCCAGCCTTTAGGGTCCAGAAATGGAAATTTGAACCCACATCTTTTTTCAACCCATTTTGCACTCGGATTTCATCAAAGCCGAGACACCTTTCCCAACCACGATGTAAGCCATAACCCGTTGGCCTTAGCACCATAAAGCGAACCTTACAGGCTAGAATGGGATACGACATGAAACCTTAGGTGAAATCTTTGAGTGTGTACACACAATTAAAATGTCATGTTTATGCACCATGATCGAACTACGTCGGATTTGATTTTGCTCCACGCGAATACGTAGGCAGTCCTTCAGAATAAGGGATTCAATCCACCCATCATCCAAGTTGTCATCTTGTCGGTTTCTTATGGGTCTTAACCAAGTCTAAATGAAGCCACCTTTGTTTGAGTTGGTCTTAGTACTCGATGTAAGCTAGGATAAGGATATAGGTTCGGATGAATAGTATCAAGTCTCAGAATGAGCTTTATCTAACGGTGTAGGCAAAGATGCTCAGTCAGATAGATGTGGGTTTGTGTTGGGAACAGAAAATATAAAAAACCCGCTGAAAAGAAAGAAGGCGTGGAAGAAAAATATTAAAAGCCCGCTGAAAAGAAAGAAGACGGTGGCAAGAAATAATGAAAACTCGCTGAAAAAAAAGGAGGCGAGGAGAAGAGTGACAGAATGTTCCCAACAAGAGTGATGTGTGATGTCTAAGTGTTCTCATAAGATCAGTCTGTGTTTAGTGTCGGGCGAAGCCAAAGTTGTTGCTCTGTGAGTTTAATCCACCTTGTCAATGCCAAGTGATCTTGATTCCAATGTGCCCTCGGGAGCACGCCCATGCCATACGATATCTCCATCCCAAGTTCGACGACCTTGTGATTCCCATTTGCCATCTTTTGGCGCCGGAATGGCCAATTTACATTTCTACCCCTAACAAGTCAATATTTGAATTAAAGCCCGTGCACACTTACGGTTTTATTTTCTTTTTTTGTTTTACGTTAGCGGGCTACGCCCACGTTGTTTGCAAGTCATACAGAGTGTCCGTGTCATGTTTCATGCTCACCCATCAAGGTCTGATTGCAAAAAATTTCAAAATTTCAAAATTCCAAAAACTTTTTGCGAATTGTGGATAGATGATCCAAGTATTAGAAACTTCGGGTCGATGGCCCAATTATTCAAAATTTTCAAATTCAATCTTCGGGTCGATGGCCCAATCATTCAAAATTCCAAATTCAATCTCGAAGGGTCGATGGCCCAACATACCTTCGGGTCGATGGCCCAATTATTCAAAATTTTCAAATTCAATCTTCGGGTCGATGACCCAATCATTCAAAATTTTCAAATTCAATTTTCGGGTCGATGACCCAATCATTCAAAATTTTCAAATTCAATTTTCGGGTCGATGACCTAACCATTCAAAATTTTCAAATTCAAAATTTGGGTCGATAGCCCAATCATTCAAAATTTTCAACATGTTCAAATTTCGGGTCGATGACCCAACATTCCAAGTGATGTCAAATTCAAAATTCGGGTCGGTGACCCAATTATTCAAAATTTTCAAATTCAATTTTCGGGTCGATGACCCAATCTTTCAAATGATCTAATTTTAGGATCGATGATCCAAATGTGTTTATGTGATGATTATTGCTTGTACGTTTTTATGTTTCAAATATAGCAGGATATGCTTTAACTGGGGGCTCTAAAGTCTTCGACTTTAGAGCCATTTAATCAGGGGCTCAGGCGGTGGCTTCAGAGACCATTATCAGGATGTAAAGGATGACATCCACCAAGAATTCAATTCAATACAAGAGTATGAAATGGAAGAATTCCGTAGCTGGAAGAAAATGATGAAAGCGGCGGCAACCTCCTCGGAAAGTCCCGTCCCATTCGGACAAGCGCCAGCCGATGATAAATTTTGGGCAAATGTCAACAGATGAAGAATTTTGGACAAATGCCAGCAGATGATAAACTTTGGGCATGTGTCGCGATTCTTGCCGAACTACGACGCGGGTTTGATTCCGTCAGAAACGGATACGTAGGCGCCTAAGGATAAGGCTCAATCCACCATATATGCAATTTATGGGTCGACGACCAATGACGATAATTTGACACAACAGAAGCAAGAGTCAATCCCCAACGAAGTTTCAGGTATGATCTCTTCTTATGGCTGGCGAGCTTATATACCCAAGTCTAATGGACTATAAACGACCCGAAGAATCCTCAGGTCGAGAGGGACCTGGGGTATACTTTGACTTTCGCCTTGTCCAAGCCTCAGTCAAAGTGGGGGCTCTGTAAATACCCGTATCCGTCGATATTGGAATTTATAGAGAACCCGACAAACACCCGATGATGATAGGACACATGTATTTATTTAGTTGTCATTGTCATTATTTGGGTTCGTTTTACGATGTAGTATGAGCGTTGTCGACGGAGTATTTTAATTTAAATGATATTTAGATTAAAGTCTTTTTTAAGGTGATTTCAATTTATTTTATTTTATTTTGAATTTATTTTCTTAAATTTATTTTATTGAAAATAAAATAAATATTTGATTTGAAAAATCATTTTATGAGTATATTTGATTTGAAAAATCATTTATTTTAATGTGTTAATTGATTTAAAAAATCGATTTAAAAATCGAGAAAAACTCGTTTTGAACACGCGTTTTGGAGCGCGATTTTAGCTCGGTTTTTGAGCTCGTTTTCTTTACGAGTTGGCACGAATCTCGAGTACACTAGCCAACCTAAGCCTCTACCCATCCAACCCCAGTTCGAACCCCATAACCACGGCCCAAATCATGCCCCAAATCACCCCCAACAGCCCGCACAAAAACACGAGCAGCCCCCTGTTTTGCGTGCCAAATCCCGAGCCCAAAACCCGCTCCAAATACCACCAAAACCCGTGCCCATTAACCCTAACCCATACCCTAATATCCTACCCATATTACCTTACCTTAACCACCAAGAAAACCCCCCATACAAACCCTAGAAAACCCCACAAAAGCTGCTGGACAGCAGCTATGCTCAGCCGAGCCCGTCTGCCTCTCCTCCCTTTTACCCTACTTTAACTCCTTATAAATACCCACCCTTCACCATACATTCATTCCTCTAAGTTCTCCATACATACAACCGTCATTCACAAGCTTTAAACTCCAGAAACAAACCCTAATTGCCTCTCAAAAACCCTTCACAAAACGACTTGCAAACTGGAACAGTTTGTGTGTCCTCTTCGAAATACAATTCGTTCCTCCTTCAAACATCCATTAAAATTCGAGTTTCTTGTTCCTAATTAACCATACAACATCCATCTACACATTAGACAAAGATTTACGAGCCAAATTGCCCTTGAGAGTACACGAATTCCCTCGAAAAACAGAGTGTTATACACTCTGTTTTCGCGGCTTTTTCCTGTCTGTCCAGTTCTGTTTGTGCTCGTTTTTTGTGCCCAATAACTCAAAACGAGCAGGGATTGTTTTAAGATCTCTGTTCTCCTCTCTTTCTAGTTTTCAAAACATCTTTTAAATCGAATTTTCATCGTGAAACGAGAGAGAAATCGCTGTTTGAAAGTTGCTGTCCAGATTCGATAAAAACGTGTTGTTTGCTTTGTTTCTTCGTCGACGACGGCCTCTCGAGATAAAATCTACCATCGATTACGACCCAAGACGGTGTCAACGATACATGTAGGTTGAGGGTGCATCAAATACTCCTCTTTCTCCCTTTTATTTCGTTTTTTTATGTTTGTTTTTTATTGTTTCGTTTCATTTCATTTATCGTTTTTATTTATCGTTTAAATTAACTATGAAACTAGTTTAGTCCGAGTATGAGTTAAAGTACCACCATGAACACCCGCGTTGACTTGAGATGGGAAAGAAACCGCTACATCAGTCGGTCGTACACCCCCGTCTCACTTACATATCCTCGTGTTCAAGGTAGGGCATTAATAAAACAAATTCTGACTTCGCTCTTCGCTTTTGACCCCTCTTTTGTTTCGTGTGATTCGACCTACCCCTGGACCATTTACATGTTAATATGACCTCTGATTGTTAACATATAACTCGTTTAGATGACATTAGATCAATTTAATAACCCAATTAGACACATTAGGGTACATCGACGTAGCTTTAAAAATCAACTAACAATTCTGTAACTTAAATTGAATGCACCTCTCTCTTTCACCTAATTTCTCGCTAGTATAAGAGTGCGTGATTAGCACCTTCTTATTAACACTCGATGAGTTAATTTAATTAGCGAACATGACCTAATTTGACCCCTTAGGCCGTGTAGAATACACCTTTGCGCGACACCCGTCCAATCGATCAACGTTGTTTCTAACTCGTTTTCTAACTTGTTTCCTATCCCGTTTCGCAATCATTTATCTAACCTAATGAACCTGACCTAGGACCTAGGGTTGGACGTGGCTTTAGGCCGTGAGGCTTGGCCGTGTCCTTTGGACTTTCTTGTTTCGTTTGTTTTTACATCGTTCGTTCTTTATTTGCTTTACCGCTTGTAATTTATCGTTTGTTCATCGAGTTGTAATTTTCAAGTTAGTTTTCTTTTATCGAGTCAAAACCTCTTTCAAAAATCTTAGTCTTGTTTGGTTAGATGGTTGTGCCTCAATGTATGTAAGAGCGTAGTAAATCGCATGTTGTTTAAAGCAACATGGCCCGATTTATGCTAATGCATGCTTTGGTGCGTGACCCAATGTCTAATTCGATAAGATTAAGCGAAAGCACACATTACGAGGAGTGACCCAAGGCCGTGAGTCATGTAAGCCGTGGGCCACCCCTTTGTGCACGTTTTTCTAGGCCGAATGGCCGTGTGAGGCGTTATGTGTGGTTTTGTATATAGCAATTGTATTTAGATCGAGTTGTATCTTTAATTTCTCGTTGCGTCGGCATGAAATGCCTGGGTTGTAATAGGTAGATCCCAACGGCTCCCCCATTCCCCCTAAGCCTTGTTTGCTTTGTTTTGTATGTTGTTAGATCAATCAACCCACATGCTAAATTACAACTTTGACAAAGTTAGTTTAGTTGCATCTAAAACGACATAGAAATTGTTGTCACATGTTAGGGTTTTAAAACGTTGTTTGCATATCATATATCGTAGTAGCTATGACCTTGTTTGAAATCCGATACTTGACTTAGTAGAGGCCGTTATCGACGGGCGGGGTTAGGTGTCCTCATGGGCTTCCTAACACGTACCCTCACCCCTTACTCAAGATCTATGGTTTGTGGATCCGTCTAAATACCATTGGATTACGAGAGTCATTCAAATCGAGTGATATAGGGTACAAGTCTTTATCTTTAATCACTCGTAGTCGATTGGCTTTATGCTTTTCGATGAAAGGTGTAAAGTTGACTTGAACGGTTCCAAGTTTCCAAAAAACTTGGTGGCGACTCTTATTTGTCTTAATTCGATTCGAAAGAACCTCGAGTCGATTATGCCTAGTGTGGATCCCGCGGACGCAGTTCCCGAGGGCCTTGTCCACACTACCTTAACCACATAATCAAAAAAACCCCCAAATCCCCAAATTAGGGTTTAACCAATATCAACAAAACAATATAAAATTTAAACGTAAAGCTTACCCTCGACGCAAGGATCACAAAGGTATAAAGAATGACGAAATCCGACACTTATAGCTCCGGGAATTGCTAATAATGCGGCGAGGATGATTCAACGTAACTCCAATTCTTCTCTTGAAAGTTTTTAGGTTGTAAAAGTGTTTTGAGAAAAGTGACGAAAGCCTTTTATACCTATCCCGCATTATTAATAAAACCCGTCAAATATCACCCGTAAAACCACTTACTCGATCGAGTAAGTCAGTTACTCGATCGAGTGCCCCTTACTCGATCGAATGCCAATTCTACTCGATCGAGTACCGTGCAGGCAGAATACTGTTTCGTACACAAAACATGATTACTCGACAGAGTAAGCCCCACTCGATAGAGTATCCAAAGACTCATAAAACCGTAGTATTACACATGAGAGCACCAATGAGTTCTTGGTAGGATAGATTTTCAAGATCTCGTGATTCCTCCATTGATGTGACTTTGGCAAGCCACTTTTTAGTCAAGATCCTAAGAACCTTCCTTGCAATGTCCTCGGTATTGAACTTCCTACCTAGGTTTTTCAGTTCGTTTATTATGCTTGAAAACCTTGCAGACATCCTATCCAACGACTCATTAGGCTCCATAATGAATAGCTCATATTTCTGCATTAGCAAATCTATGCGCTGCTTCCTAACAATGGAAGTACCTTCATAAGCTAGTTCAAGGTCATCCCATATCTCCTTGGCCGTTGTACACAAAGAGAACCGATCGAACTCTATAGAGGTCATGCCGTTTTGCAGTAGACTTATTGCCTTAGAGTTCTTTTCGGCTTTCTTGTAGTCGGCTTCGACATAGTCGTCTTCCTTCCTCTCATAGGTAGTGCCTTCAGCGGATGCAACTAGAATTTTGTTCGGTCCGTTTTGGATAATCCTCCAACGCTCCCAATCATGACCTTTCACATAGTGAGTCATCATGTTTTTCCATAATCCGTAATTCTTCCCATCAAAGACGGGACACTTGAGATATTTGGAATCCATTTATCACGTGATAGGCAGCGGAATATAAAACGATAAGATAAATAAGAACAAGATAGATCAACCTCTCTGCAGTTAGGCAATCAAGAGCACGAGGCTCTGATACCAATTGAAGAGTCTATCAATCCGAAATACTCAAGAGGGGGGGGGGGGTGAATTGAGGATTAAAACCTTTACCTACTTTTTCGATTGAGTAAGTATAATTAATTATTTAATGTTATTGATTAAACTTTAACTAATTAACCAATTAACGAATAAGAGTGAAATAAACAAACGAACAAAAGAGAGAGACACACGATTTTTGAAGTGGTTCAGTTTCACAAATTGAAACCTACGTCCACTATTCTCGATTAATAAATTTAGTACCTTTCTACGGATTACAAATTTACTAACCCAACTCGTACAATTAACTCTAGTTGTAACTCAATGAGTACCATTAAATACTCGAGTGACTAACTTACGCCAATAAGAAAGCACTAATGATTCTTGCAAAGATTCACATTAAAGAACAAGTAAGAAATCTACTGAGCACTATTATCTTATAACGATAACTAACGAACGAACATACGAGTTTAAAACCACACGGCCTTTTTCGAAAATAGCAAATCGGTTTTCTTACGTTTGAAACACACGGTTTTGCTTTTGAAAAATAAAATCAATTTTAAGCTTAAAGGTCTTACTTTTAAATGTTGCAAGATGTAAAGTATTTATAGTAAAGAATGAAGCATGCTTCACGGTTTAGTCGAAAACCCTAATAGCCGAAATACAGATATGTTGTAGATACCCGTATCCGTCGATATTGGAATTTATAGAGAACCAGACAAACACCCGATGATGATAGGACACATGTATTCTTTAGTTGTCATTGTCATTATTTGGGATCGTTTTACGATGTAGAATGAGCGTTGTCAACGAAGTATTTTATTAATTTAAATGATATTTAAATTAAATGTTCTTTTTAAAGTGAATTCATTTTATTGTTTTAATTTGAATTTATTTTCTTAAATTTATTTTATTGAAAATAAAATATATTTTTGATTTGAAAAATCATTCTTTAGTTATTTGATTTGAAAAATCGATTTATATCGTTTATAAACCGTATTTGAAGAACTCGATTTTTTACGATGGTTTTATACGCGATTTTGAGCTCGTTTTCAACTTGATTTGGGCACGATTTTCGAAGCAAACTCGAACCAACTCTTGACCCATAACCTAACCCATTACTCATCCTCATAACCAGGCCCTAACCCCATGCAAGCCCACGTTTAAACTCCCTCCAATCCAGCTAATAACCCGTCCCAAACAGCCCGCACAACCAACCCTTTCCCATACCCGTGTTCAGCTTCGCCAAGCCCCAGACCCGCTCCAAACACCACTTAAACCCGTGCCCATTAACCCTAAACAATACCCTAGTATCCTACCCATATTACCCTAGCTTAACCACCAAGAAACACCCCTCCTAAACCCTACACGAGCTCACGAAAGCTGCTGGACAGCAGCAGCGAAACAGGGAGCCCGACTGCTTGTTGCTCTCTTTTACCCTACTTTAACTCCCTATAAATTCCTTCCCTCTGCCATACTTTCATTCCTCTAAGTTCTCTATACATACTACCAGCACTCCCAAGCATTAAACTCCAGAAACAAACCCTAATTGCCTCTCAAAACCCTCGACAAAACCGAGACATCCAAACTGAGAAACAGTTTGTGTCTCTCTCGAAATACAATTCGTTTCCCCTTCAAATCTCCATTAAAATTCGAGTTTCTTATTCGTAATTAACCACATAACATCCATCTACATCTTAGACAAAGATTCGCAAGCCAAATTGACCTTGAGAGTACACGAATCCCCTCGAAAAACAGAGTGTCATACACTCTGTTTTCGCGGCTTTTGTCTGTCCAGTTCTGTTTGTGCTCGTTTTTCGTGCCCAATAACTCAGAACGAGCATGGATTGTTTTAAGATTATTGTTCTACTCTATTTATAGTTTTCAAAACATCTTTTAAATCTAATTTTCACCGTGAAACGAGTGAGAAATTGCAGTTTGAAAGTTGCTGTCCAGATTTGCAAAAAAACGTGTTTGTTGCTTTGTTCCTTCGTCGACGACGGCCTCTCGAGATAAAATATACGATCGATTATGACCCAATACGGTGTCAACGATACATGTAGGTTGAGGGTGCATCAAATCCTCCTCTTCTCCCTTTTATTTCGTTCTTTTTATGTTTGTTTTTTCATTGTTCGTTTTACATTGTTTATCGTTTTGCGTCGTTTGACATCGTTAACTATGAAACTAGTTTAGTCTGAATATGAGTTAAAGTACCACCATGAACACCCGCGTTGACTTGAGTCGGGAAAGAAATCCGCCACATCGGTCGGTCGTATCCCCCTTCTCATTTACATATCCTCGTGTTCAAGGTAGGCCATTAATAAAATGGATTCTAACTTCGTTCCTCGCTTTTGACCCCTCGCCTGTTTCGTTCAATTCGACCTGCCCTAGGACCCTTCGCATGTTAGTTCGACCTCTGATTGTTAACATATGACTCATTTAGACGACATTAGATCGTTTTAATAACCTAATTAGACATGTTAGGGTGCTTCGACACAAGCATTAAAATCGGCTAACAATTCTATAACCTAATTGAATGCATCTCTCTTTTCACCTGATTTCTCGCTAGTATAAGAGTGCGTGATTAGCACCTTTTTATTAACACTCGACGAGTTAATTTAATTAGCGAACTTGACCTAATTTGACCCTTTAGGCCGTGTAGAACACTCGGTTTTAGGCGAAGCCTTCTGACCTCTTTTATCATCGATTTCTAATGTATATCCCATATCGCTTTGCAAATCTATCTAACCTAATGAACCTAACCTAGGAACTAGGGTGGCCATGGCTTGGCCGTGGGTGTGGCCGTGTCTTTTGTCTTTATTGCTTCTTCTGTATATCATTTGTTCATCGTTGTTTCGTATTTTGTAATTACCATTTGTTTATCGAGTCGTTTCTTGTAATTCGTTTGTAATTAGTTTTCTATTTGGTCGAGTCAAAGGATTTACAAAAACCTTAGTCTTATTTGGTTAGATAGTTGTACTCCAATTCATGTAGGAGCGTAGTAAATCGCATGTTGTTTAAAGCGACATGGCCCGATTTATGTTAATGCATGCTTTGGTGTGTGGCCTAATGTCTAATTCGATGAGATTAAGCGAAAGCACGCATTATGAGGAGTGACCCAAGGCTGTGGGTTATATAAGCCGTGGGCCACCCCTTTGTGCACGTTTTCCTAGGCCGATTGGCCATGTGTCGTGTGTGGTGTCGTATATAGCAGTTGTATTTAGATCGAGTTGTATCCCTAATTTCTCGTTGTGTCGGCATGAAATGCCGGGGTTGTAATAGGGTAGATCCCAACGGCTCCCCCATTCCCATCAAGCCTTGTTTGTTTCGTTTATATGTTGTTAGATCAATCAACCCACATGCTAAATTACAACTTTGACAAAGTTAGTTTAGTTGCATCTAAATCAACATAGAAAGCTCACATGTTAGGGTTTTAAAACGATGTTTGCATATCATATATCGCAGTAGCTACGACCTTGCTTGAAATCCGATACTTGACTTAGTAGAGGCCGTTATTGACGGGCGGGGTTAGGTGTCCTTATGGGCTTCCTACCACGTACCCTCACCCCTTACTCAAGATCTATGGTTTGTGGATCCGTCTAAATACCATTGGATTACGAGAGTCATTCAAATCGAGTGATATAGGGTACAAGTCTTTATCTTTAATCACTCGTAGTCGATTGGCTTTATGCTTTTCGATGAAAGGTGTAAAGTTGACTTGAACGGTTCCAAGTTCCCATAAAACTTGGTGGCGACTCTAATTTATCTTAATTCGATTCGAAAGAACCTCGAGTCGATAATGCCTAGCGTGGATCCCGCGGACGCAGATTCCGCGGGCGTTGTCCACATTTGGCGACTCATTGGGAAAAGAGGACTAGTTACACTTTGTTTCTAGGGTCTTTTCCTCCGAGGTGAAACTTGAAAAGAAAGTATTGGAAAGTAAAACATTACTCGTAGTGCTACGATTCATGCATAAACCCTTAAGGACTTTCCCGGGCTGTCCCAGCGCTTCTTTGTGACGAGTGGGGGGCGACGTCCCACTATGCCAGGTGCTTGCACATTGCTTGCTTTCGTTCCGCCTCGTCGTGGTTCTTGATGGTGGGGATGCTCTTCTAGGTACTCTACCTAAAGGCCCTTGCTCTATTAGACCCAAAAGGATGGAGGGCATAGACCTTCTTGTAGAAGACTTGCCGAGACTTAGAAATGTCTAGGAACATACATCCTTATAACGTGAGAATGACAATGTGCAAGATGAATTTCCCGAGTCTTTTCAAATTTTCCATATCAATTTCAAAACCGAACTTTTGAACAACTTACTTTCAAAATAACATGGTTTTAAAAACGCGGAATGCTGCCCAAGTAGGACTAGATTTTTCGGCCCAAAATGAGCTTTTATAGCGGCATAGAGATGTCGCCCATTTTAAATCTCATTTTCAAATCGATTTTTTCGTTTCTTTCAAATTCAATCCAAAATGTTTCTCGAACCTTAACCAAGCATGAAATGCGTCGATTCGTGTCCGGGTCTTGGCCGTGTTTGGCTAGGCATGTTTCGTCCTATGTATCTAGAACACGACCCTGTTGGGTCACCCAAGCTCACCTCTTGGGATTCGAGTCATGTGGGTCGACCAATTGGTCCAGGATAGTACACCGAAACGTCCAAGCTAGGCCATTTTAGGGCGTTTCACTTAAAACTATGGGCTATGTTAGTCCAATCACGGGTTTAGTCACACCGAGTCCAGTTTAGGATCGAGCTATAACAGCTTGAGTCATGTCGTTTTGTCGAGTCTAAAATGAATCGAGGTCTAAATCCAACCATGAGTCGAACCTTTTGGTTATTCAGTCTTAAGTCGAGTCTTTGCTTGAGTCAAGTTGGTGTCGTGTCCTTAAGTGTGCAGGGGCTTGCATTTGAATATTGACTCAGTTCGGGGTTTTCTTGTAGAAAGGCCGCCAAAAACCCGACTTTAAGCAATGGAAGATGCAAATAACAAACTGACTGAGGCCGTGAACCTCATGAGGGCCAGAATGGATGTGATCGAATCCAAGCTGGGTGAAGATTCCTCCACCCCACCTTTGGCTGATCGGGAGAAACGGTTCAAATTCATTGAAGACCGTCTGAAACTCTCCCAGGGGAAGAACATCCACTACGAAAATGCTAGGACCTATGCCTCGGTTCAGGATAAGTTGCCCACAAACATGGTGCTCACTGATATCCCAAAGTTTAAGGGCAAAGAAGATCCGGTCCACCATGTTAAGGCCTATAACGGGTACTTAGCACTGAAAGGAGTACCTGCTAAAATGCTCTCTAAAATTTTCGCTCAATCTCTGGATGAACACCCGAAGGCGTGGTTCTACAATCTTGACCTTAAGAACTTCCCCACTTTCGAAGATATTACGGTGGAGTTCTGCAAGCACTATGCTGATATTGTCGAGATTCAAACCAACATAAGAACATTGGAGGTGATGACACAGAAAGACAAAGAAGGCTTTACTGAATTCCTTGCAAGATGGCGCGCTGAAAGCGTGAAATTAGCCAAGAAGCCTGATGAAGTTGAAATGATAGATAAGTTCGTAAAGAATGTACGACCTGTTTACCGTAATGCTCTGAAATACCAGAATTTTGGCTCTTTCAAAGAATTGATAAGAATCGGGATAAAGGTAGAAGATGATGTCAGAATGGCAGAAGCAGAAAAGCCAAAAGGATACCCGGGGGCCTCGTCCTCTAATACGATAGCACAAACAACGTCCCACTTTGTTGAAACTGTCAATCTCTTAGAAGGGCAATCGAAGAAGCCGCAGCGCCAAGCTCCGAGGGCATTCACCGATATCGGATGCACTTATACATACGCTCCCCAAAGGCTCATAGCCCAAGGAAAGCTGAAGCCTATTGGTCCAACTCCGGACCCACCCGCTGAGCAACAAGGTAAATGGTATAAACCAAATGCCTATTGTGCCTTTCATCAAGGGAAAGGACATGATACTGAATGGTGCTATCGACTGAAGCACGAAATCCAAGACTTGATTGGGAATGGAACACTCCCGATCCCAACTGTTAAACCCAATAACATCACCAATCCATTTGGCGATCACGCCAACTTTGTTTCTGTCGAAGACAATGTCGATTATTCCCATCTTATCCGCCCATGTCTCTTGAAATAGGTGTTTATCGGGGAAATATTTGTGGATTGCTTTGAATTATTGCCAAACCCGAAGAATGAAATTCAAATCGGGAGTCTCGCTCTAGAATGTACTCCTCTCGTTAACGAACTTAATAAAGGACAATTCGATTCACCAACCTTCATCACTGGCGTAGATCCTCAGAGGACTACCTTAGGATGGAGGCAGACCATCAAAGGGATCAAGGACTAGAGCCGAGCATCTAAGCTGACAGCTGAACAAGAGAAAGCTCAAGACCAAATTTGAAAATTATGAGTCGGGATCTGCTTTCTTATCTTAGTCGAGTCGAGTCTAGGACTTTCCTTTCTTGAATTTGAGTCGTTTGTTCCGCGATGTCCTAGGGTGTGTCCTAGGAATCATTCCTTCGAGTCTGTTAAGCATTTGTCATTCCAATAAAAAGTTGCAGTTTCGTTTCCAAATATGTCTTGTTTTCAATCCTCAATCATTCCGAAAACATGATAAAAATGCACAACACACTCAAAGATATCCCTGGGGTAGAAATATGTCCCGTTTCAAAATGTAAGGTACACTAGGATCCCGTGTTTGATTCCTTTACCTATTCCATGTCTGGCGGTAGAAAACCTCCATCGGAACCAGTGCTTATGACAAGCTCTTAGATGATTCTATGACAAACTCAGACTAGCTCCCTGTTTCCCATATCGATGACATAAGGCAAGCCCATTACCCACAAAATCATTCCATATCTCGAAGAGAAAGGAAACCAACCCGTTCTAACAAGGAATTGTTTGTTCTGACCTAAATTAGTTGGCGAAGCCAAGTTTTCAAGGTGTATCCATTTCTGACTAGGAGAATGAGTAGAAGACCATTTTCAAAAAAAAAAAAAAAAAAAAAGGACACAGAAAAAGAAGAAGAAAAGAAAAAGAAATGTCCAAATGGTTATCAAAGTTTAAAGGCGAAGCCAAAATAGTAAGTTAGTGCCATTTTTAGCCTTTCTACCCTTAAGTCCTTCCTGAGACAGTTACAAAGGGATAGTCGGGAATTTTGAGAATCATTCCGCTTGTGCTGTTACACCCAGCCTTTAGGGTCCAGATATGGAGATTTGAACCCACATTGTTTTCCAACCCATTTGCACTCGGATTTCGTCAAAACCGAGACACCTTTCCAACCACGATGTAAGCCATAACCCGTTAGCCTTAGCACCACAAAACGAACCTTCAGAATGATGGTTTACCTTACGAGCCTATTTTTACCAAGCTCCACATCCCAAAGAATCAAAACCTTTTGTACCAACCCTAGACACGGGATACAACGGTACCTTACAAGCTAGAATGGGATACGATATGATACCTTAGGTGAAACCTTTGAGTGTGTACACACAATCAAAATGCCATGTTTATGCACCATCATCGAACTACGTCGGATTTGATTTCGCTCCACGCGAATACGTAAGCAGTCCTTCTGAACAAGGGATTCGATCCACTCATCAACCAAGTTGTCATCTTGTCGGTTTCTTACGGGTCTTAACCAAGTCCAAATGAAGCCACCTTTGTTTGAGTCGGTCTTAGCCCTCGATGTAGGCTAGGATGAGGATATAGGTTCGGATGAATAGTATCGAGGCTCAGAATGAGCTTTATCTAATTGTTTAGGCAAAGATGCTGAGTCACATAGATGTGGGTTTGTATTGGGAACAGAAAATATGAAAAACCCGCTGAAAAGAAAGAAGGCGTGGAAGAAAAAATAGTAAAAACCCGTTGAAAAGAAAGAAGGCATGGAACAAAAAATAGTAAAAGCCCGCTGAAAAGAAAGAAGGTGGTGGCAACAAATGATGAAACTCGCTAAAAACAAAGGAGGCGAGGAGAAGGGTGACAGAATGTTCCCGACAAAAGTCATGTGTGATGTCTAAGTGTTGTCATAAAATCAGTCTGTGTTTAGTGTCTGGGCGAAGCCAACATTGTTGCTCTGTGAGCTTAATCCTCTTTGTTAATGCCAAGTGATCTTGATTCCCATATGCCCTCGGGAGCACGCCCATGCCATACGAAATCTTCGTCCCAAGTCCAACGACCTTGTGATTCCCGTTTGTCATCTTTTGGCGTCAGAATGGCCAATTTACATTTCTACCCCCAATAAGTCAATAATTGAATTAAAACCCGTGCACACTTGCGGTTTTATTTTCCTTTTTGTTTTACGGTAGCGGGCTACGCCCATGTTATTTACGAGTCATATAGATTGTCTGAGTCGTATTTCCTGGTCACCCGTCAAGGTTCGATTTCAAAATGCCAAATACGTTATTTACGGGTCATACAGAGTGTCTGAGTCGTATTTCCTGCTCACCCGTCAAGGTTCGATTTCAAAATGCCAAATAATTCAGAATTCCGAAATTTCAAAAAAAATTTGCGAATTATGGATAGATGATCCAAGTAGTGAAATCTTTGTGGGTCGATGATCCAATCCTTCGAAATTCAAAAATTCAAAATTCAATTTTTGAAGGGCCGATGGCCAAATATCCTAAATGATGACAAATTCGAAATTCGGGTCGATGACCCAATTATTCAAAATTTTCATGATCAAATTTCAAGGTCGATGACCCAATCTTTCAAACGATCCAATTTCAAGGTCGATGACTCAATCTTTTAAATGATCCAATTTCAAGGTCGATGACCCAATATTTCAAATGATCCAATTTCAAGGTCGATGACCCAATCTCTCAATTGATCCAATTTTAAGATCGATGATCCAAATGTTCTTAGGTGATGATTATTGCTAGTACGTTTTTGTGTTTCAAATGTAGCAAGATATGCTTCAACTGGGGGCTCTAAAGTCTTCGACTTTAGAGCCATCGCAAACTGGGGGCTTTGAAGCCATTGGCTTCAGAGACCATTTTCAAGATGCAAAGGATGACATCCACCAAGAATTCAATTCAATACAAGAGTATAAAACGGAAGAATTCCGTAGCTGAAAGCAAATGATGAAAGGGCGACGACCTCTTTGGAAAGTCCCGTCCCATTTTGGACAAATACCAGCAGATGATGAACTTTGGGCATGTGTCAGCAGTTGCCGAACTACGACGCGGGTTTGATTCCGTCAGAAACGGATACGTAGGCGCCTAAGGATAAGGCTCAACCCATCACATATGAAACTTTGTGGGTCAACGACCAATGATGACAATTTGACGCAACAGGAGCAAGAGTTAATCCCCGACGAAGTTTCAGGTATGATCTCTTCTTATGGCTGGCGAGCTTATATAGCAAGTCTAATGGACTATAAACGACCCGCGGAATCCTCAGGTCGAGAGGGACGGGGTATACTTTGACTTTCGCCTTGTCCAAGCCTCAGTCAAAGTGGGGGCTCTGTAGATACCCGTATCCGTCGATACTGGAATTTATAGAGAACCCCACAAACACCCGATGATGATAGGACACATGTATTCTTTAGTTGTCATTGTCATTATTTGGGCTCGTTTTATGATGTAGAATGAGCGTTGTTGACGAAGTATTTTATTAATTTAAATGATATTTAAATTAAATGTTCTTTTTAAAGTGAATTCATTTTATTGTTTTTATTTGAATTTATTTTCTTAAATTTATTTTATTGAAAATAAAATATATTTTTGATTTGAAAAATCATTCTTTAGTTATTTGATTTGAAAAATCGATTTATATCGTTTATAAACCGTAATTGAAGAACTCGATTTTTTACGATGGTTTTATACGCGATTTTGAGCTCGTTTTCAACTTGATTTGGGCACGATTTTCGAAGCAAACTCGAACCAACTCTTGACCCATAACCCAACCCATCACTCATCCTCATAACCAGGCCCTAACCCCATGCAAGCCCACGTCCAAACTCCCTCCAATCCAGCTAATAACCCGTCCCAAACAGCCCGCACAACCAACCGTTTCCCTTACCCGTGTTCAGCTTCGCCAAGCCCCAAACCCGCTCCAAACACCACTTAAACCCGTGTCCATTAACCATAAACCATACCCTAGTATCCTACCCATATTATCCTAGCTTAACCACCAAGAAACACCCTTCCTAAACCCTACACGAGCTCACGAAAGCTGCTGGACAGCAGCAGCGAAACAGGGAGCCCGGCTGCTTGTTGCTCTCTTTTACCCTACTTTAACTCCCTATAAATACCTCCCCTCTTCCATACTTTTATTCCCCTAACTTATCCATACATACTACCATCACTCCCAAGCATTAAACTCCAGAAACAAATCCTAATTGCCTCTCAAAACCCTCGACAAAACCGAGACATCCAAACTGAGAAACAGTTTGTGTCTCTCTCGAAATACAATTCGTTTCCCCTTCAAATCTCCATTAAAATTCGAGTTTCTTGTTCCTAATTAACCACATAACATCTATCTACATCTTAGATAAAGATTCGCGAGCCAAATTGACCTTGAGAGTACACGAATCCCCTCGAAAAACAGAGTGTCATACACTCTGCTTTCGCGGCTTTTCCTGTCTGTCCAGTTCTGTTTGTGCTCGTTTTTCGTGCCCAATAACTCCGATTGAGCGTGGTTTGTTTTAAGATCTTTGTTCTACTCTCTTTCTAGTTTTCAAAACATCTTTTAAATATAATTTTCACCGTGAAACGAGTGAGAAATTGCTGTTTGAAAGTTGCTGTCCAGATTTGCAAAAAAACGTGTTTGTTGCTTTGTTCCTTCGTCGACGACGGCCTCTCGAGATAAAATATACGATCGATTACAACCCAAGACGGTGTCAACGATACATGTAGGTTGAGGGTGCATCAAATCCTCCTCTTCTCCCTTTTATTTCGTTCTTTTTATGTTTGTTTTTTCATTGTTCGTTTTACATTGTTTATCGTTTTGCGTCGTTTGATATCGTTAACTATGAAACTAGTTAAGTCTGAGTATGAGTTAAAGTACCACCATGAACACCCGCGTTGACTTGAGTCGGGAAAGAAATTCGCCACATCGGTCGGTCGTATTCCCCTTCTCATTTACATATCCTCGTGTTCAAGGTAGGCCATTAATAAAATGGATTCTAACTTCGTTCCTCGCTTTTGACCCCTCGCCTGTTTCGTTCAATTCGACTTGTCCTAGGACCCTTCGCATGTTAGTTCGACCTCTGATTGTTAACATATGACTCATTTAGACGACATTAGATCATTTTAATAACCTAATTAGACATGTTAGGGTGCTTCGACACAAGCATTAAAATCGGCTAACAATTCTATAACCTAATTGAATGCGTCTTTCTTTTCACCTGATATCTCGCTAGTATAAGAGTGCGTGATTAGCACCTTCTTATTAACACTCGACGAGTTACTTTAATTAGCGAACTTGACCTAATTTGATCCTTTAGGCCGTGTAGAACACTCGGTTTTAGGCGAAGCCTTCTGACCTCTTTTATCATCGATTTCTAATGTATATCCCGTATCGCTTTGCAAATCTATCTAACCTAATGAACCTAACCTAGGAACTAGGGTGGCCATGGCTTGGCCGTGGGTGTGGCCGTGTCTTTTGTCTTTATTGCTTCTTCTGTATATCATTTGTTCATCGTTGTTTCGTATTTTGTAATTACCTTTTGTTTATCGAGTCGTTTCTTGTAATTCGTTTGTAATTAGTTTTCTATTTGGTCGAGTCAAAGGATTTACAAAAACCTTAGTCTTATTTGGTTAGATAGTTGTACTCCAATTCATGTAGGAGCGTAGTAAATCGCATGTTGTTTAAAGCGACATGGCCCGATTTATGTTAATGCATGCTTTGGTGTGTGGCCTAAAGTCTAATTCAATGAGATTAAGCGAAAGCACGCATTATGAGGAGTGACCCAAGCCCGTGGGTTATATAAACTGTGGGCCACCCCTTTGTTCACGTTTTCCTAGGCCGAATGGCCATGTGTCGTGTGTGGTGTCGTATATAGGAATTGTATTTAGATTGAGTTGTATCCCTAATTTCTCGTTGTGTCGGCATGAAATGCCTGGGTTGTAATAGGGTAGATTCCAACGGCTCCCCCATTCCCATCAAGCCTTGTTTGTTTCGTTTATATGTTGTTAGATCAATCAACCCACATGCTAAATTACAACTTTGACAAAGTTAGTTTAGTTGAATCTAAATCGACATAGAAACCTCACATGTTAGGGTTTTAAAACGATGTTTGCATATCATATATCGCAGTAGCTACGACCTTCTTTGAAATCCGATACTTGACTTAGTAGAGGCCGTTATTGACGGGCGGGGTTAGGTGTCCTTATGGACTTCCTAACACGTACCCTCACCCCTTACTCAAGATCTATGGTTTGTGGATCCGTCTAAATACCATTGGATTACGAGAGTCATTCAAATCGAGTGATATAGGGTACAAGTCTTTATCTTTAATCACTCGTAGTCGATTGGCTTTATGCTTTTCGGTGAAAGGTGTAAAGTTGACTTGAACGGTTCCAAGTTCCCATAAAACTTGGTGGCGACTCTAATTTGTCTTAATTCGATTCGAAAGAACCTCGAGTCGATAATGCCTAGTGTGGATCCCGCGGACGCAGTTCCCGCGGGCGTTGTCCACATATGTAAACAAATCATATCTTTTAATATTTCTTTCCTTAAAACCCTAAGAGATAATAAAAGATATTCCAAAAGATAGAATATAAAATATCCTTATATTATCTTTTCCATAAATCTTAAGATATGATAAGATTTCCATAATAAAAATATCTTTATCATAAATCACCATATCAAGTTAAATATAAAAGATATGGTAAGATAATTCTAGAGAATAAGATCTTATCAAAGGTAATCTTTTATACCTTAGGTTGAACGAAACCAACAACAACCCATATGCCTCGTTTTTCGTGACAAACCCTAGCTCGAAATTAGGTTTCGATTTTTAGGGTATAGGAGTATACTATATTAAAACCCTAATTAGTAATATGAATCAACTCATAAGTTGATCCAACATAATTACTAATTATACGTTTAAAATAAACTCCGTATTAAACCGGGCTTATTAAATAAATACTTTTGCTAAAACATTCAAAAGGACCAAAAACATTTTTCAAAAACAATTTTGAAAGCATTTCAAGTCGTGTAGTATAAACTCAGCATCTCAATGTTATAGTAGAAGAGCTATAACATTGAGCTCTTTCACTAGTAATGTTATAGCTGCCAACTATAACTTTACCAGTATAAGAAATTCATCCTTAGTTATCATTACGAGATAATCACCTATACTATTCTAATATTCTTAGGAGATCTTCGAGCATAGGCTACTTCATTATCCAAGCTTGATTAATCTTTAGACGAACTTCGTCTTCTCATAATGCTTGAATAATTCTTTCATAATCTTGATCTTTGATTGAGGCTTGATCACGATATACTTCCATCACAATTCTTCTTAATTGCTCGTAATGAATAAGTCCAATCTAAAATACTAAACAAACAGTTACGCGCAACGAGTATATAAAATATAAAGCACTCTTGACGTCATCAAAACATAAACATATATACTATATGGTTCAGAAAATTCCCCCTTTTTGATGATGGCAAGTCTCCCGCAATTGTGACTAAGTATAAAGGTTCATCCTCACTATAATACCGTTATCTTAATAATAACGATCAACGCAAGATCAAGACGATTATCATAAAATCGAAACTTAAGGACTTTAAGAGACAATTGGTCTTGACAAGGAGCAAGCTTAGGTAGATGCTTACCATAAACATTCTTTCCCCCTCTTGACATCATCGAAAAGTTAAGAACAAATATGAAATGACTAGAATAATATAAGATGATACAGGAGATAAGAACGATATAAGAAGCAAATAGACTATATATAAACATAAGCATCTAGAATTTTAAGTAGCACACAAACTTAAAAGAAAAACATGTCTAAAGCCAATGGGCCGAATGACAACATGTTTTAGAATTACTTGGGCCATAGGTTGAAAAAGATTGCATTTTTTACTATTGAGAGAAAGTAGGAGGGAGAATTTCAGTTTATTTGAGGGAAAAATTTGGTTATGAGGGAAAATTAGAGGAAACGTTTTACAGAAAATATCAAAATATTTTTTGTGTCAATAATATTATTATCATATATGATTAAATCATACTCCCTCCTATTCTACATAACCTTCCCTCTTTCCTTTTTCACCTATTCACAATACCTTCCCTCTTTCCTTATTTAGTAAAGTTTTATACTTATTTTAATCACCTTACCTCACAACAATACCCCACAATACTCATACTTTATCTTATTTTAATCACCTTACCCCACAACAATACTTATTTTAATCACCTCACCCCACAATACCTTATCTCTTTCCAATAATTTCACCCCACCACAATACTTTAACTTATTTAATTCAAATACCTTTAATTTTCGTGCCACCAATGAATAGGGAAGGTTATCGGGAATAGGAGGGAGTACTTTATAATACTCCAAATTTATGCTTGTACATTTGGATTTATGTTCACACATTTGATGTTCTCATTCATTTTTACCACCCCACTCTTAACACCGCCCCAACTCAATCACTCAACCACCACCAAATGTCGCCGACGACCACCACCATAACCTCCCTGCCCCACCGCCGATTAACCACCAAATACCACCGATGACCGCCATCGGAACCCCACTACCACCCAACAACAACTGCAATATTACGGAAATACGAATTGACCAACAAAAAGAGCAAAGGATTCCGTCTCACACAAGTTGGTAAAAAGTATTATTCTTAGTGTGAATTTAAGTTTGATTAACTTGATTCATTTAAATTCAATAATGTTTAACAAAGTAAAGAATTGAAAAGTCCAATTAAGTTTAATTTCTGACTTCTTCTAAAAATTGCATATAATTATTGAAAATAAGCATCCTAATATTCTGAAATCTGGGAGTCAAACTCAAAATGTAGTTTTATTCAACTGGAGTGTTGATATTGATTTCTGTGATAAATTGAACACAAAAAACTACAAGAAATGAAAATTTGTTTGATATAAAACATGTGTATATTTATAGAAAATGTCAAAATCATGACAATGAAATGAAGTAAAACTGGGTTTGAATTACATAGTTATGATTTATGAAGTGAGAATAATAAAAGCAGTCTGAATCCAAAAACCACTCCTACTCCGACTCCGACCTCAATCCCATAGAAAAGAAAACCCAATAACGCAAATCATAATACACACGCCCAGGCACTACACGGACATACCCTAATCCGACAACAACCCAAATCATACAAGGAATTTCTCGGTTTAATTGCCGCCGCAATCCACGGGCTGTCGAAGATGAGCACAATCCACGGTCGGTGTTGGGGTCGAAAATAAAGCGGTTGAGATAAACAAATTGGACGAGCTGGAGGCGGTTGATTAGATCTGTATCACGGTCAAATGAGCGCAATCCACAGTCGTTGGAGTTTTTGGAGTCGGAGATTGACCGATGACGTCGTGGTTAGGCTAGAGTTCGAGAGGGGTGGTTGCGGTAGTATTAGGGGAGGAAGATGAGGGTATGGTGGGGAGAATGGCGGTGACTTGGAGAAGAGGAGAGCAATGTTCGCCGGTGGGTTTGGTGTTGGTGTTTATGGATTGAGGAAGTTTAGTAAACATATGTTGATCGAGAGTAATCTAAGTTAAGGTTTGGTGTTGGTGTTGATGGATATTCCTCAAACTAAATTAAGAAATTAGTATTAGTTAATCATCGCAGGGTATCCTATGTTAAGTATCATTACATATCATCTCTCGTACCATGCAAATAAAATTTGTACCACGGACAGATTTTTGTTTAGTACCATGTCCATACAAAATATTATTCTTCGTTAAGTTAACTTGATTTACTAAGTTAATTTTAGTTCTTTTAAATTCAATAAAGTTTAACAAAGTTAAGATTTGAAAATTCAAATTAAGTTTATTTTTAACTTCTTCTAAATTTACTTAACTCAATCTTATTTAGTTAAATTAACTTGAATACAAATAAATTAACTTTTGTATTATAGATATTATATTAGAGATATTTTTATTATTAAGAAAATATATTTTAAGTATAAGAGAATATTATATTATAGGTCTATAATATAATATTCTCTAATACTTAAAATATATTTTCTTAATAATAAAAAGGGTTATTTAAAATAAATACTCCAGACTATATGGGGTATTTTCATAATACTCCGAACTATACTTTAACTCAAAATAAACCGAGCTTTAAGTACCCTCTTTTCAAAATAGAATCAGTTAACCGACTACCTGTTTAACTGGTCATTCTCATTTTAAATTTTTTTTTTTAATAATGAAGCCCCCCCCCCCCGATTAACATTACCCTCTTCTCCTAGTTAGGGTTTTCTAACCTTTTGTTTTTGTAAACCAAAAATTAATAAATGGAGGACAATATTTTCCCCCCCTTTCTCGCATAACATTAGATCTCTTTCAACCAACCCACCATACCACCATAGACTCATCCTTGTCCTCCACCCATCCTCCGCAACCCAGGCCTTCCTCACCGACTTGTCAACATATTCGTCGCACAATCGGCGGCGTGTCATCAGACATCACTAACTCCCCTTACCTTTTCTCCATCTCGCCTCACCAACCCCGCATCACGCCGGCGCAACCGTTTGACGGCTGATTACTAACCTTGTCGATAATTATCCCTAATCACCACCAACACAATTTCATTCAAAAGCTACCTAAATTACCAATCTCCAAACAAAATAAAGATAAAGCAAATATATGCACAACAATTCAGCAACTATGAGATTTACAATCAAGGAGAAGTTGTTCAAGTTTACCAGCTGCGGCATGATACATTACCTCAGATTTGTTCCATTCAACTCGATTAATTTAGTAAACGACTGCGAAAATGGGGTTCATAGATGCAGATAATGAGAGGGATTGTAGCAATATGGGTGATTGACGCTGGTTTATTGAGTGACGTAAATTGTTGTGGTGGATAGAGCGTAGGGGAAGCGCGAAACAGTGTAGGTGGCGATTAGGCGTGGTTGTAAATCTTAGGTAGTTGGGGTGGTGGTGGATTGCTGACGTAAATTAATGGCGGTGGTGAGGTGTGATTAGCGGTGGTGGTGAGGTAGGAGGGTGGGGCTAATTTGATTGAGGAAAATATAAAGAGGTAATAAGTAAAACGGAGTACTTGGGTAACTAATTGGAGGGGTATTAATGCCACATTAACTCTATGGGATGCCACATCAGCTTTAACTTGATTTAACAGGTCAAAAATTGAGTTAGTATCTTTTGAGAATTGGGTACTCAAAGTTTGGTTTATTTTAAGTTAAAGTATAGTTTGGAGTATTATGACAAGAGCCCATATAGTTTGGAGTATTTATGTTAAATAACCCTAATAAAAATATCTCTAATATAATATATCTAATATTTAGTTAACTTAATTTTGTTTAGATGTTATGAAGATTAGTTTGTTATGCACATTAGTAACATAATACTCCATCCAACTTAACACGAAGTTTAAACTTTCATTATCTTGTGAAAAGTATTTTAATCAATTGTAAGTTTAGTTGTGCTCGAACTCGGCTAATGTCGTTAGGATCGGGATTCTACTTTAGATTGATGGGGAAGGTAAGATCGAATAGGTAGAATCGGATCGTAGAATCGTAAGACCCAATAACCTCACAAAATTTAGTTTCTTTATTTGGTAAAAACATATAATTGAAGATAAAAACACTTATTTATTAATATGTATCCATACAATATTAATAATTAATGATTTTAGTGTCATTGATTGGATATGTTTCTACAAATTACACGAAATATGAGTTTTACGATGTCCTTATATAAAAGTATATATATTAATGTTTTTACTATGTAATCGGATCGTTCAATTGTATTATGCTTTTATATCTAAAATTTTTCAAATGAATAGGATCATAAGATTATACAACCATGCACGATAGTGATATATATATATATATATATATATATATATATATATATATATATATATATATATATATATATATATATATATATATATATATATATATTAATCGTAGGATCCAGGATCTGTCAAGCATTTTTGGATCGTAAAACCGTAGAATCGTGGGATCGAATCGGGATTCTGATAACAATGAACTCGGGTTAAAGATTGCGAGCATATAAAGTAACTTAAATTAAATTATGTGAAATTAACTAATCGGATACAGCTACTAAAAAAATAATTAAGTAACCTGATATCCGATACGGCATATCGGGTAACTTAACTTAAATTATGTGAAATAAACTTTAGTTAAATTAAGTTTAACTAAATAATTAATCCACACCTCCTACTTTTACCCATTAGTAGCCTACCACGTCACCAATCCACACCTCCTCCTTTCACCCATTAGTAGCTTGCCATATCACCAATTCCCACATAAGTGTAAGTTAATTTAGTTAATTAACTTAAACTATACACTTGTGTTAGTTAGGCTAAGCTATGTTTAATTAGTATCGTACAGAACATTGTTTGTTATCATATTGATTAAATTAGTATCATACATTTGTCACTCGTATCATGTCCATAAAAATCGTATCACTACATAATGTCCGCCATGTCGTTAATCCGCACCACCGCCTCTCTTCCACTAGGAGTTCGCCATATCATCAATCCACACATCTCCTTAAATCTCTCATTACTAAACTTTAGTCTAGTTAAGTATAATTAAGGAACTTAATTAAGTTTTTTCTTTTTTAGATATACGTAAGTTAAATTTAGTATAACTAAGTATCACTACATGACATCTGCCATATCATCAATCTACGCCTTTTCCATCCACTTATTAATGGCCCACCATATCATCAATCCACACCACTCAATTTTGCTCATTGATAGCATGACACATCACCAACCTCATTTATGACACATCACCAACCGGATATCATATGTACGGTTTTCGGATATACGGAATATCTGTTAATTACAAACTCATCTCTACACAAATTAAGTCTTACTTTCGTTCAACTTCATTCAGTTCAGTTCAGTTCAGTTCAACTTTATTAAGACTCTGTGTTTTTGGATATAATTTCATCTCATTCGGTCCGGTTCAGTTCAGCTTCATTTAGTTCAGCTCAGTTCAGGTTCATTCAATTCAGTTCAGTCTAACTCATGCTACTACTTCTCTTATTCATCAACTTAGTTAAGTTAACTTTAGTAAATTCAAGAACAACCAAGTTCAATGTTGTTAAAACGCGATCTAGATCGTAAAATTATACGATCCTATGATCCAAAAAGTGGAAAACGATACAAGTCATCGTAGGATCATTTTGGTGGAAAGATCGGGTACGAACACATATTGATCATACAAAATCGTATACGGTCGATGGTAGGATCGTCTAGGATCGTAAAAGTCTTATTTATTTGTGTTCTAATTTTGTGAGGTTGTTGTTTCTTTGTACTTACAACTCTAATTTAAAAGGATATGTAATAATTAATATATAAGATGTAAGTTATATTAACTTAAACCATATACTTATATTAATGTATGAGTACTCATGTTTAATTAGTATCATACATATCATTATTCCTTATCACATTGATTAAATTAGTATCATGAATTCATCTCTCGTATTATGTACATAAAATTTGTATCATTGCACAGTGTCTGCCACGTCATTAATCCGCGCCACCGCCTCTCCTCCAATAGGAATCCGCCATTTTAGCAATCCATATATCCACCTTTTGCCCGTTAGTAGTATGCCATGTCATCAATCCACACCTTCCCTTCCCTCCACCCATTTGATAACAAAATTATGTTAATTAATTTAAATTTAATTAAGTTTATGGAAGAAGAGATTTGGTATTCGGTCCCGCCTTAGTTATTACCTATATTTATATTTTATTTGTATGGATTAAATTTACATTTACTTGTCTAATTCATATATTTATTTACCACTTATCATATATTTTTATGATACTTTTACGATTTCTAGGTTTAATTTAAGGCGTTTTGATTTTTAGGTTTGGTTTATTTTAGGGTTGGGTATTTTTAGGGTTTTAATGTTTCTATGTTTGGTTTATTTTAGGGTTTGGTGTTTTTAGGGTTTTAGTGTTTTTAGGTTTGGTTTATTTTAGGGTTGGTTGTTTTTAGGGTTTGTTTTAGTGTTTTTATGTTTGGTTTATTTTAGGGTTGGATGTTTTTATTTTTTTAGTGTTTTTAGGTTTGGTTGTTTTTAGGGTTTGTGTTAGTGTTTCTATATTTGGTTTATTTTAGGATTGGGTGTTTTTAAGGTTTTAGTATTTTTAAATTTGGTTTATTTTAGTATTGGTTTTTTTTAAGGGTGTCTAGGGTATATACTTAACTAAACTATTGTTACTACTAAGAGCAACTACGCCAGACTCCTTAGGAGTGAGGACTTTATTTAATATATATTTAGTTAAAATATGTTATTGTATAATACGTAGTATATAATATTAGTTTTAGACAAAATAACGATATTACATTTCGAATGCGTATTATTGAAACTCATATCAACTTTAACTCGCAAATAGTATGACGCCGTAATGTGGAACACTTATACGTATAAGTTGTAACTTTATTGAATCACTTATTATTTCTAAATTATGTTTATTTAGACTTAACGAAGTTTATGTTATTCAAGTATAATTACCTTAAATTTAGTTATTAACTTTGATTATATTTGAATATTGAAGTTAAGTTATTAACTCTAGTTAACTAAGTTTATTTAACTCTAATTAAGTAAAGTTTAGTCAAGTCCAAGTAAAGTTAAATATATTAAGTTTAATGAAGTTTTGATAAATTATGTTATGGTAAATTTAATTACGTTTAGTTAGAATTTTATGAATAAAATTATTATATTATTTGCTACATGCTCGTTTCTATTATCATTACATTTTGACGACGTTATATCATATCTATAAAATTTGTAATATTTTCAACTAGTCATTTATATCATGTTGATAATATTATATTCATTCATATTGTCGTCGATGAGCATGTTAGTAACGTTAGTATTATTTCACATTATTGTTAAGTTCAGTTATGTTTGATTAAGTTAGGTTAATAACTTTGTTTAAGGCACAAAATTTTTAACCTAGAGATAGAAAGAGAAAGCGATATCAGTCATCTCTAGGGTTTAGCAAAGTTCATATTTTTACAGAGATCTCTTGTCATCAATGGCTAAGAAATCTAATACATCCGCAAATGCTAAACAACATAGTACATCTAAATCAGTTACATCAGAAGTTTTGCAATCTGCAAAGAAGTCTTTGTTGCACGGACCAGAGGGTGAGGAGGGACATAACCAGAGAAATATACATGACATCAATGGCATCCCTGCGTATGATCTGGACGAAATTGTGGTAGAGGATGTAGAGGAGGAATCAGATCCTCAGGCAGCAACAAACGAGAATGATGAGGACGGGATCTGGTACCAAAGGCATAGGAAGAAGATAATGCAACTAATAGAGGACGAACCTGAAGATCTGCTGCAATTAACGAAACATGATGTTAAAGATGAATTGAACTATTGGCAGCAAGTTGTATATGGGTTCATTGTGGGTGCTAATCCAACATGGCAAGTCTTGGAAGGATTCTTTAAAAGAATATGGAGTAAGTATTCAATTGATAAAGTTTCTTTTCTTCCAAATGGAGTCTTTTTAGCCAGATTTGCAACAGAAGAAATGAAACAAAAAGTTTTAGGAAGTGGCCATTATTTATTTGATAATAAACCACTCATCATCAAACCATGGATGCCTGATATTGAATTAACTAAAGAAGAGGTTAAAAATGTTCCTGCATGGATAAGGCTACAGAATTTACCTTTGAAATTTTGGGGTACTAGCCTCGTTAAAATAGCAAATCTTGTTGGGAAATATGTCAAGAGTGATATGGCCACTGAACAGAAAACGAGACTAGGTTTTGCTAGGGTTATGGTGGAATTACAAGTTGGAAAGACATACCCAAATAAAATTAAATTCCTGGATGAGAAGCAGCAGGTAGTTAAAATTCCCATAGAGTATGAGTGGAAGCCAACCTTATGCTCCAAATGTCAGTAACTAGGGTATGAGAAGGATACCTGCAGGAAAATGCAAAAGCAATGGTTAAGAAGCCTGTTAAACAGGTATGGCAACCTGTGTAGAAGAAAAATCAAATTAAAGGTGATTCAGGTACAACAACTACAACTGTCAAGCACATTGCTGAGCAGGTTGTTTCTAATGTGGTCACAGAGGTAGAGTATACCCCAGATAGGACCTCATAACCAGTGCAAGGAAATGTAGGGATTATCTCCCCAGTTAGAATGATTCTCAAGGCAACTAAAGTAGGGTGGCAAATGGGAGCAGAAATCTGCAGGTCTCACCAACATACATGAAAGTTTTAAATGGTCCATGCTCTCCAAAGCAGGGCATAGGAATTGATGGTATTGATCCTCTTAATCTGAATCCATGATCAGTCTAGGATTTTGGAATGTGAGAGGGATGAATAGAGAAGGGAAACAGAAAGTTGTAAATAATTTTTTGCTTCACATAATGTAGGGGTTTATGGCCTTCTGGAAACTAAAATTAAATCAAATAATCTAAATAAGACTATGAATAATGTGTTCAAGGATTGGAGTATCTCTAAAAACAATGCCTATCATCATGGAGGTAGAGTGTAGGTCCTGTGGAAACCTCAATTGGTGGATATCCATTTCTTGGAGTATGATCCACAGTACATTCACACGTTAGTGGTTGATAAAGGGTGTAAGGTGCAATTTTACCACACCTTGGTCTATGCTTTTAATGGAGTAAGTGATAGAGAATCACTTTGGTCTAGCCTCAAAAGGCTCTCAGCTAATATTCATATTCCTTGGGCAGTGGGAGGTGATTTCAATTGCGTGCTGTATGATAATGAAAGATTGGATGGTAAAGTGAGTATTAATGAATCTGAGCCTTTTCAAGAGTGTTTAGATGTTTGTAATCTTATGCACAGTCAAGCTCTAGGAGCCTTTTACACATGGAATAACAAGCAACCACCTGAGACTAGGGTTTACAGTAGACTACACAGGTTTTTAGTAAATGAGGAATGGATGTTAAGTTTTCCCAATATGGTTGCAAATTTCCTACCAGAGGGCCATTTTGATCATAATCCTTGTGTAGTCCAGCAAGCCTTTACTGGTCAGAGGAAGAAGAATAGATCTTTTAAATACTTTAACATGTGGAGTTCTTCTCCTAATTTTCAAGGTTGTGTTGCAAGGGTTTGGGCCAAAGCAGTAGAAGGGACTAAGATGTATAGAGTGATTCGGAAACTAAAAGCCTTGAAACCAAAACTAAAGGAGATAAACAAGAGCCATTTCAATGATGTTGAAAATGCAGCTGATCTAGCCCTAACTAATTTGTATAATCTGCAGCAGCAACTGGTCTTACACCCATAGGATAAGGAGCTTATGAGGCAAGAATTTGAAGCACAGCAGGCTTCCAAAGTGTTACACCAAGCAAAAATGGAATATTTAAAACAAAAAGCAAAAGCACATTGGATTACTGAAGGGGATATAAACTCAGCCTATTTCCATGGGGTTCTAAAAGCCAAGAGGAATGCCAATTGTATTCATGAGATCAAGGATCATCAGGATAAACTACACACTGATGGGGAAGGCATTATGAAAGCTTTCCTAGCATATTATCAGATGCTTCTTGGTTCTAAAAGTGAAACCCTTACAGTTCAAAAACAGATTGTGAGAAAGGGTGTTGTTTGCACTGATCTTCATAATCAAAAACTCCTACAACCAATCACAAGGGGAGAGGTCAAGAACATAATTTTTCAGATCCCTAATGATAAGGCTCCAGGTCCAAATGGTTATTCTAGTAAGTTCTTTAAGGATGCTTGGGATACAGTTGGAGAAGACATTACAGATGCAGTTATGGATTTCTTTACCTCAGGTACTATTTCAAAGCAACTGAATGCTACTCTCATTACACTGATCCCAAAAGTGGAGAGGCCCTCTTCTATTTTGCAATATAGGCCTATCGCATGCTGTAATGTTCTATATAAATGTATATCTAAACTATTATGCAATAGACTGGCAAGTGTGTTGCCTGATTTATTTGCCTCAAATCAGGGTGGATTCATTCAAGGTAGGAGCATCATGGAAAACATCTTGGTTTGCCAAGACATTATAAGAATGTATAACAGAAGTGCTGTGTCTCCTAGATGCCTTATCAAGATTGACTTATATAAAGCTTATGACACAATGGAGTGGGCTTTTTTAGAACAGATAATGGCGGCTTTAAATTTCCCTAAGCAGTTCATACGATGGATGATGCAATGTGTGACTACTGCATCTTACTCCCTAACTTTAAATGGGGATATGTTTGGTTTTTTCAAGGGCCAAAGGGGTTTGAGACAAGGGGATCCCCTTTCACCTTTGTTATTCACAATTTGTATGGAATATTTGTCTATACTGATGGTACATATTACTCAGATCAAGCAATTCAACTATCACTCACTTTGCAAACCTATGAAGCTCACTCACCTGATGTTTGCAGATGATCTCCTCTTGTTTTGTAAAGGTGATGTACACTCTATTATGGTTATCCTGAGAACTTTCTCTACCTTCTCCAAATCTTCAGGGTTAAAATTGAGTAAAGGTAAGTCCAATGCTTATTTTAATGGAGTGAAGGAGAGCTTGAAGGCTGAGATTTTGCAGGTATCAGGTTTCATAGAAGGGACATTGCCCTTCAAATACTTGGGGGTTCCTATAAAGACTACCAGATTTAATGCACATGATTACAAACCCCCTCATTGAGAAAATTGTAAACAAGATTAGAGGATTGGGTGCCAGGAAATTGTCTTATGTAGGGAGATTAGTTCTGGTCAAGGCAGTCCTGAAAACATATCGCAACTACTGGGCTTCTATGTTTATTATGCCTAATAGAGTGTTGGCTAGAATCCAGTCCATTTGCAGGAATTTTTTTTGGGATAGGGGAGTGGATTATATAAGGACACCTCTGCTGGCCTGGGATAAAATTTGCAAACCCGAAATAGGAGGACTGGGTCTAAAGGATGACATTATGTGGAACAAGGCTGCTGTGGGTAAGCTAATTTGGTGGATTACAACCAAGGCTGACCATTCAAAGGTCAAATGGGTGCATCATACCTATCTTAGAAACACTGATTGGGATACTTACATGCCAAGTTCTGATGCAAGTTGGTACTGGAGGAAATTATGTCTGGTTAGGACTCATATGGAACCAGCATATCGATAAAACGTGTGGACGGTGCAAAAAGGAAATGAATACACCATTGCCAGAGGTTATGAGTTTATTCGAAACAAAAATGACAAGGTCAATTAGGGTAAGGTTGTTTGGAACAACATGACTATCCCTAAACACAGTATCATATCATGGCTATATCATCACAATGCTTTAAGTACACAAGAGAAACTTCGGAGATTAGGGATTACGAGGTAGAGTACCTGTTTTATATGTGGAGCTGGGGTGGAAACTGAAGACCACCTTTTCTTTGAGTGTGTGTATAGTTCCCAGGTGATAGTCAGAGTAGGGAGTGGCTGGAGATCAATCTTCCTTGCACGAACATCACATACTGGAGATCTTTCATGATGAGATCTAGTAGAAGACAGGCTTTACTGAATGCAACGATCAATGGGTGTATGTACCATCTCTGGCGAACTCGAAATCAGTGCAAAATCGAATTTCAACTTGAGAGACCCTCGAAAGTAGCCGAGAATATCAAATGTGAGCTTTCTTTATGGTTCCTGAGCAGGCTGAAGACGGAGAAGAGCATAGACAGGGATTGGATCAAGAGAATTTGTGGAAGAAATCGTCTGATATGAGGTTTTTTAATTAGGGTTGCGTTTTGGGAAAGTTCCCCAAATTTGGTTTTGTTGTTGTTTTCAGATTCTCTTGACTGGGGGGATGGGTTTGTATTTGCGGGTGGTCCAATTTTGTGATGGGCTAGCTTGTTTTGGGCAGTTCTAGGTGCCGTCCAGTTACGATGGACCTGGGCTATCCATGTTATGGTTACTCTGCATTCTTTTTAATGAAATCACTTACATTTCATCAAAAAAAAAAGTTAGGTTAATAGGTTTACCCGAATTAAAGTTTTATGCTATGTTTTTTTAAACTTTAATTAAGCTAGTTTTAATCAAATTATACTCAATTAAGTTCATTTTTAATTAATTAAATAATATTAATTAGTAACACTTGATTAAACAATATGGGGTTGACCGTGAGTTGACGAGTAGTATTTTGGTCGCATTTTACCCCTCATTTATACGTTATTCCGACTCGATTTTGCGTGCTTAATTGGTTAAATAGCTCATTTTAATTACTAATTTATAATAATTAGCCGTCTTGGTTAGATTTAATTATAATTATAATTATTGTTATTGTTATTGTTATTGTTATTGTTATTGTTATTGTTATTGTTATTGTTATTGTTATTATTATTATTATTATTATTATTATTATTATTATTATTATTATTATTATTATTATTATTATTATTATTATTGGAAGGATGCGCGCAACTTTCATTAAAAGAAAAATAAAAGTTTACATGAAATTGGTGGGGAGCCGAGAGACAATCTGGGCTCTCACACCCTTAGCAATAGCAAAGCTAAGTCTAGTAAAAATGTAAGCGGCCACCCGAGCCCCCGCATCCTGAGATACCGAGAATTTCTGGATCCGCTTGAGCAAGGCAACAGCATCCGAACCCAACTCCCCAAGTGAAGAGAAAGACAAAGGAAGGAAACCATAACCCGCTACCGCGCACAAATCCTCATACTTAGCACACTTTCGCTTAGCAGCATCAGCGACAACCCGGCCAGGCACAAAATCCGTCATCCCAGTCTGAGTCAAAGGAGAAGAACCTGTCAAGTCAACGCACACATCACGCCCCTTGTCCCAAGAATAAAGCAATAAATCCGCAGGACGAAGAGAGCTACCATGTCCATCAACCAAACCGATATCAACCTCCTTTCCCACAGTAATACCAGATCTAAAGCAGATGTCGAAAAGAGTGTCACGGACAAGGTTATGCCGATGTTTAACGCCCACGATGCCCAAGACAAGAAACAGCGTGGTCCCCAAAAACATCCTCAAAAAACCCGAGAGCAAGCTTGCAGGACGGGGCCTAGATACCGTAAATAACGGAACACCCAGGGACGATACCCCAAAGACACTACGGTAAGTCCTCCGTTCATAGTCCGACCCAACCCCGAGATAGGAACCGCACGTAACCAATCAGAGGAGTGAGAACCCCGTTGAGGCGCCATAAAGCAAGTTTGGCGTGGTGTCAAAGAGAAAACAGGACTTTGAGGCGAAGAACGTCGCGAAATAAATATCTGCAAATTTCTTCATAAGTTTGGGGGCAACAATTTCACTAGGGTTACCTAAAATACCAGATCCTGTAGTCGCAGCAAACACATGTGCGGCATTATTATTATTATTATTATTATTATTATTATTATTATTATTATTATTATTATTATTATTATTATTATTATTATTATTATTATTATTATTATTATTATTATTATTATTATTATTATTATTATTATTATTATTATTATTATTATTATTATTATTATTATTATTATTATTATTATTATTATTATTATTATTATTATTATTATTATTATTATTATTATTATTATTATTATTATTATTATGTCGAGCCGAATCGAGTTACAACTGCCTAGCTTTATTCTATCAACCAACCATCGCACATCGCGTGAAACCAACTACCACGCATCAATAAACCGATGGAGACCGTCATCTTCGCACCTGCTACACCCATCTCGCCTTCACCAATTCGTACTCCATTCAACCACCAACAGGCTCGCATCTGGGTCGTTATGGCTACATCAATTCACCGTCATCATGAGTACTACTAATTAAAGAAACCATCGCCGACAACGCACCACCACCGCTGAACGACCACCACGAAACATTGCAAACCAGCGATTGACGTCCTTCATCCTCTAAAAAACCCATCAGACACCACTGAAACTAACACCTTCACCACCACCATCGAACCCCGCATACCAACCGATACCGCAAACACCACTAGCAACGAAACCAATGACGTTGGTGATTTGAATGAACTATGGTGGTTTCTTTGGTGGATCTGAAATCGTTAATAATGAGTGAGGAGTAGGGACGGGTTGGTGGGGAGGCGGAAAGGAGGTCGTGATATGGGATAAAGCGGCATGGTGGTTACGTGTTGCTCCGCTGGTGGGTGCAGTGGTGGTCGGAAGATGGCCGGATGGTGGTGGAGGGAGATATGGGTGGGATAAAAAAATGAGAGAAGAGATTGAAAGGGTAGTATGATAAAATAATGTGTATTTAGTTATATTTACTGAAAATAATATTCATAAAATAAAATATAATTGAATTTTTTTTGTAAAAATAAATAGACTAATAAAAATAAATGACTCACCAACTTCTTTAAATTTGAATTTCAAATTCAAAATATTTCAATTTAGATACTAAAATTAACCATTGAAAAAGATTTCATATGGTCCCTATCACTTTCCATGTGGCACGTTACTATAGGCCTGTGTACAACAGGGCTTGTACACCTCATGTACATATAGCCTTTTCGATTAAAGTGCTCTTTTATCAATTCATAGAATTCACAAATAAGTGTTTGAAAACAGAGAAAAATTACCAGAAAACAGGTTACCTGTTTGATTAGTCTCCCAGTAAATATGAGTGGTAAGTACCTAGCGTAGCTGCTGATACCAAAATATTAATCATTGCGTTCCACAGCAAACAGTATTTTTGTCTAAATCCTTCATTCAATTCTTTGTACATTCCATGATCCAAAAGTACTTTAAAAGTTTTATCAATGGAAACTACAAGCAGATAAAGAGAGAACATACCTAATGAAAAACCTTTTGGGCCATTCAAAGAAACTAAATGTTCCAGGATGTGGATCGCCATGCACAAAGCCATGGACAAAGATAATTTCAGCAAAAACTTCCACCAACGCTTTTGCAACCTAAACCCACACCAAAGAGCAAAAGCTCAACTACAATACGTAAAGAGAGGACACCAGAAATTTTTTTATACACAATCTTGTTGCGTCTAGTCAAAAGACCAGAACTCAGTCAACAAGAAGAATTTACAGATCAGATTCTCCATCCAAATTCCCAAGTATTTACTTTACCATTGAACTCGGAAACATATATAAAATCATAAATTCTAGACAGTTGAATTCCAGATTTCTTCAAAGATTCCAAATCATCAACCTGAAATCTAAAACATTTGTGTTGAGTACAACAAGTTAAAATGGAATAGTACGAGCATGTAGCAACATAACATAGGGAGCATAAACAAAAATGCTTGTACAAATCCATTTTGATTGAGAAAAGTCACAAGATTTATGAATTAGGAGGCCAAAGAAAGGTTTTTGGCTTAACGTCTTCCAATGGTCAAAAGGCAGCTATCATTCAAGACAAGCACCCACATCTTCACCTTACGGTGTGAGGTTAACAGAGCTAACAAAAATTTCTCAGTTTATTTTAAATCTCAAAATGACGCACTGAGCCAAAACAGAAACCAATGATGACACTTGACTAAGCGAAGTCCTAGTAGGCCAATTCTAGTTCACAAGGGAACACATCAACAGTGTTTGGTCTGAATTGCCTCATGGTTCTATATTAGGCATTCTCGTTGAAGCTAATATACTATGTTTGGAGATAAAGATTATGATAGCACAGAAGCTAATGAGAACAGAACTTAACAAAGTATCCAAAACAAGAAGGGCGATTCAAACACCTTATTATTCTCTGGTCCTATAATGAAATGCCTTATCTTCCTAGTCTTGCTTTCTTTATATTGGCTAAAGGCAATAACGCGCAAGGGCTGGACACAGACTATGATGAGCTGATGCTAGTGGAATAAAAAGCTACTCTGTAGCAGTTCTATATATAGCCTGAATTTGACATCCTCAACAACAGAAATACAAGAGAATAGAAGTGCAGCAGGAGTAACCCAAGCGAACAACATTGGATTACTATAGAAGAGTTAAACCAGTAAATACCTTATGACCGGAACAAAACTGCATGATCAAAACCTGTCTTGTTGTCAAATCATGTATACATAAAGAGATACTGAAATAATCTAGAGAAATCTAGATTAGAATATGATAGTGTCAAATTGTGACGAGTCAATAGGTTAATGTTATCACAATAAACATGCTTGATACCGGGTTTTAGTTGGACATGTTGTAATATACCGGTTTGCACTTGTGGTTGTAATTTTAGAGTCTTAGCATATAACTTATCAAGGCAAAGAAGGAGAGCAAAAGGAAAGCCAAGGGAATAAGTGCAAAATCAAGAGAATCAAGCAAAAGGAAGAATTGAAGCCTTGACATGCACAAACAAGAGCCAAAATGAAGAATTGAAAACTCGGTTTCACAAGGGTAAACTTAAAACGAGTATATCTCTAGTTCTAGATCTCGTATCGATGCAAGGCCAATTGGAGGTGAAAGCTTGTGATCTTAGCTTTCCAACGGTAGGTCACACGCCTCGTTTGTCCAAACAACGAGGGAGATATGGCCTTCGCAAGATACTGCTGTCAGTCTGAAGCGCAGCCTGCGGTGTGTGCGCGCACTGCGCAAATACGCGCTGCAATTCCACAAATGCGAGCTGTACGCGCAGGCTGCGCAAACAAACAGTCTTGTAGTGCGCACGATTGCGCAGGCAAGAACAGTTTTTGCGCAGCCTGCGCAGCTCTGCTATACGGGTTTTCTAATCTCCTTTTTGGGCTTCTTAATTGAAAATCTTTCTAGGTTTTCGTGCAGCCCTATATATACCCAAGAGTTTGAAGACCTTGAGAAATTCACCTACCATCCTTTCATCTCATCTAATCTCATTTTTAGGGTTCTAATCTTGTAATAATTGAGAAACTATTTCCATTCAAAGTTGTAATATTTCCTTATTTCTTTGGGTTTTGAAGACTATGGAAGGCTAAATCCTTCCCTTCTTGGTGTAATTCATCCAAAGTCTCCAACTTTGGTATTGTAAGACTTTTTTAATCTCCTCTTATTTATCTAATGATCTTTCTTTATGCTTAATCTTCATGTTGAATGAGTTTATGTTTGGGTTGGCCATCCTTGCTTCTTATTTGTTCAACTATTGCAAATTCTAGAGAAATGGTTTAATCTATCTAGGATTGTTTGGAGCAAGCTTGTTGTATATTGATTTGGTTTAAAGGATTCATGCAATAAGTAGGAAATTTCATGTCTTTTCTCATTTGTATAGTTGAATCTTGTGAGAATTGATTTTAGCTTCTTGTCTTGGCACAACTCTTAATGCTCATGTTTTATTTACACTCATGGTTTAATGAATTGTTGATTAAACTTGGAGGACATGCATAGATGGTTTAATTTGTGCATGTTATTATCTTGACTTGAAAGTATTTGGTAGAAATTAGGAGGAGAATTATTTAAGAGTTAAAACTTTACCATTGTTGGTTACAAAGGAAGAATTGCACCAAGTTCTCTTAATTATTGAATCATCTTACTCACCAAATGTTTGTTAAATTGCTTGTTAGACTAAGATTGCAAATTTTACTTTGTTTCATGTCACCAATCAACTCAAAAACCCCCCTTTTCATGTCTCTCTATTGTTTGCCATTGTGAATAACCATTGTTTGTTTATAATCTTGCCTCTAGTAGTCAATAGTTTATGATTCAAGTATTTAGCTTAAAAGACCTTCTCTTGGGACCGACCCTTACTTGCACTATATTACTTTATCATTTAGAGTAGTCTAGAGTATAGTTTGGCTTATAAATTGTTAATTTGGTAGCTTAATTCTAGTATTTTACGACACCTAGTTTTGTCCCTACCAAATGTTGGCGCCGTTGCCGGGGATGGGCAACATAGCTAAAGCTTGTTTTTGAACTATTGGTCTTTAATTAGTGTAGTTAGTCTTTGTAAATATAGGACTCCTTTACTTGCCTTAGTTTGTTTACTTCTTTGATTTGATGGCTACTCGTTATTTTCGCCAAACTCATGATGAACCATTTTAAAAGTTTTTTAATAGAACGAAAGAGTTTAACTCTCTACGTGAATACCCTTATGAGATGAGAAAGCTTTGTAATGTGGTATATAATGGGTTGAATGAAGAAATCTTGTTCCTTACCGATAAATTGACTAATCAAGAATTTATTGGCAATGTCTATAACTATGAAGAGAAGTGGAAATTTTTCCTTATGTTGGCTATTGCGAGTAAAGAATTGGAGTTGAGAAATTCACTCCCTAGTGTAGCATGTGAGGCTACTCATAGTGAGGAGCCTCAAATTGAGGGATCGTTGAGTGAATTAGTTGAGGAAGTAGAACATGAAGAGGTTATTCACACTTTAGACAATGAGTGTTTTGATGATGGTTCCTATGATAAAGAGAATGATCTTGAGTTTGAAAACCCTCCTCCCCTTAATCTTGATACGAGCTACTCTTATAAAGAGTATTGTTTTTGGGATGATGAGAAGGTTGCTTATGTTTTCACCACACTTCCATGCCACTCCCCCGTTGTGGTATCTAGCGACACCTTGTACACTTGTGATGAGGGTTCCTCGAGTAATAGTCATGTGGGTGAGGACGATTCCTCGGTCCTTTGTGGCCTTGATAAGGAGTCATTGAGTCAAATTGTTGAAAAAGATGAACATGAGGGAAGTAAGGTTGAGGAAGAGGTTGTTTGCACCCTTGACAACTCTTATTTTGAGGATCTATTTGATGAGGAAGATGATATGTGTGACTTGAAACCTTCTTGGGTCTTGCCATCCATTGAGATCCCTATTCACATTCCTTGTACCGAAGTTGACGACTCATACCGTGGAAACAACTCTTTGGTTCATAGTAACTCTTGCCAGGAATTGACCTTTAAAGAATCGAGGAGTGAAGTGTTTGAGAAGAGGGACCAAGGAGAAATGATTTTTGAGGTGGTTGGGATAGAAAAAGAGAAGGGGGAGGCTCTTGAAGACGTGACTTGGGAACCTCCAAAGCCTATGAAACTTGTAAGTGTGGGGGTCAAGGAAGATGCTAAAGAAGAAATGGAAAATGAGTTTGTAGAGGTGTACCCCCTCAAGGAGGAACCACCTCAAATTTGTTTTGAAAAGCCATCAAGCTTATCACCCAAAAAAGCTCATGAATCCCATTATTCTTACTTGGTTTTCACCAAGTCCATCTCATCATTCAAAGAACCTTATCGTGACAAGAAACCGTTCCTTAGGCATGCAAAGTTGAAATATGTGTCTTGTGCACACTCGGTCCTTACTTATGCTTGCTATGTGGGTGATCTATACTATGGTCATGCTTCTTGTTTATGGGCTAGTGTGTATGACAAGTTACTAAGGGCGTTGCGTTGTTCCGCTCTTGATTCTTGAAGAAGAAAAATGTTGAAAAGGCGTCGAGCAAACGACGAAAACCAAAAGCGCTTTACGGGAGGCAACCCGTACTCCTTTCACATTTCTTTACTCTCCTTTGCTTTTCTAGTACTCTCCTCCACATTGAGGACAATGTGGAAACTAAGTGTGGGGGAGGAGTTTGGTTGTAACATATGTAAGCTTATTTCTTGTTTTGATGCATCTTTTTGGAAAAAAAAAAAAAATAATAATTTGAAAATTCCGGCTAGGTGAGAACCCACAAGGGTGGGCACCTAGGCAAGATTGGAAAAGGTGGCCGAGGACGGAATGAAAACCCGAAAGGGCATTCCGGGCAAAATGAAAAATAGAGAAGCGAGCCACCATGAGAGGAAAGGAAAAGCTAAGGTGAAAACCCAAAAGAGCACCTTAGGCAAAATGAGAGATTTTCAACAAAAAAATCAAAAAATTGAAAAATGCACCACAAAAAAGATGGAGGGATAAGAAGGGAGCAATAAGGAGGATTTAGGAAGGAGGCTAGATTTAGGATTTAATTTCTTTTTGAGTCAAAAAAATTTTGCTTCATATTGGTGGTTTTTCATGTTGGCTACTAGGTTGTTGATCTTTATTGGTGTTTGGTCAACCTTGTAGCATAACTTTCATTGTTTGGAGTGATAAGGGAGTGATATAAGGGGAGTATGAACGATTTGAAGGATTGTGTAGGTCACTTTGCTATTGCCTTGGGATAAGGCAAGAGTCACCATTATTACTTTGGTGATATAAGAAGGGTGGAGTTGCGTGATGAGTCGGAGTTGGTGGTGTGTCGTGTCCTTGTTTGAGGGAGATATAAGGCGGGGGAGTGAGTGAAGAGTTTGTGTAAACTTTGAGTCTAGATTTTATTTTTAATCGGTGGATTGTTCAAGAGGGAGACATAAGAAGGAAGACGTAAGGGAAGAATGATCGGATTCTCCTACACTCACTTGATGGATTTGTGTACCTCCCTACTTAGTCTTGAGTTTTACTCGGGACGAGTAAAGTCCAAGTGTGGGGGAATTTGATAGTGTCAAATTGTGACGAGTCAATAGGTTAATGTTATCACAATAAACATGCTTGATACCGGATTTTAGTTGGACTTGTTGTAATATACCGGTTTGCACTTTTGGTTGTAATTTTAGAGTGTTAGCTTATAACTTATCAAGGCAAAGAAGGAGAGCAAAAGGAAAGCCAAGGGAATAAGTGCAAAATCAAGAGAAGCAAGCAAAAGGAAGAATTGAAGCCTTGACATGCACAAACAAGAGCCAAAATGAAGAATTGAAAACTCGGTTTCACAAGGGTCAACTTAAAACGAGTATATCTCGAGTTCTAGACCTCGTATCGACGCAAGGCCAATTGGAGGTGAAAGCTTGGGATCTTAGCTTTCCAACGGTAGGTCACACGCCTCGTTTGTCCAAAAAACGAGGGAGATATGGCCTTCGCAAGATGCTGCTGTCAGTCTGAAGCGCAGCCTGCGCAAATACGCGCTGCAATTCCACAAATGCGAGCCTGTGCGCAGGCTGCGCAAACAGGGTGCGCAGGTACGCACGATTGCGCAGGCAAGAACCATTTTTGCGCAGCCTGCGCGGCTCTGCTATACGGGTTTTCTAATCTCCTTTTTGGGCTTCTTAATTGAAAATCTTTCTAGGTTTTCGTGCAGCCCTATATATACCCAAGAGTTTGAAGACCTTGAGAAATTCACCTACCATCCTTTCATCTCATCTAATCTCATTTTTAGGGTTCTAATCTTGTAATAATTGAGAGAATATTTCCATTCAAAGTTGTAATCTTTCCTTATTTCTTTGGGTTTTGAAGACTATGGAAGGCTAAATCCTTCCCTTCTTGGTGTAATTCATCCAAAGTCTCCAACTTTGGTATTGTAAGACTCTTTTAATCTCCACTTATTTATCTAATGATCTTTCCTTATGCTTAATCTTCATGTTGAATGAGTTTATGTTTGGGTTGGCCATCCATGCTTCTTATTTGTTCAACTATTGCAAATTCTAGAGAAATGGTTTAATCTATCTAGGATTGTTTGGAGCAAGCTTGTTGTATGTTGATTTGGTTTAAAGGATTCATGCAATAAGTAGGAAATTTCATGTCTTTTCCCATTTGTATGGTTAATCTTGTGAGAATTGATCTTAGCTTCTTGTCTTGGCACAACTCTTAATGCTCATGTTTTATTTACACTCATGGTTTAATGAATTGTTGATTAAACTTGGAGGACATGCATAGATGGATTAATTTGTGCATGTTATTATCTTGACTTGAAAGTATTGGGTAGAAATTAGGAGGAGAATTATTTAAGAGTTAAACTTTACCATTGTTGGTTACAAAGGAAGAATTGCACCAAGTTCTCTTAATTATTGAATCATCTTACTCACCAAGTGTTTGTTATATTGCTTGTTAGACTAAGATTGCAAATTTTACTTTGTTTCATGTCACCAATCAACTCAAAAACCCCCCTTTTCATGTCTCTCTATTGTTTGCCATTGTGAATAACCATTGTTTGTTTATAATTTTGCCTCTAGTAGTCAATATTTTACAATTCAAGTATTTAGCTTAAAGACCTTCTCTTGGGACCGACCCTTACTTGCACTATATTACTTTATCATTTAGAGTAGTCTAGAGTATAGTTTCGCTTAGAAATTGTTAATTTGGTAGCTTAATTCTAGTATTTTACGACACCTAGTTTTGTCCCTACCAGAATATGTCACACATTGTAAATGAAATATGGTCTAAGAATTATCTAGAGAATGAACAAAGGACTATAGGCTAGAGAAATCTAGAGGAAGCAAGGTCGGTATATGCACTTGTATAAATAGCCATGTAATGGTATTGGTTGATCAATGAAAAACAACAAGTGAACTCTCCACTAACAACAATCCTTGCCCACGTAAACATTAACATATAATCACCAAGTATAAAAAGGTAACAGATACCTAGGATAGCTCACAGACCTTATGCATTTAGCCAAGTACCAATAACAGATGAAGAATTTATGGATTCTAAGTACCTAAGAGGGGAAGAGGGTGAATTAGGTACTGTTTTAAAATTTTTAACTAAACTTAATTGATTTAAGTTAGTCAAATGAAATGATATCTCAAGTATCTAACAAACACCCCTTTTAAATGAAAGTTAAAAGGCGTATTGTTGACCTGACTAGAGGAACAGTGAGACAGAATGTTACTAGTTGGCTTTGCAAATGTTGTAAGCAACAGACCAAACCGACAGTATCGCAGACTGTTATGCTTGAACAATTAATGAGTTTAACTGAAAATTTCAACTTAATCTTTATTGTTTTAAAGTAAGTTGATTGACAATATGAAGGTTAAATGGATACATCAAATAAATTGAATGATTAAGAGTGTATCACGATTGCCAAAGTAAATCGTTGAAATCAGGAAGCGACAGTTGTTCTGACTGTTACTTGTCTGTCTTAGCAAGTGAAGTAAAGCTACAGACCAGAAGTAATAGTATCCAGGACTGTTGCTAGGTAAAACGTGAATGAAGAACAAACAAAATAAATTGCAGCAGAATTAAAAGCGAAGAGAAGAACAACACAACGATTTTGAATTGGTTCGGCCGACATTCTAAAGGCCTACGTCCAATCTTCTTTTATTGATAAGTGAAGTAATCTACTCCGACTACTTTAAAACACTAACAACAAAAGGACAAACAACCTACTTCGGTAACGACACCAACAACCTACTCCGGTTGCGACACAAGTTCTAAGACTACTCTTTCTATGAACTAAAACACCAACAACCTACTCCGGTTGCGACACGAGTTCTAAGACTACTCCGTCTATGAACTCGACACTCTAACTAGAATGTTTACAAGACCAAGTTTCCTCAAACTGATTCTTTAAAAGAATTGAGAAAGACAACTTATTGGTACAAATGTTTCTAGATGAGAGAGTACAATACTGTGAAGTAACAGTGATTTCGACTGACTCACTTGAAGACTTAGAAGATTTTTTGCAAAGAAAATTTCGAGTTCTTAAAAACTGATTTTGCAAAAAAATACTTTTGATTTCTCTGAAGAGTCTTACTTTCAAAGTGAAGAGAAGGGTTCCTTTTATAGAGGAGGCACACAAAAGGAGGCAAGCTAGGGTTTTTGAGTCAAAGCATTTGAAAAGAAACAAAGACTTTAGCTTTCCCAAACTAGCACCAAAGTGGCTTGTTTCTAAGGATCAAAAAGGAGAAAAGAGAGTTTGTAGCTATCCTTAAAAAGCTCTTGTGTTTTCAGAAACTTAACATGTGAACCAAGCAAAAGAGGACAACCTTTGAAAGACCATTTTGGAAAGAAATAAGTTTTGCTTTCATAAAGCAAGGGAAAGTCTTTTTACTATTTTGGAGAAAGCCTTTTAGGATATTCAAATGACATATTCTTTTCAAAGACCACCCTTCAAATATTTCAAACTTTAAACTCTACTTTAAATCTGATGAATAAAAGCCCATTTTAATAAGAGTGAAATATTCACGATGAAAGACTTGCTTCAAGTGTGACGGGTCAAACGTGACAGTTAGGCACACTGCTACCCGTGATGAGTAACGATATGCTTGACTGTTACCATTACATGTATTCTACCCTTTCATCTTTACATAGGTTGACAAAACGACTCTATATCTTGGGTAGCAAATTATCAACAATTCTTGACTTTGACATTGATTAATTCTTGCTTGAGGAGATTGTATTATTCCTGAAATGGTACACTTAGAAACACGATTAAATTGGGCATGTCATCATCAACAAATATGTCCTAACAAATTCCCCCTTTGATGATGACAAGCTCCATAAAATTAATGTTCCCATTGAGTTCCCCCTTAAGTGGTCAGTCCAAGATAAATCATGAGGGTAGAAATAAGAGCAATGTAGACTTAAGAAACACACAAAGCCTAGAACAAGATTACTAACAGATATAGTCCACCCCATAGCAAGAGTTTAATCAATAAGCAAGTATAAAGAACATGAATTTCCCCTTTTTCCCCTCTTGACATCATCAAAAAGGTAAGAGGCTACCCTCGGACACAGAATAATCATGCATGAGATGTTACATGAAAGACAACCATAGTTGCATCATAATAACAAGGTCAACACAAAGCAAAGGTTTAAACATGAGTTAAAACACAAAGTTCAACAAGGCTAACCTATAGTTTAATTAGTACACCACTGAATGATAATGAGAGAGGGACAAGAGGTGTAAGATAAAAGACAAGTTTGAAGATGGGCAAATTCAGGGTGCGGAAGTTTGGTCATCGTTTTTGTGGATAATAAAGAGGATTTCAAAATGGTTAAGGTTTGATAATGAAGGTCTGAGTCACAGTCATCTCTACTGTTGCATTGGACTATGTACATATTTGAAACCACCAAGGTATGCACCGATATAAGTCCTCAACATATGATGAAGGAACACCAACTTCTTATATTTTCCTTAGTAGACAACATGGGATGAGGGATCATTAACTTCTTATATGTTGCTCTCATTTCATGAAGATTCTTGAAAAAAATTGATCTTGACCTTTGAGCATAGAAACAGTGGCATACACTGTGACTTCCTTTCAATTTCTTCCAAATTTTTTGCTTTACTTCTTTTCTCAAGACCGTCGCATTTTTCAATTTCATCTATCTCGTTTCCAATAATCACTTTGACATTTCGCATATTGCCTTCCCCTTTTTTATTTTTTATTTTTATTTTTTATTATTTTTATTTCAACTGTCTCCGTTTTTCTAACCAACTTCGATTTTCAATTCCATCTATCTTTGTTTTTCTAACCAACTTCCCAATCATCTCTTGATGCATATGTAGAACATGTAGTTGTTTGGTTCTTTGTTTCACATAGACCTTTGCAACATAAGTGAATTGAATGTGAAGGGGTGATGTCTTTGTATATTGAAAATGAAGGATTTTGAGCAATTTGAAGAGTATAAGAGACATCCATTTGAAGGTGGTTGAAAGGGTTAGTATTCGGATTGATTTGAGAGGGGAGGTGTCCTCATTCAATAGGGTATGTACCATTAAACACAAGACTAAACATGAGGTTGAGTGATTATTAAGTACAAACACGGTTTATCAATTATGGACATAACATGGAATGAATAAACTAGAATAAAAGATAGAAAACCCGTTTTAGTCAATCATATGAGGGATTAGTTAAATTCACACAAAGACTACATGCAATTAATTAAACCAATTTGTAACCTAAGTTTTTCAAATTGTTCTCTTGCAAGTTGATACGTGCATTTTATATAGTCTTTTTAGCCTATTTTATGCACGTATTTCTATGCCTTTATCGTGGTTTATTGCTACGAAATGCCCCGAATATGCTACTTTGGGTTATTATGTCTTATTTGCAGGTATGGATCCGAAAGTAGTGAAATCAAGCTATTTACCGTCCGTTTAGCATGCATTTGGAGGAAGAGATAACTCGGAACTTGGAAAGTGCTATTTTGAGATGCGCATTGGAGTAAGGAAGTTAGGCGAGCCAAGAGAGTGCTTCAATTTGCTAGTTCCTGCTTGTAAGAGCCATATCTCGAGTTCTACAACAGTTATTAAGGTGATTCCAGTTGGAGATGAAAGCTTATCCTCTTAGCTTTCCAACGCCACCAACCACGCCCTATTTGTCCAAGTAACGAAGGAATGGCAGCCGTTTGAAGTTCAGTGCGCGAAGCAGGAATTACGCGCTGAGAAGTGCTCGATCGAGAACTATTTCTATTCGATCGAGAGCCCATTTGCTCGATCGAGAGACACTTCTTCTCGATCGAGTGGTTTTAGGATGAATAAGTACTCGATCGACTATTTATCCTCTCGATCGACCAGTTCCTTTTATGCTTTTGCTCGATCGAGTGATTTAGTTACTCGATCGAGTGGATTTTGCTGACGGGCTGGGCTTTTTAGTTATTTTCCGTCATTAGGTTTAATTATACTCCTATTTTCTTATAAATAGGAGTTAGGATGTCATTTGTAAGGGGGAGTTAGCACGTTACTCTTCTCCTTTTCCACATACACTGTTACTTTTGTTCTACCTTGTTTTCCGGATCATTTTATATCAGTAATTTCTTCTCTCCTTCCTCTCTTTTTATTTGATGTTCATTATTCTTATTTCCTTTATGCTTATTCCCCTTATTTCCATGTCTAGCTAAATCCCGTAGTGTGTTAGGATTAGGGAAGCCGTGGTAGCAATGTTTTAATTGACTTATATAGATTAGTCTTGCGATAGGAATTGTATTAGGCAATTTAATTGTTATCCGGTCGAATGTATGCATGCAGGAGACCATAAATTTAGTTAACCCCGACCTAGATCGAAAGATTGGAAGGGAAGGCTTGCTTAATTACAATAGGGTATTGCAGTGAGGGCGAAAGTTAAGCTGTTTACGCTCTAGGGCGGTTTAAGGACCGAAAGGTGACGACCATAGCTCTTCTTATCAATAGTCTAATCGCCTTAGTATTCCCGATAGTATAAGATCGATAGCTGCCACGGTGGACCGACTCTAGCATACTCCCTTTCTTTGTTAATTTCTCCTTTTTATTTCCCTTGCTTTAGTCTTTGGTTTAGTTAACACAATCAATTCAACCCCCATCGTGACATTAGACAGATAAATAGACAAATAGATAGTACACCGCCTCTCTGTGGAGATCGACCCTACTTACCGCCGACTTTGTTAGTAGTAACTTAGGTATTTATTTTTGATACGAAACGACAGTATCAAATTTTGGCGCCGTTGCCGGGGAGGAAATCTATTTATTTATTTGTTTAATTTTATCTGTTTTTAGCCTCAGGGGATTTTTTTCCCTTGAGGCCGTTTTAATCTTTTGTTTAGTGCTGTTTTGATAGGCCTTACAGGTACTACCTAGACAGTTCTAGGTGAAAGACAGTCAAAGGGAAGGCTTGAGTACCTTTGACCCATCACCGATGTCCCATTATATGGAACAGCCGGTGATCTGCTGCGGGAGATGTGGTCCTGCTGAGCACAATGCAGCCGTAGTTGTGCCGCCACATCCACCCTATCAATGGCCACCGCAACAAGATCCTCCTGAGATACAAGAAGAAGAGATTGCGGAGCTGAAATCCTTGATGGAGACACTTGCATTCCAAGCGCAAGAATATGTTTCGCGATTTGATAAGCTCGAGTCTGCAGTTGCTCGGTTAGCAGCTGAGATGGAGAGAGAAGAGATCGCGGAGCTGACATACTCAATGTTAACACTTGTATCACAAATGCAAGAGAGTGATAAACATATGGACGCTCGACTCCTTAAGCTCAAAACTGACATTGCTCAGTTAGCAGCTGAGATGCAAGAAGAAGAGGTGTACCTTGCTGAGAGCGGTTTTTCCCCTGAGAAAACCGTGTTGCCCAATGCTGAGGATGACCTTTACGACTCGGACGACGAGTTTCTATCACATTTCATTGCCCCACACGAGGATATCAGCGCTGTACAGGAGGAATCACTCGATCGAGTGACAATTATTGGTCGATCGAGTGATTTTCCAGGAGAAGGTGCTCGATCGAGTGGAATTTCTACTCGATCGAGTGAAACGCAGGAGGAAAATGATCGATCGAGTATTAATTCTACTCGATCGAGTAGTCAGGCCATTGGGAGCTTTGATTCGTCATATGGGTTCGATTTAGATGACGATTTTGATGATGACAACGGTTACGGTGAATCTTCCCTATTCAAGGCCGAGTTGGATGCACTTGAGGCTGCGATTTACGGGCTGAATTCCACTGAGGAGGGTGATAAGGAGGTAGCTGAGTCAGTAATCACTCCTAGCGCGGATGAGGTAATAAATTCTTTTATCTACGATTCCGTCATTGAGAGCGATCAACCTGAGGTAGTGAACGATAATTTATTTATTGTTTGTTTTAATAGTAAATTGCCTCACTTGACTTTTGCTGCGCATCCCAATGCTTTGCCCCTTCCCAGTAGGCCGTATAATTTAACGATTTTTCACCGTCCTTATCATTTTAATTTCGTTAATCTGGATAGATACCTTACTTTGTTGACAACTGCTCCCGCGCTCCTTTATTTTGTGGATAAATTTAGGAGTGCCCATAGGAAATTTGTTAGACTTAAATGTTTACATATTTTTATTTCCTATTTCTGTAATCCACTTCTGTGCTACTTATGCTTTTGTGTAGCACATGCGCAGCTATTATTTGATGATTCTTTGCGCGCTTTTGAGCTGTTTTGATTGTGATTAATTATAGAGTCTCGAAGAAAAAGAAGGTTGAGCTGGGACCTGACTGAAGCTAGCGCTACCGGGAGGCAACCCGGCGATTTTAATTTTGCTTTTTATTTTATTTCAGTTGTAATAAATGGTTTTTATACCATAGACTATCTCAGTATGCTTGTTTTTGTCAGTTGCGGGCTGTTTTTCATTGCATTTTGCAGGAATACGCTGAGGATCACTCGATCGAGTACTTGTTGTACTCGATCGAGCTATTCTTTGCCAAATCCATTCGATCGAGCATTTCCTCTACTCGATCGACCACCTGCAAAAGGAGAACCACTCGATCGACCTAGTTACCTTTCGATCGAGCAGTTTTTGAATGCCCAGTTCACTCGATCAGCTACTATTCCTCTTGATCGAGTGCTATTGACTTGGATTAGCTTACTGAGACGGTTTCCCGGGCCCTTAGCAACCTCCCATTTCATGGTCGGTTTGGGGAGGTCCCCTTATTCGCGCATCTTGTGAGCATTTCCGCATTTACTCTCTTTCCTTTCAGTTTGCATTTCCTTTCCATGTTTTGGTACAATGGGGGCATTGTACGGTTTGGTTTGGGGAGGTTATGCATCCATATCTGTGTCTGCATTTTGTTTTCATTGCATTTCAGTTATCACGTTTAATTTGTGTTTGCATTGTTGTTTATTTTTGTTAAAAATTCAAAAATTCAATAAAAATTTGAAAAATAGTTAAAAATTCAAAAATTCATGTTTATTTTTGCATATAGGTTGAGTCGGAACGGTAGATTTCAATGATGAAATTGCACTGCATTTGTCTTTTTGCTTAAGCCTTGCATTAAACTGTTATCTTTTAGCTTTGTCTTTTGCATAATCTACGAGTTAATGTTTAAATTAGCTGAACGAATAGACTTGACCTGAAATTTTGGCAACCTACTTATAATTTCTGAGATTTAGAGCCTTAATAACTGGTGTCATTTATGACCAGTTTCATGTAGGATTGTGAGTAGTATACTCCTTGCATAACATGTATCATCAATTTGCACATATATGAAATTCAATTGCTTTTGCCGTCATACATTCGGGTTAGTGGTTGGTGTCACATGCAGGGAGGTGCTTACGTATTCCCTTTCTTTCATTTTTACCCATAAACTCCACATTAGCCAAATTTGCCAGTTGACCCTTAGCTACATCCAAATTTAGCCTGCCTTGTCAAGCTAGTTTAGATTGTTTCTGCGGTATTTTGTCTATTGTATTAAGTTTGGCCTGTATTCTGTTGAATTGGAGTTGGTAATTTATGAAGAAAAGGAGATTTATGAAAAAAAAGACGTGAAAAAGAAAAAAAAAGAATTTGAAAAAAAAAAGAATGAAAAAGAGAAAAATTCGAAAAAGAAGAAAAGAAGAAGCCGAAAAAAAATTAGAAAAAGAAAAAAAGAAAACAAAAGATGTTTGTTGTTGACGGTTTCTGCTCCTATGTTTTATTTATATCATTTGAGGAGTGTTTCTAGTTCGGTTTGGTGAGTTTTATGCCAATTGAAGGGCATGTGCTTAATTCATAATTGAGTTGGAAATGGATATGTTTCATATGGTTCTGTTTAGGTACTAGCTTGGCCGCCTATACCTCCACATTCCCATAAATGTTTTGCCTTTTCTTACCCATTGCCTCACTTTACCATATTTTTGTAAGCCCTCGGCTGTGACAGGACCTTGTTGGTTGGAATGTGTGTACGGTAGCTAGAATTGTCTATCATATTAGTTCCTTGCATGTTTATGTGAGTCGTAGTTTAGGTGAGCGACTATTTTTCCTTCTCTCTTACATATATATGTTCACCCTTTGCTTCATGAGAGAAGAGTGACCCGTGAGAGTCCATTGTTAAAGGTCTTGCAAGGTAGACGGTTCAGCTTTATTATAAACATCTTACAACTCGTTTGCGTTTGACTGTCTGCTATAAGTGTTAGTTTGCTTGCATTAAATTGGCTTAAGTGGGCATTTGTAGCTAGCTCTGAGTTGTCTTTTTCCGTTCCTTTAGTTGCATTTTAGTTTACTCGGGGACGAGTAAAGGTTTGGTTTGGGGAGATTTGATACGTGCATTTTATATAGTCTTTTTAGCCTATTTTATGCACGTATTTCTATGCCTTTATCGTGGTTTATTGCTACGAAATGCCCCGAATATGCTACTTTGGGTTATTATGTCTTATTTGCAGGTATGGATCCGAAAGTAGTGAAATCAAGCTATTTACCGTCCGTTTAGCATGCATTTGGAGGAAGAGATAACTCGGAACTTGGAAAGTGCTATTTTGAGATGCGCATTGGAGTAAGGAAGTTAGGCGAGCCAAGAGAGTGCTTCAATTTGCTAGTTCCTGCTTGTAAGAGCCATATCTCGAGTTCTACAACAGTTATTAAGGTGATTCCAGTTGGAGATGAAAGCTTATCCTCTTAGCTTTCCAACGCCACCAACCACGCCCTATTTGTCCAAGTAACGAAGGAATGGCAGCCGTTTGAAGTTCAGTGCGCGAAGCAGGAATTACATGGCGAGAAGTGCTCGATCGAGAACTATTTCTATTCGATCGAGAGCCCATTTGCTCGATCGAGAGACACTTCTTCTCGATCGAGTGGTTTTAGGATGAATAAGTACTCGATCGACTATTTATCCTCTCGATCGACCAGTTCCTTTTATGCTTTTGCTCGATCGAGTGATTTAGTTACTCGATCGAGTGGATTTTTTTGTGGTGGGCTTTTTAGTTATTTTCCGTCATTAGGTTTAATTATACTCCTATTTTCTTATAAATAGGAGTTAGGATGTCATTTGTAAGGGGGAGTTAGCACGTTACTCTTCTCCTTTTCCACATACACTGTTACTTTTGTTCTACCTTGTTTTCCGGATCATTTTATATCAGTAATTTCTTCTCTCCTTCCTCTCTTTTTATTTGATGTTCATTATTCTTATTTCCTTTATGCTTATTCCCCTTATTTCCATGTCTAGCTAAATCCCGTAGTGTGTTAGGATTAGGGAAGCCGTGGTAGCAATGTTTTAATTGACTTATATAGATTAGTCTTGCGATAGGAATTGTATTAGGCAATTTAATTGTTATCCGGTCGAATGTATGCATGCAGGAGACCATAAATTTAGTTAACCCCGACCTAGATCGAAAGATTGGAAGGGAAGGCTTGCTTAATTACAATAGGGTATTGCAGTGAGGGCGAAAGTTAAGCTGTTTACGCTCTAGGGCGGTTTAAGGACCGAAAGGTGACGACCATAGCTCTTCTTATCAATAGTCTAATCGCCTTAGTATTCCCGATAGTATAAGATCTGATAGCTGCCACGGTGGACCGACTCCTAGCATACTCCCTTTCTTCTGTTAATTTCTCCTTTTTATTTCCCTTGCTTTAGTCTTTGGTTTAGTTAACACAATCAATTCAACCCCCATCGTGACATTAGACAGATAAATAGACAAATAGATAGTACACCGCCTCCCTGTGGAGATCGACCCTACTTACCGCTGACTTCTGTTAGTAGTAACTTAGGTATTTATTTTTGATACGAAACGACAGTATCACAAGTGGTTTAGTAAATATGTCGGCAATTTGATCTTTGGTTTTGCAAAAAATAAGTTTAATATGCCCTTTTTCTACGTGATCACGAATAAAATGGTGACGAATCTCAATATGCTTAGTTTTAGAATGTTGAATCGGATTTTTTGATATATTTATTGCACTTGTATTATCACACATGATGGAAACGGAGTCATAAATAATACCAAAATCAAGGAGTTGTTGTCTTACCCAAAGAAGTTGAGAATAACAATGTGCGGCACTATCATACTCACTTTCGGCCGTTGAAAGAGCCACCGTATTTTGTTTCTTTGAGCCCCATGAAATGAGACAAGGAGCCAAGAATGTTGCAATCCCGGATGTACTCTTTCGATCTACCGTGCAACCCGCATAGTCCGCATCCGAAAAACCTATGAGATCAAATGGACAATGTAAGGGGTACCACAAGTAGAGATCTTGTGTTCCAATCAAATACCGAAGAATTAGTTTGACGGGTTTAAAGTGGGATTCTTTCGGATTTACTTGGAACCTAGCACATAAACAAACACTAAAGAGAATGTCGGGACGACCCGCGGTCAAGTAAAGAAGTGAGCCTATCATACCTCTATACACCTTTTCACTAACATTCTTACCGAGTTCATCTTTGTCCAATTTGGACCTGGCTACCGTAGGTGTTGATGTGTGTCTAATATATGATGTTTTGCACCTCATTTCACACGCATTTCAGAGCTCAATTAGTAGTTTATTCTACTATTTCTCCTATTTCTGTATACTTTTGTGTTTTTGTGTGATATTGCAGAAATATGAAGATTTCAGCGGAAAATGAGCCAACTCCGTCCCTAACTGTTTAGCATAGCATTTGACATGAAGGGAAAGCTTGAGGAATGAACTTGGTGCGCGTTTCAAGGCCTAAAAGATAGCAAAAGCATGGTTGCGTACAAGTTGCAAAGCATTTGACAAGCGAAGAAGCACTTCACGATATTGCAGCCTGCTTCAGATGGCTATATCTCGAGTTCTAGAGCAGATAATCGAGTGATTCCAATTGGAGGTGAAAGCTTATCCTTTTTTATTTCAAACGCCGTGTAAAACGCCTGTTTTACCAAGTAACGAAGAAATGGCAGCTGTTTTAAAATCGGTGCGCGCTGCAGGAATAGTCAGAATGCATTACTGTACAGCGCTCTTGGTCAATCGACTAGTCCAAGTGGTCGATCGACCACCCCACGAGCTGATGCGTAAATTAAAAGACGAGGAAGACCATTGTAATTAGGTTTAGGAATAAGGGTTTTACGTGACATTCCTATATAACGTAACCCCTTCCTATTCATTAATCTATCATTGATTAGCTTAGTTTAAATCAGTTCCTATCATACATTCATTATTCATAGTTTAGAATTCTCATTAACGTTCGTACCATATTTGCTTTCGGATTCATCTTGTTCCTTTGCATCGGTAATTCTAATTTTTAATTTCAGTACTGTTTTAATCGTTTCGTAGTGTAGATACCCGTATCCGTCGATATTGGAATTTATAGAGAACCCGACAAACACCCGATGATGATATGACACATGTATTCTTTAGTTGTCATTGTCATTATTTGGAGCTCGTTTTACGAGGTAGAATGGGCGTCGTCGATGAAGTATTTTATTAATTTAAATGATATTTAAATTAATGTTTTTTTTAGTGAGTTCATTTTATTAATTTAAATGATATTTAAATTAAAGTCTTTTTTAAGGTGATTTCAATTTAATTTATTTTATTTTGAATTTATTTTCCCAAGTTTATTTTATTGAAAATAAAATAAACATTTGATTTGAAAAATCATTTTATGAGTATATTTGATTTGAAAAGTCATTTATTTTAAGGTGTTAATTGATTTGAAAAATCGATTTGAAAATCGAAAAGAACTCGTTTTGAACATGTGTTTTTGAGCTCGATTTTAGCTCGGTTTTTGAGCCTGTTTTCTTTACGAATTGGCACGAATATCGAGTACACTAACCAACCTAAGTCTCTACCCATCCACCCCTGTTCGAACCCCATAACCACGGCCTAAATCCCATCCCAAATCACCCCCAACAGCCCGCATACAAACAGCCTACCCCCTGTTTTGCGTGATGAATCCCGAGCCCAAAACCCGCTCCAAATACCACCAAAACCCGTGCCCATTAACCCTAACCCATACCCTAATATCCTACCCATATTAAATTACCTTAATCACCAAGAAAAACCCCCAAACGAACCCTAGAAAACCCCCCAAAAGCTGCTGGACAGCAGCTATGCTCAGCAGGCCCGTCTGCCTCTCTTCTCCCTTTTACCCTACTTTAACTCCCTATAAATACCCACCCTTCACCATACATTCATTTCTCTAAGTTCTCCATACATCCTACCTTCACTCACAAGCTTTAAACCTCAGAAACAAACCCTAATTGCCTCTCAAAAACCCTCCACAAAACCGACATCCAAACTGAAACAGTTTGTGTGTCCTCTTCGAAAAACAGTTCGTTCCTCCTTCAAACCTCCATCAAAACTCGAGTTTCTTGTTCCTAATTAACCATATCACATCCATATACACATTAGATAAAGATTTACGAGCCAAATTGCCCTTTAGAGTACACGAAATCCCTCGAAAAACAGAGTGTTATACACTCTGTTTTCGCGGTTTATTCCTGTCTGTCCAGTTCTGTTTGTGCTCGTTTTTCGTGCCCAATAATTCAAAACGAGCAGGGGTTGCTTTAAGATCTCTGTTCTCCTCTCTTTCTAGTTTTCAAAACATCTTTTAAATCGAATTTTCATCGTGAAACGAGGGAGAAATCATCGTTTGAAAGTTGCTGTCCAGATTTGTCAAAAAACGCGTGTTTGCTTTGTTTCTTCGTCGACGACGGCCTCTCGAGATAAAATCTACCATCGATTATGACCCAAGACGGTGTCAACGATACATGTAGGTTGAGGGTGCATCAAATCCTCCTTTTCTCCTTTTTTATTTCGTTTTTTATGCCTGTTCTTTTATAGTTTGTTTTATTCGTTTATCGTTTTTGTTTATCGATTGTTTAATTAACTATGAAACTAGTCTAGTCCGAGTATGAGTTAAAGTACCACCATGAACACCCGCGTTGACTTGAGATGGGAAAAGAAACCGCTACATCAGTCGGTCATACACCCCCGTCTCATTTACATATCCTCGTGTTCAAGGTAGGGCATAAATAAAACGAATTTCTAACTTCGCTCTTCGCTTTTGACCCCTTTGTTATTTCGGCCAATTCGACACACCCTAGGATCCGTTGTATGTTAGTTTAACCTCTGATTGTTAACATATGACGTATTTAGACGACATTCGATCGTTTTAATAACCTAATTAGACATGTTAGGTGGCATCGACATAGCTTTTAAAATCAATTAACAATTCTATAACCTAATTGAATACATCTTTCTTATCACTTGATTTCTCGCTAGCATAGGAGTGCGTGATTAGCACCTTCCTATTAACACTCGACGAGTAAGCGTTAATATTATGATATTGTGACCTAATTGGACCCTTTAGGCCGTGTAGAATACACACTCGCGCGTTTCTTCTCAATCGATCAACCTGCTTTATAACTTGTTTTCTAACTCGTTTTCTAATCCGTTTCGCAATCATTCGATCTAACCAATGAACCTAACCTAGGAACTAGGATGGCCTTGTCTTGGCCGTGAGGGTGGTCGTGGTTTGGGTCGTGAGCTTGGCCGTCTTCTTTGTCTTTCTTGCTTCGTTTTTTTATACCTTTTGTTCTTCGTTGTTTCGTTGCTTGTAATTCGTAATTTGTTTATCGAGTTGTAATTTTCGAGCTTGTTTTACTTTTATCAAGTCAAAACCTTTTCAAAAAACCTTAGTCTTGTTTGGTTAGACGGTTGTGTCCCAATGCATGTGAGAGCGTAGTAAATCGCATGTTGTTTAAAGCAACATGGCCCGATTTATGCTAATGCATGCTTTGGTGCGTAGCCCAATGTCTAATTCGATGAGATTAAGTGAAAGCACGCATTACGAGGAGTGACCCAAGGCCGTGTGTCATGTAGGCCGTGAGTCACCCCTTTGTGCACGGTTTTCTAGGCCGAATGGCCGTGTATTGCGTCGTGTGTATAGCGTTGTATTTAGATCGAGTTGTATCTTTAATTTATCGTTGCGTCGGCATGAAATGCCTGGGTTGTAATAGGTAGATCCCAACGGCTCCCCCATTCCCTCTTAAGCCTTGTTTGCTTTGTTTTGTATGTTGTTAGATCAATCAACCCACATGCTAAATTATAACTTTGACAAAGTTAGTTTAGTTGCATCTAAATCGACATAGAAACTTCACATGTTAGGGTTTTAAAACGATGTTTGCATATCATATATCGTAGTAGCTATGACCTTGTTTGAACTCCGACACTTGACTTAGTAGAGGCCGTTATTGACGGGCGGGGTTGGGTGTCCTTATGGGCTTCCCAACACGTACCCTCACCCCTTACTCAAGATCTATGGTTTGTGGATCCGTCTAAATACCATTGGATTACGAGAGTCATTCAAATCGAGTGATATAGGGTACAAGTCTTTATCTTTAATCACTCGTAGTCGATTGGCTTTATGCTTTTCGATGAAAGGTGTAAAGTTGACTTGAACGGTTCCAAGTTCCCAAAAAACTTGGTGGCGACTCTAATTTGTCTTAATTCCATTCGAAAGAACCTCGAGTCAATTATGCCTGGTGTGGATCCCGCGGACGCAGTTTCCGAGGGCCTTGTCCTGATTTGGCGACTCATTTGGGAAAAGAGGACTAGTTACACTTTGTTTCTAGGGTCTTTTCCTCCGAGGTGAAACTTGAAAAGAAAGTGTCGGAAAGTAAAACATTACTCATAGTGCTACGATTCATGCATAAACCCTTAAGGACTTGCCCGGGCCGTCCCAGCGTTTCTTCGTGATGCGTGGGGGGCGACGTCCCATTATGCTAGGAGGCTGCACATTGCTCGCTTCCACTTCACCTCGCATGGTTCTTGATGGTGGGGACGATCTTCTAGGTACTCTACCTTAAGACACCTTGCTCTATAAGACCGCAAAAGGATGGAGGGCATAGACCTTCTTGTAGAAGACTTGCCGAGACTTAGAGATGTCTAGGAGCATACATCCTTATAACATGAGAATGACAATGTACAAATTGTTTTCCCGAGTCTTTTCGAAATTTTCCATGTCCATTTCAAAACCGAACTTTTGAACAACTTACTTTCAAAATAGCATGGTTTTTAAAACGCGGAATGCTGCCCAAATAGGACTAGAATTTTCGGCCCAAAATGAGCTTTTATAGCCGGCATGCTGCCCATTTCAAATCTCATTTTCGAATCAATCTTTCGTTTTTTTTTTCAAAACCAATCCAAAATGCCTCTCGAACCTCAACCAAGCATGAAATGCGTCAAGTCGTGTCCAGGTCATGGTCGTGTTAGGCCGGGTGTGTTTCGTTCTAAGAGTCTAGAACACGACCTTGTTGGGTCACCCAAGCTCACCTCTTGGGCCTTGAGTCATGTTGGTCGACCTTTTGGTCTAGGATAGTCCACAAAAATGCCCAATCTAGGCCATTTAGGGCGTTTCACCCGAACCTATGGGCTATGTTAGTCCAATCACGGGTTTGGTCACACCGAGTCCGGTTTATAACCGATTTATGACAGTTTGAGTCATGTCGTTTTGTCGAGTCTAAAATGAACCAAGGTCTAGATCCAACCGTGAGTCGAACCTTTGGTTAGTTAATCTCAAGTCGAGTCTTTGTTTGAGTCAAGTTGGGGTCGTGTCCTTAAGTGTGCAGGGGCTCTTACTTTAAATATTGACTCAGTACGGGGTTTTCTTGTAGAAAGGCCGCCAAAAACCCGACTTCAAGCAATGGAAGATGTTGTTAACAAACTCACTGAGGCCGTGAACCTCATGATGACCAGAATGGATGCGATCGAATCCAAGCTGGGTGAAGATTCCTCTTCATCAACCCCACCTCTGACTGATCTGGAGAAACGGTTCAAGTTCATTGAGGACCGTCTGAAACTCTCCCAGGGGAAGAACATCCATTACGAAAATGCTAGGGCCTATGTCCCAATTCAGGATAAGTTGCCCACGAACATGGTACTCACTGATATCCCAAAGTTTAAGGGCACAGAAGATCCAGTCCACCATGTTAAGGGCTATAAAGGGTACTTAGCACTGAAGGGAGTACCTGCTGACATGCTCTCTGAAATTTTTGCCCAATCTCTGGATGAACACCCGAAGGCGTGGTTCTATAATCTTGACCTTAAGAACTTTCCCACTTTCGAAGATATTACGGTGGAGTTCTGTAAGCACTATGCTGATAATGTCGAGATTCAAACCAACATAAGAACATTGGAGGTGATGACACAGAAAGACAAAGAAGGCTTTACTGAATTCCTTGCAAGATGGCGCGCTGAAAGTGTGAAATTAGCCAAGAAGCTTGTGAAATTGAAATGGTAGATAAGTTCGTAAAGAATCTACGACCTATTTACCGCAATGCTCTGAAATACCAGAATTTTGGCTCTTTCAAAGAATTGATAAGAATCGGGATAAAGGTAGAAGATGATGTCAGAATGGCAGAGGCTGAAAAGCCGAAAGGGTACCAAGGGGCCTCATCTTCTAAGGGCAAGGCCCCAGCAACCGCCCATATTGATGAAGCCATCAATCTCTTAGAAGGGCAATCGAAAAAACCGCAGCGCCAAGCTCCAAGGGCATTCACCGATATCGGATGCACTTATACATACGCTCTCCAAAGGCTCATAGCCCAAGGAAAGCTGAAGCCTATTGGTCCAACTCCGGACCCTCTGCTGGCGATCAACAAGGTAAATGGTATAAACCAAATGCCTACTGTGCCTTTCATCAAGGGAAATGCCATGATCTTGAAAGGTGCTATCGATGAAAGCACGAAATCAAGACATGATCGAGAATGGAACACTCCCGATCCCAACTATTAAACCCAATAACATCACCAATCCATTTGGCGATCACGCCAACTTTGTTTCTGTCGAAGACAATGTCGATTATTCCCATCTTATCCGCCCATGTCACTTGAAAGGGGTGTTTATCGGGAAAATATTTGTGGATTGCTTTGAATTCTTGCCAAACCCGAAGAATGAAATTCAAGTCGGGAGTCTTGCTCTAGAATGTACTCCTCTCATTAACGAAGTTAATAAAGGACAATTCGATTCACCAACCTTCATCATGGCGTAGATTCTCAGAGGACTACCTCGGGATGGAGGCAGACCATCAAAGGGATCATGGACTAGAACCGAGCATCTAAGCTGACAGCTGAACAAGGGAAAGCTCAAGACCAGATTTGAAAAATTATGAGTCGGGATCTGTTTTCTTTTCTTAGTCGAGTCGAGTCTAGGACTTTCTTTTCTTGAAGTTGAGTCGTTTGTTCCACGATTACCTAGGGTGTGTCCTAGGAATCGTTCCTTCGAGTCTGTTAAGCATGTGTCATTCCAATAAAAGTTGCAGTTCGTTTCCAAATATGTCTTGTTTCCAATCCTCAATCATTCCGAAACATGATAAAATGCACAACACACTCAAAGGCATCCCTGGGGTAGAAATATGTCCCGTTTCAAAATGGAAGGTACACTAGGATCTCGTGTCTGTGCCCTTTACCTATTCCATGTCTGGCGGTAGAAAACCTCCATCAGAACCAGTGCTTATGACAAGCTTTTAGATGATTCTATGACGAACCTGGACTAGCTCCTTGTTTCCAATATCGATGACGGAAGGCAAGCCTTTTCCCCAACAGAATCATCCCATCTCGAAGAGAGAAGATATCAACCCGTTCTAACAAGGAATTGTTAGTTCCTACCCAAATTAGTTGGCGAAGCCCAATTTTCAAGGTGTATCCATTTATGACTAAGAGAATGAATAGAAGATCATTTTCAAAGAGAGAAAAAAGATGGAAAAGAATGAAAAATGTGAAAAAGAGAAAAATTGGAAAAATGAAAAAAATGAAAAAAAAAAAGAAAAATGAAAAAAAAAGGTGAAAGAAAAAGAAAAAAGAAAAAAGATGTTGAAGTTATTGCGGAATGCTTTTGGTTGGATGTCGAAGTTACGGAAGCCATAAGTCAAGTCAAATACCCATAGTTGAAGTTCAATGGGCGAAGCCCAAAAGCTTAAGTAGTAACCTCTTTATCCCTAAGTCCTTCCTGAGACAGTTACAAGGGGATAGTCGGGAATTTTGAGAATCTTTCCGCTTGTGTTGTTACACCCAGCCTTTAGGGTCCAGACATGGAAATTTGAACCCAAATATTTTTTCTAACCCATTTGCACTCGTGGTTCATCAAACCCGAGACACCCATTCCAACCACATCAGCAGCCATAGCCCTTGGCCTTAGCACCACAAAACAAACCTTCAGAATGATGGTTAACCATTCCAACTTGTTATTACCAAGCTCCACATCCCAAAAGATCCAAGCCTTTTACACCTAACCCCAAACACGGGATTTAACGGTACCTTACAGGCTAGAATGGGATACGACATGATACCTTAGGTGAAACCTTCGAGTGTGTACACACAATCAAAATGCCAATTTTATGCACCATGATCGAACTACATCGGATTTGATTTCGCTTCACGCGAATACGTAGGCAGTCCTTCAGATTAAAGGATTCAATCCACTCATCAACCAAGTTGTCATCTTGTCGATTCATTACGGGTCTTAACCAAGTCCAAATGAAGCCACCTTTGTTTGAGTCGGTCTTAGCACTCGATGTAGGCTAGGATAAGGATATAGGTTCAGATGAATAGTATCAAGTCTCAGAATGAGCTTTATCTAAAGGTGTAGGCAAAGATGCTCAGTCAGATAGATGTGGGTTTGTGTTGGGAACAGAAAATATGAAAAACCCGCTGAAAAGAAAGAAGGCGTGGAAGAAAAATATTAAAAGCCCGCTGAAAAGAAAGAAGGCGGTGGCAAGAAATAATGAAAACTCGCTGAAAAGAAAGGAGGCGAGGAGAAGAGTGACAGAATGTTCCCAAAAAGAGTGATGTGTGATGTCTAAGTGTTCTCATAAGATCAGTCTGTGTTTAGTGTCAGGCGAAGCTAACGTTGTTGCTCCGTGAGTTTAATCCACCTTGTCAATGCCAAGTGATCTTGATTCCCATGTGCCCTTGGGAGCGCGCCCATGCCATACGGTATCTCCGTCTCAAGTCCGATGGCCTTGTGATTCCCATTTGCCATCTTTTGGCGCCAGAATGGCCAATTTACATTTCTACCCCCAACAAGTCAATAATTGAATTTAAACTCGTGCACACTTACGGTTTTATGTTCCTTTTTTGTTTTACGGTAGCGGGCTACGCCCACGTTGTTTACGGGTCATACAGAGTGTCTGAGTCGTATTTCCTGCTCACCCGTCAAGGTTCGATTTCAAAATGCCAAAGATTTCAAAATTTCAAAATTTCAAAAACTTTTTGCGAATTGTGGATAGATGATCCAAGTAGTGGAATCTTTGTGGGTCGATGATCCAATCCTTCGAAATTCAAAATTCAAGATTCAATTTTTGAAGAGCCGATGGCCCAATATTCTAAATGATGACAAATTCGAAATTCGGGTCGATGACCCAATCATTCAACATTTTCAAATTCAATTTTCGGGTCGATGACCCAATCATTCAAAATTTTCAAATTCAATTTTCGGGTCGATGACCCAATCATTCAAAATTTTCAAATTCAATTTTCGGGTTGATGACCCAGTATTTCAAATGATCCAATTTCAAGATCGATGATCCAAATGTGCTTATGTGATGATTATTGCTAGTACGTTTTTGTGTTTCAAATATTGCAGGATATGCTTCAACTGGGGGCTCTAAAGTCTCCAACTTTAGAGCCATTGCAAACTGGGGGCTCTGAAGCCGTTGGCTTCAGAGACCATTATCAAGATGTAAAGGATGACATCCACTAAGAATTCAATTCAATACAAGAGTATGAAATGGAGGAATTCCTTAGCTGAAAGCAAATGATGAAAGCGGCGGCAACCTCCTCGGAAAGTCCCGTCCCATTTGGACACTGCCGTGAGATGATAAATTTTGGGCAAATGTCAGCAGATGATGAATTTCGGACAAGTGCCAGCCGATGATAAACTTTGGGCATGTGTCAGCAGAGGTCGAACTACGACGCGGGTTTGATTCCGTCAGAAACGGATACGTAGGCGCCTAAGGATAAGGCTCAACTCACCATATATGCAATTTTAGGGGTCGACGACCAACGACGATAATTTGACACAATAGAAGCGAGAGTCAATCCCCAACGAAGTTTCAGGTATGGTCTCTTCTTATGGCTGACGAGCTTATATACGCAAGTCTAATGGACTATAAACGACCCGAAGAATCCTCGGTCGAGAGGGACTGGGGTATACTTTGACTTTCGCCTTGTCCAAGCCTCGGTCAAAGTGGGGGCTCAGTAGATACTGTATCCGTCGATATTGGAATTTATAGAGAACCCGACAAACACCCGATGATGATAGGACACATGTATTCTTTAGTTGTCATTGTCATTATTTGGAGCTCGTTTTACGAGGTAGAATGGGCGTCGTCAATGAAGTATTTTATTAATTTAAATGATATTTAAATTAATGTTTTTTTTAGTGAGTTCATTTTATTAATTTAAATGATATTTAAATTAAAGTCTTTTTTAAGGTGATTTCAATTTAATTTATTTTATTTTGAATTTATTTTCCCAAGTTTATTTTATTGAAAATAAAATAAACATGTGATTTGAAAAATCATTTTATGAGTATATTTGATTTGAAAAGTCATTTATTTTAAGGTGTTAATTGATTTGAAAAATCGATTTGAAAATCGAAAAGAACTCGTTTTGAACATGTGTTTTTGAGCTCGATTTTAGCTCGGTTTTTGAGCCCGTTTTCTTTACGAATTGGCACGAATCTCGAGTACACTAACCAACCTAAGTCTCTACCCATCCACCCCTGTTCGAACCCCATAACCACGGCCCAAATCCCATCCCAAATCACCCCCAACAGCCCGCATACAAACAGCCTACCCCCTGTTTTGCGTGATGAATCCCGAGCCCAAAACCCGCTCCAAATACCACCAAAACCCGTGCCCATTAACCCTAACCCATACCCTAATATCCTACCCATATTAACTTACCTTAATCACCAAGAAAAACCCCCAAACGAACCCTAGAAAACCCCCCAAAAGCTGCTGGACAGCAGCTATGCTCAGCAGGCCCGTCTGCCTCTCTTCTCCCTTTTACCCTACTTTAACTCCCTATAAATACCCACCCTTCACCATACATTCATTCCTCTAAGTTTTCCATACATCCTACCTTCACTCACAAGCTTTAAACCTCAAAAACAAACCCTAATTGCCTCTCAAAAACCCTCCACAAAACCGACATCCAAACTGAAACAGTTTGTGTGTCCTCTTCGAAAAACAGTTCGTTCCTCCTTCAAACCTCCATCAAAACTCGCGTTTCTTGTTCCTAATTAACCATATAACATCCATCTACACATTAGACAAAGATTTACGAGCCAAATTGCCCTTGAGAGTACACGAAATCCCTCGAAAAACAGAGTGTTATACACTCTGTTTTTGTGATTTATTCTGTCTGTCCAGTTCTGTTTGTGCTCGTTTTCGTGCCTTAATAATTCAAAACGAGCAGGGGTTGCTTTAAGATCTCTGTTCTCCTCTCTTTCTAGTTTTCAAAACATCTTTTAAATCGAATTTTCATCGTGAAACGAGGGAGAAATCATCGTTTGAAAGTTGCTGTCCAGATTTGTCAAAAAACGCGTGTTTGCTTTGTTTCTTCGTCGACGACGGCCTCTCGAGATAAAATCTACCATCGATTACGACCCAAGACGGTGTCAACGATACATGTAGGTTGAAGGTGCATCAAATCCTCCTTTTCTCCTTTTTTATTTCGTTTTTTATGCTTGTTCTTTTATAGTTTGTTTTATTCGTTTATCGTTTTTGTTTATCGATTGTTTAATTAACTATGAAACTAGTCTAGTCCGAGTATGAGTTAAAGTACCACCATGAACACCCGCGTTGACTTGAGATGGGAAAAGAAACCGCTACATCAGTCGGTCGTACACCCCCGTCTCATTTACATATCCTCGTGTTCAAGGTAGGGCATAAATAAAACGAATTTCTAACTTCGCTCTTCGCTTTTGACCCCTTTGTTATTTCGGCCAATTCGACACACCCTAGGATCCGTTGTATGTTAGTTTAACCTCTGATTGTTAACATATGACGTATTTAGACGACATTCGATCGTTTTAATAACCTAATTAGACATGTTAGGTGGCATCGACATAGCTTTTAAAATCAATTAACAATTCTATAACCTAATTGAATACATCTTTCTTATCACTTGATTTCTCGCTAGCATAGGAGTGCGTGATTAGCACCTTCCTATTAACACTCGACGAGTAAGCGTTAATCTTATGATATTGTGACCTAATTGGACCCTTTAGGCCGTGTAGAATACACACTCGCGCGTTTCTTCTCAATCGATCAACCTGCTTTATAACTTGTTTTCTAACTCGTTTTCTAATCCGTTTCGCAATCATTCGATCTAACCAATGAACCTAACCTAGGAACTAGGATGGCCTTGTCTTGGCCGTGAGGGTGGTCGTGGTTTGGGCCGTGAGCTTGGCCGTCTTCTTTGTCTTTCTTGCTTCGTTTTTTTATACCTTTTGTTCTTCGTTGTTTGTAATTCGTAATTTGTTTATCGAGTTGTAATTTTCGAGCTTGTTTTACTTTTATCAAGTCAAAACCTTTTCAAAAAACCTTAGTCTTGTTTGGTTAGACGGTTGTGTCCCAATGCATGTGAGAGCGTAGTAAATCGCATGTTGTTTAAAGCAACATGGCCCGATTTATGGTAATGCATGCTTTGGTGCGTAGCCCAATGTCTAATTCGATGAGATTAAGTGAAAGCACGCATTACGAGGAGTGACCCAAGGCCGTGTGTCATGTAGGCCGTGAGTCACCCCTTTGTGCACGGTTTTCTAGGCCGAATGACCGTGTATTGCGTCGTGTGTATAGCGTTGTATTTAGATCGAGTTGTATCTTTAATTTATCGTTGCGTCGGCATGAAATGCCTGGGTTGTAATAGGTAGATCCCAACGGCTCCCCCATTCCCTCTTAAGCCTTGTTTGCTTTGTTTTGTATGTTGTTAGATCAATCAACCCACATGCTAAATTACAACTTTGACAAAGTTAGTTTAGTTGCATCTAAATCGACATAGAAACTTCACATGTTAGGGTTTTAAAACGATGTTTGCATATCATATATCGTAGTAGCTATGACCTTGTTTGAACTCCGACACTTGACTTAGTAGAGGCCGTTATTGACGGGCGGGGTTGGGTGTCCTTATGGGCTTCCCAACACGTACCCTCACCCCTTACTCAAGATCTATGGTTTGTGGATCCGTCTAAATACCATTCGATTACGAGAGTCATTCAAATCGAGTGATATAGGGTACAAGTCTTTATCTTTAATCACTCGTAGTCGATTGGCTTTATGCTTTTCGATGAAAGGTGTAAAGTTGACTTGAACGGTTCCAAGTTCCCAAAAAACTTGGTGGCGACTCTAATTTGTCTTAATTCGATTCGAAAGAACCTCGAGTCGATTATGCCTGGTGTGGATCCCGCGGACGCAGTTCCCGAGGGCCTTGTCCACACGTAGTATTAATTCTTGCTAGATAGAATCCCAAAGCCCTAGTTATAGTTTTTCTGCGAGTTTATTCATTCAATATTTCAATTATGCAATTCTCTATGCTTATTATCAAATTAGTTTTCATTATTAATTCCATTATGTCTAGCTAAATACCCTTTGCTAAGATGTAGGGGAGCTATAGCGTAGATGGCATATATTATAGGCGATTTCGATTCACGGTATGGTCGATCGACCAGTAACCCTGGTCGATCGACTGGTTACGCGTCTGGTTTTGCTTTGTTTGTTTTGTTAAGTGCTTTATCTTTCAATGTGACCGAGAGGAGACTTGATAGATGCTCAAATTTGACCATCCCGTAGATCGAGAGATAGGAATGGACAATAATTAACGAATTAAACGACTAAATTGCTAAGATCGAGAGATAACGTGATTTAGTTTGCATTAGGAATCATTAATCAAGAATGAGAGTTAGTATTAATGAGACTTAGGGATTAGTAGCATAGGCCGAGAGGTAGTTACTATTTAACATGGACCGAGAGGACTTGTTTTCCCCTTCCTTCGCGACCGTATTTCGAAGTTACCTAGGATTATGTGCCATCGCAGCTATAGTAAACCGACCGTCTTAACATCTCTTTTATTATCGTTTACATCCCTATTTTCTTTTATTTGTTTATTTGGTTATTTTAGACTTAATTCATATAAAAAAAACCCCCCTCATTGTTACCGATAGACTGAAATATAAAGCAACTATTATCTCCCTACCTCCCTGCGGATCGACCCTTACTACCACTTGCTAGTTGTAGTTTGGTTATTATAAATATTATTGTTGGTGCACACAACGACATGTATCAAATTCTGGCGCCGTTTTCGGGGAGGCAGCGCTAGTTTTAGTTGTCTTTAATTTTAGTCTTTCTTTCTTTAGTCTCAGGGAACTTCAGTTCCTTGAGACCGTTCTCATGTTTCATGTTGTAAGTTTTCCACAGGAAGAGGATGAAATCTTTGGTGCTTATTTAGCCAGACTTTGGGAGTTTATTGAGCCCAGACGAGATGCCTTTTCTGATCTCCAAATATGCTGCACTATTTTCCGGCATATGAATGACCTTACGCGAGCATACCTCGAGTCTATAGGTAAGTGGGATTTCGAAGGAATCCCCGTAATTAGGGTATTAGAATTCTTTAATTGGTTTGATACCGAATCTCTTAAACCTACTTTTTCTCTTCATGTCAACTTGAATGAGGGGATGGGTGAGACCTTAGAAACCAATCTAGGAAATGCTGACGGAGACATAGAGGAGACCACTAGCGTGGTTGACAATCCTTTTTATGAGGATAGTCAACAATCCCTTTATGATTCTTACACAAATAGTGAGGATGATTTGGAGGCTCTCTTTGAGAATCTCCATCTTAACGAGTCTAGCGATGCGGAGAGTGAGGAGGTAGATTTAGACAGTCTTGAGGTCAAATGAGATACTTATGATGATATAGATGATGAGCCTATTTTAGGAGACCCCATTGACCCATTTTACTTTACTATCCCATGCATTTGGGACAATTATCCACCTTCTCCCTTAGTTGACCAGACTTCTCCACCTCACAGTTCATACCCGTCTGAGCATCTTAATTCTACTCGCGTTATTTTTGAGTCAATTGCTCCTGAGCTCTCTAATTCTCCACCTGTGGTTAACTTGAGCTTTTATATTCCGCCCTTAGCTGGAGCTGCCATAGGAAATTTGTTAGGCTTAAACGATTTTACATTTTAATTTCCTATGTTATTTCTATCTTATGGTGCTACTTACAGTTTTGTGTAGCACATGCGCAGATGTATTATAGGTTGCTGAGAGCCTTGAGTTGTTTTGATTGGGCTTCATTAGAGTAAGCTGGTGAAGAATAAGAGGTCGAGCGGGACCGGTCTGAAACCAGCGCTAGCCGGGAGGCAACCCGGATGTGATTTGTTTAGTTTTGCGAATAAAATTCGTAGTTGTTTAAAAAAAGAAATAAGAACTCTTAGTGTGTGCTTAGTTTAATTTCCGTCTTTAGACTGTTACAATTGGGTTTAGCGCAATTTTGGGCGCGTTTTTATGTGCATTTACAGGTTATTAAACCAAGTTAACTCAATTCATTGAGTTAATCCGAAGAAAGAAGCTGTTTCGTCAGGTAGGTCAGTCGATCGATTGACCTAGCTGGTCGATCGACTGCCCTCAGCAGTACATTACCCTCTGATCATCGTGAACTGGTCGATCGACCAGGACCATCGGTCGATCGACCTCTGTAGCTGCTGTACTTCTTTCTTCAATTTAATTCTTTGCACGTAATTTCCGCTTCATTTTTGTTTTCTCGGATTACGCACGGTATTTTCTGTCTTTTCAGGTACCTATGGTAGCACTGCTGGCTACTGAAACCTCCTAGCTCACGCTGGTTTGGGGAGGTTTCCTTTTTGCTGCGCTTAAAGTCTTGTGAGTTTCCGAGTCCTACCTTTATGTCTTATTTAGTTAATTTATCGCAAAATTCCCGTTTCCCTTTTATTTCATTACATGATTTTGCACAATGGGGACATTGTGTGATTTGGTTTGGGGAAGGGTTTTGCATTGCATTCACATGTTTTATTGCATTTCTGTTTCACGTTTATTGTATTTCAGTTTGCATTTGTTATTTCATTTCCCTTATATATACAAAAAATTCAAAAAAATTGAAAACTTTTCAAAAAAAATCCAAAAAATGCATGTTTATTTTAGCATATAGGTTGAGTCGGAACGGTAGTATTTCAATGATGACATTGCATTTTCATCTGTTTATGCCTGAGCCTTGCTAATTGACATGTTATTAGTAGAATCCTATATGCATAGTCTACGAGTTTTCGTTACATTTCTTGCTGAACATGAGACTGGACTTAGCTTTTTGGCAAACTACTTATATTTCTGAGTTTTAGAGCTTATAACCGGTGTCATTCATGACCAGTTTATCTAGGATTGTGAGTAGTTACTCCTTATGAGGCATGTTACATTAATTTGCATAAATATGAACTTAATCTGCTTAATACCTGTATGCATACTGTTTGTGGTTTGTTGACACATGTGGAAGAGGTTTCCTTTATTCATTTTACCCCTAAGCTTCACAAAGCCAAAAATAGCCTTTTGTCCCTTTTACTACATCCTATATTCAGCCCCCCTTTGTCAAGCTAGTAGTATTAGTCTTTGGGAATGTTCTTATTATTTTTGGTTGCATATGCTCTTATTGAGATGATGTTGGATAGAAAGAATGAAGGAGAAAGAAGAATTGAAAAATGAAAGAATGAAGGAGAAAAAAGAATTGAAAAATGAAAGAAAGAAAAAGAAAAGAGAACAAAAACGAGAACATGCTCGACAAAAGAGCCAAATCCGGTCGATCGACTGACCATCTTGGTCGATCGACTGCAGCCCGAGAAAAAGAAAAAAAAACAAAATCACATGGTTGGAGTTTTGATTAGTTGGTGATTTTATTCCCATGCTTTATTATCATCATTTGGGGAATTGCAATTATATCGGAGATTGTGAGCTTAGTGCTTGATAATTAGCACCGGGTTTATTGTTGAAAGTCTTGAGCAAGAAGTTGGATGTTGTCATATGATTTTGTTTAGGTACTAGCTTGATCACCTATACCTCCACATTCCCATAATTGTTTTGCCTCTTCTTACCCATACCTCACATATCCATATTTACCTCGGCATGTGTCATGGTCATTTGTTTGGTTGGAATGCATATGTACGGTTGTAGAGATTATTTTCATATTAGATTGCAGGCATGTTCTTATAGGTCGTAGTTAGGTGAGTGTCACTACAAAATGAATTCTTTCTATCTTATACATTATTCACCGGTGCTTATGAGTGATTCGAGCGACCCGTGAGAGTCCAATTTGATAAGTCTCTATAGTTGACGGTTCAGCAGTTTTTAACGACTACATAACTCGTTTGCATGATTCCTATTACTAATTGATTGTTGATTTTTAGCATTAAACGGGTTTAGGCTTTACAGTTTGTATTTCGCTCTGAGATTGAACTCGTTCCATTAGGTTTTAGGATCGAGTCTAGTTCTTGCTTGGGGACAAGCAAGGGTTTGGTTTGGGGAAGTTTGATGCGTGTTTAATATATGATGTTTTGCACCTCATTTCACACGCATTTCAGAGCTCAATTAGTAGTTTATTCTACTATTTCTCCTATTTCCGTCTACTTTTGTGTTTTTGTGTGATATTGCAGAAATATGAAGATTTCAGCGGAAAATGAGTCAAATCCTTCCCTAAGTGTTTAGCATAGCATTTGAAATGAAGGGAAAGCTTGAGGAATGAACTTGGTGCGCGTTTCAAGGCCTAAAAGATAGCAAAAGCATGGTTGCGTACAAGTTGCAAAGCATTTGACAAGCGAAGAAGCACTTCACGATATTACAGCCTGCTTCAGATGGCTATATCTCGAGTTCCGGAGCAGATAATCAAGTGATTCCAATTGGAGGTGAAATCTTATCTTTTTTTCTTTCCAACGCCGCGTAGAACGCCTGATTTGACCAAGTAACGAAGAAATGGTAGATGTTTTAAGATCGGTGCGCGCTGTAGGAATTGTCAGAATGCATTACTGTACAGCGCTCTTGGTCGATCGACTGGTCCAAGTGGTCGATCGACCACCCCATGAGCTGATACGCAAATTAAAAGACGAGGAAGCCCATTGTAATTAGGTTTAGGAATAAGGGTTTTACGTGACATTCCTATATAACGTAACCCCTTCCTATTCATTAATCTATCATTGATTAGCTTAGTTTAAATCAGTTCCTATCATACATTCATTATTCGTAGTTTAGAATTCTCATTAACGTTCGTACCTTATTTGCTTTCGGATTCATGTTGTTCCTTTGCATCGGTAATTCTAATCTTTAATTTCAGTACTGTTTTAATCGTTTCGTAGTATTAATTCTTGCTAGATAGAATCCCAAAGCCCTAGTTATAGTTTTTCTGCGAGTTTATTCTTTCAATATTTCAATTATGCAATTCTCTATGCTTATTATCAAATTAGTTTTCGTTATTAATTCCATTATGTCTAGCTAAATACGCTTTGCTAAGATGTAGGGGAGCTATAGCGTAGATGGCATAAATTATAGGCGATTTCGATTCACGGTATGGTCGATCGACCAGTACCCCTGGTTGATCGACTGGTTACGCGTCTGGTTTTGCTTTGTTTGTTTCGTTAAGTGCTTTATCTTTCAATGAGACTGAGAGGAGACTTGATAGATGCTCAAATTTGACCATCCCGTAGATCGAGAGATAAGAATGGACAATAATTAACGAATTAAAACGACTAAATTGCTAAGATCGAGAGATAACGTGATTTAGTTTGCATTAGGAATCATTAATCAAGAACGAGAGTTAGTATTAATGAGACTTAGGGATTAGTAGCATAGGCCGAGAGGTAGTTACTATTTAACATGGACCGAGAGGACTTGTTTTCCCCTTCCTTCGCGACCGTATTTCGAAGTTACCTAGGATTATGTGCCATCGCAGCTATAGTAAAACGACCGTCTTAGCATTTCTTTTATTATCGTTTACATCCCTATTTACCTTTATTTGTTTATTTGGTTATTTTAGACTTAATTCATATCAAAACCCCCCTCACTGTTACCGATAGACTGAAATATAAAGCAACTATTATCTCCCTACCTCCCTGCGGATCGACCCTTACTACCACTTGCTAGTTGTAGTTTGGTTATTATAAATATTATTTTTGGTGCACACAACGACAGGTATCAGGTGTATCATGAGACTTACCATAGTCATCCCAAATTTCTTAAGCATTTCCTGAATGTACTTTTATTGATGGATCATGATTCCATCCTTTGATTGCTTGATTTGGAGCCCAAGGAAAAATCCTAGCTCACCCATCATGCTCATTTCAAACTCCGATTTCATTAGTTCTAAAAAAATACACATAAGGGAGTTCATTTGTTGCACCAAATATAATGCCATCAACATATACTTGGACAACCAATAGTTCAGCAGACTGTGACTTTAAAAACAATGTTTTGTCAACGGAGCCTTTTCTAAAACCATTTTCAATAGGAAATTTAGACAATCTATCATACCAACACCTAGGTTCTTATTTTAAACCATAAAGACCTTTGTCTAATTTGAAAACATGGTTAGTAAAATCATTGTCTTTAAAGCGCGGAGGTTGCTCCACAAAGACATCCTCTTCCAAATATTTATTTAAGAAAGCGGTTTTGACATCCATTTGGAAAAATTTAATGCCTTTGTGAGCCGCAAAAGCTAAGTAATCGTATGGCCTCAAGTCTAGCTATCGGTGCATAGGTTTCATCGTAGTCAATACCCTCTTGTTGGTTATAACCTTACACCACTAGTCTAGCCTTGTTCCTTATGATTTCTCCCGAGTCATCAAGCTTATTGCGAAAGACCCATCTAGTACCAATGACGGTATGATTGGATGGTCTAGGGACTAAGTGCCATACCTCATTCCTCTTGAATTGATTGAGTTCTTCTTGCATAGCTATTAACCTGTCAGCATCAGTCAAGGCGACTGTCATATTGGCTGGTTCCACTTGAGAAAGAAAGGCATTGTGAGCACAATACTCATCAAGATGGGAAAGATTGTTGAGGGAGGATCTTGTTCGAATTCCAGAATTAAGATCACTTGTGAGATTTGAGAGTGGATGAGAGCTTTGATGTTTCCACTTCTTTGGAACAATGGTTTCTTGTTCCCTCTCAGAAGTAGCAGTCTCGGTGACTGTTTCCTTCATATTAGAGCGGTCATCCTCAATACTATCTTCATTTCTGGAAGTTGAGGCAACAGTCGTTGGGTCTGTTACGTCCTGAGAAGAAACAGTGTCAGTAGAGTTACCACGTGCTCCCCCTAGATTGTTGCTTTCATTTGGATGCAACAGTCCATGAGGTTGTTGCAGATCAGCGTCATCGTTTAATGCTTCAACTTCTTCAAACACAAAGTCCTTTCGAATAAGACCAATCTCGAACTCATCATCATCATCATCATCTTCTTCCATACTTTGTACCTATCCAAGCATGCTATATTCATAAAAAAATAACATAGACACTTTCTTCAATTAACATGGTTCGTTTATTGTACACCTTATAGGCCTGGCTATGATCGGAATAATCAATAAAAACCGCTTCATCGCTACGTGGATCGAATTTACCCAAGTTATTTTTACCATTGTTGTGGACAAAACATGATACGTTCATTTTATATAGTCTTTTTAGCCTATTTTATGCACGTATTTCTACGCTTTTATCGTAGTTTATGCTACGAAATGCCCCGAATGTGCTACTTTGGTTTGTTTTGTCTTATTTGCAGGAATAAACCAGAAAGTAGTGAAATCAAGCCTTTTACCGTCCGTTTAGCATGAATTTGGAGGAAGAGTGAATTTGGAGAGGGAATGTAGCTATTTTGAGATGCGCAAAGAAGAAAGATAGCTAGGAGAGCAAAGGAAGAACTTCAAATTGCTAGTGCCTATTTTGGAGAGCTATATCTAGAGTTCTACAACAGATATTCAAGTGATTCCAACTGAAGATGAAGGTTTGTCCTCTTAGCTTTCCAATGCCAGCAGAATCACCCTGTTTGACCAAGTAACGAAGAAATGGCAGTCATTTAAAGTTCAGTGCGCAAAGCAGGAAATTGATGCTGGAAAGTACTCGATCGAGTACAATTTTGCTCGATCGAGTCCTTTTTCTACTCGATCGAGTAATTGCATTTTAGGATTTACTCGATCGAGTAGATTTTCTACTCGATCGAGTGGTTTAAGATTTAGTTTACTCGATCGAGTGGTTTTAAACCACTTGATCGAGTGGTTTCTCTTACGGGCTTGGGCTTTTAGCTTAAATCCGTCATTAGGTTGAATAAAATCCTATTTTTTCTTATAAATAGGAAGGGGAGACGTCATTTGTAACCCGCCACACACATCATACGTTACTTTTACTGCTGCTACTTTATTCTTCTATTAATTCCGGATCTATTTCTACTGTAACTTCTTTCCCTTCTTTTCCCTCTTTATTTTATGTTAATGTTTATTATTCTTTTCCTTGTTCTTATTCTTATTTCAATTATGTCTAGCTAAATTCCTTTGCTAGGATTAGGTGATTTAATAGACCAATGTTAGTTGCTAATTAGGTTATTAGATCTGTCGTTGTAGTTGTAGTCTATGTTGTTAATCGCTGCTTTAACTGTATCCTGCTGGTTGAGTTGATACAATTAGCCTTTTAATATTGGTAAACCTTGACCTGGACCGAAAGGTTGGAAGGGGTGAGACCTGCAGTGAACAATAGGATGCTTTAGTGAGGACGAAAGTTAAGCTAATAGCATTTTAGGGCGAATTGAGACCGAAAGGAGATATTCGTTGCCCCTTAAACCGACACATCGACTGATCTGTGACCTTAGCTGTGATTGACTGACATTTATTGATGACCCGAAATCCTAGTTCCCTTCTCTTACTGTTAATTTCTCTCTTTTAATCTCTTAATAGTTTAGTAAAATAATTTAAACCCCCATTTCTGTGACATCCTGACATACTGAGTTAAACAGATAATTAGCAAAATAGCCTCCCTGTGGAGATCGAGCCTACTTACCGCTGACTTCTATTAGTAGTACTTAGGTATTTTATTTTTGGTACATAACGACCGTATCAAATTTTGGCGCCGTTGCCGAGGAGGCGACGCTTTTATCTGTTTTATTTTGTTTGTCTTTTGCCTCAAGGGAAGACTAAGTACCTTGAAGCTGTTCTTATCTTTTTCTTTAGTGCTGTTTTGATAGGCCTACAGGTTTATTAGACAGGCTACCGAAGGAGATTATCGAAAGGAAGTCTTGAGTACCTTCGATCCCTTTTGCCAAGATGACATCTGTCTCCCGACTAATCGCGCAGTTTGAAGCCCAATCTGAAAAACTTGCTAGTTGGGAAAGGAAGAAATCTTGGGGATGTGGTAATTACTGAACTTCTCCGACGCCACATCCACCCTATCAATGGCCACCGCAACAAGATCCTCCTGATATACAAGAAGAAGAGATTGCGGAACTGAAATCTTTGTTAGAGATACTTGCCTCCAAAAGGCAAGAGCATGGTAGACGGTTTTTCGCGCACATTGATGAGGTCGAGTCTATAATAGCTCAGTTAGCAGCTGTGTCTGATAGTTGGCAAAGAGAAGAGGTATACTTTATTGAGAGCGGTTTATCCCATGAAGAACCCGTGTTGCCCAATGCTGAGGATGATCTTTATGACTCGGATGACGAATTTCTATCATATTTCAATAGCATACACGAAGATTTCAGCGCTTTACAGGAAGAATCACTCGATCGAGTGACTTATATTAGTCGATCGAGTGAATTTTCCGAAGAAAGTTCTCGATCAAGTGATATTTCTACTCGATCGATTGAAAATCAGGAAGGAAATGGTTGATCGAGCAACAATTCTACTCGATCGACTGAACTGGCCAGCGAGAGAATTGATTCGTCATGTGGATTTGTTTTGGATGATGATTTTGACGATGATAATAGATACGGTGAATCTCCCCTATTCAAAGCTGAGTCGGATGCACAAGAGGCTGCGATTTACGAGACGATATCCACTGAGGAGGGTGACGAAGAGGCAGCTGAGTCGGTGAGTGCTCCTAGCGTGGAAGAGGTAATATCTTCCTTTGTTAATGATTCCGTTAGTGAGAGCGACCAACCCGAGGTAGTAAACGATAATTTATTTTTTGTTTGTTTAAATAGTAAATTGCCTCGTTTAACTTACGCTGCACATTCTAATGCTTTGGCCCTTCCTAGTAGGTCGAATAATTTAACGATTTTCCGCCGTCCTTATCATTTCAATATTTTTAATCTAAAACGGGACCTTATTTTATCGTCTATTGCTCCCGCGCTCCTATATTTTGTGGATAAATTTAGGAGCTCTCATTGGAAATTTGTTAGACTTAAAGAGTTTAACATTTTTATTTCCTATATTTTTATTCCACTATGGTGCTACTTATACTTTTTTGTAGCACATGCGCAGATATATGATTTAATGCTGCGCGCTTTGAGCTGTTTTGATTATAACTGATTAGAGAGGCTCGAAGAAAAGAAGGTCGAGCTGGGACCTGACTGAAGCTAGCGCTACCCGAGAGGCAACCCGGGGATTTATTTTTCATTTTATTTCATTTCAGTTGTAATAAATGGTTTTCATACCATGGACTATATCAGTATGCTTGCTTTGTTAGTTTTGCGGGCTGTTTTTATTGCGTCGTTTGCAGGAATATACTAAGGATCACTCGTTCGAGTACTTTTTGTACTCGATCGAGAGCTTTTGCTGCTGAATTCACTCGATCGAGTACTTATTCTACTCGATCGATTACCTGCAAAAAAAAAAAAAAAAAAAAAAAAAAAAATTACTCGATCGACCACAATTTTACTCGATCGACCACTATTCCTCTCGGTCGAGCTGTTTTGGACGCCCATTGGTTGGATAGCTTCTTGTGAAGATGTTTCGGAGCTATTAGTGACCTCCCACGTTGCTGGCTGGTTTGGGGAGGTCCCTTTTTCGCGTATCATGTGAGTTTTCCGCATTTCCACTCTTTCTCTTTTAGTTTGCATTTTCTTTCCATGTTTTGGTACAATGAGGGCATTGTACGGTTTGGTTTGGGAAGGTTATGCATCCATATCTGTGTCTGCATCTTGTTTTTATTGCATTTCTGTTATGACGTTTAATTTCAGTATGCATTGTTGTTTATTTTCATAAAAATCAAAAATCTCATACTCATAAAAATTGAAAAATTTCAAAAAAATTCAAAAATTTCACGTTTATTTTAGCATATAGGTTGAGTCGGAACGGTGGATTCCAGTGATGAAATTGCTCTATTATTTGTTTTTTGCTTAAGCCTTGCATAGACTATATATCTTTTTAGCTTTGTCTTTTGCATATCTACGAGTTAATGTTAAATTTAGCTGAACATATAGACTTGACCTGAAATTTTGGCAACCTACTTATAATTTCTAAGATTTAAAGCCTTATAAACTGGTGTCATTTATGGCCAGTTTCATGTAGGATTGTGAGTAGTTACTCATTGCATAACATGTATCATTAATTTACACGTATATGAAATTCAATTGCCATTTGCCTGCATACATTCGGGTTAGTGGTTGGTGTCACATGCAGGGAGGTGCTTACATTCCCTTTTCTTTCATTTTTACCCATTTAACTCCACATTAGCCAAATTTGCCTGTTGACCCTTAACTACATCCAAATTTAGCCTGCCGTGTCAAGCTAGTTTAGATTGTTTTTGCGGTATATATTTCATTATGCCAAATTTGGTTCATATTATATCGATTTGGAGTTGGTAGAAAAGGAGGTTGATGAAAAAAAGAAAAAAAAGAAGTTGAAAAAATAACGTGAAAAAGGAAAAAATGTGAAAAAAAAAGAAAAAAAAAAAGAAGAAACCGAAAATAAGAGAAAAAAAAAGAAAAAAGAAGATGTTGTTTGATTATGAGACGGTTTCACTCCTACGCTTTATTTTTTTTTTTGAGGAGTATTTTCAGTTCGATTTGGTGAGTTTTGTGCCAATTGAAGGGCATATGCGCTTGATTCTATAATTGAGTTAGAAATGGATGTTGTTATATGGTTTTGTTTAGGTACTAGCTTGATCACCTATGCCTCCACATTCCAATAAATGTTTTGCTTTTCTTACCCATTGCCTCACTTTACCATATTTTTGTAAGCCCTCGGCTGTGACAAGACCTTGTTTGGTTGGAATGTGTGTACGGTAGTTAGAATTGTCTATCATATTAGTTGCATGCATGTTTATGTGGGTCGTAGTCTAGGTGAGCGACTATTTTTCTTTCTCTCTTACATATATATGTTCACCCTTTTGCTTCATGAGAGAAGAGTGACCCGTGAGAGTCCATTATTAAAGGTCTTGCAAGGTCGACGGTTCAGCTTTATTATAAACATCTTATAACTCGTTTGTATTTGACTGTTTGCTATAAGAGTTAGTTTGCTTGCATTAAATCGGTTTAAGTGGGCATTTGTAGCTAGCTCTGAGTTATCTTTTTCCGTTTCATTAGTTTGCATTTAGTTTACTCGAGGACGAGTAAAGGTTTGGTTTGGGGAGATTTGATACGTGCATTTTATATAGTCTTTTTAGCCTATTTTATGCACGTATTTCTATGCTTTTATAGTAGTTTATGCTACGAAATGCCCCGAATATGCTACTTTGGTGTGTTTTGTCTTATTTGCAAGAATGAACCAGAAAGTAGTGAAATCAAGCCTTTTACCGTCCGTTTAGCATGCATTTGGAGGAAGAGTGAATTTGGAGCGGGAATGTAGCTATTTTGAGATGCGCAAAGAAGAAAGATAGCTAGGCGAGCAAAGGAAGAACTTCAAATTGCTAGTGCCTACTTTGGAGAGCCATTTCTCGAGTTCTACAACTGATATTCAGGTGATTCCAATTGGAGATGAAAGTTTGTCCTCTTATCTTTCCAATGCCACCGGAATCACCCTGTTTGACCAAGTAACGAAGAAATGGCAGTCGTTTAAAGTTCAGTGCGCAAAGCAGGAAATGGATGCTGGAAAGTACTCAATCGAGTACAATTTTGCTCGATCGAGTCTTTTTTCTACTCGATCGAGTAGTTGCATTTTAGGATTTACTCGATCGAGTAGATTTTCTACTCAATCAAGTGGTTTAAGCTTTAGTTTACTCGATCGAGTGGTTTTAAACCACTCGATCGAGTGGTTTCTCTTACGGGCTTGGGCTTTTAGCTTAAATCCGTCATTAGGTTGAATAAAATCCTATTTTTTCTTATAAATAGGAAGGGGAGACGTCATTTGTAACCCACCACACACATCATACGTTACTTTTACTGCTGCTACTTTATTCTTCTATTAATTCCGGATCTATTTCTACTGTAACTTCTTTCCCTTCTTTTCCCTCTTTATTTTATGTTAATGTTTATTAATCTTTTCCTTGTTCTTATTCTTATTTCAATTATGTCTAGCTAAATTCCTCTGCTAGGATTAGGTGATTTAATAGACCAATGTTAGTTGCTAATTAGGTTATTAGATCTGTCGTTGTACTTGTAGTCTATGTTGTTAATCGCTGCTTTAACTGTATCCTGCTGGTTGAGTCGACACAATTAGCCTTTTAATATTGGTAAACCTTAACCTGGACCGAAAGGTTGGAAGGGGTGAGACCTGCAGTGAACAATAGGATGCTTTAGTGAGGACGAAAGTTAAGCTAATAGCATTTTAGGGCGAATTGAGACCGAAAGAAGATATTCGTTGCCCCTTAGACCGACACATCGATTGATCTCGTGACCTTAAATTTTGTGATTGGAGCGTTTATTGATGACCCGAAATCCTAGTTCCCTTCTCTTTTTGTTAATTTCTCTCTTTTAATCTCTTAATAGTTTAGTAAAATAATTTAAACCCCATTTTCGTGACATCTGACAGATGAGTTAAAGGATAATTAGCAAAATAGCCTCCCTGTGGAGATCGACCCTACTTACCGCCGACTTCTGTTAGTAGTACTTAGGTATTTTATTTTTGGTACATAACGACCGTATCAAATTTTATTCATTCGGGAGGCGACGCTTTTATCTGCATTTTATTTTGTTTGTCTTTCGCCTCAAGGGAAGACTAAGTACCTTGAAGTCGTTCTTATCTTTTTCTTTAGTCTTTGTTTTGATAGGCCTACAGGTTTATTAGACAGGCTACCGAAGGAGATTATAGAAAGGAAGGCTTGAGTACCTTCGATCCCTTTTGCCAAGATGACATCTGTCTCCCGACTAATCGCGCAGTTTGAAGCCCAATCTGAAAAACCTGCTAGTTGGGAAAGGAAGAAATCTTGGGGATGTGGTAATTCGCGCCCTTCTCCTACGCCACATCCACCCTATCAATGGCCACCGCAACAAGATCCTCCTGATATACAAGAAGAAGAGATTGCGGAGCTGAAATCTTTGTTAGAGATACTTGCCTCCAAAAGGCAAGAGCATGATAGATGGTTTTTCGCGCACATTGATGAGCTCGAGTCTATAATAGCTCAGTTAGCGGTTTGAGTCGATAGTTGGCAAACAGAAGAGGTATACTTTCTCGAGAGCGGTTTTTCCATGAAGAATCCCTGTTGCCCAATCCGAGGATGATCTTTATGACTCGGATGACGAATTTCTATCATATTTCAATAGCATACACGAAGATTTCAGCGCTGTACAGGAAGAATCACTCGATCGAGTGACTTATATTAGTCGATCGAGTGAATTTCCAGAAGAAAGTTCTCGATCGAGTGATATTTCTACTCGATCGAGTGAAAATCAGGAAGGAAATGGTCGATCGAGCAACAATTCTACTCGATCGACTGAACTGGCCAGCGAGAGCATTGATTTGTCATGTGGATTTGTTTTGGATGATGATTTTGACGATGATAATGGATACGGTGAATCTCCCCTATTCAAAGCCGAGTCGGATGCACAAGAGGCTGCGATTTACGGGACGATATCCACTGAGGAGGGTGACGAAGAGGCGGTGAGTCGGTGATTGCTCTAAGCGCGGAAGAGGTAATATCTTCCTTTGTTAATGATTCCGTCAATGAGAGCGACCAACCCGAGGTAGTAAACGATAATTTATTTTTTGTTTGTTTAAATAGTAAATTGCCTCGTTTAACTTACGCTGCACATTCTAATGCTTTGCCCCTTCCCAGTAGGTCGAATAATTTAACGATTTTCCGCCGTCCTTATCATTTCAATATTGTTAATCTGAAACGGGACCTTATTTTATCGTCTATTGCTCCCGCGCTCCTATATTTTGTGGATAAATTTAGGAGCTCTCATAGGAAATTTGTTAGACTTAAACAGTTTAACATTTTTATTTCCTATATTTTTATTCCACTATGGTGCTACTTATACTTTTTTGTAGCACATGCGCAGATGTATGATTTAATGCTGCGCGCTTTGAGCTGTTTTGATTATAACTGATTAGAGAGGCTCGAAGAAAAGAAGGTCGAGTTGGGACCTGACTGAAGCTAGCGCTACCCGGGAGGCAACCCGGAGATTTATTTTTCATTTTATTTCATTTCAGTAGTAATAAATGGTTTTCATACCATGGACTATATCAGTATGCTTGCTTTGTTAGTTTTGCGGACTGTTTTTATTGCGTCTTTTGCAGGAATATACTAAGGATCACTCGTTCGAGTACTTTTTGTACACGATCGAGAGCTTTTGCTGCTGAATTTACTCGATCGAGTACTTATTCTACTCGATCGAGTACCTGCAAAAAAAAAAAAAAAAAATTTACTCGATCGACCACAATTTTACTCGATCGACCACTATTCCTCTCGGTCGAGCTGTTTTGGACGCCCATTGCTTGGATAGCTTCTTGTGACGATGTTTCGGAGCTATTAGTGACCTCCCAGGTTGCTGGTTGGTTTGGGGAGGTCCCTTTTTCGCGTGTCTTGTGAGTTTTCCGCATTTCCGCTCTTTCTCTTTTAGTTTGCATTTCCTTTCCATGTTTTTGTACAATGAGGGCATTGTACGGTTTGGTTTGGGGAGGTTATGCATCCATATCTGTGTCTGCATCTTGTTTTTATTGCATTTCTGTTATCACGTTTAATTTCAGTATGCATTGTTGTTTATTTTCATAAAAATCAAACATCTCATACTCATAAAAATTCAAAAATTTCACGTTTATTTTAGCATATAGGTTGAGTCAGAACGGTGGATTCCAGTGATGAAATTGCTCTATTATTTGTCTTTTGCTTAAGCCTTGCATAGACTATATATCTTTTTAGCTTTGTCTTTTGCATATCTACGAGTTAATGTTAAATTTAGCTGAACATATAGACTTGACCTGAAATTTTGGCAACCTACTTATAATTTCTAAAATTTAAAGCCTTATAAACTGGTGTCATTTATGGCCAGTTTCATGTAGGATTGTGAGTAGTTACTCATTGCATAACATGTATCATTAATTTGCACGTATATGAAATTCAATTGCCATTTGCCTGCATACATTCGGGTTAGTGGTTGGTGTCACATGCAGGGAGGTCCTTACATTCCCTTTTCTTTCATTTTTACCCATTTAACTCCACATTAGCCAAATTTGCCTGTTGACCCTTAACTACATCCAAATTTAGCCTGCCGTGTCAAGCTAGTTTAGATTGTTTTTGCGGTATATATTTCATTATGCCAAATTTGGTTCATATTATATCGATTTGGAGTTGGTAGAAAAGGAGGTTGATGAAAAAAAGAAAAAAAAGAAGTTGAAAAAATAACGTGAAAAAGGAAAAAATGTGAAAAAAAAAGAAAAAAAAAGAAAAAAGAAGATGTTGTTTGATTATGAGACGGTTTCACTCCTACGCTTTATTTTTTTTTTTGAGGAGTATTTTCAGTTCGATTTGGTGAGTTTTGTGCCAATTGAAGGGCATATGCGCTTGATTCTATAATTGAGTTAGAAATGGATGTTGTTATATGGTTTTGTTTAGGTACTAGCTTGATCACCTATGCCTCCACATTCCAATAAATGTTTTGCCTTTTCTTACCCATTGCCTCACTTTACCATATTTTTGTAAGCCCTCGGCTGTGACAAGACCTTGTTTGGTTGGAATGTGTGTACGGTAGTTAGAATTGTCTATCATATTAGTTGCATGCATGTTTATGTGGGTCGTAGTCTAGGTGAGCGACTATTTTTCTTTCTCTCTTACATATATATGTTCACCCTTTTGCTTCATGAGAGAAGAGTGACCCGTGAGAGTCCATTATTAAAGGTCTTGCAAGGTCGACGGTTCAGCTTTATTATAAACATCTTATAACTCGTTTGTATTTGACTGTTTGCTATAAGAGTTAGTTTGCTTGCATTAAATCGGTTTAAGTGGGCATTTGTAGCTAGCTCTGAGTTATCTTTTTCCGTTCCATTAGTTTGCATTTAGTTTACTCGAGGACGAGTAAAGGTTTGGTTTGGGGAGATTTGATACGTGCATTTTATATAGTCTTTTTAGCCTATTTTATGCACGTATTTCTATGCTTTTATAGTAGTTTATGCTACGAAATGCCCCGAATATGCTACTTTGGTGTGTTTTGTCTTATTTGCAAGAATGAACCAGAAAGTAGTGAAATCAAGCCTTTTACCGTCCGTTTAGCATGCATTTGGAGGAAGAGTGAATTTGGAGCGGGAATGTAGCTATTTTGAGATGCGCAAAGAAGAAAGATAGCTAGGCGAGCAAAGGAAGAACTTCAAATTGCTAGTGCCTACATTGGAGAGCCATTTCTCGAGTTCTACAACTGATATTCAGGTGATTCCAATTGGAGATGAAAGTTTGTCCTCTTATCTTTTCAATGCCACCGGAATCACCCTGTTTGACCAAGTAACGAAGAAATGGCAGTCGTTTAAAGTTCAGTCATAAGCAGGAAATGGATCTTTGGAAAGTACTCAATCGAGTACAATTTTGCTCGATCGAGTCTTTTTTCTACTCGATCGAGTAGTTGCATTTTAGGATTTACTCGATCGAGTAGATTTTCTACTCAATCAAGTGGTTTAAGCTTTAGTTTACTCGATCGAGTGGTTTTAAACCACTCGATCGAGTGGTTTCTCTTACGGGCTTGGGCTTTTAGCTTAAATCCGTCATTAGGTTGAATAAAATCCTATTTTTTCTTATAAATAGGAAGGGTAGACGTCATTTGTAACCCGCCACACACATCATACGTTACTTTTACTGCTGCTACTTTATTCTTCTATTAATTCCGGATCTATTTCTACTGTAACTTCTTTCCCTTCTTTTCCCTCTTTATTTTATGTTAATGTTTATTAATCTTTTCCTTGTTCTTATTCTTATTTCAATTATGTCTAGCTAAATTCCTCTGCTAGGATTAGGTGATTTAATAGACCAATGTTAGTTGCTAATTAGGTTATTAGATCTGTCGTTGTACTTGTAGTGTATGTTGTTAATCGCTGCTTTAACTGTATCCTGCTGGTTGAGTCGACACAATTAGCCTTTTAATATTGGTAAACCTTGACCTGGGCCGAAAGGTTGGAAGGGGTGAGACCTGCAGTGAACAATAGGATGCTTTAGTGAGGACGAAAGTTAAGCTAATAGCATTTTAGGGCGAATTGAGAACGAAAGAAGATATTCGTTGCCCCTTAGACCGACACATCGATTGATCTGTGACCTTAGCTGTGATTGACTGACGTTTATTGATGACCCGAAATCCTAGTTCCCTTCTCTTACTGTTAATTTCTCTCTTTTAATCTCTTAATAGTTTAGTAAAATAATTTAAACCCCCATTTTCGTGACATCTGATCGAGTTAAGCAGGATAATTAGCAAAATAGCCTCCTTGTGGAGATCGACCCTACTTACCGTGACGACTTGTTAGTAGTACTTAGGTATTTTATTTTTGGTACATAACGACCGTATCAAATTTTGGCGCCGTTGCCGGGGAGGCGACGCTTTTATCTGTTTTATTTTGTTTGTCTTTCGCCTCAAGGGAAGACTAAGTACCTTGAAGCTGTTCTTATCTTTTTCTTTAGTGCTGTTTTGATAGGCCTACAGGTTTATTAGACAGGCTACCGAAGGAGATTATCGAAAGGAAGGCTTGAGTACCTTCGATCCCTTTTGCCAGGATGACATCTGTCTCCCGACTAATCGCGCAGTTTGAAGCCCAATCTGAAAAACCTGCTAGTTGGGAAAGGAAGAAATCTTGGGGATGTGGTAATTACTGCACTTCTCTACGCCACATCCACCCTATCAATGGCCACCGCAACAAGATCCTCCTGATATACAAGAAGAAGAGATTGCGGAGCTAAAATCTTTGTTAGAGATACTTGCCTCCAAAAGGCAAGAGCATGATAGATGGTTTTTCGCGCACATTGATGAGCTCGAGTCTATAATAGCTCAGTTAGCAGCTGAGTCTGATAGTTGGAAAACAGAAGAGGTATACTTTACTGAGAGCGGTTTTTCCCATGAAGAACCCGTGTTGCCCAATGCTGAGGATGATCTTTATGACTCGGATGACGAATTTCTATCATATTTCAATAGCATACACGAATATTTCAGCGCTGTACAGGAAGAATCACTCGATCGAGTGATATTTCTACTCGATCGAGTGAAAATCAGGAAGGAAATGGTCGATCGAGCAACAATTCTACTCAATCGACTGAACTAGCCAGCGAGAGCATTGATTCGTCATGTGGATTTGTTTTGGATGATGATTTTGACTATGATAATGGATACGGTGAATCTCCCTTATTCAAAGCCGAGTCGGATGCACAAGAGGCTGCGATTTACGGGACGATATCCACTGAGGAGGGTGACGAAGAGGCAGCTGAGTCGGTGATTGCTCCTAACGCGGAAGATGTAATATCTTCCTTTGTTAATGATTCTGTCAATGAGAGCGACCAACCCGAGGTAGTAAACGATAATTTATTTTTTGTTTGTTTAAATAGTAAATTGCCTCGTTTAACTTACGCTGCACATTCTAATGCTTTGCCCCTTCCCAGTAGGTCGAATAATTTAACGATTTTCCGCCGTCCTTATCATTTCAATATTGTTAATCTGAAACGGGACCTTATTTTATCGTCTATTGCTCCCGCGCTCCTATATTTTGTGGATAAATTTAGGAGATCTCATAGGAAATTTGTTAGACTTAAACAGTTTAACATTTTTATTTCCTATATTTTTATTCCACTATGGTGCTACTTATACTTTTTTGTAGCACATGCGCAGATGTATGATTTAATGCTGCGCGCTTTGAGCTGTTTTGATTATAACTGATTAGAGAGGCTCGAAGAAAAGAAGGTCGAGTTGGGACCTGACTGAAGCTAGCGCTACCCGGGAGGCAACCCGGAGATTTATTTTTCATTTTATTTCATTTCAGTTGTAATAAATGGTTTTCATACCATGGACTATATCAGTATGCTTGCTTTGTTAGTTTTGCGGACTGTTTTTATTGCGTCTTTTGCAGGAATATACTAAGGATCACTCGTTCGAGTACTTTTTGTACACGATCGAGAGCTTTTGCTGCTGAATTCACTCGATCGAGTACTTATTCTACTCGATCGAGTACCTGCAAAAAAAAAAAAAAAAATTTACACGATCGACCACAATTTTACTCGATCGACCACTATTCCTCTTGGTCGAGCTGTTTTGGACGCCCATTGGTTGGATAGCTTCTTGTGACGATGTTTCGGAGCTATTAGTGACCTCCCAGGTTGCTGGCTGGTTTGGGGAGGTCCCTTTTTCGCGTGTCTTGTGAGTTTTCCGCATTTCCGCTCTTTCTCTTTTAGTTTGCATTTCCTTTCCATGTTTTTGTACAATGAGGGCATTGTACGGTTTGGTTTGGGGAGGTTATGCATCCATATCTGTGTCTGCATCTTGTTTTTATTGCATTTCTGTTATCACGTTTAATTTCAGTATGCATTGTTGTTTATTTTCATAAAAATCAAAAATCTCATACTCATAAAAATTGAAAAATTTCAAAAAAATTCAAAAATTTCACGTTTATTTTAGCATATAGGTTGAGTCAGAACGGTGGATTCCAGTGATGAAATTGCTCTATTATTTGTCTTTTGCTTAAGCCTTGCATAGACTATATATCTTTTTAGCTTTGTCTTTTGCATATCTACGAGTTAATGTTAAATTTAGCTGAACATATAGACTTGACCTGAAATTTTGGCAACCTACTTATAATTTCTAAAATTTAAAGCCTTATAAACTGGTGTCATTTATGGCCAGTTTCATGTAGGATTGTGAGTAGTTACTCATTGCATAACATGTATCATTAATTTGCACGTATATGAAATTCAATTGCCATTTGCCTGCATACATTCGGGTTAGTGGTTGGTGTCACATGCAGGGAGGTGCTTACATTCCCTTTTCTTTCATTTTTACCCATTTAACTCCACATTAGCCAAATTTGCCTGTTGACTCTTAACTACATCCAAATTTAGCCTGCCGTGTCAAGCTAGTTTAGATTGTTTTTGCGGTATATATTTCAATATGCCAAATTTGGTTCATATTATATCGATTTGGAGTTGGTAGAAAAGGAGGTTGATGAAAAAATGAAAAAAAAGAAGTTGAAAAAATAACGTGAAAAAGGAAAAAATGTGAAAAAAAAAGAAAAAAAAAGAAGAAACCGAAAATAAGTGAAAAAAAAGAAAAAAGAAGATGTTGTTTGATTATGAGACGGTTTCACTCCTATGCTTTATTTACATTTTTTTTTTAGGAGTATTTTCAGTTCGGTTTGGTGAGTTTTGTGCCAATTGAAGGGCATATGCGCTTGATTCTATAATTGAGTTGGAAATGGATGTTGTTATATGGTTTTGTTTAGGTACTAGCTTGATCACCTATACCTCCACATTCCCATAAATGTTTTGCCTCTTCTTACCCATTGCCTCATTTTACCATATTTTTGTAAGCCCTCGGCTGTGACAGGACCTTGTTTGGTTGGAATGTGTGTACGGTAGTTAGAATTGTCTATCATATTAGTTACATGCATGTTTATGTGGGTCGTAGTCTAGGTGAGCGACAATTTTTCTTTCTCTCTTACATATATATGTTCACCCTTTGCTTCATGAGAGAAGAGTGACCCGTGAGAGTCCATTATTAAAGGTCTTGCAAGGTCGACGGTTCAGCTTTATTATAAACATCTTATAACTCGTTTGCATTTGACTGTTTGCTATAAGAGTTAGTTTGCTTGCATTAAATCGGTTTGAGTGGGCATTTGTAGCTAGCTCTGAGTTATCTTTTTCCGTTCCATTAGTTTGCATTTAGTTTACTCGAGGACGAGTAAAGGTTTGATTTGGGGAGATTTGATACGTGCATTTTATATAGTCTTTTTAGCCTATTTTATGCACGTATTTCTACGCTTTTATCGTAGTTTATGCTACGAAATGCCCCGAATATGCTACTTTGGTTTGTTTTGTCTTATTTGCAGGAATGAACCAGAAAGTAGTGAAATCAAGCCTTTTACCGTCCGTTTAGCATGCATTTGGAGGAAGAGTGAATTTGGAGCGGGAATGTAGCTATTTTGAGATGCGCAAAGAAGAAAGATAGCTAGGCGAGCAAAGGAAGAACTTCAAATTGCTAGTGCCTACTTTGGAGAGCCATATCTTGAGTTCTACAAATGATATTCTGGTGATTCTAATTGGAGATGAAAGTTTGTCCTCTTAGCTTTCTAATGCCACCGGAATCACCCTGTTTAACCAAGTAACGAAGAAATGGCAGTCGTTTAAAGTTCAGTGCGCAAAGCAGGAAATTGATGCTGGAAAGTACTCGATCGAGTACAATTTTGCTCGATCGAGTCCTTTTTCTACTCGATCGAGTAGTTGCATTTTAGGAGTTACTCGATCGAGTAGATTATATACTCGATCAAGTGGTTTAAGCTTTAGTTTACTCGATCGAGTGGTTTCTCTTACGGGCTTGGGCTTTTAGCTTAAATCCGTCATTAGGTTGAATAAAATCCTATTTTTTCTTATAAATAGGAAGGGGAGACGTCATTTGTAACCCGCCACACACATCATACGTTACTTTTACTGCTGCTACTTTATTCTTCTATTAATTCCGGATCTATTTCTACAGTAACTTCTTTCCCTTCTTTTCCCTCTTTATTTTATGTTAATGTTTATTATTCTTTTCCTTGTTCTTATTCTTATTTCAATTATGTCTAGCTAAATTCCTCTGCTAGGATTAGGTGATTTAATAGACCAATGTTAGTTGCTAATTAGGTTATTAGATCTGTCGTTGTAGTTGTAGTCTATGTTGTTAATCGCTGCTTTAACTGTATCCTGCTGGTTGAGTTGACACAATTAGCCTTTTAATATTGGTAAACCTTGACCTGGACCGAAAGGTTGGAAGGGGTGAAACCTGCAGTGAACAATAGGATGCTTTAGTGAGGACGAAAGTTAAGCTAATAGCATTTTAGGGCGAATTGAGACCGAAAGGAGATATTCGTTGCCCCTTAGACCGACACATCGACTGATCTGTGACCTTAGCTGTGATTGACTGACGTTTATTGATGACCCAAAATGTAATACCCCGTATTTTATATAATATAATCAATTAAACGGATATTATTATATATTAATTATTATACATTTTATTTTACTAATTATGTCGGGTTAATTGTTGAGTCGATAATTACGTTGAGCTATCGCAAGTTAATTGAGACGGGTTTATAAGAATTCGAAATGAGAGCTAACCCATTAGAGCTGGCCCAATAACATGTTCAGCCCAATTAACCCTAAGCCCAACTAACCCTATTTAACCCTAACCCTAACCCTAAACCTAATAGTACCCTAATCCCTCAACCCGCCTCCCTCACTTCATCAGCTGAAATGGCAACCTTCACGCAAAACGAGAGAGAGAGAGAGAGAGCATGGGTGTTGTCGGCACATCAAGGAAGGCTTTAGGGTGTTCGTCGACGACCGTGGCCAACCCTGGTGACTGTTATGGCGGCGGGAAAGGTATGGTACAACCGTCCCTTCGTTTTCGCATTTACGTCGAGTTGTTGGTTGTTGTTGCGTGTCTTAGGGAGGGGATCTTTGGTGGTTGTTGGCGGGGTAAGGGGGTAGTGTGGTAAGGGTAGAGTGCGGTGGTGGTTGTTAGGTAGGCTTTAGGTGGTGGTGGTGGCGAGAAAGGCGGCGGGGACGGGGGTAGCAAACGAGTTTAGCGGTAGTTTTCAAAGGCGAGTTTAGAATGGGTAGGTTGAGGTGGCGCCACCGTGGACTTGGGGGAGGTCGAAATGGCGGCGCCACGATGCCTGGGTGCACTTTGTTTTGGCGAGCAAGGCGGTGGTGATTTGGCAGGGGTTAGGTAATGGTTGCGGTGGTGGTGAGTCGTGAAAATGGGACGTTTGGTGAGGCTTGGCGGTGAACCAGGCCAAATGACGGCCCTGGTTCGACTCGCCGGTGGCAGTCGACCAACTTGGGGTCGGTGGTTGGTAGTGGGGTCGAAGTGGGCAGCAGGCCTGGTGGTTGTCGCGGTGGTTCAGGCGGCGCGTGAGGAGTTTGGGCGAGTGAGAAGTCACGGGTTGTGGACTCGGGTTATTTGAGTTGTTCGTTTGATTCGGGTTTTTTCTTAAATCGTTTAATTCATTAAATTAGTTATTTAATTTAATTCCCGAGTTATTTAAATAATTAAAGACGGGTTTTGAGTCGGGTTGTTAAAAGAGAAAAGTTACTATAACGGGAAAGTTTCCATTTTAAGAGATTCTACTTTAGTAACTTTCTATTTTGGGAAGTTGGGCGAGATACTAATCGGGTTATTTTAGTTATCGTTGGGCATAAGTTTGGTGTCGGGATTGTATTTCGGAAAGCTTCTATTTTGGGAGATTTCTAGATTTCGTAGTTAGTAATTATAAATATTATAATTGTTTTAGGTGACGGATTCGTGAAGGATCGATAATCAGATTCGTTGCTTTATTTTCGGATCGCTTGAATCGCTTAATTGGATTTCTTTGGCACTTTGAGGTAGGGAAATACACTTGACTTATTATCGTTGTTGTTTAATTGTGTTGACTTGATTCGTGGTTGTTGATTTACGTTATGATTCATATATGGGAAGGTGATTGATTTGAATTGAACGTATTGAATATGATATCACAACATCGGGTAACCGGCATGATTTTATGATTTATCGGTTCGAGTGATTTATATATATATATATATATATATATATATATATATATTGTGTTGCATTAATTTCTGTTGAGCATTTCATATGCATTGGAGTTGGAGGATGGTGTAGGAGTGACGATGTTGAGATACGATGTGAGTTGTGATAAGGCCGGGCGGGTTCTGCGCAGGACTTGCCCTGGTGTCCTCACATTTGCAGTGCGGATCGGCTACGGTCGATATATATAGTCTACCGGGGATCGGTATGCATTTGGGTTGTCCGGGGTATGAGATATGAGATATGAGTTGAGATGGAGATGGAGGTGACGGAGGAGCATGCATATCATATTTTGTTGTTTTATTGTTTTCCCTACTCAACCTCGTGGTTGACCCTGTGTATTCGCGAACACCTGTGATGACCCAAATATTGGCGAGCAGACTTGACAGGTTAAGAGATAGAACGGGAGCTGGATGGGCATGAGACACTGGATCAGACGACTTAGTAGCTAGATCATCATCTAGAAGACTTTCAATTTTATTTATGTTAGTTCTTGTAATTTGACGTAAAGAGGTTTTGTAATAATTAAGTTAAAAATAATTATATAAATTGCCTTGGAGTTTAATTTGTTATTCACTACCTCGGGAAACCGAGATGGTAATGATCCGGTTTATTAGGGAATGTCTTGTGAAGGCTTCTTTTATAAACCGGGGTGTTACAAAGTGGTATCAGAGAGAACGATCCTCGGGCCTAAACCAATGAGCCCAATGAACCTAGGATGTGTCTAATTAAAATGAACCGGGATAGAATCGTTAGGAGCACACTAAGGTAAGGTATGAGTTAGGGGCCCCCTCACACCGAACCAGCGGCCCTCTCAGTTTGACACGGAAACCCTGAGTGTATATGAGAGAAAGGGTAGAAAAGTTGCTTGAGGTTGAACATGAAATTCAAATATCGTTGCCTAAGTATTAACTGATTGATACATTGATTATTGCATAATCGAGTTGATGTATACCTTGAGATCCATATATTCTAACCATTCTGCAGGACAACGCTACGGTAAGTATTTTGTATGAATGATGGCGTGATCATATAATGTTGTGGAAATGAGAAATAAAATTTCGAGTTCAGGTTAATAATCAATGAGGTGTTGTGCTAGTCGTGAGCATGAAAATAATTGCGAGTCGATGATAGTTACCTAGGTGGATGTTGAATGATGTGCTGATAGTACTATTATGTCTAGTAATATGCGGTTATGTGATCCCAAAGCCATGCTAGTATAGTCTTGTGATAGTAATTAGAAACACTGTTGAATTGCATGTTTATAGTCATAGCAATCGTGATTTAGATGTACGGAGTAGATCGAGATGCGAAGGGATTCTATGGGATAGATGTTTACGTAAGTACAATGTGAGATTTAAGTTTGGATGAGTTAGTATCGATAGTATGGTTGTAAGAGTTTGAAACATAGAAAATGAACGACTTAGTGCTGAAACGCATTTTGTTTGATTTTACTCTTTAATTGACCTTACTGCCATTTCTTTTCTGTTTATTGCCTATGGATGAAAATAATATGAGAAATAGCCTTGGGAGTTAGTTCATTTGGCGTTGGTTTCATGCTTATAGGATATACAGATTAGGAGTAATAAATATTTTAGTGGGTAGTGGGGAAGTTTTACGTGCGGTGATGTTTTGACCAACGATTTTGTAAAAATCCTCATTTAAATTGTATTAATAATTTTCGCATAATTCCAACTCCATCGATCATAAAATTCGCATATGTTTTCAAATTGATAAGCCATGAAAAATCTTGATGTATCTATATTAAATAATAAGTTTTGCAAACTGACCCAAGTTTCAGACCAATTGCTGTCACATACTTGTTTGGACCAACTGAGTTGTAAAATTCTTTAAAAATGGAATTCTTGTGCTTTAGACCTAATTCTTTTTTCCCCTGTGTTTTAACTCTCCGTATTTTATAACGGTAATATAAATCAAGTTTTAATCGACCGGTTATTTGTTCGTAGTCTTTGGAAGTTACAACGTGAATCATGATTTGTAAAATGTGTGTTCTAGGTTGAGATTTCATACAGTTGTTTGATTAATTCAGGAGCTTTAGTAAAGTCAATTTATAATGTCCTTATATGATGATAGTAGCCCGCATGTCCAGTAGTTACGTATCTTAACAAGTGATAAAAATTAAAGTTTAGTTGATAACATTGTTGACATGATAGTAGGAGTAAAATTGAATAGCTTAAATTGATTCTTAATCAAGGGTGAAATATTTTATACGAGTCCAGTTGTTTGCATATTTTACATACGTTTGACATGTTGTAATATCTCTGGTGTGTTCATCATATTTGCATAGTGGTCGGATATAAATAAATATAAAACTCTATTGACATATCTTGGTAAAGTTGATGGCATTAAAAGTTAATTTGATGGTTCTAATATACTCGCATGAATAGTTATAATAATTATGTTTAAATGTTTACACATGGATGGTAATAATGAGTATGTCTAAATGTTCACACATGTAGGATGCATCTGAGTTCTAATGTCTTTCATATGAGTTGTGTGCCCATAGTTATATTTATTACCTTCATCGCATTAAATTATTTCAGTTAAACCTAAACCTATGACATGATAATAAATAGTGTGTTCTTTCTTATTGAATATGTTCGTTATCATATTGTCATTAAATGCTAAAATGATTCCTGCAATTGTATGGGCGTGATATAAAAGGAACTGTTTGATATAACACGACATTTGGCATATCTATATTCTCGAGTCGTTACTATCAAGTATATTATAATAAAAAAAAAATTGTTCATGATAACTGTGTTGGCAATTATAATGGGATAACCCTTTGATGATTCACATGATATGCATTGGTTTAAATGATAGTCGTTACAGTTACATTTAATTGAGCCTACGAGTTGCCTAATTATTCAAACCGTACAAATCAGAGAAGTTGTTCAAGTTGCTAATCTTTTATCATAGCTAGTGTTCTACAAAGTATATGATGGCAAATGTATATGTTAAACTATTTATACAATATCTTTTGTTTTGCTGAAAATGAATTATACTAAGTTGCTGGACACAATTGAATGATATGGTTGCTAAGATGTTAAACACATGAGGGATATGGAAGGAATGTTGTCGTTGTTATAGATCATATGTTGTTACTTTTATTGGGAAACATGTTTTCAGAATTGATATCGTGCAAACAATCTTGATAATTTAAAATATGAATGATGAGTATGTTGTTGATTGCTTAAATTCATCGGCCTAATTCGTGACCTAAACCAGTGAGTGGGTAAATAGTTGTACGGACATGTCAATAAGATCCTGTGATTGTGAGGGATAGCAGTGGTAGATCTGTTTTCTGTGATATGTTTACAAATGTGAGAAGTTCTTAAATTGTTTTGTTGATTTTGCTCTCTCTCGTTCATAGCCTATAATTGATCATCAAATTTGTTTAGTTGTGAAACCGTGTAAACCTTGGTTCCTTTCTAGTTGTTCTTTTAGTTTGAAGTTGTGTTTTTAAGTTAAGCATGAGCTAGTAATAAATGATACTTGTTGACAATCAGTTAATTCCTTAATAAAACCTTGTTTCGACCTTAATGTTAATGCGCAATCTCTTATCACGTGTTCTTTCCTGTCACATGTGATTGATAATGATTTTGTTGCATAGGTATATGAAAGTTGAAAAGAGGTTACGAGGACGTAACCATGTTTCTAGTCGGGTAGGATTGTAAAATCTTAATGTTTATATTGCACTTGTTTGTAGATGGTGGTTTTGATCAAGTAGATGTTTCGTTGTGGGGTACCTATGCAAATGAGTTCTATATGTTCTATTCCTACTTCTGTTAGTTGGTTGAGGTGTAAAAGGAGAGTATAGTTAAACTACTGGTATTGAGTTATGAGTTGTGGGGCCTTTGTGCCGAGTTACGTTTACGGTCCAGTGAGACCATGGTTATTGAGTTGTTTGAGTTTGAGATCGGAATTTAGATGGAAGATGACGGTGTTCTCAGGTGATTATTTAGTTGTTATACATTTGCGTTCTCAGGTAGTTATTAGTCGTAGTTAATTGGGTTAAGTGAAGATGGTTAAACTTCGGGACGAAGTTTATTTTTAGGAGGGCAGAATGTAACATTTCGTGTCAACTATGTTTAATTGATGGTCAAAAGTGTGTGTTAACCGTGTTAGAAATGCGTGACGTCCGTATGTACGATATACAATACCCTTCTGAGGTTTGAGTACGGGAGCGAACTTCGGGACGAAGTTCATTTTAAGGGGGGAAGACTGTAATACCCCGTATTTTATATAATATAATCAATTAAACGGATATTATTATATATTAATTATTATACATTTTATTTTACTAATTATGTCGGGTTAATTGTTGAGTCGATAATTACGTTGAGCTATCGCAAGTTAATTGAGACGGGTTTATAAGAATTCGAAATGAGAGCTAACCCATTTGAGCTGGCCCAATAACATGTTCAGCCCAATTAACCCTAAGCCCAACTAACCCTATTTAACCCTAACCCTAAACCTAATAGTACCCTAATCCCTCAACCCGCCTCCCTCAACCCGCCTCCATCACTTCATCAGCTGAAATGGCAACCTTCACGCAAAACGAGAGAGAGAGAGAGCATGGGTGTTGTCGGCACAGCAAGGAAGGCTTTAGGGTGTTCGTCGACGACCGTGGCAAACCCTGGTGGCTGTTATGGCGGCAGGAAAGGTATGGTACAACCGTCCTTTCTGTTTTCGCATTTCTGTCGAGTTGTTGGTTGTTGTTGAGTGACTTAGGGAGGGGATGCTGGTGGTTGTTGGCAGGGTAAGGAGGTAGTGTGGTAAGGGTAGAGTGCGGTGGTGGTTGTTAGGTAGGCTTTAGGTGGTGGTGGTGGCAGAGAAAGGCGGCAGCGACGGGGGGTAGCAAACGAGTTTAAGCAGTAGTTTTCAGGCGAGTTTAGAATGGGTAGGTTGGGGTGGCGCCACCGTGGACTTGGGGGAGGTCGAAATGGCGGCGCCACGACACCTGGGTGCACTGTTTGACGGCGAGCAAGGCAGTGGTGATTTGGCAGGGGTTAGGTAATGGTTGCGGTTGTGGTGAATCGTGAAAATGGGACGTTTGGTGAGGCTTGGCGGTGAACCAGGCCAAATGACGGCCCTAGTTCGACTCGCCGGCGGCAGTCGACCAGCTTGGGGTCGGTGGTTGGTAGTGGGGTCGAAGTGGGCAGCAGGCCTGGTGGTTGTCGCGGTGGTTCAGGCGGCGCGTGAGGAGTTTGGGCGAGTGAGAAGTCACGGGTTGTGGAGTCGGGTTGTTTGAGTTGTTCGTTTGATTCGGGTTTTTTCTTAAATCGTTTAATTCATTAAATTAGTTATTTAATTTAATTCCCGAGTTATTTAAATAATTAAAGACGGGTTTTGAGTCGGGTTGTTAAAAGAGAAAAGTTACTATAACGGGAAAGTTTCCATTTTAAGAGATTCTACTTTAGTAACTTTCTATTTTGGGAAGTTGGGGCAGATACTAATCGGGTTATTTTAGTTATCAGTTGGGCATAAGTTTGGTGTCGGGATTGTATTTCGGGAAAGCTTCTATTTTGGGAGATTTCTAGATTTCGTAGTTAGTAATTATAAATATTATAATTGTTTTAGGTGACGGATTCGTGAAGGATCGATAATCAGATTCGTTGCTTTATTTTCTGGACTGCTTGAACTGCTTAATTGGATTTGCTGGCACTTTGTGGTAGGGAAATACACTTGACTTATTATCGTTGTTGTTTAATTGTGTTGACTTGATTCGTGGTTGTTGATTTACGTTATGATTCATATATGGGAAGGTGATTGACTGAATTGAACGTATTGAATATGATATCACAACATCGGGTAACCGGCATGATTTTATAATTTATCAGTTCAGTGATTTATATATATATATATATATATATATATATATATATATATATATATTGTGTTGCATTAATTTCTGTTGAGCATTTCATATGCATTGGAGTTGGAGGATGGTGTAGGAGTGACGATGTTGAGATACGATGTGAGTTGTGATAAGGCCCGGGCGGGTTCTGCGGCAGACTTGCCCTGGTGTCCTCATTGCGGCAGCAGATCGGCTACGGTCGATATATATAGTCTACCGGGGATCGGTATGGCTGGGTTGTCCGGGGTATGAGATATGAGATATGAGTTGAGATGGAGATGGAGGTGACGGAGGAGCATGCATATCATATTTTGTTGTTTTATTGTTTTCCCTACTCAACCTCGTGGTTGACTCTGTGTATTCGTGAACACCTGTGATGACCCAAATATTGGCAAGCAGACTTGACAGGTTAAGAGATAGAACGGGAGCTGGATGGGCGTGAGACACAGGATCAGACGACTTAGTAGCTAGATCATCATCTAGAAGACTTTCAGTTTTATTTATGTTAGTTCTTGTAATTTGACGTAGAGAGGTTTTGTAATAATTAAGTTAAAAATAATTATATAAATTGCCTTGGAGTTTAATTTGTTATTCACTACCTCGGGAAACCGAGATGGTAACAGTCCGGTTTATTAGGGAATGTCTTGACGAAGGCTTCTTTTATAAACCAGGGTGTTACACGAAATCCTAGTTCCCTTCTCTTACTGTTAATTTCTCTCTTTTAATCTCTTAATAGTTTAGTAAAATAATTTAAACCCCCATTTCAGTGACATCCTGACAGAGTTAAACAGATAATTAGCAAAATAGCCTCCCTGTGGAGATCGACCCTACTTACCGCTGACTTCTGTTAGTAGTACTTAGGTATTTTATTTTTGGTACATAACGACCGTATCAAAACATTTGCTACCAAAACATCTAAAATATGAGATATTGGGCTTTCTTCCACGTAGTAATTCATATGGTGTTTTATTAAGTATGCTCCTTATCATAACACGGTTATAAATGTAACGAGCGGTATTTACCGCTTCACCCCAAAAGTTATTAGGCAATTTACTACATAACAACATAATTCTAGCCATACTTTAAATAGTTCTATTCATGCGTTCAACTGCTCCGTTTTTTTGAGGAGTTCTAGGAGCCGAAAAATTGTGGTCAATGCCATTATCATCACAATAGGCACCAAATGATGAATTTTCAAATTCGGTTCCATGATCCATTCTTATGGAAACAAGTTTTAAGTCAAGTTTGTTTTGGATTCTTTTTAACCAAATTTGAAATTCATCAAATGCCACATCTTTAGAGCTTAAGAAGAGAGCCCAAGCAAATCTAGAAAAATCATCAACAATAACACACACATATCGGCTACCACCTCTTCTCCTAGTTCTCATAGGTCCACAAAGGTCAATATGCAATAGTTCAAGAGGACGAGTAGTACTAACACACTTTTTGAATTTAAAGGAGCTTCTAACATGTTTTCATCTAGCACATTCATCACATAACTTATCAAATTCAAACTTCATGTTTGGAAAATATTCAACTAGGTCAAGTCTTCTAAGGGTATTAAGAGTTTTAGCACTAACATGTCCAAATCTTTTGTGCCACAACCAAGGGTCATTTTTCATTACACTCATGCAAGACATAGTATGATCGGATAACATGTTAAAATCGGTTAAGTAAACATCTTTGACACGTCTACCTTCAAGAATCAACTCATGGGCTGTAGCATTAATAATAATACGACACAAATTAGCACTAAATTCGACAATATTACCCTTATCACAAAGTTGAGAAATACTAAGGAGATTATGCTTCAAACCTTTGACAAGCCGCACATTGTTGACACAAAGTAACGATGACTTACCAACCTTTTCAATGCCTATTACTTCACCTTTTTTGTTGTCACCAAACGTTACCGTGCCACCATCATAAGCTTTAAGTGAGAGAATTTGGCTTCTATCACCCGTCATGTGACGAGAGCATCCACTATCCAAGTACCAATTGCGGCCGCCTCTCACCAAGCCCTACACAAGATTAGACTTTGAGTTTAGGAACCCAAACAAACTTAGGCCCCCTTTTATGATCAACATATCTCACAATGTCTTTCCTGATTCACATTTGTTTTACAACTTTAATGTTCTTGTTAATGTCATTATGTCTTTTCTTGCAAGCATTAAAGACAAGACCATTCTTACCACAATAGGTGCAAATAATGTATTCGGGAAGACCAACATATTTCCTTCTCCTAAAATCGGGTTTAGACTTCTGGATGTAACAAATGATCGGGATTGTTCCATTTAAAACCTAGACCGGCAACCTTATCACATCTTTTGGGCTGATTTGTTGGAAAGTTTAAAACATTTTGGCCACCTTCCCAATTCTTTGAAACATTCTTAGCCTCAACAAGTTCCTTGTTTAGTTCCTCGACTTTGAAGGTGAGATACTTGTTTCTTTCTTTAGAGCTTTCAAGCTCCCTTTTCATTATGTCATACTCGGATTTAAGCTCCATTAAAGTTTCAGATTTTTGTTGAAGAATAAGCTTAAGACCCGAGATGCATTTATCTAGGTGAATGATTTTAGAACTAAATGAACTACATTCGGGAGAATCATGTTGAAATTTGACAAATTTTTCGTGAAGCATTCTAATTTCCCTTTTGTAGGCATCTATGTTAACCTTAAGACATTCATTCTCCTTGGATAATTTAGTGACAAGTTCATTTGAGACTTTATTGTTACTGCCAGAGGTGACAGTCTTAGACACTGTTACTTTAGGTTATTCTACCTCATCAACTAGTTCATTAATGACGCCTTTGAAAACAGATTTTTCTTTTAAAAGTTCATCATTCTTTTCAACTTCTATAGACAATCTTTTTTCCACTATGAAGTCATGAATGTGAGCATTGAGTTTCGACACAAGGTATCCAATTCTTTCTTTAGAATCCTCGTACTTAGATGTCTTTTTATCAAAAAGTTTGTTTAGATCAACGAATTCTTCATATCTTTTGTAAGCATTAGACTTAGAAGTGCTACATTTGGGCATACCCTTTTTGAAAAAGGCAAGCTTTTCATGAAGAACTTCTATTTCTTTCTTGTGATCATATAATTCAATTTTAAGACGCACCTTTTCATTGACAAAATGTTTGACATGTTCATTTGACTTAGCTAGATCTTTGTTGGAAGCAACAGTTTCAGATACTGTTTCTCTTAAGTCAATTATCTCAACCACTAGGTCATCCAATTCATCTTTGAGAATATATTTGTCCTTCAAAAGGTCATCACGTTCCTTGGTTAGTAAGGAAACGTGCATCACCAAGGTGGTGTTGACATTTTCAAGGTCAGAGACATCCGTGGGGATCATTTTAAGACACTCAAGTTCTTTAGTCAATTGTTTTTTCAATTTGTTGACTCTTTTTACTTCATCATAAGCCTCAGAGGTGACAGTGACACTGTCTGTTGCTTTCAGTTCATTTTTAAGGTTTACGTTTTCTTGTGCAATTTCTTCAATTTCGTCTTGCATGACATCAAACTTATCATTTTGTGAACGACACTTATCAAAGAGTTTGTCAAGAAGCTTACATACCTTTTCTTTGGAGTAAGATCTAACCTTGGCTTTTAGATGTTTTACCTCATTGTCGGAGTCCGAGTCGGAATCATCGGGGTGCGCCATGAGACATCTAAGATGTTCAACTTTAGAATTTTTTGAGACTTTGTCCTTGAGATGACTTGTAAGACACATTTTAGCTCCTAGTTGCTCCTCGATGAGTTCCTCATCTTCCTCGGAGTCGAACATTCCCCAAATAGCGCTCATGACTCTATGTTTGTAGTCTTTTTTAACTTTGTCTCGTTTTTCCTTTGATTTGATTTCATCCCACGTGGGACATTCTTTAATTTGGTGAGTTTTATCACCACACTTAAAGCATCCCATGGTGGAACTAAGTCGTTTCTTAGGAAAGCGTTTTTTCGAGTAATTATTATTGAACCTTTTATTTTCTTGACCATTGACTAACCCGGCTAGATTCCTTGAGAACATAGCAAACTCGTCTTCCTCCTCGTCTTCTCCATCGCTTGGAGAGGACGTGAGAGCGAGACTCTCTCCCTTTGAGGACTCACTAGAATGCTTGTCGAGATTGAATTCGTGAGCCATTAGTAATCCCATTAGTTCATGAAGAGATAGGGTTGACAAATCTTTGGCTTCTTCTATAGCGGTAACTTTGGGTTGCCAGTTAGAGGTTAGACTACGAAGGATTTTCCGAATGGTGTCCTCGGACTCGAAATTCCTTCCTAGACTTTTTAGCTCATTAATAATACAAGAAAAACGTGAAGAAAAGCTATTTATGGACTCGTCCTTTGACATCCTAAACATCTCATATTGTTGCATGAGAAGGTCAATAAGGTGTTTTGTAACTTGGGAAGTCCCCTCATAAGCAAGAACAAGAGATTCCCAAATAGATTTTTTCGCAGGACATCCAGAGATTCGGCTAACTTCCCTCTCACCAACACAACGTTGAAGAATCGACATTGCTTTGGAGTTCTTTTCGGCAAGTTTGAAATCATTTTCATTGTAATTTATTTCCTCTTTAGTTTTGGTGAAACCGGTTAGCATGTCGGTTTCCTCAATAACAAGAGGTCCATTTTGGATGATAGTCTAACTTTGATAATCGATACTTTTGATGTAATGTTCCATTTTGAGTTTCCACCATCCAAAATTCGCACCGGTAAAGACCGGGATCTTGGAGTGTTTCTCGGAATCCATTACCCAAGAATCAAACTCTAAGGGCGATTAACCTTGATCAAGAGCACGAGGCTCTGATACCAATTGAAGAGTTTATGGATTCCAAGTACCTAGGAGGGGGAAGGGGTGAATTAGGTACTGTTTTAAAAATTTTAATTAAACTTAATTGATTGAAGTTAGTCAAATGAAATGATATCTCAAGTATCTAACAAACACCCCTTTTAAATGAAATTTAAAAGGCGTATTGTTGACTTGACTAGAGGAACAGTGAGACAGACTGTTACTAGTTGACTTTGCAAATGTTGTAAGCAACAGACTAAACCGACAGTATCGCAAACTGTTGTGCTTGAACAATGAATGAGTTTAACTGAAAATTTCAACTTAATCTTTATTGTTTTAAAGTAAGTTGATTGACAATATGAATGTTAAATGGATACATCAAATAAATTGAATGATTAAGAGTGTATCACGATTGCCAAAGTAAATTGTTGAAATCAGGAAGCGACAGTTGTTCTGAATGTTACTTGTTTGTCTTAGCAAGTGAAGTAAAAGCTACAGATCAGAAGTAACAGTATTCAGGACTGTTGCTAGCTAAAACGTGAATGCAGAACAAACAAAATAAATTGCAGCGGAATTAAAAGCGAAGAGAAAAACAACACAACGATTTTGAATTGGTTCGGCCGACACTCTAAAGGCCTACGTCCAATCTTCTTTTATTGCTAAGTGAAGTAATCTACTCCGACCACTTTAAAACACTAACAACAAAAGGAGCAACAACCTACTCCGGTTGCGACACAAGTTCTAAGACTACTCCGTCTATGAACTAAAACACCAACAACCTACTCCGGTTGCGACACGAGTTCTAAGACTACTCCGTCTATGAACTCGACACTCTAACTAGAATGTTTACAAGACCAAGTTTCCTCAAACTGATTCTTTAAAATAATTGAGAAGGACAACTTATTGGTACAAACGATTCTAGATGAGAGAGTACAATACTGTGAAGTAACAGTGATTTCGACTGACTCACTTGAAGACTTAGAAGATTTTTTGCAAAGAAAACTTCGAGTTCTTAAAACTGATTTTGCAAAAAATACTTTTGATTTCTCTGAAAAGTCTTGCTTTCAAAGTGAAGAGAAGGGTTCCTTTTATAGAGGAGGCACACAAGAGGAGGCAAGCTAGGGTTTGTGAGTCAAAGCATTTGAAAAGAAACAAAGACTTTAGCTTTCCCAAATTAGCACCAAAGTAGCTTGTTTCTAAGGATAAAAAAGAATAAAAGAGAGTTTGTAGCTATCCTTAAAAAGCTCTTGTGTTTTCAGAAACTTAAAATGTGAACCAAGCAAAAGAGGACAACCCTTGAAAGACGATTTTGGAAAGAAATAAGTTTTGCTTTCATAAAGCAAGGGAAAGTCTTTTTACTATTTTGGAGAAAGCCTTTAAGGATATTCAAATGGCATATTCTTTTCAAAGACCACCCTTCAAATATTTCAAAATTAAAACTCTATTTTAAATCTGATGAATAATAGCCCATTTTAATAAAAGTGAAATATTCACGATGAAAGACTTGCTTCAAGTGTGACGGGTCAAACGTGATAGTCAGGCGCACTGTTACCCGTGATGAGTAACGGTATGCTTGACTTTTACCATTACATGTATTCTACCCTTTCATCTTTACATAGGTTTACAAAACGACTCTAAATCTTGGGTAGCAAATTATCAACTATTCTTGACTTTGACATTGATTAATTCTTGCTTGAGGAGATTGTATTATTTCTGAAATGGTACACTTAGAAACACGATTAAATTGAGCATGTCATCATCAACAAATATGTCCTAACAACAGAACTTGAAGATGCTCAACAAAATTCAGTTTAAATTTGAACAGCTATGACATGATACAGTCAGATTCTTGCCCAAAAACCTGGAGGGATCTTAACGTTCTTGTTGCTCATAAAATTGTTGGTGGTTCTTTCAGAATTTCTAGCTTCCTGTACGAAATCTTCAGAAGCTCCAAACAAAAATGATGATTAAATATAAAAACCATTGCAATAGTTTAACAATTAACACCATAAAATTTAGCAGAGAAGGTATAAGGTCAAGACCAGAATCCCCCTTCTGTCTGCAGATGTCTAAATGATAGACGTCACAATTAAAAGTGGTTGTAACAGAATGATAAGGTGATAAGAACAATGAATAACGAATGTAAATAAAGTTACACAAAGATTTACGTGGTTTACCAGTGAAATAACTGGCTACGTCCATCAAGCGAGCAGATTAAATTTCACTATAGTGGAGAAAATTGTACAACAGTAGACCGGTATACACGCGCTCAATATGAGCCAAAGTATACCCTATTCTACCAACAAATATAGCAGTCTCAAAGGAACAAAAGACACTATCCAATAAGAAGAAAGACAAATAATCTTGAGGCCTACAGCCTACAAAGATCTAGACAAACTCCTTCGACTTCAAAGACAGACGAACACCAATAATAGAGCCCGGAACAAATTGAGTTTTCTTCTTCAGAAGGAACCTCACAAATCCACCCTCTTTATTGTGCTCTCAAATTTCTCTCTTAATTAACCTAAAATAAAACTTGGTTCTTTATATATTTATTCCACCCAAGATAAAATACTGAGACTACTAAAGAATAAACTAATAGAAATTAAATAATTAATTTCCTAATCTCAAGCACGCCTTCCTTCTATCGCTTAACAGAACAGGACTTGCTCTATCCACGAAAACTTACATACTAGGAAAAAGTAAGTGGGGTCCACACCCACTAATTTTCCGAGAAACATAAAGCAATGCACGCTGACTCACGATGTACATGACCAAAACAAGCTTCTTGTTACAGTAATTAATTCATGCGACCTGTGAATGTATACGAGTACTCGCCCGTGTTACGACTGCATCTTGTCTTACCCTAATTTAGTCCGTCTTCGACAAAAATTCAACACACAAATTCAACGCACATATTCCTAACAAATCTCCACCTTGACTTGAATTATTCAAACACGAACCCAACATAGAAGAACCAAACCCAAACCAGCTTCAACAGAGTCGATCCTCAAGTCACTACATGTCCCGGTAGTCTCCCTTTTCACTTAAACATAACCCACAAAACGGACTAATCAACCAAGTGTGCAACAAATGTGACCAATATACGAAGTACCTAATATAGTAAGCTGAAACTACCAATTGTACTAAGTACCGCCGAACATATCTTCATATCAGCAGGAAGGCTAAACGTAGCAAACTCCAAAGCTACCAAACGCCAACACAAATATATGAGATACTCAATGTCACTATGATGGAACGGTGTACCAAAATAACACACACAAGATCTCCAAAACAAAATCTCCTCCAAATTACATGATTAAATGTACTGTCGTACCAAACTGCCTTCAAAAAAACACAGACGCTGATACGTGCATTTTATATAGTCTTTTTAGCCTATTTTATAAACGTATTTCTATGCTTTTATCGTAGTTTATGCTACGAAATGCCCCGAATATGCTACTTTGGGGTTATTTTGTCTTATTCGCAGGAATGAACCAGAAAGTAGTGAAAACGAGCCATTTATCGTTCGTTTTCCATGCATTTGGAGGAAGAGTGAATTTGGAGCGGAGATATTGCTTTCTTGGGATGCGTGAAGCTGTTTCGGGAGCTAAAAGGACAAGTCAAAGTCAAACTAACGAGAATTACGAGCTGCTGAAATTAGGATTCACTCAATCGAGTACTTAACTGGTCGATCGAGTGGTTTTAGGTCAAATAATCAGTCGATCGAGTACTTTAGTTGGTCGATCAAACTGTTTCATATATGGGTTTAGTCGATCGAGCACTTTGTTTGGTCGATCGAACGGTCTGGGCTCTATTTTGCTCGATCGAGTGGTTTATCCTACGGGCTTGGGCTTTTTAGTTTATTTCCGTTAATTAGGTTAAATAATTCCTATTTTCTTATAAATAGGAGAGTTAGGACGTCAGTTAAAGGGGGCTTCTCCTCTCTGATTATTTCGAATACACTGCTCCTACTTTGTTCCTTAATTCCGGATTTACTTCAATAACATTTCTCTCCCTTTTCCTCTTTAATTTAATAATTATTTCTCTTCCTCTCTTTATTACTTATGTTCTTTATTTAATTATGTCTAGCTAATTCCTTGAGTATGTTAGGACTAGGGAAACCGTGGTAGCAATATGTTAGGATCGACATGATTAGATTAGTTTTGCGACAAGAATTGTATTAAGCAATATAATTGTGATTAGGTTGAATGAATGCATGCAGGTGACCGATTAATTAGTTACCCGCGACTGGATCTAAAGATTGGAAGGGAAGGCTTGCTTAATTACAATAGGTGATACCTAATTAGGGCGAAAGCTAAGTTAGGGAGACCCTAGGGCGATTAGAGACCGAAAGGGTATAATCGTAGGTTTAAGGACCGAAAGGTGACGACCTCGCTCTTCTTATCAATAATTTAATCGACTCAGTTGACCCGATAGTGTAGCTGCCACGGTAGACCGATTCCTAGCATATTTCTCTCTTTTATCTGATTTACCCCCGTATTTCATCATTATTTTCTCTTGTTTTGATTTCTCTTGCCTTAGTCTCTTTAGTTTAGTTAAAACAATTAAAACCCCCACTGTGACCTTAGACAGACCGAATAGACAAGTAGATAGTAAACCGCCTCCCTGTGGAAATCGACCCTACTTATCGCAAGCTTCTGTTAGTTATATTTAGGTATTTATTTTTGGTACATAACGACCGTATCAAATTTTGGCGCCGTTGTCGGGGAGGCAACTATTAATTTATTTGTTTAATTCTGTCTGTTTTTAGCCTCAAGGGATTTTTCCCTTGAGGTCGTTCTAATTTTTTCCTTTAAGTGCTGTTTTGATAGGCCTTACAGGTACTACCTAGACAATTCTAGGTGAAAGATCGTCAAAGGGAAGGGTTAAGTACCTTTGACCCATCACCTATGTCCCATTATATGGCGCAGCAGGTGATTTACAGCAGGAGATGTGGTGCTGCTGAGCACAATGCAGTTTTTTGCATGGCAGAAAATGACGCGGTCTACGAGTTCAAGGTCTGGGGACGAGTTAGCCATTCCTCTGTAGTTGTCCCGCCACATCTACCCTATCAATGGCCACCGCAACAAGATCATCCAAATATACAGAAAGAAGAGATTGAGGAGCTGAAATCTTTGTTGGAGACACTTGCATTCCAAATGCAAGATGATGATAGACGCACTTGTGCGCGATTTGATAAGCTCGAGTCTGAAATTGCTCAGTTAGTAGCTGAGTCGGATAGTTGGCAACTAGAAGAGGTATACTTTACTGAGAGCGGTTTTTCCCCTGAAGAAACCGTGTTGCCCAATGCCGAGGATGTTTTATATGACTCGGATGACGAATTTCTATCATATTTCAAGAGCTTACACGAAGATTTCAGCGCTGTACAAGAAGAATCACTCGATCGACTGACTTATACTAGTCGATCTAGTGAATTTCCAGAAGAAAGTACTCGATCGAGTGATATTTCTACTCGATCGAGTGAAATGCAGGAGGAAAGTATTCGATCGAGTAATAATTCTGCTCGATCGAGTGAGTTGGCCAGTGGGATCTTTGATTCGTCACTTGGGTTCATTCTAGATGACGATTTTGAAGATGATAATGGTTACGGTGAATCACCCCTTTTCAAGGCCGAGTTGGATGCACTTGAGGCCGCGATTTACGGGACGAATTCCACTGAGGGCGACGAAAGGACAGCTGAGTCGGTATTTTCTCCGAGAACGGATGAGGTATTACATTCTTTTATCGATGATTCCATTGAGAGCAACCTACCTGAGGTAATTAGCGATGATTTTATTATTGTTAATATTCAAAGTACGCTACCCCGTTTGACTCGTGCTATTTCTTTTAATGCTATGCCCCCTCCCATGTGGACGTATAAATTAACGAATTTTCACCGTCCTTGTCATCTCAAAATTTCTAATCTGAATCGGGACCTTAATTTATCGTCTATTGCTCCCGCGCTCCTATATTTTGTGGATAAATTTAGGAGCTCACATAGGAAATTTGTTAGACTTAAATGTTTATATACTCTTATTTCTTATGCTTGTATTCCACTCTGGTGCTACTTATGCTTTTGTGTAGCACATGCGCAGATTTATGATCTCATGCTGCGCGCTTTGAGCTGTTTTGATTGTGACTAATTAGAGAGCCTCGAAGAAAAAGAAGGTCGAGCTGGGACCTGACTGAAGCTAGCGCTACCCGGGAGGCAACCCGGAGTTTTTATTTTGCATTTTTATTTCATTTCAGTTGTAATAAATGGTTTTCATACCATAGACGATCTCAGTATGCTTGTCTAGTTAGTCTGCGGGCTGTTTTTATTTGCATTTTGCAGGAATACACTGAGGATCACTCGATCGAGTACTTTTTGTACTCGATCGAGCTCTTTTGGTGCTAAATCCACTCGATCGAGTGATTATTTTACTCGATCGAGCACCTGCAAAGAGAGAACTACTCGATCGACTGCTATTGTTCTCGATCGACCAGTTTTAAACGCCCAGTTCACTCGATCGACCACTGTTCGGCTTCTATCGAGTGTTATTGACTTGGATTTGCTTTCTGTGACGATATTTGGGCTATTTAGCGACCTCCCACGTTGCTGGCTGGTTTGGGGAGGTCCCTTATTCGCGCAATCTTGTGAGTTTTCCGCATCTACTCTCTTTCTCTTTCAGTTTGCATTTCCTTTCCATGTTTTGGTACAATGGGGGCATTGTACGGTTTGGTTTGGGGAGGTTATGCATCCATATCTGTGTCTGCATATTGTTTTTATTGCATTTCTGTTATCATATTTAATTTATGTATGCATTGTCTGTTATTTTTATAAAATTCAAAAAATCTCAAAAAATTAAAAATTGATAAAATCGAAAAAATTCATGTGTATTCTAGCATATAGGTTGAGTCGGAATGATGGATTCCAGTGATGAAATTGCTCTATTATTTGTCTTTTGCTTAAGCCTTGCATAAACTTTTATCTTTTAGCTTTGTCTTTTGCATATCTACGAATTAATGTTAAATTTAGCTGAACGAATAGACTTGACCTGAAAACTTTGGCAACCTACTTATAATTTCTAAGGAATTAGAGCCTTATAAACTGGTGTCATTTGTGACCAGTTTCATGTAGGATTGTGAGAAGTTACTCCTTGCATAGCATGTTCATTAATTTGCACGTATATGAAATTCAATTGCTTTTTACCGTTATACATTCGGGTTAGTGGTTGGTGTCACATGCAGGGAGGTGCTTACAATTTCCTTTTCTTTCATTTTTACCCATTTAACTCCACATTAGCCAAATCTGCGTGTTGACCCTTTGCTACATCCCAAATTTAGCCTGCCTTGTCAAGCTAGTTTAGTGTATGTTTTGCGGTATATATTTCATTATACCAAGTTTGGCTCATATTCTTTTGATTCGGAGTTAGTAATTGTTGGACCTTTAGTCCTTATTAATTGTTTTGATAATGACAGTAATGATTTGTATGTGGACTTCATATTATAAACATATGCGTGTAATTTTGTGCTTAAGTCTTAATATAGAAAGGAACAATTACAATGACGCAAGCTTGAAGTTTGGACCAAGGAGGTACAACTTCAAATACACTTGATCGATGTATTCAAGCAAGATCAAGATTAGAAATCAACCGCGAGACTCAAGATGAGAGACTTGTGAAGAGACAATTCGTTTACTGAAGATCTACTTAAGATTAGATAGTATAGGTCGTCATCCGGTAATGGTTTTACTTAAGATTAGATAGTATAGGTCATCATCCGGTAATCAACCACCCTTTGGACAAAATCCTAGGGGATTTAGAGCAAGGCATTAAAACTAGAAGGTCCTTGAATAATTTCTGCTCGTTCTTTTCGTTTCTATCAACCATTGAACCTACCAATATTAAAGAAGCTCTTGCTGAACCTGATTGGATAACTGCTATGCAAGATGAGCTTCAATAATTCGAACGCAATAAGGTATGGCACTTGGTGCCACGACCTAGTGATCGAACTGTTATTGGTTCAAGATGGGTATTCAGAAACAAATTGGACGATACAGGACTTATTACAAGAAACAAGGCACGACTAGTTGTCCAAGGCTACAATCAACAAGAAGGGATCGATTATGACGAGACCTTTGTACCCGTAGCAAGACTTGAGGCTATTCGTCTCATTATTGCCTTTGCTGCTCATAAAGGAATGAAGCTATTCCAAATGGACGTTAAGACTGCTTTTCTTAATGGTTATTTGGAAGAAGAAGTTTATGTAGAACAACCTCCCGGATTTTTAGATAACAAGTTTCAAAACCACGTTTATAAATTAGACAAAGCTTTATATGGTTTGAAATAAGCTCCAAGGGCATGGTATGACAGATTATCCAAGTTCTTGTTACAAAATAATTTTATAAGAGGATATGTCGATAAAACCTTTTTCCTAAAATCCGAGGGTTCTAATTTACTTGTACAAATTTATGTAGACGATATTATATTCGGTTCTACTAATGAAAAATTGTGCAAGTATTTTTCAGATCTAATGACTTCTGAGTTTGAAATGAGCATGATGGGAGAACTAAAGTACTTTCTAGGTTTACAAATTCAACAAACAAAGGATGGTATAAAGATACACCAACAGAAATATATCAAGGAACTGATTCGAAAATTCGGTATGAAAAATGCAAAATCATACGATACACCTATGGTACCTAGAAAGAAGATGACTATAGATGAACATGGTAAGTGTGTCGATGAGACTACATATCGAGGTATGATTGTTTCACTTTTATATTTAACTGCAAGCCGTCCTGATATAATGTTTAGCGTATGTGTCTGTGCGCGATATCTATCGTGTTCTAAAGAGTCACATATGATTGCAGTTAAACGTATCTTGAGATATTTAATTGGTACATCTAATTTATATTTATAGTATCCACTTGAGTGTAATTTCGATCTAGTAGGATATTCAGATGCAGATTATGCAGGATGTTCTTTAGATAGAAAAAGCACTTCTGGGTATGCAACGTTTGTTGGACCTTGTATTATCACATGGGGATCAAAGAAACAAAATTAAGTTGCAATGTCTACTGCTGAAGCCGAGTATGTATCTGCGGGACTGGTATGTTCTCAACTACTTTGGTTAAAGCAACAACTATGTGATTATGGTATAAATGTAGGTCGTATGCCTATTATGTGTGACAATACGAGTGCTATAGTAATTTCTAAGAACCCTGCCCAGCACTCGAGGACCAAACATATAGATATTCGACACCATTTTCTACGAGATCATGTAGAGAAAGGCAACATTTCACTTGAATTTTGTAGTACCGAAAGGCAATGGGCTGATATCTTGACTAAGGCGTTAGCTAGAAAACGCTTTGAGTTATTGAGACTTGAGATTGGTTTAATTAGCGATAATTAAATCCGTCATAATTATGTCTGGGAACCTGAATGACTGGCTAGGAAGATGAGATTGTACGATTGTGTCCATATATTTTTGTTGCCAGTTTAATTATGTTAAAATAATGTTTATTTTACGTATTATATCATGCTTATGTGTATGGTAATATTTTATATTTTGCATAATCATATTTCCTTACAAAAATTCGACAAAATCTACAATAAAACGCCTAAATATAATAAAGATATTTCTATCTTATTATATTTCCACACAAATCCTGCCTAAACTCCATCACAAGATTTTCTTTCCTAATCTTCCTACAAAGAGGATTCCTTTCTTATTAATGTCATATAAGAAATAGGTAATAGTACCAAAAACAAAAAAAAAGGAAACACAAAAAAAAGGGTGTGCCGTGAAAAAAAAAAGGGCACGAAAAAAAAAAAAAAAAAAAGGAAAGTGCCGTGAAAAAAAAAAAAAAAAGTGCCGAAAAAAAAAAAGAGGAAAGGCATAAAAAAAAATATGGAAATTGGTATTATTTTCTATCTTTAAGGAATCCTATTCTTACCAAAACTCAAATTCCTGATGCTATATATACCCCTTTAATCTCTCCATAATTCTCATCAATTCTAATCATCTAAAACCCTAATACCTTTTGCTAAGATCTTCTATTTTAAGAATGACTAATCCACCTACAACCCGTTTTCAATCCAAGAAACATGTTGTTATTAGAAAGAAGGTAAGCCAATCACCGCCAAGAACCCGCTCGACCTCACCGGCCGACACCCCACGCTCCCCACGGTCCGCCGTCGACCAACCCGCCAACCTCACAAAAAGACGAAAATTGTTTAAGGGTAAGGGAAAGTTGGTTTCGGAAATTGAGGTAAGTTCAAAGACTGAGAACTATATACTTCAAGATGGTTCTTCACGAGTTCTTTACGCACAGCATATGGATGATTACACCAACAATGGACTGAATAATCTTCGATTAACTCAAGTAGAACGAAGGAATATCAATCAAGTTGCTCAATATCGCATTCACGCAGGAAGAGTTTATTCGATTGATTGGTTAAAGAAATATAAAGCACTTGGGTTCTTCAGAAATTTTCTCAAAGATCAAGGATGAGAAAATATTGTTGCTGTAAGTGGTCCTGTCTTTCCTATTGAGGTATATCAATTTTATGCTACTGTTCAATTTAAGGAAGGAAATTTACTTGCTGTGGTTAATGAGACATCCATAAGTGTCTCAACTGGTGATTTTTGCGAATTGGCTCGAGTTCCTGGAGGAGGAATCGAAATTAATCCAAGCGTAGAATGGGTAAGTATGACACCCGAAAAGAGGTTGATAGTGAAACGGTATTTCAAACAAGATGCGACTTCATCTGAGACTATCTTAACTGTAAAGTTGTCGCCAATCTTGAGGTTCTTTTTGAAATTTCTTTGGACTACCATTGTTCCTCGAAAAGAAGGTAGAGATAAATTCGGGGCACATGAGCTGATTATGATAAAGGCTTGGCTTGAAGGACAAAAGGTTAGTCTACCCTTGCTTGTGTTTCATAAAATTATACAAGCTAGTGTAACGGCTAAGATGGATGATTTAGCTTCTACTTTAAGTTTGCCTTATGGGAATTGGATATCTCGAATTTTAGAGAAGAAAGGAGTTATTGGGAAGCATAGTTATGGAGTTATTACAAATGACGAGATGAGCGATCTTTATTTCTCTTATATGAAGCTCGTTATTAATGGCCCGGAATTATGTTTTGAGACAAAAGGAGAAAAAGGAGAAAAAGGAGGAAAAAGCAATGTGAGTTTTGAGATGTTGGATTCTAAGATGGAATCGAATTTCACTTATATTCTTGGAAGGATTAATGAGCAAGACAAGAAATTAGGAAAGTTGTTTGATCTTATTAAAAAGGAAAGGAGAGTTGATACTAGTTGACCAAGTGAAGTAAGCTCGGCTCGTATAAACACCGTGTTGTCACGGTGTGATACAAAAATCGATAGTGCTCTTAAAGCCGCCGTGCGAACACACTCTGAGTCTACTCTTATGAAGGAAGGTTTGGCTAGTTTGGTTAAGTTTGGTGATGAGCTCTTATAATCTGGGAAGGAGATGAGGTCTGAGATGCAAACTATATATGAATCAGTTAAAGCAATGACTTTGAGGATTGGTAACTTCGATACTCGATTGACTGCCCAAGCTGCACTCCTAGACCATTGTCATGCGCGACTCGAGGACTTGGAATATCGAACCCGTCCTAGGTCACACCCGCCGAGCCCACGCTACCCTTGACCATCTTGCCCTAATCCATTCAACCTAACCTTATCTTTTTAATTCCTTTGCTCACAATAAAAATCCATTCTTATGGATATTAGCTTTTTCAATTCCGCATTATTCCTTTTGTAATTGCAGTTTATAATATTATTATGCTAATTAAGAACTAGATTGCGTTTAATATAATATGTTTTTCATGATTAAGTCTTGTTTCATAATATATTATTCTGGTCGTTTTATGTTTGTTCTTATCTTTTCAATGATGCCAAGAGGGGGGAATTGTTTTTATGATTTGCGACCATCTCAAGTTAATTCTCTCATGGCGTTCTATAGTTATAACTTTGAAAAGGTTATTAGTTTATACGCTCAACTGTTCTATAATTTGGGAAGTATTATGTTGAGCGGGAACTAGACTTAGACACAAATCATAGGAGACTTGTCATCATCAAAAAGTGGGAATTTGTTGAACCTTTAGTCCTTATTAATTGTTTTGATAATGACAGTAATGATTTGTATGTGGACTTCATATTATAAACATATGCGTGTAATTGTGTGCTTAAGTCTTAATATAGAAAGGAACAATTACAATGACGCAAGCTTGAAGTTTGGACCAAGGAGGTACAACTTCAAATACACTCGATCGATGTATTCAAGCAAGATCAAGATTAGAAATCAACCACGAAACTCAAGATGAGAGACTTGTTAAGAGACGATTCGTGTACTGAAGATCTACTGAAGATTAGATAGTATAGGTCGTCATCCGGTAATGGTTTTACTTTGTTTGATTTAATGGTTATTGAAGTTATGACCTAATAGCCATAACTTCATTGCAAGACAAAAATGATGCGTTAATTTTTGGAAAATATATTTTTAGTGATTTATAAAATAAGAGAGTATTTATTTTAATTGGAATTAATTAATTAGAATTTAAGTTAAATAAACTATTGGTTTGTAACACGATATTTATATCGTCATGCAACCTAGGGCTTTAACTAAAATTCTATCTCGATTTGTTGTGGGCTATAGAAGCAAGAAGTGGACCGAAGGAGGCCTAGATGCCGGCCAAACCCTAGGTGGCCGAACCCCTAGGGAGGCCGAATCCCTAGGAGGCCAAACTCCTCCTTCCTTTTGCTTCTTACTTGTTCATCAAGTTGTTAGGGATTTATTCTTCCAGAACATTCCTATGCCCTAATTCCAGAACATTCCAAACCCTAATTCACTCTACTATAAATACTCTAATTCATTCATCATTTAAAAGTGACACACACATCTACACTTTTAGAGAGAAAAATATTTAAGCAAAATTCTTTGAGCTTTAATTCTTATTTTCCAATTTGCTTATACAAAAATTGCGCATCAAATTTGTCAATCACTCGAAGAAAAATCGTGATAGGATACTTAATACACAAAGATATTATACTCACTCGCATAACGTGAGATTAGTATTTATCGTTGTATTTTTCTTATTAACGTAAGATCAACCTAGAGTATTTAGCGATACTCAATCTGAGTTATAATCATATAGTTGATTATACGAGTGGATTGATAATTTTTGTAATCCGGAGAAAGGTACTAAAAATTATTAATCGAGAATAGTGGACGTAGGTTTCGACTTGTGAAACTGAACCACTTCAAAAATCCTGTGTGTCTCTCTTTCTCTCTCTCTCTTTATTATTGTTATTTCGTTTTTGCATTTATTGTTAGTAATTTAATTAGTTGATTTTAATCAATAAAATCAATTAATTAATTTATATCATATATTTCGAAAAAGCGGTCATCGTTTTTAATACTCAATTCACCCCCCCCCCTCTTTCGTATTCGATCAATAGACTCCTCAGTAATCTATGAAGGAAGGGAGGATGATGAAAAAAGACGTGAAAAAGAAGAAAAACAAAAAAAAAGGACAAAAAAAGAAAAAAAATTTGAAAGAAGGAATTTGAAAAAAAAAAAAAAAAAGAAGAAAGAAACCGAAAAAAAAAAGATTTCGAAAAAAAAAGATGTTGTTTGATGAGACGGTTTCACTCCTATGCTTTATCTATATCTTTTGAGGAGTTAGTTCAGTTTGGTTTGGTGAGTTTTGTGCCAAATGAAGGGCATTGTGCTTATTCAATAATTGAGTTGGAAATGGATGTTGTCACATGGTTCTGTTTAGGTACTAGCTTGATCACCTATACCTCCACATTCCCATAAATGTTTTGCCTTTTCTTACCCATTGCCTCACTTTACCATATTTTTGAAAGCCCTTGGCTGTGACAGGACCTTGTTTGGTTGGAATGTGTGTACGGTAGCTATAATTGTCTATCATATTAGTTGCATGCATGTTTATGTGGGTCGTAGTCTAGGTGAGCGACTATTTTTCTTTCTCTCTTACATATATATGTTCACCCTTTGCTTCATGAGAGAAGAGTGACCCGTGAGAGTCCATTATTAAAGGTCTTGCAAGGTCGACGGTTCAACTTTATTATAAACATCTCACAACTCGTTTGCATTTGACTGTCTTGCTATAAGTGTTTGTTTGCTTGTATTAAATTGGTTTAAGCGGGCATTTGTAGCTAGCTCTGAGTTATCTTTTCCGTTCCATTAGTTTGCATTTAGTTTACTCGAGGACGAGTAAAGGTTTGGTTTGGGGAGATTTGATACATGCATTTTATATAGTCTTTTTAGCCTATTTTATACACGTATTTCTATGCTTTTATCGTAGTTTATGATACGAAATGCCCCGAATATGCTACTTTGGGGTTATTTTGTCTTATTCGCAAGAATGAACTAGAAAGTAGTGAAAACGAGCCATTTATCGTTCGTTTTGCATGCATTTGGAGGAAGAGTGAATTTGGAGCGGAGATATTGCTTTCTTGGGATGCGTGAAGCTGTTTCGGGAGCTAAAAGGACAAGTCAAAGTCAAACTAACGAGAATTACGAGCTGCTGAAGTTAGTATTCACTCGATCGAGTACTTAACTGGTCGATCGAGTGGTTTTAGGTCAAATAATCAGCCGATCGAGTACTTTAGTTGGTCGATCGAACTGTTTCATATATGGGTTTAGTCGATCGAGCACTTTGTTTGGTCGATCGAACGGTCTGAGCTCTATTTTGCTCGATCGAGTGGTTTATCCTACGGGCTTGGGCTTTTTAGTTTATTTCCGTCAATTAGGTTAAATAATTCCTATTTTCTTATAAATAGGAGAGTTAGGACGTCAGTTAAAGGGGGCTTCTCCTCTCTGATTATTTCGAATACACTGCTCCTACTTTGTTCCTTAATTCCTGATTTATTTCAGTAACATTTCTCTCCCTTTTCCTCTTTAATTTAATGTTTATTTCTCTTCCTCTCTTTATTACTTATGTTCTTTATTTAATTATTACTAGCTAATTCCTCTAGTATGTTAGGACTAGGGAAACCGTGGTAGCAATATGTTAGGATCGACATGATTAGATTAGTTTTGCGACAAGAATTGTATTAAGCAATATAATTGTGATTAGGTTGAATGAATGCATGCAGGAGACCGATTAATTAGTTACCCCCCGACCTGGATCGAATGATTGGAAGGGAAGGCTTGCTTAATTACAATAGGTGATACCTAATTAGGGCGAAAGCTAAGTTAGGGAGACCCTAGGGTGATTAGAGACCGAAAGGGTATAATCGTAGGTTTAAGGACCGAAAGGTGACGACCTCGCTCTTCTTATCAATAATTTAATCGACTCAGTTGACCCGATAGTGTAGCTGCCACGGTAGACCGATTCCTAGCATATTTCTATCTTTTATCTGATTTACCCTTGTATTTCATCATTATTTTCTCTTGTTTTGATTTCTCTTGCCTTAGTCTCTTTAGTTTAGTTAAAACAATTAAAACCCCCACTGTGACCTTAGACAGACCGAATAGACAAGTAGATAGTAAACCGCCTCCCTGTGGAGATCGACCCTACTTATCGCTAGCTTCTGTTAGTTATATTTAGGTATTTATTTTTGGTACATAACGACCGTATCAAACGCCACGAACAAAATAAATGTCTCACTTGAGTATATTAGGTGTCATGACCACCACAAATATGCCTACACCAAGGCAACAAAACTCAACTCGAAACCAAACAAAACAAACATTCTAAGTGAGCACAAACTACCTCCATCAAAGGTACAAATTGTTAGACTAGATTGTTCAACCCAAAAGCTCCAAAGAATAAACTCCCGTCGAAGTTTCAAATGACCCCTTACGAGGTCCCAAAGGCTCTCTTTCAAGAGCCACAATAGCTCCACCGTGATCCCCAAACCGTTCCACCTCTTAGGGAGCAGACCACCACAAATATGACTACACCAAGGCAATAAAACTCAAGTCGAAACCAAACAAAAGAAACATTCTAAGTGAGCACAAATTACCTCGACTAGCTCCGCCCCTACGGATCCAGCAAGGTACAAATTGTTAGACTAGATTGTCCAACTCAAAAGCCCCAAAGAATAAACTCCCATCGAAGTTTCAAATTACCCCTTACGATGTCCTAACGGCTCTCTTTCAAGAGCAACGAGCTCCACCCGAAACCCCAAACTGCCCCACCTTCCCCGCAGACCACCACATTGAGGTGAAGAGACAAAAGTAGATAGCTTGTCATGAGAACCTTGTAGCTTGACCTATACCGGAATAGACTCCACCTTACTGTCAACACTACCATTCTCACTAAAGGTAACCAAACCCGAATTATCCAGAATATCATTAAGTGACCCAAACTGGATGTGCTTCAAAGTATCGTTCACATATCCAAGTTGCATATGCCCCAACTTAGACGAGAGAGAGAGAGATAGAAGAACGACAACCTGATGATCCAACACTCAACACAGTGCCTTGAAGGACATAAATAGTTTATTCTTTAACACCTCTCCAAGTAACAGAAGAACCCTTACAAACACACAACGACCCACCATCACCTTGAAAACTATAGCCCTGATCAACTAACATACCAAGTGATACAAGATTTCTCTTCAAACATGGAACATGCCTAATACCTTCTAGAAAAGCAACAATACCATCGCATGTCCTAACCCGAACAGTCCCAACTCGAACCACCTCACAGATAGACCCATCACCCATGGCAACATGAACCCCACGTGAGGCTTCATAAGAACTAAACCATTCCCTAAAAGGACACATATGATAAACGCATCCCGTATCCAAAATCCAACTATCCGAAGAACGTGGAACAACATCAACAACGAGAGCATAATCTTCCTCAGAATCATATTTAGCAACCTTTTGTGCAACAGTAGAAACACCAGCTTCCTTCAACTTAGGACACTGATTTTTCCAATGACCGGGTTCCTTGCAGTAATTGCAAATATTTTTACGAGGACCCTTATGTTGGAATATGTGTCCTCAACAATAGTGCGATCACATGATTTAATATCACAATTAAATCTCATGTTAAGAATACGTAAGGAATGATTCATTTATATAGTAAACTGATCAATATTTATCAGTAATGATTGGCTAACTAGAGTTTGACATTACTGTCGTTTAACGGTGGTGATCAGTTGATCCCTTAAGGTCACACCTAAAGGACAATTCCCTTAATAGACAAAGTGATTAATTGTATGATGATCCAAGTTGATTAATTCCTTAAAATTGAACAATTCAATTGTGAGAGTTAATATTTATATCTTATTGTAATGGGATTAAATAAGATTTATTTTAGTAATTGAAATATTTTATCACCAAAATTGATTATTGTTTGTGAAACAATTGAGATAAGAATGAAGGGTTAATTATAATTACAATATGTTGTGAATTATAATTATATGACCCATTTTATTTATGTGATCACTAGTCAATTTGTTGTATGTAATTTTATTAATTTATAAAATGATATTTATTTGATAAATATGCATTAAATTAGTTAATAACATGTAACATACTACATGTGACATATTGTGTGACAAGTGACAAATTGACAAAATAAAATGGTAGTCCATTTTATGTATATGGACCGAAATAATGAGGATGATGGGTGTTAGTGGATGAATTATTTTATGAGATAAAATAAGTTAATGATGCCTAATCTACATATAGGCTTACAAACCTATATTTTGATAAGAGCAAAAAGTAAAAGGAAGATGCTCTCTTGGCCTCTTCTACCCGGTTCCATGCTCCTCTTTTAGGAGAATTTTGGTTCTCATTTTTTACACATTCATTCATTCATTCATCTTGCCTGCACACTTCTCTCCCACTTCTCTCTAAACTTGCTTTAGAAAAACAAAAGGTTGTTCATCATAAATTCTAATCACAATATAAGATTACTAGAGTAGTAATAAGTATATTATTAGAATTAATTTTAAGGGTACTACTTATTATAATTCTACTTTGATAAGAGAAGATTAAAGAGAGAAAACAATACAAGAGAAAGTGAGTATTGTTGTTGTATATATTTTCATCCATGTACATGTAATACATATATATATATATTACAAAGATACCTCTTGGTAAAAGGTAACAATGGTTCCTAAAGGATAAAGAGATGGAAAGTTACAATGGTTGGGAATAGATACAATGGTTGGGGATGTAAGGGTATCATGGTCATCCACTATACATATTTTATAACACTCCCCCTTGGATGACCATTCCTAAAAATAACATAATGTCTGGTGAGGCGTGATGCGTGTCTTAAATATGATGTTTTACACCTCATTTTACACGCATTTAAGAGCTCATTTGTGTAGTTTATGCTACTATTTTCCCCATTTCGTCTACTTTCGCATTTTTATGTAATATTGCAGATTTATGCGGAAATGAGTAGATATTGAGCTAAATCCGTCCCCGAGTACCTTGCACTGCATTTGACGTAAAGTATTTACTCAAGGAACGATCTTGGAGCGCATTTCGAGGTCCGAAAGACAAATCCACGAGAAGTTAGAAGTCAAATATCAGCTACTTTAGTCGATCGACCGCTGCCCATAGTCGATTGACCAACCCACGACTTCCAGGAGCCACTGTTCAGAGCTTACCAGTCGATCGACCAAGCCGCTAATCTGCGTGAATTAAAAGATCGAGAATAAGCAAGCCCATAGTAGTTAGGTTTTGGAAATAAGAACTACGTTAGATTCTTTATAACGTAAGCTAGGTTTGGAGAACATTCATTCAGTTTTTATCAAGCTTTAATCTAGTTTTATTATCAGAAATTCTTTAGGGTTCTTTAGTTTATAATATTTTCCATTCAATAAAAGTTACTTTGGCATTCGGGTTTTTGGATCTTTATTCTCTGCAAATTACGTTCGGTATTCTCCTGCTCTTATTCAGTTTCATTCCTTATAATTCGTTAATAGTATAGAATTGCTAGTTAGTTTCCCGAAGCCGATTATCGTTTATTGTTATTTGTTATTTAACTATTTCAAGCATGAATCTAGTAGTTTTATTCATTAATATTGTTGTTGTTTTTATCAATACCATGAGTAGCTAAATTCATCATGCTAGGATGTAGGGAATCTATAGGTTAGGCGGCATTAAAATTGGTACGACCTAAATCGCACGATGGTCGATCGACTGGGTTCCCTTGTCGATCGACTGGCCACGTGAGCTGTGTTTCGTTTTAATTGTTTTAATTGTTACATTTGACGAATCGAATGCGTGCGACTAGTTGAATGCTTAAGTATATGACCGACCCATTAGATCGAAAGATAGGGAAAGTTGTTAGACTGCCAAATTAAAATGACTAAACTATGCTAAGATCGAAAGATAGGTAAAGTTTAGATTTTAGTCACTTTTCAGGACGAGAGTCAGTACTAGTGATATTAGGGACCCGTAGCAAGATCGAAAGGTGCTACTTGTTAGGAGTGGATCGAGAGGACCTCTTATTTTCCCGACTCACGTGATTTGTTTTAGACCTACCTAGCCGCTGCCGCCGAAACTACAGTGAACCGACCATCTTAGTACCCCTTTTTATTATTTGATTTAATCTATTTCTTTTATTAGCTCGTTTATTTACCATTAGTTATAGACCAATTCAACTCAAACCCCCCACACAATTGTTACCTTAAGACTGAAATTAGACAACTAACAATTACATCTGCCTCTCTGTGGTTCGACCCTGCTACCGCTATCTATAGTTGTAGTTAGGAATTATAAATTTATTTTTGGTACCCACAACGATGGGTATCAAATTTTGGCGCCGTTTTCCGGGGAGGCAATTGTTCTAATTTTTAGTTATTTTATTTTAGTCTGTTTCTTAGTTTAAGGGACATTTGTTCCTTAAGCTATTATCATATTCTTTTTGTAGTTTCCTCTTATGCGCAGGTCACAGGGTGGTGAATTAGTACCGTTCAATCCTGAGATTGAGAAGAATTTGCGCGAGTTGAGACGATCATCTAGGATATTGCCGACAGAGGAAGAGCTGAGTACTCTGTCTAGTTACTACGAGAACGAGCTGTTCGAGGAGGATCCACCTTCATCTCCTATTTCTACTTCATCACCTTAGACCGTCACTTCTCCAGATTTTCTAGAGATGGCTGAAGAAGCGACTATAGCGAGTCACTTTGAGCCGACAGCTGCAAATCTATACAAGGGGTTCGAATTACCGAGAGCTGATAGGAAATTCGAACCGAAGCCTTCTTATATCAACTTGGTTGAGAGAAACCAATTCGGGGGAGCTGCAAATGAAGATGCAGCCAAGCATATGGAGATATTTATTGATTATTGCTGCTCTATACCCCCGCCGACCGGTGTGACCCAGGACCAGGTGAAGGAGACAATTTTTATATTCTCACTCCACGATGCTGCAAGGGAGTGGTACAGAGACCTGGACCGAGCTGCTAATGGGATCACCGACTGGAACTCTTTGGCCTTGGCATTCTACAATAAATATTTCCCTACCTCGAAGACGAATGCTATTAGAGCTCAGATCACGAGCTTTAAACAGGGTCCTGATGAGAACTTTCATGAGGCATGGGTTCGTTTTAAGAAGCTGGTGCGAACCATTCCGCATTATGGGTTTGAGAAATGGAGCTTATGCAATCAGTTCTACAATGGGCTCTATGACGATCTAAGAGCTATATTGGATGCGACGGCTAGTGCCAGATTCCAGGAGAATATGGGAGAGACTAACGGGTGGAAAATCATTGATGACTTGGCCACCCATAAAGCTGAGTATGGAAATTCCAGGGGAAATCAAAGGAGAGTTGCTAAATCTCCTTCTATAGCTGCATTAGAGGCTCTCACGGCGAGATTTGATAAGTACGAGTTGGGAGGAGCTTCAAAAGGAGGGATCTACCATGTGAATGCTGTTTCAGACGGTCCTTTCATCTGCAAAAGATGTGGAGCTGAGGGATATGTTTCAGACAACTGTCCTAATCCCTTTGAGTCATGTGCTGCTTTTCAACATTATAGGCAGACAAACACTTACTATGAGCCGAATGTCCATCCGAATCTGAGGTGGAGCAGCCAAAATGTCTTGAATCCGACTCAACCTCCACAGCAGCAGCAGAATTATGTGCCCCCTCATAAGCAACAACAGTTCCAAAAGCCTCCATATGTCCCTCAGCAGCAACAACAATCCCAAAATTCTGAGTTTGCCGAGTTGAAGAATTTGTTCTTGAAAGAATCCCAAGCTAGAGAGGCCGGGATGAAGATGTTAGAGAGCCAAATTGCCCAATTGGCTAGCAAGAATACAACTCGAGCTCCGGGACATTTATCGACTCAAACGGACCAAAAGGAGACCCTTAATGCAATCACCTTGAGGAGTGGGTATACCCTTGATGGGCCCATTATGGTTGAGGACGTCACTGAAAAGGATGAGGCAGAACCAAGCAAGGAGAAGGCTGTGACGAACAAAAACAAGAAAAAGATGATCAGCAGGTATGTCAGTCGATCGACTGACATACCCAGTCGATCGACTGGTCTGCGACAACCAGAAGCTACTGTTCTTGTAGAAGTCAGTCGATCGACTGACCAACCTGGTCGATCGACTGACAGTGCTGCTGATAGTGATTCTTTTCGTCCTCCGATGCCCGATAACTTGAGGGATCACTTGTTTCGGGGTACTACTGCCCCGAAAATATTGAGGACAAACCCGACTGCTGATGGGTCCGTTCCGGTTCCGAAGTACGACCCTTTGTCGATTAATGGTTCACATTTGAGACGGTCTGAAGAAGGGCCAAGCTACAACAAGGAGAAGGTGGTGGATTTTCACCCTAAATCCACCGATGCCGGCATGAGAGATTTAGAGGAGAGGGCTAAGTTACTTCTTACAGCCCCTTATCCAGAGAGATTAGTGCCGACGAAGGAACAGGTATCATTTAATAAGTTTGAAAATGTTATCCGTAGCCTAAATGTACAAGTTCCTTTTCTTGAGTTAGTAAATCAAGTGTCTGCTTATATGAAATTCATGAAGCAACTCTTATCTAAAAAGAAGTCACTTGAAACTGTGCACACTGTCGCACTCACTGAAGTGTCATGCCCTTATTTGACCCATACTGCACCCCATAAGCTAGAAGACCCAGGTAGTTTTTCAGTCCCATGTAATATTGGCACCTTTCCTATTGAGAAAGCCTTATGTGACCTAGGAGCCAGTATTAGTGTAATACCTTTGAGTCTTGATAGGAAGTTAAAGTTGAATAGGTTTGCAGTCACGAACATGACAGTACAGATGGCTGATCGTTCTGCAGTCCAGCCAATAGGAGTCTTAGAGTACATTCTCGTGCAAATAGGGAAGTTCTTCTTCCCTGTTGACTTCGTGGTACTAGATATGCCCGAAGATGCCCACATTCCTATTATTCTAGGTAGACCATTCTGCGCACACTTTGGTGCGATTATTGATGTTGGTTTGCACGTTGACCTTTAAGGTAGGCAAGCATTCCATTGTCTTTGCCCAAACGGCTAGGAAGAAAGACCCCATGTGGCCCGTCACTTGCAATACGGTTTCTGAAAAGAAATCTTATTTTATACTTCCTGATATGCCTATCTCTACCCCTACTCATGTTGTGACACCTCCGCCCCAGACTGGGAGCAAAGTGGAGGAAGATTCTTCTGTTTTAGATATTGCAGGAGCTGGTTTGGGGAAGGAAGAGTCGCATGTTGCTCCAGCTGTAAAGGAGCCAATAGTTCAAAGAGGCGGTCTAGGATGCCTTAGCTATGGCACGGATGAGGAGCCCAAAGATGAGCCAGTCAAAGCAACGGAGTCTGATCTGGATTTCGACGAGTCCGAAGAGGTCATTGAATGGGAAGATGTCCGACATGTTGACCCGTTGAGTTCTGCGGATGCTGGAGCTGAGAAGAGTGCAGCTGAGAGATGAGCACTATTGAGGCTACCTCTTGTAGCCAGAAACCGACCAAGTGGGCCATTCCGTGGCCATTCTTGATCAACTATTAGTTGATTAAGACTTTTTCAAAAACTATACACTTTATTGATTTCGTTGAACTTTTTATTGTTTTGTGTGCGCGAGACTTCGCATTTTAAGTTTGCTTAGGATTTTTAGTACTTTATACCGTTACTTTGGGTTTTGCGCAATTTTTGTCGCGGTATTATGTGGGTTTGCAGGTTTATAGACCATTTAGCTCAAGTTCTCGAGCTAATTCGAAGAAATCAGAAAATTACAGCAGTATTTCCAGTCGATCGACCGCCTAACCTGGTCGATCGACTGAGGTGCGACTTCCAGGAGCTTCTATTCATGTTCATTCTTGTCAATCGACTGCCTGCTATGGTCGATCGACCGTTGTCTCTGATGTACCCGTTTACGACCTTTCCCCTGCTGTGTTTGGTCGTTTTGCGGAATTGAGGGAGTCTTTCCTCCTGTTTATTTTCCGACATAATTTTGTTTTCTTCAATTTCTTCATCTTATGCACTTATTTACCGCTTCCACATTGCTTTATCGGTTTTATGCATGGTATTGTTGTCTTTTCAGGTACCTATTAGTAGCACTGCTGGCTACTGAAACCTCCTAGCTCACGCTGGTTTGGGGTGGTTTCCTTTTGCTGCGCTTAAAGTCTTGTGAGTCTCCATGTCTTCACTTCATGTCTTGTTTACTTAATTTTCTCGCAAAATCCCGTTTGCCTTTTCTTCATTACATAATTTTGCACAATGGGGACATTGTGCGATTTGGTTTGGGAAAGGGTTTTGCATTGCATTTCATATGATTTTGCATTCACGATTACATTTTGTCTTGCATTGTTGTTTAATTTCCCATATTTACAGAAAATTCAAAAAAAAATTAAATTAAAAATTTCAACAAAATTCAAAAAATGCACGTTTATTTTAGCATATAGGTCGAGTCGGAACGGTAGTATTTCAATGATGACATTGCATTTGCATCTATTTTATCGCCCAAGCCTTGCTAATTGACATGTTATTAGTAGAATCAATTGCATAGTCTACGAGTTTTTGTTAAATTATCTGCTGGACTTAAAACTTGACTTCAATTTTTGGCAAAAACTATCACTTTCTGAGATTTAGAGCCTATAACTGGTGACATCCATGACCAGTTTATCTAGGATTGTGAGTAGCTCTCCTTATGAACATGTTACATAAATATGAACTTAATCTGCTTAATACCTGTGTGCATTCGGTTTGTGGTTTGTTGACACATGTGGTGTTGGGAAATGTGTCCTCAACAACAGTGCGATCATATGATTTAAATATCATTATTAAATCTCATTTTAAAGAATACATTTGGGAAAGTATTTTTACTGTCAACTGGTCCACACATATCGGTAATGATTGGCTGACTAGAGTTTGACATTACTGTCGTGCGACGGTGGTGATCAGTTGATCCCCTAGGTCATACCTATAGGGCAACACTCTTAATTGATTATTTAATTAATCGTATAATGTTGCGAGTTAATTAAATTACTTGAAAATTGACGGACGATTTTGGATGTAAAATTTACGTGTCTCATTTAGATGAGATACGGTCTGAGTAATCGAATTGTATCTTTACTCAGATGAAATTATTGTTTAAGGAAACAATTGAAATTGAATGAATTATTATAAATACAAGTTGTTGTGATTTATAATTGGTAAAATATTTTGGTACAAGTAATTATGAATTACTAAGTCAATTTTGTATATGACGTATTTTTATTAATACGTTGATTTTTAAATGTGTTAAAAATACATAGCAATTTTATGTTACATGTGACATGTAACATATTGACAAATTGACAAAATAAAATGGTAGTCCATTTTAAGATGGATGGACCGAATGGAGGGCTTAATTATGGTGAATAATTGATTTATTTATCATAATTGCATCATGGGTAATATGTTTTTCACCCTTGCTTTTATCATTGATGCTTTTGCTTTGTGTCCCACAAAAGAGTGATGGGTAATGTCCCCTTGTCTTCTCTTCTCTACACGGTTCAAACTCTTCAAATATGAGGACTTTTAGTCTTCATTTTTTAAGGGGAATACATTCATTCAATCATGCAAAAACTTTAAGTGTTTTAGTGAGCAAAAATTCCTTCCTCTTCCTCTATGTCCCAACCGGTTTTGGGAGTATAATAGACCATATTTTTGGGTCAATTTTCTTACAAAATTAATATTATCTAGTCTTCATAATATTGGTTTTAATTAAGAGAAAGCTTTGGGTATAAAGCCTTGGGAGAGATCCTATACTTGGGTCTTGGGTTCTTTGTTCTTCCATTTAAGGGATAGCTCAAGAACAAAAGAGAAGGAGAACTCTTTTGTGCCCATATATACCGATATTGCAATGTAAGAATAATGTTTCTTCCTCTCTTTGTTTTAATGTTTGCATGCATAAGATCATTAGTTAATTTTATGACAAATTAATTTATGCATATATGAGTATGTTGTTAGGTATAAAGATCTACCTTTCCTTCAATTGGTATCAGAGCAATGGTTGTTTGCATGCAAATCGGTTATAGTTTTTCCGAGTTATACGATTAACATATAAAACTTGTAAATTTGTGATATTATGATATATCACGAAAATAATTTATGCATGATAAGTTTCTGGTCCTAAAATGATTTTTAGGATTTTTGGTTAATTTAAGGATTTTACTGTTCATATTATATAATATTGGCATTAAAATGTGATTTTTATGATAAAAATGCCATTTTTGGACGAAAATTAGCTAAACTTCGAATTTTCCAGTTCTTTTTGGATATGTTTTCACATATATTATTATTAGATGATCTGGAAATTTTCATAATTTTATGAGTTGTTATGCTCGAAAAATGAATTTTTCATTATTAAATTCGTTTTTAAGTGAAAAATAGGTTAATATGAGATAAATTTCGATTCTGGTCATATAAATTTAGTATGTTGTCACATGCAATTTTACAAGATGTGTGTAAAATAATTGGCTATATTGAAGTCTTTATGCATGATTTATGGATTTTTGATGAAAAATAGCATAAATAGTGACTTAATTAGTGATAATTGCTAAAACATGCTTCATGACTAAGGAAAAACGTGATATGTTGCTTTTTATTATCTTTTTCAGATCTAAAATTGAAAAGTTGGTGAAAATATTTTTTCTCATATTTTTATGATTATTTTAGTTAAAACCGATAAACCGCAACATTGTTTTTCCGGATAAAATTTCGAAATTTTTAACCTAAGTTTTTGAACATTATGAGTGTCATGGTATTTTTCCAGAATGTTCAAGAGTTTAAATTTCAAATTTTGAATTTATTTGAAATTTTTATGATTTATTTGAAGTTTATAGCATTTTATTATAATTTTAAGTCCATTATGAACAAATATGAGTTAATTATGGTCAAATTATTAGTGAAGACTAAATTTTGAGTCCTAAACAGTTAGGGTAATTAACTTATGCATAAATATGAATTTATGTATTTTTGGTGATTGTAAAATGTTGAATCACGCAAATCCGTAAAAACCGAGTAATATATGATATTGGCAAATTTAAAGGCGATTTAGCATAAAATTGGGCATGTTCATACATATTATAATGCTGCATATTTCAATTGTTGAATGTCTTTTATTTATATATTTTTTGAATTATGTAATTTTGCTTAGTATGGCCTTAGTTTTTATTGGTATTACCCGAAATGTATGGGAATATCGATTCGGTTGTAATTTTATTGTGATCTCGTATCACCGTCTTGTAATTTAATAGATTTATTTTATTATAGTTACAAATGTATAATAGGAATTATGTAATTCATTATGTAATTTTATTCATTTCGGAGTTCTCGAAGACGGATTTCCTAAAGATGACGATACATAAAGACGGTGTTACCTCGAGATGCGTGCCACAACCGAAGTTCAAGGGACCAATGGAGTTGGTTTCCGAATATGTAATAGTTAAACAGTTTTCTATTTCTAGGAAGGCCATACTAGGATTTTTTTTATGTTTTGCATTTTATTTATATGTTGCATGCATCGCTAAATCGCCATAACTAAAACATGCATCGTCGTTCTTATCGAGTCCATCGACCGTGTCAATTAGAATTATCGTAGTTCACCGCTTTAGTTCACTTAAAACGTGATAGATAATAAATTGACATGACCTCTCGCTAAAACAATTAATTGAGATATAGCCTTACCAAATAGTAGAAACCATGAAAACCTATTTCGTGAGGGAGTGCACTCGGCCTATCCCGGGGTACAAACCTTGTTACGTAGGGGAAGTGGGTGATGAATGTTAATCCACCGAATTCATGTTGATGAGGGTTCCATCGGCTATCCCGTGCCCAAGTTGATGTGGATTTGGATCATGGACACATTTATTCGAAATTTGGATTGACCTCAACGGAAGTATTGTTGACCGTAGTCTCATGTGTTCCGGGCTAAAGATAAGATTTAAGAGTAATTTTATCGACCGAGAGTTCTAAAAGTAGAATCGGTTAAAGAGTTAATCCACCGAGTTATATTGATAAGGGTTCCATCGGCTATCCCGTGCCCAAGTTAATATGAATTTGGATCTCGGAATCATTTATCATAGTTGGGTAGAGGTCACTATATAAATGCTTTACTTGTTAATTTATTTACAAGTATGATTTAAAACGATAAATGTTAAGTTTTCCACTATTCCGTTATCATATTGTTCTATTTCTTTACCACAATTCATATACGATATCATTTCGATTTTACAATATCTCCATTAAAACATCGTAACTAGAGACAAATTTGAATTTTGCTTCTAAAACCTCATATGAATCATTGCTAAGGATCTCTTGCAAAGAGTATAGATTAAAGTTATCTATTATCAAACAGGTTTTTGATTCTAGACTAACACATCTACTTACAATGGATTGTTTTTCATGTACTTAAAAGAATTAAGTACCTTGAAATGATTGTTTTGGTAATTAGTTTTGTCAGAATTCGTAATTGACCAAAATAACGCAACCACCTCAATGAGAGTTTTTAAGACTAAAACGAACAAATGAAGAGTGTTCTTCATGAATCCAATTTTGCTTCTCAAAGCAAAGACTCATTGAAATGAGTGGGAGCATTCTCTTAAACCGTTAAGATGAGAACGAGGTTCAAGAAGTAAAGATTATAATGGAATTGATACAAGGTAATGTTAAAAGTAAAGTTGTTGAGAATGACGATACTAAACCTATCAATCCCGACCGATAAAGTTTCCATTGTCTTAAATGTTGGACACGAGAAAGGAAACTACCCCAAATTATTGAAGAATCAACAAGTTAGTTGTGGGACATCTAATGGATATTCTTCTTTAAATGTTTATTTGATTAAACATAAATTTTGCTAGTACCACTTCGTCAATATTAGAAACCAATGGAGGTTTTCATCATTGTACTTGATACATAAGATGATTAGAATATGACGAGTAGCAACAATCATATTGAGAGATAGAGTCATTGTGTAATCAATCTAGTTTTGGGTTTATAGTTGTACTTAATTGTGACTATTAAGTGCATAAACTCTAAATAAGAATATTAACTTGTTAAGATACAAAAGAGGTTTCACTTTTGTGACCCTATACACCACGATTTGATGTATGGCTAGCCCATTATCAAGGTGATAATATTCTAAATCAAACTAGAATGATATATCATGAAGATGATGCAAGACTCAAATTGGTAACCCAAGATTAAACCTTAAATTTTGGAATAATGAACGCAAAGAGTTATCGAGTACTCTTGAAACCATTAGATTGTTAATGGTATATGCGTATCTTGTATTCAAAGCAAGATGTCTCGTGCCTTTTGGTTGAAAATGAGATCGAGGTTGTAAATCATTGATCCAAAATAGGTTGATCATTTTCTTTTACCTACGATTTAAGTTAATGAGGTAAATAGAGAAATCTTTTGAAGAGGTTCAAAGAATTCAAGGAATCACGATTTAGTCGTGATGGGATTATCAAAGTGAAGACTTTGATATAAGCCAAAGGAAATGTGATATAGTATCACAAGTTAATCTCTCTTAGCACGCATTATGGAGTAATGTGTGGCTGGATAAGAAATCAAACGCTATTCGATATGGTTTGGACTTCAATCAAGTTACTTTGAGTTACTTGATCCTTTTGGGGATTTTATCATTTTTGTCTAAATTATTATTCCACTAAATAGAATCATATGAGATATGAAATGGTAAGGGTACCATGTTTGTAAGTTTTCACAAGAAACAAATGCTCATTTTTCCTTATGATAATCACGAGTACACCAGGTTTGTGGCTCGTGAAGCTGTCTTTCTAAAATACAAGTTTATTCTAGAAGACAGAGTGGGAGAAAATTATTCAAGAGCCACAAAGAATGTCATGTCGCAAGAAACAGGTCTTTCTTGGCTACATGAGACGTGTTGTGTAAGACGTTGTTTCTTTATTAACCTAGGAGGTTAAATTCGTCACTTGTTAAAGATGATGAATTCAAGCTACTTTTAAGAAAGTAAAGAGCTTATAACTTACAAAAGAAATTGTTTGATTCAAGTTGATTACTTCTAGAAAGTAATGAACATATGACTTACATAAGAGTGTTTAAGTCACAACTCAATACAAGGCTTAGAGCCATGAAAATCCGAAACAAAAAAGGCTTGATTAGTGACAAAGGGTTTTGCACTAATAAAGAGAGATTTCAAACCAAGATTGGTTGCAAAGAGTTTTGCACTGGTTGAAATGCTTAAGTCTATATTTGGATCTTCTTAGGGATTATGTTTCATTATGAGGATATGAATACAGCAAGTGAATCTAAAACCCACTTCTTCAATAGAAGGATTGTATTCAATACATGTCATGAGTTTTATAGATTCTTGCAATCCTAAGATAATGTGAAACTTAAGAGAGGGTCTTAAGTATGACATCAATGAGTTAGAATCAATGTTTTGATCATGTTATAAAATTTTTCTCGATAAGACGAGAAGTTGTTTTTATACATGGAGTTTAGTGGGAGTTACGAAAATTTTATTTAGTCCGATATGTGGATGACATATTGATCATTGAGAATGATTTAAGACTTTTGGAGTATTATAATACATCTTTAATATCCAGATTTATGAAGATAAATCTACATGATATTAGCGTCAATAAGAAGTCTTATGTTGATAAGATTCATGACTAGTTCAATTAAATTGAACATATTTGATTGATTCCATTTGCTTTGCTTTCGGATCAATTAAAAGAGTAATGATGTATAACACTTCATATACTTTGAGTATGATGAATTGTTTTCAAAATCGAATTTAAGTAATCTTTATCAAGTAAGCCATGAAGATTACCCTTAAGTGCTTGCAGAAGTATTAAGGAAGTAAAGCAAAGTGTTTATGATGCAATTTTGTGTAAAGGTATTACACAAGTGACAATTGACAATTGAGATTGCGCATGGTTCTGACAAAACCATAATCAAAACACATTAGAATGGTTAAGAAACCATTGTGGTTATGATAATTAAGAAGTAGATTTTCTAGAATCGTTCTAGGCAATAAAGAACAATGAGAGATATTTATAACGGAAATTGAGTACACTTGCAATCATGAGATGTGCAAGAAGGATGAGTCCCGCATTAATCGTGAAAACAGTGGGAGCTATTCTTAGGCTAGAGGGCCTATGTCTTGATTGGATCTCGACACGTACTCAGAAAGTTTTGTAATGCAAATGTATACATTACAAAGGAAAACGAGTATGTAGTAAGGTTGAGTAAGGTACAAGAAGTTGATAAAACCTACTAACCAAAGCCTTATCAAAGGCTAAACATGATGAGTCATGTCATTTCAATTGAGTTGAAATGAACAACTACGTACAAGATCAAATTAGATTATAGAATATGAAATAGTAATCAGGCATTGACTATTCATATGTGATAATCGCATTTGTCGTTGGAGTTTTTACTTTAAAAACTCCTTTTATACTTTGTTACATCCAAACGGGTTGTAGAGACAATTGAACCCTGTTAAAGTGAACACGGATTAACATAGTATTCGCCCATAGTCACTTGTATGAGGTGACGTCTCGAAGTGACTAGAGTGTGATGTTATTGATGGCAAGTTCAAGTGCCATAGGGTCATGTGAGATGACTAGTCGATCACATAGGCGGTGTTAGGAACATTTTGTCGGGCCTAATGACCGCTTATAGAGTTCGGCAAATTTATATAGCCTGGTCGTGGCGAGAGCTGCTATAGTATTCAAATGAGTCGATTCTTTTGACTAAAGACTATTCTCCTAAGATGGCTCGTTTCGATTAACTTTGATTTGTGTTACTACGACCTTCGTAAATGGGGTCAAATGGGCATATTTTGGGTTATGATGGCTGTGGCTAGTCGAAGGGAATGAGTGCGATAGGAATTGTCCACCCCTTTGTCAGGGTTATAACAATATCTCAGGGCCACTCGAGGAGTAATGAACTGGAAATGCGTGGCCACGCTCGGAATGTATCCATGGTGGATAAATCCGGTCAATCAGTTATTCTCCAGATCGAGGAAACCACTCACGATATGATCACTTGCAAGTACGACCTGAAAGACACCTTGCATTGAGTGGGAGATAGTAATAGGACAAGAGAATTGGTGACGCACACTTGTCGAGGACAAGTGGGAGATTGTTGGGAAATGTGTCCTCAACAACAGTGCGATCATATGATTTAAATATCATTATTAAATCTCATTTTAAAGAATACATTTGGGAAAGTATTTTTCTTGTCAATGGTCCACACATATCGGTAATGATTGGTGACTAGAGTTTGACATTACGTCGTGCGGCGGTGGTGATCGATTGATCCCCTAGGTCATACCTATAGGGCAACACTCTTAATTGATTATTTAATTAATCGTATAATGTTGCGAGTTAATTAAATTACTTGAAAATTGACGGACGATTTTGGATGTAAAATTTACGTGTCTCATTTAGATGAGATACGGTGCGAATAATCGAATTGTATCTTTACTCAGATGAAATTATTGTTTAAGGAAACAATTGAAATTGAATGAATTATTATAAATACAAGTTGTTGTGATTTATAATTGGTAAAATATTTTGGTACAAGTAATTATGAATTACTAAGTCAATTTTGTATATGACGTATTTTTATTAATACGTTGATTTTTAAATGTGTTAAAAATACATGGCAATTTTATGTTACATGTGACATGTAACATATTGACAAATTGACAAAATAAAATGGTAGTCCATTTTAAGATGGATGGACCGAATGGAGGGCTTAATTATGGTGAATAATTGATTTATTTATCATAATTGCATCATGGGTAATATGTTTTTCACCCTTGCTTTTATCATTGATGCTTTTGCTTTGTGTCCCACAAAAGAGTGATGGGTAATGTCCCCTTGTCTTCTCTTCTCTACACGGTTCAAACTCTTCAAATATGAGGACTTTTAGTCTTCATTTTTTAAGGGGAATACATTCATTCAATCATGCAAAAACTTTAAGTGTTTTAGTGAGCAAAAATTCCTTCCTCTTCCTCTATGTCCCAACCGGTTTTGGGAGTATAATAGACCATATTTTTGGGTCAATTTTCTTACAAAATTAATATTATCTAGTCTTCATAATATTGGTTTTAATTAAGAGAAAGCTTTGGGTATAAAGCCTTGGGAGAGATCCTATACTTGGGTCTTGGGTTCTTTGTTCTTCCATTTAAGGGATAGCTCAAGAACAAAAGAGAAGGAGAACTCTTTTGTGCCCATATATACCGATATTGCAATGTAAGAATAATGTTTCTTCCTCTCTTTGTTTTAATGTTTGCATGCATAAGATCATTAGTTAATTTTATGACAAATTAATTTATGCATATATGAGTATGTTGTTAGGTATAAAGATCTACCTTTCCTTCATGTGGTGGAGGTCCCCTTTTTCTCATCTTACCCATAAGCTCCATACTGCCAAAAATAGCCTTTTTGTCCCGTTTACTACATCCTACATTTAGCCTGCCCTGGTCAAGCTAGTAGTTTAGTTTTTGGGATTGTTACTACGTTTTTGGTGGCATATGCTCATTTTGAGATGAAGTTGGGAAGTTGGAAAAAGGAAAGAAAGAAAGGAACAAAGAAGGAAAAAAAAGAAGTAAAATGATTCGAAAAAGAAAAAAGAGAGTACTGTACTGTAGACGTGGTCGATCGACTGACCATCCTGGTCGATCGACTGGCGTCCGAGAAGGAAAAGAAAAATCAATTCGCATGATTCAAGTCTTTATTCAAATGGCGATTTTTGCTCCCATGTTTCATTTGTATCTTATGGGGAGTTGATTATTTCGGAGATTGTGAGTTTTGTGCTTGCTATAGCACCGTGTGGATTGAAGTTTGAGCAAGAAGTGGATAGTGTCATATGGTTTTGTTACGGTACTAGCTTGATCACCTGTACCCCCACATTCCCATAAATGTTTTGCCTTTCCTACCCATTACCTCACATATCCCTTATTTACCTCGGCATGTGTCATGGTCATTTGTTCGGTTGGAATGCATATGTACGGTTGTAGAGATTACTTTCATATTATATTGCAGGCATGTTCTCATAGGTCGTAGCTAGGTGAGTGTCACTAACAAAATGAATTCTTTCTATCTTTCACAAATATTCACCTGTATTTACTGAGTGATTTGAGCGACCCGTGAGAGTCCAATTTGATAAGTCTCTATAGTTGACGGTTCAGCAGTTTTTGACGACTACATAACTCGTTTGCATGATTCACATTTCTAATTGATTGTTGTTGCATTAAATTGGTTTAGGCCTTACAGTTTGCATTTTGCTCTGAGATTGAACTCGTTCCATTAGGTTTTAGGATCGAGTCTAGTTCTTGCTTGGGGACAAGCAAGGGTTTGGTTTGGGGAAGTTTGATGCGTGTCTTAAATATGATGTTTTACACCTCATTTTACACGCATTTCAGAGCTCATTTGTGTAGTTTATGATAATATTTGCCCCATTTCGTCTACTTTCTCATTTTTATGTAATATTGTAGATTTATGTGGAAATGAGTAGATATTGATCTAAATCCGTCCCCGAGTACCTTGCACTGCATTTGACGTAAAGTATTTACTCAAGGAATGAGCTTGGTGCGCATTTCGAGGTCCGAAAGACAAATCCACGAGAAGTTAGAAGTCAAATATCAGCTACTTCAGTCGATCGACCGCTGCCCATAGTCGATCGACCAACCCACGACTTCCAGGAGCCACTGTTCAGAGCTTACCAGTCGATCAACCGGCCTCAGTGGTCGATCGACCAAGCAGCTAATCTGCGTGAATTAAAAGTTCGAGAATAAGCAAGCCCATAGTAGTTAGGTTTTGGAAATAAGAACTACGTTGTATTCTATATAACATAAGCTAGGTTTGGAGAACATTCATTCAGTTTTTATCAAGCTTTAATCTAGTTTTATTATCAGAAATTCTTTAGGGTTCTTTAGTTTATAATCTTTTCCATTCAATAAAAGTTACTTTGGCATTCGGGTTTTTGGATCTTTATTCTCTGCAAATTCTGTTCGGTATTCTCCTGCTCTTATTCAGTTTCACTGCTTATATTTCGTTAATAGTATAGAATTGCTAGTTAGTTTCCCGAAGCCGATTATCATTTATTGTTATTTGTTATTTAACTATTTCAAGCATGAATCCAGTAGTTTAGGGTTTAGGGATACCATGAGTAGCTAAATTCATCGTGCTAGGATGTAGGGAATCTGTAGGTTAGGCAGCATTAAAATTGGTACGACCTAAATCGCACGCTGGTCGATCGATTGGGTTCCCTAGTCGATCGACTGGCCACGTGAGCTGTGTTTCGTTTTAATTGTTACATTTGACGAATCGAATGCATGCGACTAGTTGAATGCTTAAGTATATGACCGACCCATTAGATCGAAAGATAGGGAAAGTTGTTAGATTACCAAATTAAAATGACTAAACTATGCTAAGATCGAAAGATAGGTAAAGTTTAGATTTTAGTCACTTTTCAGGACGAGAGTCAGTACTAATGATATTAGGGACCCGTAGCGAGATCGAAAGATGCTACTTGTTAGGAGTGGATCGAGAGGACCTCTTATTTTCCCGACTCACGTGATTTGTTTTAGACCTACCTAGCCGCTGCGCCGAAACTACAGTGAACCGACCATCTTAGTACCCCTTTTTATTATTTGATTTAATCTATTTCTTTTATTACCTAGTTTATTTGCCATTAGTTATAGACCAATTCAACTCAAACCCCCCACACAATTGTTTCCTTAAGACTGAAATTAGACAACTAATAATTACATCTGCCTCTCTGTGGTTCGACCCTGCTACCGCTATCTATAGTTGTAGTTAGGAATTATAAATTTATTTTTGGTACTCACAACGACGGGTATCAAATTTTGAGGGTTTTGCATTGCATTTCATATGATTTTGCATTCACGATTACATTTTGTCTTGCGTTGTTGTTTAATTTCCCATATTTACAGAAAATTCAAAAAAAAATTAAATTAAAAATTTCAACAAAATTCAAAAAATGCACGTTTATTTTAGCATATAGGTCGAGTCGAAACGGTAGTATTTCAATGATGACATTGCATTTGCATCTATTTTATCGCCCAAGCCTTGCTAATTGACATGTTATTAGTAGAATCAATTGCATAGTCTACGAGTTTTTGTTAAATTATCTGCTGGACTTAAAACTTGACTTCGATTTTTGGCAAAAACTATCACTTTCTGAGATTTAGAGCCTATAACTGGTGACACCCATGACCAGTTTATTTAGGATTGTGAGTAGCTCTCCTTATGAAACATGTTACATAAATATGCATAAATATGAACTTAATCTGCTTAATACCTGTGTGCATTCGGTTTGTGGTTTGTTGACACATGTGGTGGAGGTCCCCTTTTTCTCATCTTACCCATAAGCTCCACACTGCCAAAAATAGCCTTTTTGTCCCGTTTACTACATCCTACATTTAGCCTGCCCTGGTCAAGCTAGTAGTTTAATTTTTGGGATTGTTACTACGTTTTTAGTGGCATATGCTCCTTTTGAGATGAAGTTGGGAAGTTGGAAAAAGGAAAGAAAGAAAGGAACAAAGAAGGAAAAAAAAGAAGAAAAATGATTCGAAAAAGAAAAAAGAGAGTACTGTACTGTAGACGTGGTCGATCGACTGACCATCCTGGTCGATCGACTGGCGTCCGAGAAGGAAAAGAAAAATCAATTCGCATGATTCAAGTCTTTATTCAAATGGCGATTTTTGCTCCCATGTTTCATTTGTATCTTATGGGGAGTTGATTATTTCGGAGATTGTGAGTTTTGTGCTTGCTATAGCACCGTGTGGATTGAAGTTTGAGAAAGAAGTGGATAGTGTCATATGGTTTTGTTACGGTACTAGCTTGATCACCTGTACCCCCACATTCCCATAAATGTTTTGCCTTTCCTGCCCATTACCTCACATATCCCTTATTTACCTCGGCATGTGTCATGGTCATTTGTTCGGTTGGAATGCATATGTACGGTTGTAGAGATTACTTTCATATTATATTGCAGGCATGTTCTCATAGGTCCTAGTTAGGTGAGTGTCACTAACAAAATGAATTCTTTATATCTTTCACATATATTCACCTATATTTATTGAGTGATTTGAGCGACCCGTGAGAGTCCAATTTGATAAGTCTCTATAGTTGACGGTTCAGCAGTTTTTGACGACTACATAACTCGTTTGCATGATTCACATTTCTAATTGATTGTTGTTGCATTAAATTGGTTTAGGCCTTACAGTTTTCATTTCGCTCTGAGATTGAACTCGTTCAATTAGGTTTTAGGATCGAGTCTAGTTCTTGCTTGGGGACAAGCAAGGGTTTGGTTTGGGGAAGTTTGATGCGTGTCTTAAATATGATGTTTTACACCTCATTTTACACGCATTTCAGAGCTCATTTGTGTAGTTTATGCTACTATTTGCCCCATTCCGTCTACTTTCGCATTTTTATGTAATATTGCAGATTTATGCGGAAATGAGTAGATATTGAGCTAAATCCGTCCCCGAGTACCTTCCACTGCATTTGACGTAAAGTATTTACTCAAGGAATGAGCTTGGTGCGCATTTCGAGGTCCGAAAGACAAATACACGAGAAGTTAGAAGTCAAATATCAGCTACTTCAGTCGATCGACCGCTGCCCATAGTCGATCGACCAACCCACGACTTCCAGGAGCCACTGTTCATAGCTTACCAGTCGATCGACCGGCCTTAGTGTCGATCAACCAGGCCACTAATTTGCGTGAATTAAAAGATCGAGAATAAGCAAGCCCATAGTAGTTAGGTTTTGGAAATAAGAACTACGTTGTATTCTATATAACGTAAGCTAGGTTTGGAGAACATTCATTCAGTTTTTATCAAGCTTTAATCTATTATTATTATCAGAAATTCTTTAGGGTTCTTTAGTTTATAATCTTTTCCATTCAATAAAAGTTATTTTGGCATTCGGGTTTTTGGATCTTTATTCTCTGCAAATTCCGTTCGGTATTCTCCTGCTCTAATTCAGTTTCATTGCTTATATTTCGTTAATCGTATAGAATTGCTAGTTAGTTTTCCGAAGCTGATTATCGTTTATTGTTATTTGTTATTTAACTATTTCAAGCATGAATCCAGTAGTTTTATTCATTAATACTGTTGTTGTTTTTATCAATACCATGAGTAGCTAAATTCATCGTGCTAGGATGTAGGGAATCTGTAGGTTATGCGGCATTAAAACTGGTACGACCTAAATCACACGCCGGTCGATTGACTGGGTTCCCTAGTCGATCGACTGGCCACGTGAGCTGTGTTTCGTTTTAATTGTTTTAATTGTTACATTTGACGAATCGAATGCATGCGACTAGTTGAATGCTTAAGTATATGACCGACCCATTAGATCGAAAGATAGGGAAAGTTGTTAGACTACCAAATTAAAATGACTAAACTATGCTAAGATCGAAAGATAGGTAAAGTTTAGATTTTAGTCACTTTTCAGGACGAGAGTCAGTACTAGTGATATTAGGGACCCGTAGCGAGATCGAAAGATGCTACTTGTTAGGAGTGGATCGAGAGGACCTCTTATTTTTCGACTCACGTGATTTGTTTTAGACCTACCTAGCCGCTGTCGCCGAAACTACAGTGAACCGACCATCTTATACCCCTTTTTATTATTTCATTTAATCTATTTATTTTATTAGCTCGTTTATTTGCCATTAGTTATAGACCAATTCAACTCAAACCCCCCACACAATTGTTACCTTAAGACTGAAATTAGACAACTAATAATTACATCTGCCTCTCTGTGGTTCGACCCTGCTACCGCTATCTATAGTTGTAGTTAGGAATTATAAATTTATTTTTGGTACTCACAACGACGGGTATCAAATTTTGGCGTCGTTGCCGGGGAGGATATTGTTCTAATTTTTAGTTGTTTTATTTTAGTCTGTTTCTTAGTTTAAGGGACATTCGTTCCTTAAGCTATTCTCAAATTCTTTTTGTAGTTTCCTCTTATGCGCAGGTCACAGGGTGGTGAATTAGTGATGCGTGTCTTTTATATGATGTTTTACATCCCATTTTACACGCATTTCAGAGCTCATTCATGTAGTTTATGCTACATTTCTCCCTATTTCCGTCTACTTTTGTGTTTTTGTACTTTATTGCAGAAATGTGAAGAATCCAGCGGAAATCAAGCTAAATCCATCCCCGAGTATGCTGCATTGCATTTTGACGTGAAGTATCCACTTAAGGAACGAGCTTGGCGCGCATTTCAAGGCCCAAAAGACAAATCCACGAGATTATAAAAGTCAAGTAGCACTCAGCGATCGATCGACCGCTACCATCGGTCGATCGACCAACATGCGGGTTCGAAGCTCAGACATCGAAGATCATTCGATCGACCACTACCATCAGTCGATCGACCAATCTGCTATCCCAGACGAGAATTAAAATACCGAGGAAGCGCAAGCCCATTATGTTTAGGTTTTGATAATAAGTTGTTACGTATGTTGGCTATATAACGTAACCTAGAACATCAGAATAAGTATTCAGTTTTGATTCCGGATCTTCCCAAAGTTTTTACACAGTAATATTTAGTTTTATAATTAGGGTTTGGAATATTGATTAGCATTGGAATTTTCGTTCTTATTCTCAATCGTTCCTCTTCAATCTCGGTATTCTTCTGCCTTATTTCGATTTATCCTTATTTCATTATTAGTATAGAATTGCTAGTTAGTATCCAAAGCCAATTATCGTTTATCGCTATTTGTTATTTGAATACTTCAAGCATGAATTCATTTGTTCATATTGTTATTGTTGTTTTTATCAGTACCATGAGTAGCTAGATTAATTGTGCTAGGATGTAGGCGACTTATAGCGTAGGCGGCGTAGTATTGTTTTGGACTGAATTCGCGTGTCACTCGATCGACCGCCATACCTGGTCGATCGACTGACCACGTGAGGTTACCTTTCGTTTTAATTGATTTTAATGTTGTATTTAACGAATCGAATGCATGCGACAGTTAGATGCTTGTTTTATAACTGACCCATTAGATCGAAAGATAGGGACAGTTGTTAGACCACCAATTAAAATGACTAAAATGTGATGAGATCGAAAGATAGGTATAGTTTAGACCGTTAGTCACATTTCAGGACGAGAGTCAGTATTAGTGATATTAGGGACTTATAGCGAGATCGAAAGATGCTATCTGTTAATAGTGGGCCGAGAGGACCTCTTGTTTTTCTGCAGCACATGTGTTTGATTCAGACCGACTTAGTATGCTGCCGCCGAAGCTATAATGAACCGACCATCCTAGTACCCCCCTCTTTATCTGTTTAATCCGTCTTTTTAGTTTATTGTCTTTATTTACTCTTAGCTATAGACCAATTCAACTCAACCCCTACACTCGTTACCTTAGACTGGAATTAGACAGCTAGAAATTACGTCTGCCTCCTTGTGGTTCGACCTTGTTACCACTAGCCTAGGTTAGTCTTAATAGGAAATTATAAATCTTATTTTTGGTACTCACAATGATAGGTATCAAATTTTGGTGCCGTTGCCGGGGAGGTAATTTGATGCGTGTCTTTTATATGATGTTTTACATCCCATTTTGCACGCATTTCAGAGCTCATTCTTGTAGTTTATGCTACATTTCTCCCTATTTCCGTCTACTTCCGTATTTTGTACTTTATTGCAGAAATGTGAAGAATTCAACGGAAAATCAAGCCAAATCCGTCCCCGAGTAATCTGCATTGCAAATGACGTAAAGGAACTGCTTAAGGAACGAGCTTGGTGCGCAATACAAGGCCCAAAAGATGAATCCACGAGAATAAAGAAGTCAAGTAGCAGCTCATCCGATCGATCGAGCCTTTGTCGGTCGATCGACCAATGCTCGGGTTCGAAGCTCTTTGTTTTTTGAGGAGCGATCGATCGACGATTTCTATTCCGGACGTGAAATGAAAGACCGTGAATCTTGAAGCCCGTGAAGTCTAGGTTTAGGAAATAAGATGTTGCGTTGATTGCTATATAACGTAACATAAAGCCATCGATTGAGGGATCTAAGTTTTTCATCTAAGTTTCTATCACAAATACAAGATTTGAGTTTTATTCATTCGGGTAGTTAGGGTTTGAAACATCGGTTTGACATTGGATTTTCCTGTTCTTATTCTTAATCGTTCATTTGAATCTCGGTATTTCTTCGACCCTAATTCCAATTTTATTGTTTTACTTTCATTTTTAGTATAGGTTTGATAGTTAGTGCCCCAAAGCCAATTATCGTATCATCATCCGTTGTTATTTACTTTAAGCATGAATTGATAATTGTTATTATTTTCATTGTTGTTTTTACCTTCATCATGAGTAGCTAATTCTTTAGTGCTAGGATGTAGGAGATTTATGGCATAGGCGGCATTAGATCAGAGAAAGCTGTTTCGCGTGTTGGTCGATCGACTGACCTTTTCAGTCGATCGACTGACCTCGTAGGGTTCATATTCGTTTTAATTGAATTTAATCTTGTATTTAACGAATCGAATGCATGCGACCAGTTAGATACCTATTTCGTGACTGACCCATTAGATTGAAAGATAGGGAAAGTTATTTGACCATCAATTAAATCGACTAAACTGTGCTAAGATCGAAAGATAGGTATAGTTTAGACCGTTAGTCACTTTTCAGGACGAAAGTTAGTATTAGTGATATTAGGGACCTATAGCGAGATCGAGAGATGCTATTTGTTAAGAGTGGACCGAGAGGACCTCTTTATTTCCCGCCTTACCTGCGTTTGATTCAGACCGACTTAGTTTGCTGCCGCCGAAGCTATAATGAACCGACCATCCTAGTACCCTTCTTTTATCTGTTTAAATCGTATTTTTAGTTTATTATCTTTGTTTGCTCTTAGTCTTAGACCAATTCAAATCAACCCCCATAATAGTTACCTCAGACTGAACATAAATCAACTAAAGTTTACAACTGCCTCCTTGTGGTTCGACCCTGTTACCACTCGCCTAGGTTAGTCTTAATAGGAGATTATAAATTTTATCTTTGGTACTCACAACGACGGGTATCAAATTTTGGCGCCGTTGCCGGGGAGGCAATAGTCCTAATTTTAGTTGTTTTTATTTTTAGTCTTTCTTAGTTTAAGGGACATCTGTTCCTTAAACTTTTCTCATATTCTTTTTGTAGTTTCATCTTATGCCCAGGTCACAGGGTGGAGAATTAGTACCATTGAACCTTGAGCTTGAGAGATCCTTACGCGAGTTGAGACGAACACAAAGGGTATTACCGACAGAGGAAGAGCTGAGTACTCTGTCAAGCTATCACGAAGAACGATCCGTTCAAGAAGACCCCTGATCTTCACCCGTTTCCACTTCTTGGTACCGAGACGATTTACTTCTCGGGAAATTCCCGGTCATGGCCGAGGAAGCAAGTATAGCTAGTTATTCCGAGCCGACAGCCGACAATTTATACAAGGGGTTTGAGTTACCGGGAGATGCCAGGAAATTCGAACCAAAGCCTGCTTACATTACTATGGTCGAGAGAAATCAGTTTGGGGGAGCTGCAAATGAAGATGCAGCAAGGCATATGGAGACCTTTATTGACTCTCGCTGCTCCATTCCCCCACCAGTGGCGTGATCCAGGATCAAATCAAGGAGACCATGTTCATCTTCTCCCTCGTGATGCTGCAAGGGAGTGGTATAGAGATTTGGACAGACCGCTCGGAGATCACGATTGGAATACATTGGCATTGGCGTTCTACAAGAAGTACTTTTCTGCTTCAAGGACGATCGCTATTAGAGCTCAAATCACGGGCTTTAAACAAGGGCCAGATGAGAATTTCCACGAGGCATGGGTCCGATTCAAGAAGTTGGTGCGAACCATACCGCACCATGGGTTTGAAAAGTGGAGTTTGTGCAATCATTTCTACAATGGGTTGTACGACGATCAGAGGGCCATTTTGGATCTGCAGCCCAATGGAAGATTCGCTGAAAATTTGGGAGCAACCAAGGGGTGGAAGATCATTGACAATTTAGCTACCCACAAGGTCGAGTACGGGAATTCTAGAGGGAACCGGAGGAGAGCCGTGAATCCTCCTCTGTTCTTGCCGCACTTGAGGCTCTTCTGCGAGGTTTGACAAGTATGAGCTAGGAGGAGCCTCTAAGGGTGGGATGAACCAAGTCAACGCCGTGTCGACGGTCCCTTCGTCCGTGAAAGGTGTGGAGTTGAGGGCCATGTCTCGAAAAATTGCCCTAGTCCCTTTGAATCTTGTGCCGCCTTTCAACACTATAGGCAGACAAACACCTACTACGAGCCAAGCCACCCAAACTTGAGTTGGAGGAGCCAAAATGTCCAAAATCCAACCCAACATCCGCAAAGCAACAACCCTATGTGCCCCTCATCAAAAACAACAAAGCAATATCAAAAGCCTCCTTATAAAGCCGCAAAGCAGCAACAATCACAAAGTTCTGAATTTTCCGAGCTAAAGAATCATTTGCTAAAGGAGTCCCAAGCAAGAGAGGTAGGGATGAAGTTCTTGGAGAGCCAAATTGCTCAATGGCTAGTAAAAATAACACTCGAGCTCCGGACACTTACCCACTCAACCCGAACAAAAGGAGACCCTAAATGCCATCACTTTGAGAAGCGGGTCCACCCTTGATGGTCCTACCATGGTTGAGGATCTTTGTTGGAAAAGATGAGCCGGAAACAAGTCAAGGGAAAGCTTCAACGAACAAATCAAAGAAAAAGACGTCGCCGGGTATTTGGTCGATCGATCGACATACCTAGTCGATCGATGAAACACGGGTTCTGAGGAGCTTCGAATCAGACATCTCGGTCGATCGACCGAGGAGAGTGGTCGATCGATCGAGTTCGCTGCGATTTGAAGAATTTCGTCCCTTGATGCCAAATAATCTACGAGACCACTTGTTTCGGGAACCACCGTCTCGAAAATTTTGGGGCGAACCAGTGCGATGGGTCGATCCGGCTCAAGTTCGATCCAATGACGGTCAATGGTTCTCATTTGAGACGGTCTGAGGAGGGGTCTAGCTTCAACAAGGAGAAGGTAATGGACTTTCAGCCTAAGTCCAAGGATACCGGCACACGCGATTTAGAGGAGAGGGCTAAGGTACTCCTTACAGCCCCATATCCGGAGAGACTCGTGCCGACAAAGGAACAGGTATCTTTTAGTAAATTTGAGAAAGTTATTCGTAGCTTAAATGTTCAGGTACCCTTCCTTGAGTTAGTTAACCAAGTGCCAGCATATACTAAATTTATGAAACAGTTGTTGTCAAAGAAAAAATCGCTTGAACATGTTCACACTGTTGCGTTAACTAAAGAGTCTTGCTCCTACTTGTCTCACACTGCGCCCCATAAGTTAGAAGACCCGGGCAGTTTTTCAGTTCCTTTTGAAGATAGGTACCTTTTCTATCGAAAAGGCATTATGTGACTTAGGAGCTAGCATAAGTGTCATGCCCTTGAGTCTAGCTAGGAAGCTTAAGTTGACCAGGTTTGCAATAATCGAGATGATGATTCGGATGGTGACCGATCTGCGGTTGAGCCTATAGGAGTCCTAGAGGACATACCCGTCCAGATAGGGAAGTTTTTCTTCCCTGTTGACTTTGTTGTCCTTGACATGCCTGAGGATGACCATATACCGATCATCTTAGGTAGGCCGTTTCTGCACACTGCTGGTGCAGTTATTGACGTCGGTTTAGGAACCTTGACCTTCAAAGTTGGGAAACATTCTATCGTTTTTGCCCAACCTGCTAAAAAGAAGGACGCCATGTGTCCTGTTACTTGTAATACGGTCTCTGAAAAGAGATCGTACTTTGTGCTTCCTGAATCAACTGTCCCTATTACTATTCTTTGTGTTAACCCCTCCGCCCTGGATTGGGAGCAAGAAGGAGGAAGAATCTGTTATTTTAGATAATGCAGGAGCTGGTTTGGGGAAGGAAGAGTCGTTGGATGCTCCAGCTGCGACAAAGCCTATCATTCAAAGAGGAGGACTGGGATGCCTAAGCTATGGGACCGATGAGGAAGTGGAAGGTGAGCCAGCCAAGGTGAGATGGGCTGATTTGGAGTCTGACGATCCCAAGGAAGTCCTTGATTGGGGAGATGACGAAGTTGATCCATTGAGCTCTCCGACCGTCGATGCTAAGAAGGGTGCAACTGATAAGATGAGCACCATTGAGGCTACCTCTAGTAGCCAAAAGCCGACGAAGTGGGCCATACCGTGATCCTTCTTGATCAACTATTAGTTGATCAAGCTCGTTGCGAACTTCTCTTTATTTGCTTCGTTAAGACAATTTTATTGTTTTTTGTGTACGCGAAAACTTCGCTTTTATTCTATTTTGCTTAGGATTTTTAAGTACTTTAGACTTCGTTCTGGGTTTTGCGCAATTTTGGGCGCGTACTATTGTGCATTTGCAGGTATTTAGAGCTTGTTAGCTCAAATCATTGAGCAATTACGAAGAAATAAGGAGTACAAAGAAGATTTTCAGTCGATCGACTCGCCATCATGGTCGATCGACTGAGTTACGCTTTCCGGGAGCTTCTGTTCCTGTTCACCCGGTCGATCGACTGCCCCTATAGGTCGATCGACCACTTCCGCTGCTGTACCTGTTCACGACCTTTCCACTGCTGAGTTTGGTCGATATGCGGACCTAAGGGAGTCTTCTACTCCACTTTATCTTCCGTCGAATTATCCATTTCTTCTATTGTCTCATTTGTGCACAATTTTTACGTTTCAAAATTGTTTTCTCAGTCTTATGCGTGGTTTTTAATTGTCTTTTTAGGTCCTTATTGGTAGCACTGCTGGCTACTGAAACTTCCTAGCTCACGCTAGTTTGGGGAGGTTTCCTTTGCTGCGCTTAAAGTCTTGTGAGTTCCATATCTTTTCTTTGTGTCTTGCTTATTTATTTTCTCGCAAATTCCCATTTCTCTTCTTTTTCATTACATGATTTTGCACAATGGGGACATTGTGCGATTTGGTTTGGGGAAGGGTTTTTGCGTCGCATATCACTTACTTGCATTCACGTTTACTTTTTGTTTTGCATTGTTTATTTCATTTCTGTTATATATACAGAAAAATTCAAAAAAATTGAAAAATTTCAAAAATTTCAAATAAAATGCACGGTTATTTTAGCATATAGGTCGAGTCGGAACGGTAGTATTTCTATGATGATTCTGCATTTGCAACTGTTTTGCCTGAGCCTTGCTAGATTAACATGTTATTAGTAGAATCGTATAAGTGCATACCTACGAGTTTTCGTTGAATTACTTCTTTGGACTTGAGACTTGACTTTAAAAATTGGCAAGCTACTTATATTTTCGAGATTTAGAGCCTATAATGGTGACATTCATGACCGGTTCATTTAGGAATGTGAGTAGTACTCCTTATGAGACATGTTTCCTTAATTTGCATGAATATGAAATTGATCTACTTAATATTGTATGCATTTGGTCCGTGGTTTGTTGACACATGTGGAAGAGGTTTCCTTTTCTCATTTTACCCATAAACTCCACACTGCCAAAAATATCCTTTTTGTCCTATTTACTACATCCTACACATAGCCGGCCTTTGTCAAGCTAGTAGCCTAGTTTTTGGGATTGTTACTCATTTTTGGTGGCATATGCTCTGTTGAGACGATGGTTGGGAAATGAAATGGAAAAAAGGAAAGAAAGAAAAAAAAAGAAAAAAAAAGAGAAAAAAAAAGAGAAAAATGATTCGAAAAAGAAAGAAAAAAAGTGTCCTGTACTGTTCAAAGCAGTCGATCGACTGCCCCTTCTGGTCGATCGACTGAAGATTCGAAGAAAGAAATCAATTCGCATAATTTAATCCTTATCTTTTGGCGATTTTTGCTCCCATGTTTTATTCATATTTTATAGGGAGTTAGTTGATTACTTTTATCTCTGGAAATTGTGAGATTTGTGCTTGCTATAGCACCGTTTCGTTTGTTTATGAGCAAGAAGTTGGATGTTGCCACTTGGTTCCGTTTTGGTACTAGCTTGATCACCTGTACCTCCACTCTACCATAAAATGTTTTGCCTCTTCTTACCCATACCTCACATATCCCATATATACCTCGGCATGTGTCATTGGTCATCTGTTCGGTTGGAATGCGTATGTACGGTTATAGAGATCATTTTCATATTTTATTGCTGGCATGTTTTCATAGGTCGTAGTTAGGTGAGAGTCACTACAAAATTTATTTCTTTCTATCTTACATTAATATCACCTGTGCTTATTGAGTGTTTTGAGCGACCCGTGAGAGTCCAGTTTGATAAGTCTTTACAGTCAACGGTTCAGCAGTTTTTAACGACTTCATAACTCGTTTGCATGATTCACATTATTAATTGATTGTTGGTTGTGCATTAAATTGGCCTAGGCTTTACTTGTTGCATTTCGCTCTGAGATTGAACTCGTTCCATTAGGTCATTAGATCGAGTCTAGTTCTTGCTTGGGGACAAGCAAGGGTTTGGTTTGGGAAAGTTTGATGCGTGTCTTTTATATGATGTTTTACATCCCATTTTGCACGCATTTCAGAGCTCATTCTTGTAGTTTATGCTACATTTCTCCCTATTTCCGTCTACTTCCGTATTTTGTACTTTATTGCAGAAATGTGAAGAATTCAACGGAAAATCAAGCCAAATCCGTCCCCGAGTAATCTGCATTGCAAATGACGTAAAGGAACTGCTTAAGGAACGAGCTTGGTGCGCAATACAAGGCCCAAAAGATGAATCCACGAGAATAAAGAAGTCAAGTAGCAAAGCTCATCATCGATCGACCAAGATCTTTGTCAATCGATCGACCAATGCTCGGGTTCGAAGCCCTTTGCTTTTTGAGGAGCAGTCGATCGACCAGCATTATCAGTCGATCGACCAGATTTCTATTCCAGACGTGAATTGAAAGACCGTGAATCTTGAAGCCCGTGAAGTCTAGGTTTAGGAAATAAGATGTTGCGTTGATTGCTATATAACGTAACATAAAACCATCAGTTGAGGGATCTAAGTTTTTCACCTAAGTTTCTATCACAAATACAGTACTTTGAGTTTTATTCATTCGGGTAGTTAGGGTTTGAAACATCGGTTTGACATTGGATTTTCTGTTCTTATTCTTAATCGTTCATTTGAATCTCGGTATTTCTTCGACCCTAATTCCAATTTTATTGTTTTACTTTCATTGTTAGTATAGGTTTGATAGTTAGTGCCCCAAAGCCAATTATCGTATCATCACTGTTGTTATTTACTTTAAGCATGAATTCAGTAATTGTTATTATTTTCATTGTTGTTTTTACCTTCATCATGAGTAGCTAATTCTTTAGTGCTAGGATGTAGGCGATTTATGGCATAGGCGGCATTAGATCAGAGAAAGCTGTTTCTCGTGTTGGTCGATCGACTGACCTTTTCAGTCGATCGACTGACCTCGTAGGGTTCATATTCGTTTTAATTGAATTTAATCTTGTATTTAACGAATCGAATGCATGCGACCAATTAGATACCTATTTTCGTGGATGACCCATTAGATCGAAAGATAGGAAAGTTATTTGACCATCAATTAAATCGACTAAACGTGCTAAGATCGAAAGATAGGTATAGTTTAGACCGTTAGTCACTTTTCAGGACGAAAGTTAGTATTAGTGACATTAGGGACCTATAGCGAGATCGAGAGATGCTATTTGTTAAGAGTGGACCGAGAGGACCTCTTTATTTCCCGCCTTACCTGCGTTTGATTCAGACCGACTTAGTTTCTTGCCGAAGCTATAATGAACCGACCATCCTAGTACCCTTCTTTTATCTGTTTAAATCGTATTTTTAGTTTATTATCTTTGTTTGCTCTTAGCCTTAGACCAATTCAAATCAACCCCCATAATAGTTACCTCAGACTGAACATAAATCAACTAAAGTTTACAACTGACTCCTTGTGGTTCGACCCTGTTACCACTAGCCTAGGTTAGTCTTAATAGGAGATTATAAATTTTATCTTTGGTACTCACAACGACGGGTATCACAATTGTTCTAATTTTTAGCTGTTTTTATTCAGTCTTTTTTAGTTTAAGGGACTTCCGTTCCTTAAACTTTTCTTATATTCTTTTTGTAGTGTCCTCTTATGCGCAGGTCACAGGGTGGTGAACTAGTACCATTAAATCCTGAGATCGAGAAATCCTTGCGCGAGTTGAGACGATCACAAAGGGTATTACCGACAGAGCAAGAGCTGAGTACTCTGTCAAGCTACTACGAGAACGCTCTGTTCGAAGGAGATCCACCTACATCTCCTGCCTCTACTTCTTCAGCTGAGACAGTTACTTCTCCAGAAATCCCAGTCATGGCTGAAGAAGCAACCATTGCTAGTCACTCAGAGCCTACAGCTGCAGATCTCTACAAAGGATTCGAACTACCTGGGGAGGCGAGAAATTTTGAGCCAAAGCCTTCCTACATTAACCTGGTTGAGAGAAACCAGTTCGGGGGAGCTGCAAATGAAGATGCAGCCAAGCACATGGAGATTTTTATTGATTATTGTTGCTCTATACCCCCGCCGGCCGGTGTAACCCAAGATCAGATCAAGGAGACCATGTTCATTTTCTCTCTTCGTGACGCTGCAAGAGAGTGGTATAGAGATCTGGACCGAACCGCCCATGGGATCACCGACTGGAATTCCTTAGCCCTGGCATTCTACAAAAATTACTTCTCTGCCTCAAAGACGAATGCCATTAGAGCTCAGATCATGAGCTTTATACAAGGGCCAGACGAGAATTTTCATGAAGCATGGGTCCGTTTCAAGAAACTGGTGCGAACCATACCGCACCATGGGTTCAAAAAATGGAGCTTGTGCAATCAGTTCTATAATGGACTGTACGATGATCAGAGGGGCATATTGGATGCTGCAGCCAATGGCCGATTTGCTGAGAACATGGGAGAGACCAAGGGGTGGAAGATCATCGATGATTTGGCCACTCATAAGGCCGAATATGGGAATTCGAGAGGAAACCAGAGGAGAGCTGCTGAATCTTCCTCTGTTGCTGCACTAGAAGCCCTCACTACAAGGTTTGACAAATATGAATTAGGAGGAGCTTCTAAAGGTGGGATGTACCAATTAAATGCTTTTTCAGACGGTCCTTTCGTCTGTAGATGATGTGGAGCTGAGGGACATGTCTCAGAGAATTGTCTCAGTCCTTTCGAGTCTTGTGCTGCCTTTCAACACTATAGGCAGACAAACACGTACTATGAGCCGAATGTCCACCCCAACTTGAGGTGGAGTAGCCAGAATGTCCTAAATCCGACTCAACCTCCACAATGCTGAAGGCGAGCAGCAAGCTTATATGCCCCCTCATCATAAGCAACAACAATACCAAAAGCCTCCCTATGTGCGCAAAGCAAAGCAACAACAATCCCATGGTTCCGATTTTCTTGAGTTTAAGAACTTGTTCTTTGAAGGAGTCCCAAGCTAGAGAGGCCGGGATGAAGCTACTAGAGAGCCAAATTGCTCAATTGGCTAGTAAGAGTACCACTCGAGCTCCAGGACACTTACCCACTCAAAACCGACCGAGGTAAAGAGACCCCGAATGCCATTACTTTGAGGAGTGGGTCTACCCTGGAGGGGCCTGCTATGGTCGAGGATGCCTCTGAAAAGAATGAGGCGGAACCGAGTCAAAACAAAGTCAGAACGAATAATTCAAAGAAAAAGGCGTCTACTGGGGGTATATCGATCGATCGATGATACCCGGCCGATCGACCGATATGCGGGTTACAGAGCTTCGAATCAGACATCTCGCCGATCGACTGAGAAAGGCGGTCGATCGACTGAGACCCCTGCTGATATTGAGAAATTTCGTCCTTCAATGCCCGATAACTTGAGAGACCATTTGTTCCAGGGTTTGACAACTCCGAAAGTGTTGGGGAAAGACACGAGTGCTGATGGGTCCGTCCCGATTCCGAAGTTCGACCCAATGTCGGTCAATGACTCACATTTAAGACGGTCTGAGGAGGGTTCAAGCTTCAATAAGGAGAAGGAGGTGGACTTTCAGCCTAAGTCCACGGATGTCGGCATGCGAGACTTAGAAGAGAGGGCTAAGGTACTTCTCTCAGCCCCATATCCAGAGCGACTAGTGCCGACAATGGAACAGGTATCTTTCAATAAATTTGAAAAGGTTATTCGTAGTTTAAATGTACAAGTTCCTTTCCTTGAGTTGGTCAATCAGGTGCCTGCCTACACTAAATTCATGAAACAACTCCTGTCTAAGAAAAAGTCACTTGAAAATGTGCATACCGTCGCTTTAACCAAAGAGTCATGCTCTTATTTGTCTCATACTGCACCCCATAAGCTAGAGGACCGGGTAGCTTTTCTTCCTTCGCAATATAGGTACCTTCTCTATTGAGAAGGCATTATGTGACTTAGGAGCTAGTATAAGCGTCATGCCTTTGAGTCTAGCTAGGAACCTCAAATTGACTAGGTTCGCAGTGACAGATATGACAGTACAGATGGCTGACCGATCTGCGGTCCAGCCAGTAGGAGTCTTGGAGGACATCCTTGTCCATATAGGGAAGTTTTTCTTCCCCGTCGACTTCGTGGTACTTGACATGCCTGAGGATGCCCATATTCCCATTATTTTGGGTAGGCCATTTTCGCACACGCCGGTGCGATCATAGATGTCGGTCTAGGAACATTAACTTTTAAAGTGGGCAAGCATTCTATTGTTTTTGCCCAGCCATCTAAGAAAAAGGACCCCATGTGGCCTGTGACTTGTAATACGGTTTCTGACAAGAAATCGTACTTTGTGCTTCCTGATTTTCCTATCTCTAATCCTGTTGTAACCCCTCCGCTCCAGATTGGGAGTAAATTGGAGGAAGATTTGTCTATTTCTGATATTGCAGGAGCTGGTTTGAGGAAGGAAGAACTGCAAGTCACTCCAGCCGCAAAGAAGCCAATCGTTTCACGAGGAGGTCTTGGTTGCCTTAGCTATGCCACTGATGAGGAAGTTGATGACGAGCCGGTCAAGGCAAGGGAGTCCGACTTGGACTGTGATGAGCAAGAAGAGGTCATTGACTGGGGAGATGATGAAAGTGTTGATCCGTTGAGCCATACGGACGTGGAGGCTAGTAAGGGTGCAGCTGATAAGATAAGCACCGTTGAGGCTACCTCTAATAGCCTGAAGCCGACGAAGTGGGCCATTCCGTGGCCGTTCTTGATCAACTACTAGTTGATCACATGTTTTCCAAACTTTTTATTTGCTTTTGTTAGACACTTTTTATTGCTTTTGTGTGCGCGAAACTTCGCATTTTATTTTGCTTGCTTAGGATTCTATACGTTTGAGACTTTGCTTTGGGTTTTTGCGCAATTTTGGGCGCGTATTATTGTGCATTTGCAGGTTTTTAGACCTCTTTAGCTCAAGTAATTGAGCAAATACGAAGAAATAAGGAGTATAGCGGTATTTTCAGTCGATCGACTGGCTACATTGGTCGATCGATCTGAGTTGCACTTTCCAGGAGCATCGTTTTCACACGACACATTGGTCGATCGATTGCGTTCTTAGTCGATCGACCAAGGACGCTCTTCTTTGCTACCTGTTCACGGCCTCTCCCCTGCTGTGTTTGGTCGATATGCGGACTTAAGGGAGTTTTCTACTCCACTTTACTTTCCGTCAAATTATTTATTTCTTCTAATTTTCTCATTTGTGCACATTGATACGTGCATATTCTATACACTTTATCTGTGGTTTTGGCATGTATTTCTATGCATAATTGATAGCTTAAGGCTGCTATTTCTCCCGAAACGGTTTACTTTGCATTTTCTATGATTTATTGTAGGAATGCGTGGAAGTAGGCTAAATCAAGCCAAATTCGTCCTCCGAAAGCAAGTTCAAGGAAGCCAAGAAGAAGGAGAGTCGCATTCACTCACCTTGGGATGCGTGCAAGGAGTGAAGAGTTGATTGGAAGCAACAAGGAGCCGCGCACAAAGCATTTTGATCGATCGACTAAGCTTTGATCGATCGACCACCGGAGCTCATCAGATGCTCTTGTTCGCGTTTTCGGATCGATCGACCGTCTTTGACGATCGATCGATCGACCTGATTTCGAAATGATAATTATTTCTCCGTGTTAGACTTTTAAAAGCCCAACTTGTAATTAACTTTGGGTATCTTTTTATCGGTAGAAGAACGCAAACAACTTTTAGGTTATGCTTTTCATTCTGGAAAAAACTTAGTTTTCAGATCTAGCTTGAGACGGAAACCTTGGATTGGAATACTTTGTCCTTGAAATTTGATTAGTAAGCTTTTTATGCAATTCTTTCTCTTTCTTATTTTTCCTTGTTATTTAGATTTTTGTTTTATCAATTAATTTCAGCAATTGAATTTCTCTCCTTTGTTCTAGTTAGATTCCATCATGTCAAATTTGTTCTTTATTATTAATTTCGCAATTAGTGTAGTTATGATTATGCGTAGGTAATTCCTTTGATTGGGAATAAGGTGAGCCATGGTATTAAATTAGGATTGTTGTGTAGCATGAGTTCTTCCGTATTGGTCTTGTTATCTTTTGATAGATTTCTTTGCTAGATTGAAAGATTGGTAATTTGATTTATCGTTGGATTTAGAATTTCTCTTGAGTGAAAGCTTTGATAAATTCTAGGGAATTATTAGACCGTGAGGTTATTTGAGCTTTGATCGAAAGACTAGCTTATCTTCCCTGAGACCGTATTATGAGACCTCTGCTTTGATTGACTGTTATTTGCCATGGTGAACCGAAGTTCCCGATCCTCTTTTTATCTTGTTAAGAATATTCATTTTAGCAATTAGCCAATTAATCAACCAAATTCAAAACCCCTCAATTAATTGTTACTTTTATAGGCTGAAAAATAGCAAACAAAATCAACTTTGTCTCTCTGTGGATCGACCCTTACTATCGCTAGCTATAGTTTTAGTTTGGAATTATAAATTTAATTTTGGTACTAAACGACGGTATCAAATTTTGGCGCCGTTGCCGGGGAGACGGTGTAATTCTGTTTGCTTTATTTTAGTTTATTTTTCTTGTCTCAAGGAACTTTTGTTCCTTGAGGCCGTTGCTTACCTTTGCTTCTAGTTTTGCTTTCGCACAGTTAGAAGACAGGTTTTTGAGAGGAAGACTTGAGTACTCTCACTTTGGAAATTATGGCTACGATATATGATAATTTTCAGCCAAAGGAGCACCACCTTCCAAAGGGGCGCCAGTTACCTACCCCTACTACCGGTAAATTCGAGTTTCGTTCCTCTTATATTGATTTAGTGGTACGGAATCAGTTCGCGGGTCTTCCAGATGAAGACCCCTTGAAGCATATGGAAATTTTCACGGACTATTGCTGTTCCATACCTATATCGGATGGGGTAACTCAAGATGAAGTGAAGGGGTTTTTGTTCTTGTACTCCTTGAAGGATTCGGCGCGAGATTGGTATCGCTACCTCGATAGGGTAGCAGCTGGAGTCACTGATTGGACATCTTTAGCATTAGCCTTCTACAAGAAGTACTTCCCACTTTCAAAGACTGATGCCTTGAAGGGTAAAATCACGAGTTTTCAGCAAGGAGCCGACGAAGATTTTTGTGAAGCATGGGGACGTTTCAAAAGATTGGTCCGAGCTGTCCCTCATCATGGTTTCCAACAATGGTATCTTTGCAATCTGTTTTACAATGCTTTATATGATGATTACAAGGTCATCTTGGATGCAGCTGCTAATGGCAAGTTTCAAAACAATACCGGTCAAAGTAAAGGTTGGAACACTATTGAGGAGATGGCAGTCCACAAAGCTGAGTTTGGAAGTTCACGTGGAAAGTCACGAAAGCAAAGTGAAGAAATGACTGCTGTTGTGACACTTATAACTTCCATTTCTACCCGTCTCGAGAAGCTCGAGATTTCTGAAGCCTCCAAGGAAAAAGTCGAGACTCCTGTTCAAAACTCGGAGGAGGTCGAGAAGTTGAGAGAGATGGTCCAACTCCTTCTGGTTCAAGTGGCAAATATGGAAGCAGCGGGGATTGAGTCCTCGAAGAATTTTGTGAAACAATTGGAGAATATGGAGGCCAAGCAAGCTGCTAACTCTTCAAGCAAATGTGAAGGGCCGGTTGAGACGATCAATGCCATCAATCTCAGGAGTGGCCTTTCTTATGAAAGTCCCGACAAGCCAAAGGAAGACTCGGGATATGATGAAGAAGCTCGTTTAAATTCTGATGCAAAAACGAGTCTGAATGCCAGTACTGTTGGTCGATCGACCAACATTCCCAGTCGATCGACTGAATTGTCAGGCAAAATAGTTTCTGGTCAGAAACTATTCACACCCAACACATCCAGTCGATCGACCAACATTCTCAGTCGATCGACTGAGATACCTGACGAAGTCAATTTCGACAGAAGCATTCACGCCCAGCTTACCTGGTCGATCGACCACCCATATCAGTCGATCGACTAGAACTCCAGAGCAGGATGCAAATCCGTCAACTAGTCCGCATGATTCTTCACTCATTGATGATTTGATGGGGGTTTTAAACCTACGGAAGCCGAAGGTTACTGATCCTACGGCCAGTGTTGCAATCCCGTATCCGGAGCGTCTGAAGGCTACTAAGCTGGAGCGTAAGTTTGGTAAGTTTCTGGAGATGGTCCAGAATCTTGAGGTAACGGTTACTTTCACTGATTTAATTACCCAGGTACCCTCTTACGCTAAATTTATGAAAGATATTTTGAATCGTAAGAGAAATTTTCGTGATGATGGTAATGTTGCGTTTGTGGAGGAATGTAATGCTCTTTCACAAGTTAATGTGCCACCTAAATTAAAGGACTCGGGTAGTTTTTCAATTCCTTGCACTATAGGTAACCACGTAATTGGAAAGGCCCTTTGTGACTTAGGGGCCAGTGTTAGTGTCACGCCGTATTCTGTTTGCGAAAGGTTAAACATTGGTAGACTCAAGGTGACCGATATTACAATTCAAATGGCAAATAGATCGACTCAGAGACCTATAGGTGTTCTAGAGGATGTACCCGTTCGAGTGGGTAAGTTTTTTATTCCCGTCGATTTCGTTGTTTTGGACATTGCGAGAGATGATCGGATACCTATTATTTTAGGCGGACCGTTCTTACATACATTTGAGTGTGATAGATGTCAAACGCGGAACCATCACCTTAGAGGTAGGGGATGACACCATTGAGTTGATCTTGCTCACAAGGCAATCGAACTCTTGATGAGGATACGTGTTATTCCATTGATATTGTTGTGTGGTTGTTACTTGTAATTGGAGGGAATCCTTAGCCAAGGATCCCTTAGCTGATCTAACCCATTTAGATGAGTGTGCAGGTGATACAGTGGAGAATGCTGAGGAGCCAGATGCTTTGATTGCCTCAATGGAGAGCTACGAGCTCAATGAAGAAGAAGATGAGATACTTTTGAGCCTGGCCAACGATAATTTGGTGAACACTTGCTACACCATTGATGATTCTGTCTATGCTGTAGAGGTAAAGGTGCCAGAGCGTAAGCCACTTCCTCCTAGCCTTAAGTATGTTTTTCTAGATGATACGGAAAGATATCCGGCTATTGTTAGCTCTAAGCTTAACGATGACGGTATCGCTTTGATGTGTGTACTTAAGAAAAACAGGAAGGCTTTGGGTTATTCTTTGGATGACATTAAGGGCATCAGCCCTGATGTCTGTATGCACAGGATAGAGTTGGAAGAAGGCCACAAGCCTTATAGACAGGGTCAACGCAAGTTGAACCCGAAGATGCAGGAAGTAGGCTGAGGTGATGAAACTACTTGATGCAGGTATTATTTATACAGTTGGCAACTCCAAGTGGGTTATCCCAGTTCAGGTAGTCCCGAAGAAAGGAGGTACTACCGTGGTTAAAAATAATAAAAATGAATTAATACCAACTCGAGTAGTGACAGGGTGGCGGATGTGCATTGATTATAGACAATTGAATGCCGCCACCAAGAAAGACCATTTCCCCCTCCCTTTTGTTGACCAAATGACTGAAAGACTTGCTTCTAAAAAATTTTTCTGTTTTCTAGACGGATATTCAGGGTTCTTTGGATCCCTATTCATCCAGCACGATCGAGTAAGACTACTTTTACTGTCCACTGTGGTGTTTTTGCATATCGTAGAATGCCTTTCGGATGTGTAACGCCCTGCTACCTTTCGGAGGTGCATGATGGGGATTTTTTCTGATTATATAGAAAATATTATGGAAGTGTTCATGGATGATTTCTCAGTTTATGGTAGTGACTTTGATCGTTGTTTAGCTAACCTTGATAAAGTCATGCAGCGTTGTATAGATGTTAATCTCGTTTTAAACTGGGAAAAGTGTCAGTTTATGGTCAATGAGGGAGTTGTGTTAGGGCATCTGATTTTTGATAAAGGTATACATGTTGACAAAGCAAAGGTGCAGGGGATTGAGCAATTACCTCCTCCCGTGAATGTTAAAGGAGTGAGGAGTTTCCTTGGTCACTTTTGGTTTCTATCGGCGTTTCATTAAGGATTTTTCAAAAATTGCTAAACCACTTACACAATTGCTCCTTAAGGATCTTTGTCTTTGAATTTTCGATGAGTGCCATGTCGCTTTTAACGAGGTTAAAGGAGGCCCTAGTTTCAGCGCCAATCATTCACCTTTGATTGGGACCTCCCATTTGAGATCATGTGTGATGCCGGCGATTATGCGATTGGTGCGATTGGGACAATAAAGAATAAAGCTTTGAATGCCATATACTATGCGAGCGAACTCTGGATGAGGCTCAAGTCAATTATTTTACCACCGAGAAAGAGTTTAGTTGTTGTTTTTGCCTTAGACAAATTTCGATCTTATTTGTTAGGTTCTAAGGTTATTGTTTATACTGATCATGCAGCGTTGAAGACTCTCTTTATTAAGAAAGATGTGAAGCCGAGGCTTTTGAGGTGGATACTCCTTTTGCAGGAGTTTGATTTGGAGATCAGAGATAAGAAAGGAGAGAGAGAATGTGGTAGTGACCACCTATCTCGTCTGCGGTGATGAAAGGGAGGATTTGTTGCCTATTAATGATTCTTTTCCGATGAGAGTCTCGGTTAGCTATTACTACTTCAGGGTCTTATCCACCTCCGTGGTTTCTGATTTTGCTAACTTTGTTTGTGGGTAGGATACCACCCGAGCTTTCATGGCGTGAAGAAGCGGTTTGCCTACGATGCTAGACAATATTTTTGGGATGATCCTTATGTTTTCAAGGAATGCGCAGACGGTCTCATCCGGAGATGCGTACCTCAGTGGGAGGTGAAGGATATCCTAGAGTCTTGCCACTCTTCTGCTTATGGTGGTCATCACGGTCCGTCCAGGACCGTAGCTAAGTTACTCCAATCTGGTTTCTATTGGCCTACTTTACATGCAGATTGTCGCAGTTTTGTTGCTGAGTGCGATGCTTGTCAAAGATCGGGAATATTTCAAGAGACATGAGATGCCACAGGTAGGCATTCTTGAGGTTGAGATTTTCGATGTCTGGGGCATTGATTATCAAGGACCTTTTCCGAGCAGTCAAGGTAATAAATATATCCTCGTAGCTGTAGATTATGTATCCAAATGGGTAGAAGCTATTGCTACTCCCCATTGCGATGCAAAGGCCGTGATTAAATTGTTTAAAAAATTATTTTCCCTCGTTTTGGTGTCCCTCGGGTTGTCTTAGCGATTGGGGGATGCATTTTAAAGAGAAACAACTTAGTGCTTTATTGACTAAATTCGGTGTCCAACATCGTAGAGGTTTGGGGTATCATCCCCAAACTAGTGGTCAGGTTGAGGTTTCTAACAGAGAATTGAAGGAAGTCTTAGCTAAAGTTGTTTCTAAATCACGGAAAGATTGGAGTCTTAAGTTAGCTGATGTCTTATGGGCTTATAGAACTACGTTTAAAACGCCAATCGGGATGTCACCGTACCGATTGATTTATGGTAAGACATGTCATTTACCTGTTGAGTCAGAGCGTAAGTCTTGGTGGGCTATTTGTGATTTGAATTTGGATCCTAACCTCTCTCGTGAGAAACGCATGACACAAAATTTGAATGAGCTAGAGGAATTTAGGTCTTTGTCTATGACAATGCAAGGATCTACAAGGATAAATCAAAGCGCTGGCACGACAAGAGAATCATCAAGCGCGAATTCCATATTGGCGATAAGGTACTTATTTTTAACGCTCGTATCCGTTTATTTCCTGGTAAGCTGAAATCCAGGTGGACCGGCCCCTATACGGTCACAGCCGTCACAAAGTTCGGATCAGTTGAATTGGAGACCTCTGCTGGAGAAAGGTTCAAGGTTAATGGCCAATATGTGAAGCACTATCATGGATCAGATGCATATGTTGGGAAAGTCGAGGTATTGTACTTCGACCCGCTATCAGATGATGGAAAGTGAGGTAAAAAGGTCGTGCGAGACCTCTTAAACCAGCGCTAACTGGGAGGCAACCCAGGTTGTAATTATTTTGTAATTTAGGAATTTTATTTTATTTATTTTATTTATTTTATTCGCCTTTCTTTTGAGTTTTTGTTTAATTTCATGCATTTTGCAATTTCTTGGTTTGGGGAAAACTGTACGCCTTTGATAATTTCTACAGGAATCTATTTTATGCAAAGTGCGTAAGTGGTTCACTGGATGTTGTGAGAAAGACGGAGATTAAGTCGGGAAACAATTTTTGATGAATTAAAGCCTAAACGCCAGCGTTTTCAGTCGATCGACCAGTCCATTCAGTCGATCGACTGACGAGGAGAGTCCAGAAGCTACTGTGCAGGTATTTTGGTCGATCGACCGAGTAAAGTGATCGATCGACCACTCTGCGGGATCAGATTACAACTGAAAAAGGGGAGTTTTGCTCATTCACTTGTTCATTCACATAAACACCAACTTTTAAGCAAACCCTATTTCTCTCCCTATTTTCGCGATTTCTCAGCATTTTCCACCTTAATCTCTTCCTTTCTTGCTTTAATCTTCAACGTTTCTTCAAGGTAAGTCTTTAATCTCATTCCCATGCTCCATTCTCGATTTTATTGTGGATTGTTATGCGAAATTTTCTGAGTTTTGTGCTTGTGAGATGAAAAATCGAGTTGGGGAAATCGAATTTTGGGATGATTTCTTGCCTTCTTTATACTTTAATTGCCTAATCTGTCCTTTCCCCTTTAATTTTCAAGCAAAAGAGCAGCTAGGATGAGTTTTAAGCCATTTTCCCCAATTTTTTCAAAACCCTAATTTGCCTTACAGATGCGTTTTTGATTCGGGTTTCCTGAATTGACATTGCTAGATGATTTCTTGTTGCTAATGTGTCAATTTCAGGTACTAATAATGACAAAAGGAAAGGAGCCAATGCAAGAGGGGCAATCGAGCCAAAGGCCTGCTAAGCGGCCACGCGGACCGCCTCTGATGATAGAAGCCACTACGGATAGTCTACCTGACTATCCGCAGGTTATCTTTGCTAAACCTATTCAGCGCGCAAAATTTTCCTTCTTTGTTTCGAGTAGGAAGGTCACAGCTACCCGGTTTCTCCATAAAGACACTTTGGAGAAACTAGGCTGTTACGAGTCGGTCGTGTCCCTGCTAAATGGGATGGGTATGATGGGTCTTGTGGACATGGCTGAGTTCACATATTATGTTATGACCCTTGAATTCTTTTCCTCTTACGCTTTTGATTCCATGACCTTTGAGGCGATGCGACCAAAACCCTGCATTTCCTTTCGACTTTTTAATGTCAATTATTCTCGACACTTGCGATTTTGCGGGTTTTCGGGTCTTTACTTCGAGGCGGAACCTCGAACCTATCCGACACTCATCGGGTCATGTGGTCTTGTATCGGTGACACTTACGGGTCAAGAAGGACGGGCACTTCCGTCCACTTGCCCCCTCTTCGTTATTTTCTACGGCTAATGGGTAATACCATTTTCGGCCGTAAAGAGTCTAATAATGTGAATAATATTGAGCTTTCAATTTTGGCGGGCTATCTGAACGTCGAGCGTCGGATGACCCGTATTTATAACATTGCCTACTTTGATCGCCGCTCACTTTCGATGTAAGTGAGGGCACCTTGACCACCATTGCTGTGGCGGTTTGGTGACACGTACGCCAACCGCCTTGTTCTACTTTTCCCTCGACGGGAGGACCCCATTGACCACGACTGCGTTTTATGGACCTCTCTTACGCGAGGGGTGTCTATTGGGTCGATAGACAGATGCGGTGGAAGATTTATTCTTTCATCTGTGACCGCATCCCTGTCACTGGCTACCCTCCTGTCCTGCCCCTCACTACTGTTCAGGGGGCAGCTCGGCCGCCCCTGCCTAGTTACAGGCTTCCTCTGGTGGCGGCCACTCCTGCTGCTAGCACTTCGAGGAGGGCTCGTGCCTCCTCTTCACAGGCACCCCCTACCTCCACTACCACCCCTCCCCTGGTACATCCACTTTTCTACCACCTACCCCTTTAGTTGTCCTTGGGTCATGGACCGAGGGCAATGTCACGTGTTTTGGGTGACCTGTGCAGGAGTTTCAACCAGCACAGGTTGGATACGGCCATAGCCCTGTACCCAGTCTACGAGGAACTAGCTCGTGGGGGGATGCTTCCACAGGGTGACTGGGCTCACCCTTCTTACTTTGTCCCTCCAGCGGACGGTTACCCTCAGCCTGCCAGGAGACCGCCTCCCACTACTACCGCTGGTGCTTCCGGTTCCAGGAGGGCCACTCCCGCTGCTGCTGCTGAGGAGGAGGAGAGTGACTCGGGGTCCGGAGAGGACAGTGACTCTGACTACGAGGGTGGAGATTAGATGCTGGTGACCTCCCCGTTTTTGGCTGGTTTGGGGAGGTCGTATTTTGTGAGTTATTTTCCTTTCTCTTTTCACTTCCTTTTACTTTTTTATGCTTTTATTCTCCCGTTTTTCTGCTGGTGATTTGCTGCTGAGCACAATGGGGACATTGTGCGTTTTGGTTTGGGGAGGGTATTTGCATATGCTTTTTGTTTTGCATCTGCATTTGTCTTTATTGCATTTCAGTCACATGTTTAGTGCATTTCTGTTTGTATTTGTTTTTATTTTTCATCCATTCAAAAAAAAAAAACAAAGAAAAATTGAAAAAAATTCATAAAAACCAAAAATATCACGTTTACTTTTGCATATAGTTGAGTCGGATTGGAGTTATTAATGATGATTTTGCTCTATTAGTCAAATATGCCATTCCTTGCCTTTTCATAGCTGCTTAGCAAGAATTAAAAGTGATCTTTCAAATTTTGTTATGGAATTCCATTTCGGGCAATTAGACTTGACTCATTACTTTTGGCAAACTACTTATACTTTCTGAGATATAGAGCCTACAACTGGTGACATTTATGACCGGTTAATTTAGGATTGAGAGTAGTTACTCCCTTCATTTCATGTTTTGCACGTGTATGAGTTTTGATTGCTTATTGCCTATACGCATTGGTTTGTGGTCGGTATTGCATGTTTAGAGAACTATTGCATCCTCCCCTTTCTCATTTTACCCCATTAGCTCCACTATAAGCCAAAATTGCCAGTTGCCCTTAACTACATCCCATACTCAGCCTACCATTGTGCCAAGCTAGGAAGTAGTAGAGGAATTTGATGATTTAAGCTGTTTTGGTTCGCTCTTGTAATGTTGGAGCGGGTATTTTTTAGAAGTGAAGGAATCAATTCAGCCTGAAAACAGAAAAAAAAAAGGGATTCAGAAAATGAAAAAAAAAGGATGAGTTGTCTACCTGGGCAGAATGGTCTGGAGTGTGCAGGGTGGTCGATCGACTGCCATCAGTGGTCGATCGACCACCAGTTCAGAATTTGAAAAAAAAAATGAAAATGAAAGAAGAAAAAAAAGGGGAGTCTTGAAAATAATAAGGTCTTGGCTGAAATAAAAGCACGCCTCATGTGCTTACCTCATGATTTGGAGGCGTTCGTTTGGTTTTTTGTGTTGCCTAGTCAATAAAGGCATGGTCTTTTTGTTGAGTTGGAAGAACGGGATACGGGTTCTAATGGTTCATTAGGTACTAGCTTGGCTCTTACCTTCACTCTTCTATAATTGTTTTGCCCCTTCTTTCCCACTTAGCCTCACATATCCAAATTTTGCAATAGTTCGGCATGTGATAGTCCTTGACGGTGGTTATGCGTATGTACGGTAAATAGAATCATTATTCATGCTAGTCAAGCATGCATGTTTTGTCGGTCGCAGTCTAGGTGAGAGACTATACTTTTCTTCCCTCTCTCTTACATATTATCTTACCATTTGCTTTGCTAGGAGGAGAGTGATCCGGGAGAGTCCGATTGTATGAGTCTTGCAAGGTCGAACGCCCGACTTAATTCTATGATATGCACAAATTTGTTCACTTGATTTAAGCTTTGCAGCAGTTGACTATGTGCATTAAACGGTTTGGCATTGACTTGTAGTTGGCTCTGAGATGTACTCCTTTCCATTTAGTTTTTTTTTATACGGGTCATAGTGCTTGCTTAGGGACAAGCAGGGTTTGGTTTGGGGAGATTTGATACGTGCATATTCTATACACTTTATCTGTGGTTTTGGCATGTATTTCTATGCATAATTGGTAGCTTAAGGCTGCTATTTCTCCCGAAACGGTTTACTTTGCATTTTCTATGATTTATTGTAGGAATGCGTGGAAGTAGGCTAAATCAAGCCAAATTCGTCCTCCGGAAGCAAGTTCAAGGAAGCCAAGAAGAATGAGAGTCGCATTCACTCACCTTGGGATGCGTGCAAGGAGTGAAGAGTTGATTGGAAGCAACAAGGAGCCACTGCACAGCATTTTCAGTCGATCGACTAAGCAACTTTGGGTATCTTTTTATCAGTAGAACGCAGCAACTTTTAGGTTATGCTTTTCATTCTGGAAAAAACTTAGTTTTCAGATCTAGCTTGAGACGGAAACCTTGGATTGGAATACTTTGTCCTTGAAATTTGATTAGTAAGCTTTTTATGCAATTCTTTCTCTTTCTTATTTTTCCTTGTTATTTAGATTTTTGTTTTATCAATTAATTTCAGCAATTGAATTTCTCTCCTTTGTTCTAGTTAGATTCCATCATGTCAAATTTGTTCTTTATTATTAATTTCGCAATTAGTGTAGTTATGATTATGCGTAGGTAATTCCTTTGATTGGGAATAAGGTGAGCCATGGTATTAAATTAGGATTGTTGTGTAGCATGAGTTCTTCCGTATTGGTCTTGTTATCTTTTGATAGATTTCTTTGCTAGATTGAAAGATTGGTAATTTGATTTATCGTTGGATTTAGAATTTCTCTTGAGTGAAAGCTTTGATAAATTCTAGGGAATTATTAGACCGTGAGGTTATTTGAGCTTTGATCGAAAGACTAGCTTATCTTCCCTGAGACCGTATTATGAGACCTCTGCTGCTTGATTGACCTGTTATTTGCCATGGTGAACCGAAGTTCCCGATCCTCTTTTTATCTTGTTAAGAATATTCATTTTAGCAATTAGCCAGTTAATCAACCAAATTCAAAACCCCCAATTAATTGTTACTTTTATAGGCTGAAAAATAGCAAACAAAATCAACTTTGTCTCTTTGTGGATCGACCCTTACTATCGCTAGCTATAGTTTTAGTTTGGAATTATAAATTTAATTTTGGTACTAAACGACGGTATCACACATATTTACCGCTTCCAAATTGTCTTCTCGATTTTATGCGTGGGTTTTATTTGTCTTTCAGGTACTTATTGGTAGCACTGCTGACTACTGAAACCTCCTAACTCACGCTGGTTTGGGGAGCTTTCCTTTTTGCTGCGCTTAAAGTTTTCACTTCATGTCTTATTTACTTCTTTTTCCCGCAAATTCCCATTTATCTTTTATTTCATTACATGATTTTGCACAATGGGGACATTGTGTGATTTGGTTTGGGGAAGGGTTTTGCGTCGCATATCATTTGCTTGCATTCACGTTTACATTTTGTTTTGCATTGCTTTTTCATTTCATATATATACGAAAAAATTCAAAAAAAAATTTGAATAATTTCAAAAAAATTCAAGAAAATGCACGTTTATTTACGTTTATTTTAGCATATAGGTCGAGTCGGAACGGTAGTATTTCAAGGATGATATTGCATTTGCACCTGTTTTGCCTAAGCCTTGCTTGTTTAACATGTTATTAGTAGAATCGTAAATGCATACCCACGAGTTTTCGTTAATTATTTGCTGTACTTGGAGACTTGACTTTGAAAATTGGCAAACTACATCATATTTTCGAGATTTAGAGCCTATAATTTGGTGACATCTATGACCAGTTATTTAGGAATGTGAGTAGTACTCCTTATAAGACATGTCATATCAATGTGCATAAATATGAACTTAATATGCTTAATACCTGTGTGCATTCGGTTTGTGGTTTGTTGACACATGTGGTAGAGGTTTCCCTTTTCTCGTTTCACCCATAAGCTCCACACCGCCAAAAATATCCTTTTTGTCCCATTTACTACATCCTACACTCGCTTGCATGATTCATTTGCTAGTTGATTGTTGGTTGTGCATTAAATTGGTTTAGGCTTTACATGTTGCATTTCGCTCTGAGATTGAACTCGTTCCATTAGATCGAGTCTAGTTCTTGCTTAGGGACAAGCAAGGGTTTGGTTTGGGAAAGTTTGATGCGTGTCTTTTATATGATGTTTTACATCCCATTTTACACGCATTTCAGAGCTCATTCATGTAGTTTATGCTACATTTCTCCCTATTTCCGTCTACTTTCGTGTTTTTGTACTTTATTGCAGAAATGTGAAGAATCCAGCGGAAATCAAGCTAAATCCATCCCCGAGTATGCTGCATTGCATTTTGACGTGAAGTATCCACTTAAGGAACGAGCTTGGCGCGCATTTCAAGGCCCAAAAGACAAATCCACGAGATTATAAAAGTCAAGTAGCAGCTCAAGCAATCGATCGACCGCTACCATTAGTCGATCGACCAACATGCGGGTTCCAGAAGCTACTGTACACTGAAGATCAGTCGATCGACCACTACCATTAGTCGATCGACCAATCTGCTATCCCAGACGAGAATTAAAAGACCGAGGAAGCGCAAGCCCATTATGTTTAGGTTTTGATAATAAGTTGTTACGTATGTTGGCTATATTACGTAACCTAGAACATCAGAATAAGTATTCAGTTTTGATTCCGGATCTTCCCTAAGTTTTTACACAGTAATATTTAGTTTTATAATTAGGGTTTGGAATATTGATTAGCATTGGAATTTTCGTTCATATTCTCAATCGTTCCTCTGCAATCTCGGTATTCTTCTGCCTTATTTCGATTTATCCTTATTTCATTGTCAGTATAGAATTGCTAGTTAGTATCCAAAGCTAATTATCGTTTATCGCTATTTGTTATTTGAATACTTCAAGCATGAATTCATTAGTTCATTTTGTTATTGTTGTTTTTATCAGTACCATGAGTAGCTAGATTAATTGTTCTAGGATGTAGGCGACTTATAGCGTAGGCGGCGTAGTATTGTTTTGGACTGAATTCGCAGCCGAGAGGACCTCTTGTTTTTTCGCCTCACATGTGTTTGATTCAGACCGACTTAGTATGCTGCTGCCAAAGCTATAATGAACCGACCATCCTAGTACCCCCCTCTTTATCTGTTTAATCCGTCTTTTTAGTTTATTGTCTTTATTTACTCTTAGCTATAGACCAATTCAACTCAACCCCTACACTCGTTACCTTAGACTAGAATTAGACAGCTAGAAATTACGTCTGCCTCCTTGTGGTTCGACCCTATTACCACTAGCCTAGATTAGTCTTAATAGGAAATTATAAATCTTATTTTTGGTACTCACAACGACGGGTATCAATTAGTACCGTTCAATCCTTAGATTGAGAAGACTTTGCGCGAGTTGAGACGATCATCTAGGATATTGCCGACAGAGGAAGAGCTGAGTACTCTGTCTAGTTACTACGAGAACGAGCTGTTCGAGGAGGATCCACCTTCATCTCCTATTTCTACTTCATCAGCTGAGACCGTCACTTCTCCATATTTTCTAGAGATGGCTAAAGAAGCGACTATAGCGAGTCACTCTGAGCCGACAGCTGCAAATCTATACAAGGGGTTCGAATTACCGGGAGCTGATAGGAAATTCGAACCGAAGCCTTCTTATATCAACTTGGTTGAGAGAAACCAATTCGGGGGAGCTGCAAATGAAGATGCAACCAAGCATATGGGGATATTTATTGATTATTGCTGCTCTATACCCTCGCCGACCGGTGTGACCCAGGACCAGGTGAAGGAGACAATGTTTATATTCTCACTCCGCGATGCTGCAAGGGAGTGGTACAGAGACCTGGACCGAGCTGCTAATGGGATCACCGACTGGAATTCTTTGGCCTTGGCATTCTATAAGAAATATTTCTCTGCCTCAAAGACGAATGCTATTAGAGCTTAGATCACGAGCTTTAAACAGGGTCCTGATGAGAACTTTCATGAGGCATGGGTCCGTTTTAAGAAGCTGGTGCGAACCATTCCGCATCATGGGTTTGAGAAATGGAGCTTATGCAATCAGTTCTACAATGGGCTCTATGACGATCAGAGAGCTATCTTGGATGCGGCGGCTAGTGGCAGATTCCAGGAGATTATGGGAGAGACTAAGGGGTGGAAAATCATTGATAACTTGGCCACCCATAAAGCTGAGTATGGAAATTCCTGGGGAAATCAAAGGAGAGTCCTGAATCTCCTTTCGTAGCTGCATTAGAGGCTCTCACGGCGAGATTTTATAAGTACGAGTTGGGAGGAGCTCCAAAAGGAGGGATCTACCATGTGAATGCTGTTTCAGACGATCCTTTCGTCTGCAAAAGATGTGGAGCTGAGGGACATGTTTCAGACAACTGTCCTAATCCCTTTGAGTCCTGTGCTGCTTTTCAACATTATAGGCAGACAAACACTTACTATGAGCCGAATGTCCATCCGAATCTGAGGTGGAGCAGCCAAAATGTCTTGAATCCGACTCAATCTCGACAACAGCAGCAGAATTATGTGCCCCCTCATAAGCAACAACAGTTCCAAAAGCCTCCATATGTCCCTCAGCAGCAACAACAATCCCAAAATTCTGAGTTTGTCGAGTTGAAGAATTTGTTGTTGAAAGAATCCCAAGCTAGAAAGGGCGGGATAAAGATGTTAGAGAGCCAAATTGTCCAATTGGCTAGAAATAATACAACTCGAGCTCCGGGACATTTACCGACTCAAACGGACCAAAAGGATTGGATCGAGAGGACCTCTTATTTTCCCGACTCACGTGATTTGTTTTAGACCTACCTAGCCGCTGCCGCCGAAACCACAGTGAACCGACCATCTTAGTACCCCTTTTTATTGTTTGATTTAATCTATTTCTTTTATTAGCTCGTTTGTTTGCCATTAGTTATAGACCAATTAAACTCAAACCCCCCACACAATTGTTACCTTAAGACTGAAATTAGACAACTAATAATTACATCTGCCTCTCTGTGGTTCGACCCTGCTACCGCTATCTATAGTTGTAGTTAGGAATTATAAATTTATTTTTGGTACACACAACGACGGGTATCAATGCGCATGGAATGCTGCCTCGTTAAAACCTTACCAGGAAAATCCAATGGGAAAAACCATGGTGAAGGAAAAAGAGTACAGCGCGCAAAAACTCCCCCTGACAAGTATATCACTGAAGATCTTTGAAACGCCGCAATCCAAGTTGATGAAGAAACTTCTTAAATGTTGAAGTAGGAAGAGCTTTAGTAAATAGATCGGCTAAATTTTCACTTGAGCGAATTTGTTGAACATTAATATCGCCACTCTTTTGAAGATCATGAGTGAAGAAGAATTTTGGTGATATGTGCTTTGTTCTGTCACCTTTGATATATAACCTTCCTTTAGTTGTGCAATACATGCTGTATTGTCTTCATATAAAACTGTGGGTGCTTCTTTCTGGAAGGACAAACCGCAATCTTCTCGTATATGCTGATTACAGATCTTAGCCATACACATCCGCGGCTAGCCTCGTGAATTGCTAAAATCTCAGAATGATTAGAAGAAGTAGCCATTATAGTTTGTTTCATAGAGCGCCAAGAAATGACAGTACCACCACAGATAAACACATATCCAGTTTGTGATCGGGCATTATGAGGATCTGATAAATAACCTGCATCTGCAAAACCAACTAGATTTTCTCTGGACATGTTAGGGAAAAACAAACCCATATCCTTCGTACCTTGAAGATAACGAAGTACATGTTTAATCCCATTCCAATGTCTTCGGGTTGGACAAGAACTAAACCTGGCTAATAAATTAACGGAAAATTATATATCAGGTCTAGTATGACTTGCAATATACATTAGTGCGCCAATTGCACTTAAATAAGGTACTTCAGGACCAAGAATCTCTTCATTATTTTCTCTAGGGCGAAATGGATCTTTATCAATATCAAGTGATCGTACTACCATTGGAGTACTCAAAGGATGTGCTTTATCCATAAAAAATTTGTTAAGTACCTTTTCCGTGTATGTTGCTTGGTGTAAGAGAATTCCATTATTTAAATGCTCAATTTGTAAACCCAAACAAAATTTGGTTTTCCCGAGATCTTTCATCTCAAACTCTTTCTTTAAATATTCCATCATCCTTTGAAATTTCTTGGTGTTCCAATGATATTTAAATCATCAACATACACCGCTATTATAACAAATCCTGATCCAAATTTCTTTATAAAAATGCAGGGGGTAATAAGATCATTCTTGTATCCTTCCTTTGTCAAGTACTCACTGAGGCGGTTATACCACATACGCCCAGATTGTTTTAATCCATAAAGAGATCTATTCAACTTGATAGAGAAATGTTCCCTAGAACTTGATGAGGTTGCTTCTGGCAACTGAAAACCTTCTGGGAGTTTCATATATATATATCATTATCCAGTGCACCATACAGATAAGCTGTGACTACGTCCGTTAGGCATAAGTCAAGACCTTCTTTCACTGCCAGACTGATTAAAAATCTAAAAGTAGTTGCATCCACCACAGGAGAATATGTCTCTTCATAATCAATACCGGGTCTTTGTAAAAATCCTTGTGCAACTAATCGAGCTTTATATCTCACAATTTCACCCTTTTAATTTCTCTTTCGCACAAAGACCCATTTGTGTCCCACTGGCTTTACACCTTCAGGTGTACGGACTACTGGTCCAAAAACTTCTCTCTTTTCAAGAGATTTCAATTCTAATTCAATTGCTTCTTTCCATTTTGGCCAATCATCCCTTTGTCTACATTGATCAATAGACTTGGGTTCATGATCCTCTTCATTTTTCATAACATCTAATGCAATATTGCATGCAAAAATAATGTTGACGTCGATTTGATTTCGGTTCCAAATAATACCAGACATTATATAATTTATTGAGATCTCTTCGTTTTCAGGTACCTGAGTTTCTTCCGGAACTAAATTTTCAATCCTGTCCATAGTCTCTTCAGAAGATTTGTGTAAATTTACATCCTCGAACGGGCCACTTTCATTCTTTGCTCCTTTTCTTTTTCGAGGATGTTTATCCTTGGAACCAATTGGTCTTCCACGCTTCTGGCGTGCACAAGATTCATTACCAATTCTAGTTTCTCCTTCTGGGATCTTAATTTGAAATGGACCATTTACAGTTGGAATATATGACTTAGTCACTCTTTTTGGGTCAGTAAAAGCATCTGGCAGTTGATTAGCTAAGCTTTGTAAATGAATTATCTTTTGAACTTCAAGTTCACAATGTTTAGTACGAGGATCAAGATGAGATAGTGATAATTCATTCCATTTAATTTCCTTTTCCAACTGTTTGTCTTCTCCCCCTAAACATGGGAAAACTGACTCGTTAAAATGACAACCTGCAAAATGAGCCTTAAATAAATCCCCTGTGGTTGGCTCAAGATATTTAATTATTGAAGGAGATTCAAATCCAACATATATTCCCAACCTTCTTTGGGGACCCATCTTTGTGCGTTGTGGTGGAGCTATTGGTACATAAACCGCACAACCAAAAACTCTAAGATGGGAAATATTTGGTTCCTGACCATGAACCAGTTGAGACGGGGAGAATTTATGATAACTCGTTGGTCTGATGCGAATAAGTGATTCTGCATGTAGTATAGCATGTCCCCAAGCAGAAATTGGGAGTTTAGACCTCATAAGTAATGGTCTAGCAATTACTTGAAGTCGTTTGATTAAAGATTCAGCTAGACCGTTTTGTGTATGAACATGGGCTACAGGATGTTCAACATTTATCCGAATCGACATGCAATAATCATTAAAAGTTTGAGAAGTAAATTCACCAGCATTATCAAGACGAATATTCTTGATAGGAGTATCTGGAAAGTGTGCTCGTAATTTTATTAATTGAGCAAGTAATCTCGCAAACGCCAGGTTTCGAGTTGATAACAAGCATACATGGGACCATCTAGTCGATGCATCGATTAAAACCATAAAATATCTAAATGGTCCACTTGATGGATGTATTGGTCGACAAATATCCCCTTGTATACGTTCCAGAAAACTAATTGATTCAAAATTTATCTTAACTGGTGAAGGACGAATTATAAGTTTCCCTTGTGAACAAGCAGCACAGGGAAAATTATTAGGTAGAAACTTCCGGTTCTTCAAAGAATGTCCACATGAATTTTGCACTATCCTTCGCGTCATTGTTGAACCAGGATGGCCTAACCGGTCGTGCCAAGTTATAGAGTTATCGCTAAACTTCTGGTTTAAAATAGCATTGACTTCAATCGTATTAATTTTCGTGTAGTACAAGCTAGTAGAGAACGTAGGCAACTTTTCTATTACGTGTTTCGTGCCTTGGGTTATACTCGTGATTTGAAGGAATTCATTATTCCCTTCACTTATTGTCTCAATATGATATCCATTTCGACGAATATCTTTAAAGCTTAACAAGTTTCTTTGAGACTTAGGAGAGTATTATGCATCAACAACTTCAATTTTAGTTCCCCAAGGTAATAATATACCTGCTCTTCCGGAGCCTTCAATAATGTTTGTACTACCCGATATAGTACTCACACTAGTCTTTTTCATCGTCAAATGAGAAAAATATTTCATATTCTTAAGTATTGTATGGGTAGTTGCACTGTCAGCAATACATAATTCTTCATCATTTATTCCCATTCGAATTCGTGGGGTATTCATTTTCTTCAAAGAAATAAAATATGCGTCACTAAAACAAACATAAATATAATAAGAATGATAAATATAGATTTAAATAAAAATACCATATTGAATAATCCATATAAACTATATATATACATAGGATCCTTTAAATTCTAAACACACCATATAAATGATAAAACAAGCATAAAACATCCTAACACGAATTGATACAGATAATTTGATATTCTTAAAAGTTCATAATTATTATCTAATTCCCTTCGGGGGTCGGGAAGAAATCATCCACTTCTAGGTGAGTTGTATCGCCTGAATCAAAGTCACCTTCGCCATCTTCAATCACCATATTTGTTTCGGTATTCTTTCTTTTCTGCTTTACTGATTGAAGATAAAGATCAACAAGGTGTTTGGGTGTGCGACAAACGCGTGACCAATGCCCTTTTGCACCACAACGATAACATATATTGGTCACAATTTCGCTTTTATCTTTCTCACCCGTATTATCTTTTCGGTTCTATTGCAGGTGGGAATGTGTCTTTTTGAAATAACCTCCACGACCTCCATTACGACCACCTAATCTACGTCCACGCCCACGGCCACGCCATTGTCCACGGCCACGACCTTGACCACTGCTGCTGGCATGGTCTCTATAATTCCCCTTTTCATTATAGGACATAATATTTGCTTCTGGCAATGGGGTAGAACCAGTAGGACGTGATTCATGATTTTTCATCAAAAGCTCATTATTTTACTCAGCCACCAACAAACAAGATATTAATTCAGAATATTTCTTAAAACCCTTTTCACGATATTGTGTCTGCAGGACAATATTATTAGCGTGAAAAGTAGAATATGTTTTTTCTAACATATCCATATCTGTGACTTTCTCGCCACATAACTTCAATTGAGAAGTAATTTTGAATATGGCTGAATTATATTCACTGACAGATTTGAAATCTTGCAATCTCAAATGCATCCAATCATAGCGAGCGTTTGGCAATATGACGGTGTTTTGGTGATCATACCTTTCCTTTAGATTGCTCCAAAAGATTTGTGGGTCTTTAATAGTCAAATATTCATTTTTAAGACCCTCGTGGAAGTGACGGCGAACAAATATCATAGCATTAGCCTTATCTTGACATGTTGCTTTATTTCCATCTTTTATCGTCTCACCAAGCCCTTTTGCATCTAGGTGTATTTCAGCATCTAACGCCCAAGGTAAATAATTCTTTCCCGAAATTTCAAGGGACGCAAATTCAAGTTTTGCAAGGTTTGACATGATTTTCACTATTAACAATATAATAATTTAAATTAGGTCATGAAAAAGATCATGAAATAAAAAAAAAAAACAAAACAAAAAAAAAAAAAAAAAGTTTTCTTGAGTAATCTATACACAAAGTGCATAGTAAACACCAATGTTAGCGGTAACCTGTATACAAAGTATACAGTAGACCAAATATATTAAATTAATTATGTATGAATGAATATAGTATATAGATGTGTAACATGAAAATCAACAAATTTATCAAACAAATTGTGTAATATGCAAATGGAGTCTCATAATGCAAGTTATCATTATCTTTAATATCAATTATTTATCATTGAAGAGTTTAACTATGGTTATATGTATGATTATGTACATGCAAAGATTATGTGAACAGAAGAATATATATACAAGTGAATTTGTAAAAACTTGTGTCATAATCACAATAATATAAATTTAGTATAGATAGAAAACTTACAAATTAATTTGGTAGATTTGTTAAGCAAGGATCGAAAATCGAAATCAAAGGCGAAAAACTATAAGTTCGCAACAAACCTAAATTTGATGATTCTCCCAAATGTGTTATTGATCTTGAATAGAGAATTGTGCTGATAACGTATTATAATTCTACTTTGATAAGAGAAGATTAAAGAGAGAAAACAATATAAGAGAAAGTGAGTATTGTTGTTGTATATATTTTCATCCATGTACATGTAATACATATATATAGATTACAAAGATACCTCTTGGTGAAAGGTAACAATGGTTCCTAAAGGATAAGGAGACGGAAAGTTACAACGGTTGGGAATAGATACAATGGTTGGGGATGTAAGGGTATCATGGTCATCCACTATACATATTTTATAACACTACTATATTAATCTAGTTAATTAATATAATAGTTTAAGGGACTTGTTTTGGGTGCAATCAAGAGAAGGATCTCTACATTGGGATTTTGGAGGATCATCCATTACATTTAAGTTCAAGAACAAATAAGGAAGGTGACCTTATTTGTGCCCATTTTTCGAGCCATGCAACAATGTAAGGGACATTGTTTTTCCTTATTAATCTCTCATTTTGTTATGCATGCACTAGATCTAAAGAACAAAAATTAAGAAGTTAATTAGTTCACTATTAGAAGAGTCTAATAAGAGGTATATGAACCTAACACCTTAGACTTGGCTTTACCCTTGCTAGAATCCTCCGAATTAACAACAAGACCTACAGGACTACTATCTACAACACCACCCGACGCTACTCGGCGCAAATCCCTAGTGTGAAGCAGTGACCTCACCTCCTCTAGGGTCAAAGAATCTTTACCAACAATAAGCGACTCCATAAAAGTCTGAAACGAATTTGGCAAAGAAACTAACAAAATTAAGGCGGTATCCTCATTATCTACCTTAACATCTAAATTATGTAGATCAAGTAAAATAGAGTTAAGACGGTCTAAATGGTCCTTGAGAGACGTACCTTCTTGCATACGAAGACTAAACAAACGCTGCTTAAGAAGCAACTTGTTGGTTAGACTCTTTGTCATATACAAAGATTCCAACTTCAACCACAAACCTATAGCAGTTTCCTCATCGACAACCTCAACCATAACATCATCATATAAACATAACAGAATTAAAGAATGAGCCTTCTCCTCCAAGACTACCACTGCATCTGTCTTTGCTGCATCAGACGAATTACCTGCTGACTTTGCCTTAGAGATAACAGACCAGACGCCTTGCTGTCAAAGCAAAGGTCTCATCTTTAACTGCTACAGTCCAAAACTATTTCTCCCAGTGAACTTATCAACATTCAAAACATTCGTTCCCGACATCTTTTCACCTGAAAATCTAAAAACCCAAATAACGCCTAAAACACAACAAACGCGGAAGCAGATCCCAAATCAGAACCTTAGCTCTAGTGTCAATTGTTATAACAGAGGCGTCCCGTTACCCAAATAGATAATTGATAAGGTGATAAGAACCATAAATAACGAATGTAAATAAAATTGACACAAAGATTTACGTGGTTCACAAGTAAAATAACTGGCTACGTCCACCCTGCGAGGAGATCAAATTTCACTATAGTGTAGAAAATAGTACAACAGTAGACCAGTACACACGCGCTCAATATGAGGCAAAAGTATACCCTATTCTACCAATAAATATAGTAGTCTCAAAGGAATAAAAGACACTACCCCAATAAGACGAATGAAAAATAATCTTGAGGCCTACAAAGATCTAAACAAACTCCTTCGATTTCAAAGACAGACGAACATCAATAATAGAGCCCGGAACAAATTGAGTTTTCTTCTTTAGAAGGAACCTCAAAAATCGACCCTCTTTATTGTGCTCTCAAATTTCTCTCTTAATTAACCTAAAATAAAACTTGGGTCTTTATATATTTATTCCATCCAAGATAAAATATCTAGACTAATAAAGAATAAACTAATAGAAATTAAATAATTAATTTCCTAATCTCAAGCATACCCACGGAAAATTACGTACTAGGAAAAACTAAGTGGGGTCCACACCCACTAATTTTCCGAGAAACATAAAGCAATGCACGCTGACTCACGGTGTACATGACCAAAACAAGCTTCTTGTTACAGTAATTCATGCGACCTGTGAATGAATAAGATTGACTCGCCCGTGTTACGACTGCATCTTGTCTTACCTTAATTTAGTCCGTCTTTGACACAAATTTAAAGCACAAATTCCTAACAAAAATGATTTACTAACCGTCATGCTTTTTTCAAATTCAATTGAAAAATTATGATACATGTTTTGCGAGTGTGTTACAAAAATCAGGACATACCCCCGCCCCTTTCCCCAAGGCACATAAAAAAAAGGAAAAAAAAAAAGAAGCTAAAGACATTAATCAGAACCACATTTAAAAGCATGTCAAAACAAGATGATGATTGAATGTGTAATCAAAGAATGACAATCTCTTTGGAGCTTGATACAAAAATTGAAAATAACAACAACAACAACAACAACATTAGAGCCTTAATCCCAAAATTATTTGGGGTCGGCTGACATGAATCATCCTTTAGAACCGTTCATGGGTGAACGCACACCTCAAAAATGCGAAAAACAAAAAAGAAAAAGTGAAAAACAATAGGGGAGTGAAATATAATACGAAAGCCAAGTAAACTTATAGGTTTTAAAATCGAAGTCCGGATTTCTTTTATAAAAATTTAGAATTTAAATCGAGAATAAAGATTAAAACGATTTTGAAGACCGAAATAAAACTTAAGGGTCTGGAATACCTTAAAAGTGAACCAAGTATTAATATATAAGAAAGTTGTTGGTAACAAGGTGTAGTAAATCAGAAAAGAAACAAATAAATTTTAAAAATTAAATAAAAAACATTAAATATATCTATAAATGATTGAATCTCTGATGGTTTTATTCTATTCACTGGGAATATATAGTATAGTACATTGGGGTTACATACAATGAGAACGCAATATAAACGATATCTACGATATACAAAAATACAACAATAAAATATTTACACAGTATCTTTATTTACTAATACACCCCCCGCAGTCGAAGCGGGAGATGCTCGGACGCAAAGACTGGCCCGAAATTGCTGAAAGAGTTGGCGCGGTAGCCCTTTAGTGAAGATATCAACGTGCTGATATAACGATGGCACATGAAGGGCGCGCACCTTCCCGAGCTTTACCTGTTTTCTAACAAAATGAATATCAATCTCAATATGTTTGGTGCACTGGTGTTTAACGGGATTACCGGAGAGATAAACAGTGGAGACATTGTCACAGTAGACAAGTGTGGCGTGACGGATAGGCAGTCGAAGATCAAGTAGTATATTACGAAGCCAACTAATTTCCGCGAATGCATTAGCAACCCCACGGTATTCATCCTCGTCACTAGACTTGGATACAGTAGTGAGTAGCCTGGCGTTTGGATGACCAGGAAATCAGATTATCACCAAGAAAAACATAGTGCCAAGAGGTCGAACGTGGTGAATCTGGACACCCGGCCCAGTCGGCATCTGAATATGCAGTAAGCGTGTGCGACGTAGAAACAGAGAGGGTGAGGCCGATGTCAGAGTGCCTTTACTGTAACGGAGAACCCGTTTCATGAAATGCAAATGGCTTTCGCGTGGGTCATGCATAAACAAACAGAGTTGTTTATGCTTTGTACTCGGCATTCATGGCGGCTCGCACATTGGGGTCAGGAAGGGCCTCGGTGGGTGATTTAGGGACGAGAGAGAGGGCAGGGTCGTGGTTTGGCGATGAGTTTAAGGTGGTCAATTGTTTTGGTAATGTCATGTTGCAGGCGGGTAGCCATTTTATAGGTTGGGCGAGGTGGTGGGGGTGGTGGTGGTGGAGGGGGAGTTGGAGAGGTGGGTGGCTAGGCTGTTTCGTGGAGGTGAAGGAGGGGTGTGGGTGAGGGGGTTGTTTTGTGGGGATGTGTGAGGGGTAGTGCGTGGTGTCGAGGTGTTGGTGGGGGGTGTTTGGTGGGGATTGGTGAGGGGTAGTGCGTGGTGTCGAGGGAGGGGATGGGTTGTGGTGTGGGGGATAAGCGAACTGGGCGGCGAGGTGAGGTGGTTGGTCGGGTTCGAGGAACGTGTATGATGAAGGTTGTGGGTTAAAGGTCGAGGCAAAGGGAAAAACATGTTCATCGAAGGTCACATGCCGGGACAATATTATTTTTCCAGTAGCAAGATCGAGACACCGGTAACCTCGATATTTAGGGGAATAGCCGAGGAAGACAAGCCTAGTGGAGTGGTTTTCTAATTTGCGATGACGCATGGCTGACAAGTTGGGGTAACATAGATACCCGAAGACACGGAGGTGGTGGTAAGTAGGTTGACGGAGGAAGAGAGCGGAAGTAAGGGAACAAAAATGAAGAAGACTGGAAGGGAGAATGTTATGGAGATATATGGCCGTGTGGAGGGTTATTTCATTTAGTCGGTGAATCATGCGTTCGGCCTTTCCATTTTGGGAGGAAGTGTGAGGGCATGAAAAACGGAATTGGAGGCCGTTTTGTATGGCAAATTGATGGAAGGCCGAGTTGTCAAATTCACGTCCCATGTCACATTGAAAGCTTTTGAGTTCTTTTTCAAATTGTGTCCGAATGTAATTGCGAAATTCTAAAAATTTAGAAAACGCTTCAGACTTAAATTTAAGCGGGTAAACCGACACATATTGGGAATAATTATCGATTAAGATAATGTAGTATTTAAAACCGCTTTTGCTTAGGATAGGGGATATCCACAAATCACAGTGTATAATATCAAATGGCATTATGGAAACGAATTGGAATCAGAAAAAGGTAAACGTTTGTGCTTGCCAATTTCACAAGCGTGGAAAAGTTTGGAGCGACGCTCCTTATTACACACAATAATATTTTTAGAGCGAAGATTATCAATGATGTTAAGACCCGAATGACCCAGGCGTGAATGCCATAGATCGGAGGACGACTCAGCAAGACACACTTGGGGCAGCTCTTTTGTTGACGTAGCTGACCCGGGATAAAGAGTACCGGTGCTATTGCTCCTCATTAGTATTGTCCCAGTCCGTATATCCTTCACAGAAAAACCATTAGGCTCAAATTCGACAGTCAAATTATTATCCTTCATGAATTGTCGGACGGATATCAAATTCTTAATAATGTGTGGGGTATATAGGACATCTTTTAGAGCAAATTTACGGTTTGGAGGTAGTGATGGTGTCGTGACCCGATCCATGGACCACAATTGACTTACCATTACCGACATAAATAGACCAAATATTGCTCTTATTAAAAGGAGGAGACAGCGTACTTGACTCGGACGTCAAATGAGAAGAGGCGCATGTGTCCATGTAATAAGTGTTGTCCTCGGGTTGATAGAGTGTCATCGCTTGGAAAGCCTGGCCTAATTGTGACGGCTCAAAACCTTCAGTAGGAGCAACATAAGCCTGACCATACGCTGGGCTCCGGTTTGGTGATGCGGTGTGGAAGCGTGGAGGAGCTTGTGGGCCACGAGGTTGTGCCTGCCATGGATTGACCCATCCCTGCTGGGCCGGATACGGGAAGGGTGGTACAGCCAACTGCATAGGCATGGGCCAAAACTGAGACGGAGATGCCGCGACCCCCGTTTGAGAGACAAGTCGAGCACCCCCGGAGTTGCCTCCACCACGGTTCTGATTGTTCCAGCCGCCACCTTTCCCTTTACCCTTGTAACCCGACTTGTTCTTGTTCCAATTTCCACCACCACCACCATTTTTGCGAGATGTGTTTCCATTGGTTGTGGAATTGGACCCTTCGCCCTCGGAGTGTGAGAGAGGTGATGCAGCCGGTGCAGCCAGAGCAGTAGCGGAATTAGCAGAGGAATTGTCTAGGCGCACATTACGATGGCGCTCCTCCGATTGGAGCATGCTCCGAGACGTGTCGAAGTCGGGTAGTGTTTGATTTATGTATGCACCAACCGTATCGTATTCGTTCGGTAAACCACGGACTAATTGAAGTACCAAGCGTTAGTCATCAACCTTGCTTCCAACATCAGAATGTTGGGAGCCAACATCCTTGATTTTCTGGCAATACTCGTCAAGCGAAGAGCATTTGTTGAGCGAGAGGTTCGTAAAGTCTTGCTCCAACGCTGCAGCCCGGGCCCCCTTATTGTTATGAAAGTGATTCTTAATTAGACGGGTCTAGGCCTCGTAGGCGGTTGAAGCCGTTTCCAAGATACGAACCAGAAGGTCCTCGGAAATTGATCCGTAGATCCATTGAAGTACGTGTGCGTCGATTTCGCACCAGTCGGCATAGGTGGGGTCGGCTTTGGCAGGTGGACGAGTGCCGTCAATGTGTTGTTACACTTTGTATCCGCGCTCATGGTGGGTAAATAACTTCACCCAAGATGAATACGTAATTTTAACGCCATTAAGCATTCGAACTTTGTGAAGAATGTTGGTGACGGAATAAACGGGATGCAATCCGGGCTTACCGGTTGCATTTGGTGTGGCGGAATTTTCACCGTCCTTCGTCATGGCCGAAGCTCAAAAGAGATAGAGAAGGAGATGAAAATGGCGGCAGAAAAAAAAAAAAAAAAAAAAAAAAAAAACCTAGACTCTTGATACCATGTAAATGATTGAATCCCTGACGGTTTCATTCTATTCACTCGGAACATATAGTATAGTACATTAGGGTTACATACAATGATAACGCAATATAAACGATATCTACGATATAAAAAATACAACTGATACGTGCATTTTATGTAGTCTTTTTAGCCTATTCTATGCACGTATTTCTATGCTTTTATCGTGGTTTTACGCTACGAAATGCCCCGAATATGCTACTTTGGGTTATTTTGTCTTATTTGCAGGAATGAACCAGAAAGTAGCGGAAATCAAGCCAATTACCGTCCGTTTAGCATGCATTTGAAGAAAGAGTAGATTTGGAGCGGGAATTATAGCTGTCTTGGGATGCGTGAAGGTGTTTCGGGAGCTAAAAGGACAAGTCAAAGTCAAACTAACGAGAATTGTAGCTGCTGAAGTCAAGACCCACCTGGTCGAGTGATTTATTACTCGATCGAGTGGTTTTAGGTGCGATAAATAGTCGATCGAGTTGCTTCCTTAGTCGATCGACCAGTCCCTTATATGTAATAATCGATCGAGCACTATACATGGTCGATCGATCGCATTTTCAAGTTGAGTTTGCTCGATCGAGTGATTTCTCTACTCGATCGAGTGGATTATGCTGCGGGCTGGGCTTTTTAAGCTTTAATTCGTTAATTAGGTTTAATCCTACTCCTAATTTCTTATAAATAGGAGTTAGGGATGTCATTTGTAATCATCCAATCATCCAAGGATCATATACTCTCCCTTTCTCTCTGGTTCGAATACATTGCTACTCTTTCTACTGTTACTTTTGTTCATTTTCCGGATCTCTTTAATTCAGTAATTCTTTCTTCCCTTCTCTCCTTTTAATGTTTATTTCCTTTAAGTTTGTTTCCCTTATTTCCATGAGTAGCTAATTCCCCCTAGTATGTTAGGATTAGGGAAGCCGTGGTAGCAATGCTTTAATTGTATTAAATAGATTAGTCTTGCGATAGAATTGTATTAGGCAATTTAATTGTTATCCGGTCGAATGAATGCATGCAGGAGACCCATAATTATAGTTAACCCCGACCTAGATCGAAAGATTGGAAGGGAAGGCTTGCTTAATTACAATAGGGTATTGCAGTGAGGGCGAAAGTTAAGCTGTTTACGCTCTAGGGCGGTTTAAGGACCGAAAGGTGACGACCATAGCTCTTCTTATCAATAGTCTAATCGCCTTAGTATTCCCGATAGTATGAGATCTGATAGCTGCCACGGTGGACCGACTCCTAGCATACTCCCTTCTCTCTTGCTGTTAATTTCTCTTATTTATTTCCCTCGCTTTAGTCCCTAGTTAGTTAAATCAATACAAAACCCCCATTTCTGTGACACCCTGACAGACCAAATTAGACAGATAGATAGCAACCTTGCCTCCCTGTGGAGATCGACCCTACTTGCTGCTAGCTATTAGTTAGCTGTACTTAGGTATTTATTTTTGGTACGAAACGACAGTATCAAATTTTGGCGCCGTTGCCGGGGAGGCAATCTATTTATTTATTTGTTTAAATTTTATCTGTTTTTAGCCTCAGGGGATTTTTCCCTTGAGGCCGTTCTGATCTTTTTCCTTGAGTCTTTGTTTTGATAGGCCTTACAGGTACTACCTAGACAGTTCTAGGTGAAAGACCGTCAAAGGGAAGGCTTGAGTACCTTTGACCCATCACCGATGTCCCATTATATGGAACAGTGCCGGTGATGCTACGGAGATGTGGTTCTGCGAGCACAATGCGTTTGTAGTTGTGCCGCCACATCCACCCTATCAATGGCCACCGCAACAAGATCCTCCTGATATACAAGAAGAGGAGATTGCGGAGCTGAAATCCTTACTGCAGACACTTGCATCTCAATTGCAAGATCGTGACCGAGAGAGGCAAGATCATGATAGACGCACTTCTTCGCGACTTGAAAAGCTCGAAACTTACATTGCTCAGTTAGCAGCTGAGATACAAGAAGAAGAGGTTGCAGAGCTGAGGTATTTAATGGAGATACTTGCATCTCAAATACAGAATTATGATCGAGTGAGGCAAGAGAGTGATAGACGTGCGGATGCTCAAATCATTGAGTGGAGTCTAAACTTGCTCGATTAACGGTGAGTCGGATAATTGGCAACCAGGAAGAGGTATACCTTGCTGAGAACGGTTTTTCCCATGAAAAAACCGTGTTGCCCAATGCTGAGGATGACTTTTATGACTCGGACGACGAGTTTCTATCATATTTCACTGCCCCACGCGAGGATTTCAGCGCTGTACAGGAGGAATCACTCGATCGAGTGACTTATATTAGTCGATCGAGTGATTTTCCAGGAGAGACTGCTCGATCGAGTGAACATTCCACTCGATCGAGTGGAAATCAGGAGGAAACTACTCGATCGAATGAAAATTCTTCTCGATCGAGTAGTCTGGCCATTGGGAGCTTTGGTTCGTCATTTTGGTTTGATTTGGATGACGAGTCTGACGATGATGAAGGTTACGGTAAACCTCCCCTATTCACAGCCGAGTCGGATACACTTGAAGCTGCGATTTACGGGATGGATTCCATTGAGGAGGTTGATGAAGAAGCAGTTGAGACGGTAATTGCTCCTAGCACGGAAGAGGTAATAAGCTCTTTTACCCATGATTCCGTCATTGAGAGCGACCGATCTGAGGTAGTAAACGATAATTTTATTATTGTTTGTTCTAATAGTATTTTGCCTCGTTTGACTCGCGCTGTTTCTTTTAAAGTTATACCTCCTCTCATATGGTCGATTAATTTAAAGAATTTTCACCGTCCTTATCATCTCAAAACTGTTAATCTGAATCGGAACCCCCATATATTGACAATTGCTCCCGCGCTCCTTTATTTTGTGGATAAATTTAAGAGCTCACATAGGAAATTTGTTAGACTTAAATGCTTACATAATTTCATTTCCTATTTCTGTATTCCACTTTGGTGCTACTTATCTTTGTTGTGTAGCACATGCGCGACTATTTGAGATTTTTGCGCGCTTTGTTTGTTTTGATTGTGACTAATTTGAGTGGCTCGAAGAAAAAGAAGGTCGAGCTGGGACCTGACTGAAGCTAGCGCTACCCGGGAGGCAACCCGGCGATTTTAATTTTACATTTTTATTTACTTTCAGTTGTAATAAATGGTTTTATACCATAGACTATCTCAGTTTACTTGTCTAGTTAGTTTACGGGCTGTTTACATTGCGTTTTTGCAGGAAATACGATGAGAAGTACTCGATCGAGTACTTGTGCTGCCAAATCCTCTCGATCGAGCAGATACTCCACTCGATCGACCACCTGCAGAAAGAAAACCACTCGATCGACCTAGTTTCTTTTCGATCGAGCTGTTCTTGGATGCCCACTCACTCGATCGACCACTATTGGACGGATATCGAGTGTTTTTGACTTGGATTAGCTTCCTGAGACGGTTTTCCGGGCCCTTAGCAACCTCCCATGTTCATGGTCGGTTTGGGGAGGTTCCCTTATTCGCGCATTTTGTGAGTATTTCCGTATTTACTCTCTTTCTCCTTTCAGTTTGCATTTCCTTTCCATGTTTTGGTACAATGAGGGCATTGTACGGTTTGGTTTGGGGAGGTTATGCATCCATATCTGTGTCTGCATATTTTTTTTATTGCATTTCAGTTATCACATTTAATTTATGTTTGCATCATTGTTTATTTTCATAAAATCCAAAAATTCCATAAAAATTCAAAAAAATTTCACGTTTAATTTAGCATATAGGTTGAGTCGGAACGGTAGATTTCCATGATGATATTGCACTGCAATTTGTCTTTTTGCTTAAGCCTTGCATTAAACTGTTATCTTTTAGCTTTGTCTGATTGCATAATCTACGAGTTTATGTTTAAATTTAGCTGAACGAATAGACTTGACCTGAAATTTTGGCAACCTACTTATATATTCTAAGGATTAGAGCCTTATAAACTGGTGTCATTTATGACCAGTTTCATGTAGGATTGTGAGTATACTCCTTGCATAACATGTATCATCAATTTGCACATATATGAAATTCAATTGCTTTTTGCCGTCATACATTCGGGTTAGTGGTTGGTGTCACATGCAGGGAGGTGCTTACATTCCCTTTCTTTCATTTTTACCCATTTAACTCCACATTAGCCAAATTTGCCAGTTGACCCTTTAGCTACATCCAAATTTAGCCTGCCTTGTCAAGCTAGTTTAGATTGTTGTTTTGCGGTATAAATTTCATTGCATCAAATATTGGCGCATATTCTATTGAATCGGAGTTGGTAATCTATGAAGAAAGAGAGGATGATGAAAGAAAAAAGAATCGAAAAAAAAAAAAGAAAAAAGAATTCGAAAAAAAAGAAGAAACCGAAAGGAATGAGAAAGAAGAAAAATGAAAAAAAAAATAGAAAAAGAAAGAAGGAAAAAAAAAAGAAGTTGTTAGTTGACGGTTTCTGCTCCTATGTTCTATCTTATTTCATATGAGGAGTGTTTCTAGTTTGGTTTGGTGAGATTTTATGCCAAATGAAGGGCATGTGCTTAATCCCATAATTGCTTAAGAATCGGATGTTGATATATGGTTTTGTTTAGGTACTAGCTTGATCACCTATACCTCCACATTCCCATAATTGTTTTGCCTTTTCTTACCCATTGCCTCACTTTACCATATTTTTGTAAGCCCTCGGCTGTGACAGGACCTCGTTTGGTTGGAATGTACGTTTGGTAGCTAGAATTGTCTATCATATGAGTTGCATGCATGTTTATGTGGGTCGTAGTCTAGGTGAGCGACTATTTTTCTTCCTCTCTTACATATATATGCTTGCCTTTGCTTCATGAGAGAAAGAGTGACCCGTGAGAGTCCATTATTAAAGGTCTTGCAAGGTCGACGGTTCAGCTTTATTTATAAACATCCTATAACTCGTTTGCATTTGACTGTTTTGCTATAAGTGTTAGTTTGCTTGTATTAAATTGGCTTAAGTGGGCATTTGTAGCTGGCTCTGAGTTATCTTTTTCCGTTCCTTTAGTTGCATTTTAGTTTACTCGGGGACGAGTAAAGGTTTGGTTTGGGGAGATTTGATACGTGCATTTTATGTAGTCTTTTTAGCCTATTCTATGCACGTATTTCTATGCTTTTATCGTGGTTTTACGCTACGAAATGCCCCGAATATGCTACTTTGGGTTATTTTGTCTTATTTGCAGGAATGAACCAGAAAGTAGCGGAAATCAAGCCAATTACCGTCCGTTTAGCATGCATTTGAAGAAAGAGTAGATTTGGAGCGGGAATTATAGCTGTCTTGGGATGCGTGAAGGTGTTTCGGGAGCTAAAAGGACAAGTCAAAGTCAAACTAACGAGAATTGTAGCTGCTGAAGTCAAGACCCACCTGGTCGAGTGATTTATTACTCGATCGAGTGGTTTTAGGTGCAATAAATAGTCGATCGAGTTGCTTCCTTAGTCGATCGACCAGTCCCTTATGTGTAATCAGTCGATCGAGCACTATACATGGTCGATCGAAATTTTTTCTCGAGTTTGCTCGATCGAGTGATTTCTCTACTCGATCGAGTGGATTATCTTTGAAATTTGGGCTTTTTAAGCTTTAATTCGTTAATTAGGTTTAATCCTACTCCTAATTTCTTATAAATAGGAGTTAGGGATGTCATTTGTAATCATCCAATCATCCAAGGATCATATACTCTCCCTTTCTCTCTGGTTCGAACACATTGCTACTCTTTCTACTGTTACTTTTGTTCATTTTCCGGATCTCTTTAATTCAGTAATTCTTTCTTCCCTTCTCTCCTTTTAATGTTTATTTCCTTTAAGTTTGTTTCCCTTATTTCCATGAGTAGCTAATTCCCCCTAGTATGTTAGGATTAGGGAAGCCGTGGTAGCAATGCTTTAATTGTATTAAATAGATTAGTCTTGCGATAGAATTGTATTAGGCAATTTAATTGTTATCCGGTCGAATGAATGCATGCGGGGAGACCCATATTTTAGTTAACCCCGACCTAGATCGAAAGATTGGAAGGGAAGGCTTGCTTAATTACAATAGGGTATTGCAGTGAGGGCGAAAGTTAAGCTGTTTACGCTCTAGGGCGGTTTAAGGACCGAAAGGTGACGACCATAGCTCTTCTTATCAATAGTCTAATCGCCTTAGTATTCCCGATAGTATGAGATCTGATAGCTGCCACGGTGGACCGACTCCTAGCATACTCCCTTCTCTCTTGCTGTTAATTTCTCTTATTTATTTCCCTCGCTTTAGTCCCTAGTTAGTTAAATCAATACAAAACCCCCATTTCTGTGACACCCTGACAGACCAAATTAGACAGATAGATAGCAACCTTGCCTCCCTGTGGAGATCGACCCTACTTGCTGCTAGCTATTAGTTAGCTGTACTTAGGTATTTATTTTTGGTACGAAACGACAGTATCAACAACAATAAAATATTTAGACAATATTTACACATTAGGGTTAAATAAAGATATTGTGTAAATATTTATTTTATTATTGTATTTTTGTATATCGTAGATATCGTTTATATTGCGTTCTCATAGTATGTAACCCTAATGTACTATACTATATGTTCCGAGTGAATAGAATGAAACCGTCAGGGATTCAATCATTTACAATATCAAATAACGTCAAATACTAAAAATCCACATGTATCATTACCCTCCATTGTGCCCTCTCCGTCACCATTCCTAAATCAAGTCCGAGAAATCTCATATCGTGCTATATGACTCTCAGCCATGTCTGTTTTGGTCTCCATCTACCCCTAGCAACCTTTTCTGTTCCCCAAGTCTCCAGCCTCCTAACGGGTGCGTCCATAGGTCTCCTTCTCACATGGCCAAACCATCTTAGTCGGTTTTCCATCATCTTGTCCTCTATTTGCGCCACTTTCACCTTTTCCCTAATCAACTCATTACTTAATCGATCTTTCCTTGTATGGCCGCACATCCACCTCAACGTACGCATCTCCGCCACCCTCATCTTTTGAATGTGACAATGTTTCACGGCCCAACACTTGAAGTCGTAAAGTAAGGCAGGCCTAATCGCCATGCGATAAAATTTTCCCTTTAATCCTTTGAGCATATCTTTATCGCATAAAAACCCTATAGCACTTTTTCATTTCAACCATCCTGCTTTATGGACAAAAAATGAAAATAGTTCAACAATAAACATGAAAGTGATGAAACTCTAAAGATAGACATGGGGATGAGCCCTTATCTCATGCTTGTAATCCACGCACCTCGCGGCTCGCCCGAGGCGCAACAGCAGAAGAAAAGAAAGGCATTCTTCGAAATCAGATTTAAGAGATTGTCAAAACAAGATGATGAAAGTTGTTACTCAAAGCATGAAATATGAAAATAAACATGTAACTCCTACAGAATAGCATGGAATGAACCCTTATTCGTATGCTACTATGCTTATTTATCCTTAGTATCGAAAAATGATACAATCGCGATGCTTATCTTAATAAAAGAAATTTAATCAAGGGTGGGTTCGGATAAATGTTATCTGGCTAGCCCATTTACTAGATTATATAGACTAATCCAGCTTGAAACTTGATAAATAAACGTACACCAACTAAGAGTAAGTGAAATGTAATCAATTCAAGGAACATAAGTGTAATGAGGTAAACCACAAACTGAAAACGAAATCTTGATGTCATCACAGGAGTAGCAGCCCAGTTAGGTAGTGACGAAATATAAGTTATATAGTTATACACATGAATATATGATACTAACCAAGTTCCGCTGAGATAGACTCCTTAAACCCCGATAGAATCCATCCAAATCTATACTCGGGGAAAAGCTGAAATTGAAGAATTAAGTAAGTTACTACGAAGTATATACAAACTGAAAGAGAAAAAGTGAAACTGATTAAACATCCTACAATGTGCACATTATGACAAAGCAGATAAAGGGCAAACAGGCTTTTGAAATGAACATGCCTGAAACAGATGCGTAGGATGACAGCCCGACAGGTATAAACAATCATGAAAAAAAAACGCCAACATTAACCCAGTGAATAAGATGCTCCCATTAATAGCTCCTATTAATGGCGGGGTAACAGAGGAATGGAAAAAGGGATTTTTGATAGATAAAGAATTTATCGCCAGGGAAATTTGAACTGAACTGTTTCTGTAAAAGTATGCTTTTCTATTTATATAGACATTCTAACATGCAGCATAGTCCATAGTCTCCACTCTCCATGCCCAAGCAACGAACTCTGAGACAAATGACATGGTTGTCATGTCTAACTCCATCAGTCGCTCCAAGCCAGGGTATTTGAACCTGTTAACACAACAGTAATGAAGAGTTAAGAACGATAAACACCTAAGAGAGGGGAGGTTGAATTAGGTGTACCTTTTAAAAATTTTATCCTTAACTTGGTTAATTAATTAACTTAAGTAAAGAATATTGAAGTACAAGACTTGAGAAACTCAATTGAATGTAAGTTCACAAGAAGATCAATGGGTTACATGTCACAATATAGGTGACTGTGACACAGAATTTGATTAGGTACATGCGAGAAATAGCAAAGTGGAAGAACGTAAAAGTAAATGAACAAATAAACGACATTTTAAAAATTGGTTCAGCCTCTACTCTCAGGCCTACGTCCAACCGTTATTTTATTGCTTGTTTAGAAATTTACTCAAACTTACTAAACCCCTTACAATGAAAATAACTCGCCAACCTACTCCGATTGCACTCAAACTTAAAGCTACTCCGCTTCAAAAGTTTATGGGTTCTATCTCAAGGTGTTACAGAATCTTGAATCTCAAGAGTTCACTTAAATGAACATAGAGATCATAATTAAGATCTAACACGATGTTGAGTTTATGGATTCAAGTACCTAAAAGGTGGAGGGGTGAATTAGGTATTATTTAAAAATTTAACTACAACTTTATTAATTAAAGTGAGTTAAGAGAACAAAAGAGAAGATAGAATACTTCGAGTAATATTGCGAGATTACACGAGTACTAAAATGAAAGCTTGCTGAAGTATGAAAGTAACAACTGTTCGGACTGTATCTATTTGTCTCAATTTATGGAATAGAGACTGCAGACCAAATGTGTGATATGATGAATCACATTACTTGAAATGTAAGCAAAGCAAGACAAACAAAAATAAAAGAGCAGCGGAAATAAAGTAAGACAATTGAACACGAGATTTTTGAATTGGTTCGGCAAGAAAATCAAGTGCCTACGTCCAATCTACTTTTTATTGATTTCTTTTAGTGATCTACTCCGACAACTAAAAGACCCGTACAATAAAAGACACCAACCTACTCCGGTTGTAAAGCGAGTCCAAGAACTACTCCGTTCTTATGACAAGCCAACTCGCAACCTACTCCGGTTGCCAAGAGTTAAAGACTACTCCGTCCTAAACTCTACTAACACACTTAGAATGTTATAGGATCAAGTTTTCACTAACATATTCTTAGCAAAGAATAGAGATGGACAACTTTTACAAGATCAACAATTCTTAAGCAAGAGAGTTTAGTATGTTAAAGTAACAGTAGCCACGACTGTAACAACTTGAAGACTCTTAGAAGATTTGCAAAGGACACACGGTTTTAAAGCTTTGAAAAACAATTTTGCAAACTTGAAAATAATTTCAGAAAGAAGTCTTGAGATTTTATGAAGGAGATGGCTCGCCTTTTATAGAGAGAAAGGGTGAGGAGGTTGCTAGGGTTTTGAAGGGTCAAAGACCACACATGTGAAGAGCTTTAGCAACCACTCAAAACTTTCACCAAAGAAGGTTCTTTTGCAAAGGTAAGAATAGAGAAAGAGTGTTTGAAAGATATCCTTAAAAGCTCATGCAAATTCAGAAAACAAAGAGTGAAAAGACAAGTCACATGATGACAAGTTTACACAAATATGGCAAAAAGCATTTCTTGTTTTCTTAAAGGACCAAAGGGTCAAATTTGCATAAAGAGGAAATATTTTGAAATTAATAATTATTCAAACCACTCTTTATTGAAGGCCAACTCCTAATAAAAATCTGAAGTTTATCTTTGAAAAATAAGAGACACGTGAAAGATTTTCGAAAGATAAAAAGGCTTCAAGTGTTACGAATTGTGGCAACAATCCAAGCAGTTGTTTACTAATGAAAGCAACAGTCGTCTTGACTGTTTCTATTACTCTAAGATACTCTACTTTCTCACTTGTACATTAGATGACACTAAGACTCACTACAATGGGATGATTAACAACTTCAACACTTCTTAATCCATGCTTGATTAAATCATTAATCCTGAAATGGTAAACTAAGATAACACAAATCAAATGGGCATGTCATCATCAATATAAGGAACCCAACAAATTCCCCCTTTGATGATGACAAGCCCTAAACGAATGTATAAGCAATGTAAACACCTTAATTCAAGATTTTAAACAAGCAAGATCAAATGAGAGAAGGGACAATATTACCTTACCTAAGGCAAGAGCTAAAATTAAACTAGCCATGACAATTTTACATTGCCCCAAAACAAGATTCAAAACTAAGAAGGTTATACAAGACATTAGTTAATCAAAATGCAAAAAGATTAAGAGCATGAGTTTACCTTTTCCCCCTCTTGACATCATCAAACGGATAGGGATGTCAAAGGCATTAGAGTGCAAATAACCACAAGAAAACACAAAAAGACACATATAAGCGTGACAAGGTAACAAAGTCAACATAAACATACGGATTAAACATAAGTTAACCATAGTTCACCACGGCTAAATAAAGTTTAAGATACACCACCAAGCATCAAAATAACGAGTAAAAAAAATAGTCTTAGAATGGCACAACACGGTGGGACAAAAGAAAAGGCAAAGATAAAAGTCAAGGGGCCGAGATAGATAGGATAGGCTAAGGGGAGGAAGCTTGATCACCATCCGAGCCACTACCCAAGGGATCATCATCCAATGGAGCATCATCACCATGTTCCTTTGTTGAGACAAGAGTGGATATAATGTCCACTTCTCCACGAATGAGGTCCACGGTGGAGGCAAGGGCTGAGATCGCCAAATCCTTTTGATGAGCATCGTGCTTAATCCAAGCACTCAATTCAGCCACGGCTTGAAGAACTTCCCGCATACTACCCGTATTCACTTTACTAGACGACCCACCCTCCGGATCCGTCTTAATTGTCACATAAATCAATTCATCATTTTCCACTTTGATAAGCATTTTCCCCATTTGACCATTACTCATAATGTCACACATGTCTAGTGACCCCAAGCTAGTACTCACTAATACCCCATGTGCCTTGAGCACAACCGACAACCACATTCCATAAGGTAAGTGTAACATGCTAGAAGAGGGTCTACGGAGTTTGGTCGAAATAAGATGAAATCGCTTAAACATTAACCCAACTAAGTTCACCTTCTTGTGAGTTGCAATGTGATAGATTAAATATTGTTGGGCTATGGAAAGTTTTCCCCGGTCACCCGAAGGGTAAATGGAACGACACAACATGTTAAAGACAATTCGAAGAGGAAGGGGTATTTGGGTGTTGCTAACTGGACCACAAGAGACTGCTCTAGGACACACCACTTGAGCAACGCTGAGGGGTGAGGCGTAAGGTAAAGCAACCCAGGTTTCGGAGGGGAGTTTGTCATAACCTCCAGTTGGGATACCAAGGGCGGTAGCAAAATCAGATTGAGTAAGTTTCAGAGGCTTACCATTCACCTTAGCCGTGAGGAATTCACCCGATTTGTCAACTCGGACGGATGCAAAGAATTGAATCACCTCACTCACAAAGACCGGTTCACGCATTTCCAACAATTTTTCCCAACCTTGAGCCAAGATCATGTCACGGACAGTGTGAAAGGCGGGAGGCTCGAACCAAGATTGGCTGTAAACTCGAGGAGAATGGATGGCTTTGGGATTCATCAACCTCTCACAGTTTTTGTAGATGGAGGTAGGAAGATCTAGACTTTCAAGGTGATCCCAAACAAGAGCCAAATCCCACTTAGAGGTTAGGGAAACCGAATTTGAGGGAGAAAGGTACACTAATTTCTTCTTTGAAGGTTTCGATTTTTTCAATGGTGGTTCACTTGGTGTTTCAACAGGAGGATTGATAGTGGGGTTTTCAATGTTGCTTTGCTCGACACTTTCAGAAATGGGGGGTAATTGGGATGAAGAAGCTTTATCTTTTCTTTTGTTGTTTTTCTTTGCCGGAATCGGATCAGATTCGGCAGACTTGGTTGGATTCTCATTCAAATCGAATTCAGTTTCTTCAATATCATCAACATTCACCGTAACCGGTTCAGAAGAGGAACTTGGGACAGTAGTGCTCTTCTTCCGACCTCCTCGAGTACGACGCCCTACCATGGTGGAGATGGGGATGTTGTCGGATGGGACCGATGATGGTGGGACAGTGGAGAGAGGTGTTGGATGAGGGTTTGGTAGATCTGGGTTCGGTGATGGGGTTGGAGTTGTGGTTGAGGTTTGTGGAGGAAAAGCATGGGAGATTTTTTGTGAGCGCATGGTTTGAGTTGTTGTTGTCGGTGGGTTAGATGTGACAGATGGGGATGTCATGTTTACTGGTTTGACGGGTATAGGGGTATTGAAAGAGGTCTTGACCATGATGGGTTAAGGGTAGGTGAGATTTGAGGGAGTTTGTGGATTTGGGAGATAAAGGGATAAGTGGACAGTGGGAGTTCGGTGGGTTGTTTGAAGAAAGTGGCCCAAATAATAAATGTGGTAAGTGAGGTAGTTGGCCCAACTAATTAATTTCAATCACTCGAAATAAAAACGCAAGCTAGTATATTATAAACGTAAATTTAGATATGAGGTTGAGTGATTACCGACTCACGAATACGGTGTCAATTTTTGTCTAAAAATGATGTCAATGCACTTAGAATACTTAATGACATATATCCAATTTTAATTTAATCAATTAAGGAAATTTGTAAAACTCATACTAAAAATCACAAGCAATTAATTAACCCAATTTCTAGTCTAAATTTCTCAAAATGTTCTCTTGCAAGTGGCTTAGTGAAAATATCGGCAATTTGATTTTCGGTTTTGCAAAAGATAAGTTTAATATGTCCTTTTTCCATATGATCACGAATAAAATGGTGACGAATATCAATATGTTTGGTTTTAGTATGTTGAATAGGATTTTTGGAAATATTTATTGCACTCGTATTATCACACATTAAGGGAATGGAGTCAAAAATAATACCAAAATACAAGAGTTGTTGTTTTACCCAAAGAAGTTGAGAACAACAATGTGCCGCACTAACATACTCACTTTCGGCCGTAGAAAGAGCTACCGTGTTTTGTTTCTTTGAGCCCCAAGAAGTCAAGCAAGGACCCAAGAACGTTGCAATTCCGGAGGTACTCTTTCTATCCACCGTGCATCCCGCATAGTCCGCATCCGGAAAACCTATGAGATCAAAAGGACAATGTAAGGGATACCATAAGTAAAGATTTTGTGTTCCAATCAAATACCGAAGAATTCGTTTAACGGCTTTAAAATGTGATTCTTTCGGATTTGCATGGAACCTAGCACATAAACAAACACTAAAGAGAATGTCGGGACGACTTGCGGTCAAGTAGAGAAGTGAGCCTATCATACCTCTATACACCTTATCACTAACATTGTTACCGAGTTCATCTTTGTCCAATTTGGACCCGGCTACCATAGGTGTATCATGAGGCTTACCATTAGTCATCCCAAATTTCTTAAGCATTTCCTTAATATACTTTTGTTGATCGATCATGATTCCATCCTTTGATTGCTTAATTTGGAGCCCAAGGAAAAATCCTAGCTCACCCATCATGCTCATTTCAAACTCCGATTTCATTAGTTCCGAAAAATACAAGTAAAGGAGTTCATTTGTTGCACCAAATATAATGTCATCAACATATACTTGTACAACCAACAGTTCATTCTGATGTGACTTTAAGAACAATGTTTTGTCAACGGAGCCTCTTTTAAAACCATTTTCAATAAGAAACTTAGACAATCTATCATACCAACACCTTGGTGCTTGTTTTAAACCATAAAGAGCTTTGTCTAATTTGAAAACATGGTTAGGCAAGTCATTGTTCTCAAAACCCGGTGGTTGCTCTACAAAGACATCTTCTTCCAAATATCCATTTAAGAAAGCGGTTTTAACATCCATTTGGAAGAGTTTAATGCCTTTGTGAGCCGCAAAAGCTATAAGCAATCGTATGGCCTCAAGTCTAGCTACCGGTGCATAGATTTCATCGTAATCAATACCCTCTTGTTGGTTATAACCTTGCACCACTAGTCTAGCCTTGTTCCTTACAATTTCTCCCGAGTCATCAAGCTTATTGCGAAAGACCCACCTAGTACCAATGACGGTACGATTAGGCGGTCTAGGGACTAAGTGCCATACCCCGTTTCTTTTGAATTGATTGAGTTCTTCTTGCATAGCAAGCAACCAGACTTCATCAGTCAAGGCGACTGTTATATTTGAAGGTTCAATTTGAGAAAGGAAGACATTGTGGGCACAATACTCATTGAGATGAGCGAGATTGTGAGGGATGATCTTGTTCGAATTCCCGAGTTGAGATCACTTGTGAAATTAGTAAGTGGATGAGAGCTTTGATGTTTCCACTTCTTTGGAACAATGGTTTCTTGTTCCCCCTCAGCAGCATCAGTCACAGTGACAGTTTCTTCTAGCCTGGAGTGATCTTCATCATTACTGTTTTGGGTTGCTTCAGTTCTGGAGGTGGAGGCAACAGTCGTTGGGTCTGTTGCTTCCAGAGAAGAAAAAGTAGCAGATGTGCTACGTGTTCCCCCTGAGTTGCTGATATCCTTTGAAGGTGACAGTCCCTGTGTCTGTTGCAATTCAGCGTTGGGAGTTTCTTCATCCTTGAACACGAAGTCCTTTCGAACAAGACCAATCTCAAACTCATCGTCATCACTATCATCATCATCATTCTCGTTTTGTACCTGTCCAAGCACACTAGATTCATCAAAAATGACATGGATGCTTTCTTCAATTAACAAGGTTCGTTTATTGTAAACTTTATAGGCCTTGCTATGATCGGAGTACCCAATAAATACTCCTTCATCACTACGTGGATCGAACTTGCCCAAGTTATTTTTGCCATTGTTATGAACAAAACATTTGCTTCTAAAACATCTAAAATATGAAATGTTGGGTTTTCTTCCACGTAGCGATTCATAGGGAATTTTATTCAATATACTCCTTATCATGACACGATTATGAATGTAGCAAGCGGTATTTACCTCTTCGGCCCAAAAGTTCTGAGGCAACTTACTAGATAATAACATTGTTCTAGCCATTCATTCAAGGGTTCTATTCATCCTTTCAACCACACCATTTTGTTGTGGTGTTCTAGGAGCCAAGAAGTTATGGTCTACACCATTGTCATCACAATAAGCACCAAATGATGAGTTTTCGAATTCGGTTCCATGATCGGTTCTCATTGAAACAAGTTTTAAGCCAAGTTTATTTTGAATCTTTCTTAACCAAATTAGAAACTCATCAAATGTCTCATCCTTAGAGCTTAGGAAGAGTGCCCAAACGAACCTAGAGTAATCATCAACAATGACACACACATAACGACTACCACCTCTACTTCTAGTTCTCATTGGTCCATACAAGTCGATATGTAAAAGTTGCAAAGGTTGAGATGTACTCATAATTCTTTTGGATTTAAAGGAACTTCTAACATGTTTACCTCTAGCACATTCATCACATACTTTATCAAAATCAAACTTCATATTAGGAATGCCTTCAACTAAGTCAAGTCTTTTAAGGGTATTAAGAGTTTTTGTACTAACATGACCAAACCTTTTATGCCATAACCAAGGATCATTGTTCATTACACTCATACAAGACATGGTGTGACCGGATAGAGAGTTCAAATTAGTTAAGTAAACATCTTTGTCACGTCTTCCTTCGAGTATTAGTTCATTAGTAGTGGCATCAAATATTCGACACATATTAGCACTAAATTCTACAAAATTACCCTTATCACAAAGTTGAGAAATGCTAAGGAGATTATGTTTCAAACCTTTGACAAGCCGCACGTTGTCGACACAAAGTAATGGTGACTTACCAACCTTTCCAATGCCAATTACTTCACCTTTCTTGTTGTCACCAAACCTTACCGTGCCACCATTGTATGCTTTAAGTGAGAGGAATTGGCTTCTATCACCCGTCATGTGACGAGAGCATCCACTATCCAAGTACCAATTGCGGCCGCCTCTCACCAAGCCCTACACAAGATTAGATTTTGAGTTTAGGAACCCAAACAAACTTGGGTCCCCTTTTGTGATCCACATATCCTATGGTATCTTTCCTAATCCATATTTACTTTATTGTTTTGATGTTCTTGTTAATGTCATCAAATCGTTTTATACACCCATTAAAAACATGACCATTGTTACCACAATAATTGCAAATGATGTATTCAGGAAGACCCACGTATTTTCTCCTTCTAAAATCAGTTTTAGGCTTCTGGATGCAATGATCGGTCTGACATTGTTCCATTTGAACCCCAAACCAGCAGTTTTGTTACATCTCTCGGTTTGATTCGTGAGGAAGTTTAACACGGTTTGACTTCCTTCCCATTTTTCAGTGATGTTGTTAGCATTAACAAGTTCATTGGTCAAGTCTTTAACCCTAGAGAGGAGATGCAAATTCTTTTCTTTTTCCCTCTTGAGTTCATCATTGTTAACACTTTCTATGGACAATCTTTTCTCAACAATGAAGTCATGGGTGTGGTTGTTGAGTTTAGACACGGGATATATGATTCTTTCTTTGGACTCTTCATATTTAGATGTCATCTCGTCAAGTATTTTGTTTAGATAAACGATTTCATCGGATCTATGATGAGGAGAAGACCTAGAAGTGCTACATTCGAGCATACCTTTTTGAAAGAAAGTAAGCCTATCATGGAGGACTTCTATTTCATTCTTGAGACAAACAACCTCACCCTTAAGACACTTGTTTTCATTTTCCAAACATTCGATCTTTTCTTTAGACTTGTCTAAATCCTTGTCAGTAGCAACAGTCTTAGACACTGTTTCTCTTAAGTCTACAACTTCAACTACAAAGTCATAGATCTCATTCTCAAGAGCATCGTTGTACTTCAAAAGATCATCACGTTCCTTGGTTAGTGAGGAAACTGGCATCACCAAGGTAGTGTTGACATTTTCAAGGTCAGAGACGTCCGTGGGGGTCAACCTAAGACGCTCTAGTTCTTTAGTCAAATGTTTGTTTAACTTGTTGACTCTTTTAACTTCATCATAGGCCTCAGAGGTGACAGTGACGCTGTCTGTTGCTTTTAGTTCATTTTTAAGATTAAAGTTCTCTTGAGCAATTTCCTCAATTTCGTTTTGCATTACCTCAAGGTTATCATTTTGAAACCGACACTTATCAAGAAGTTGGTCAAGAAGCTTACATACTTTCTCTTTGGAGTAAGTTCTAGCCTTGGCCTTTAGATGATTTACCTCGTTGTCGGAATCGGAGTCGGAATCGTCGGGATTAGCCATGAGGCATCTTAAGTGTTCAAGTTTTGAGGTTTTTGAGACTTTTTCTTTAGAATGATTTGTAAGACACATTTTAGCCTCTAGTTCCTCCTCGATGAGTTCCTCATCTTCCTCGGAGTTGGACATTCCCCAAATAGCACTCATGACTCTATGTTTATAGTCCTTTTTAACCTTTTCTCTTCTTTCCTTTGATTTGATTTCATCCCACTTGGGACATTCTTTAATTTGGTGAGTTTTATCACCACATTTAAAGCATCCCACGGTGGAGTTAGGTCGTTTCTTAGGAAAGCGTTTTTTAGAGTAATTATTAGTGAACCTTTTGTTTCCTTGTCCATTGACCAACCCGGCTAGATTCCTAGTGAACATAGCAAACTCGTCTTCCTCCTCATCTTCTCCATCACTTGGAGAGGATGTGAGGGCGAGACTCTTTCCCTTTGAAGACTCACTAGAATGCTTATCGAGATTAAACTCGTGAGCCATTAGTGATCCCATTAGTTCATGAAGAGATAGGGTTGACAAGTCTTTAGCTTCCTCTATGGCAGTGACTTTAGGTTGCCATTTAGGGGTTAGACTACGAAGGATTTTTCGAATGATGTCCTCGGACTCGAAATTCCTTCCTAGACTTTTAAGCTCATTAATAATACAAGAAAAACGTGAAGAAAACTATTTAAGGACTCGTCTTTTGACATTCTAAACATCTCATATTGTTGCATGAGAAGTTCAATACGGTGTTTTCTTACTTGGGACGTCCCTTCATAGGCAAGTACAAGGGAATCCCAAATAGATTTTGTCGTAGGACATCAGGAAATACGACTAACTTCCCCCTCACCAACACAACGTTGAAGAATCGACATTGCTTTGGAATTCTTTTCGGCAAGTTTGAAGTCGTTTTCATTGTAGTTTCTTTCCTCTTTTGTCTTGGTGAAACCGTTTAAGATATCGGTTTCCTCAATGGGAAGAAGTCCATTTTGGATGATGTTCCAACATTGATAATCAATACTTTTGATGTAATGTTCCATTTTGAGTTTCCACCATCCAAAATTCGAACCGGTAAAGATTGGGATCTTGGAGTGTCTCGGAATCCATTACCCACGAATCAAACTCTAAGGCGATTAGCCTCGATCAAGAGCACGAGGCTCTAATACCAATTGTTGAGTTTATGGATTCAAGTACCTAAGAAGGAGAGGGGGTGAATTAGGTACTATTTAAAAATTTAACTACAACTTTATTAATTAAAGTGAGTTAAGAGAACAAAAGAGAAGATAGAATACTTCGAGTAATATTGCGAGATTACACGAGTACTAAAATGAAGGCTTGCTGAAGTATGAAAGTAACAACTGTTCGGACTGTATCTATTTGTCTCAGTTTATGGAATACAGACTGCAGACCAAATGTGACAGTATGATGAACTGTTACTTCAAAATGTAAGCAAAGCAAGACAAACAAAAATTAAAGAGCAGCGGAAATAAAGTAAGACAATTGAACACGAGATTTTTGAATTGGTTCGGCAAGAAACTCAAGTGCCTACGTCCAATCTACTTTTTATTGATTTCTTTTAGTGATCTACTCCGACAACTAAAAGACCCGTACAATAAAAGACACCAACCTACTCCGGTTGTAAAGCGAGTCCAAGAACTACTCCGTTCTTATGACAAGCCAACTCGCAACCTACTCCGGTTGCCAAGAGTTAAAGACTACTCCGTCCTAAACTCTACTAACACACTTAGAATGTTATAGGATCAAGTTTCCACTAACATATTCTTAGCAAAGAATAGAGATGGACAACTTTTACAAGATCAACAATTCTTAAGCAAGAGAGTTTAGTATGTTAAAGTAACAGTAGCCACGACTGTAACAACTTGAAGACTCTTAGAAGATTTGCAAAGGGCTCACGGTTTTAAAGCTTTAAAAAACAATTTTGCAAACTTGAAAATAATTTCAAAAAGAAGTCTTGGGATTTTATGAAGGAGATGGCTCGCCTTTTATAGAGAGAAAGGGTGAGGAGGTTGCTAGGGTTTTGAAGGGTCAAAGACCACACATGTGAAGAGCTTTAGCAACCACTCAAAACTTTCACCAAAGAAGGTTCTTTTGCAAAGGCAAGAATAGAGAAAGAGTGTTTGAAAGATATCCTTAAAAGCTCATGCAAATTCAGAAAACAAAGAGTGAAAAGACAAGTCACATGATGACAAGTTTACACAAATATGGCAAAAAGCATTTCTTGTTTTCTTAAAGGACCAAAGGGTCAAATTTGCATAAAGAGGAAATATTTTGAAATTAATAATTATTCAAACCACTCTTTATTGAAGGCCAACTCCTAATAAAAATCTGAAGTTTATCTTTAAAAAATAAGAGACACGTGAAAGATTTTCGAAAGATAAAAAGGCTTCAAGTGTTACGAATTGTGGCAACAATCCAAGCAGCTGTTTACTAATGAAAGCAACAGTCGTCTTGACTGTTTCTATTACTCTAAGATACTCTACTTTCTCACTTGTACATTAGATGACACTAAGACTCAATACAATGAGATGATTAACAACTTCAACACTTCTTAATCCATGCTTGATTAAATCATTAATCCTAAAAAGGTAAACTAAGATAACACAAATCAAATGGGCACGTCATCATCAATATAAGGAACCCAACACACGAGAATCATGGAACAAACTCATTATGTCACAGTACAGCGAACTGATACTTGGAGGTTTTACAGCTTTTTTTGAAAACAATTTGAAGACTTTAAAATTTGAAAAACGTTTTGCAAACACTTGAAGAACAAAGCTTTAAATGCACAAATGATTTGCAAAGTTTTACAATAAATGCTTTGAAAGTTTTAAGAAATAAATGTAACTAAGACACTCTATTTATAGTGGATTTAGTCTTAGGTAAGTAAGACTTGGGAAAATTAAATCCATTATAAAAATAGCAGCCTTGAGTGATGGTAAGTGTTAGACTATAGGCTTGGGGCTTAAGAAATCAGAAAACTTAAGCTACTACACTCAACATGTGACCTTTTACCAAAATGGCAAAAAGCTTTTCTTACTTTAGAAGTTTGACAAGTCTTCTTTGTAAAAGGTGTTTGCACAAATCTAGAGGCTTAGTCAAGTGGGCTTATGACTCCAAAATTTCAGATTATTTTCAAACTTTTGAAAATTCAAATGTTTAAGGTTTGAAATTTGCAAAGTTTTAACACTTAAAACATTTTGGTCGAAATTCCTCCTCCGTACGGTAGTACCAGAAACCACAGTACAACGTACTGTTGCATGGTTTTGCCATAACTTGACTTAAATGAGAATGTTGCATTTACACTTACATTTTTCGACTAAGGCTTGGAAAATATCATTATCTTGACTTTCTTGATTATCTTGATCATCTTGAATCATTGTTAAAAGTCCATTTGATTGCTTCAATCACTAATCATTTCAACTAAGAGCAAACAATCAAATAACAAAGGGACGTGGCATCATCAACACAATGTGTTCTAACAAGTAATATATTCTTAAAAACAATACCATGTAAGTAAGCAAAACATGGTTATCATTTATCAAGGACTAGTAATTTATATTACAAGAGCTTGCTTGGAATGAGAGTAATTATTAAGGGAGTAATGGGAGCTAAAATAAGAAGAAATAGGAGGAGATTGGTGGTTAGTGGTGGTTGTGGAGGGTGGAAAGAGGAGGTGAGGGAGCAATTATTACCTCCATATAGAGGTAATACATTACTTGGGGGAGAGGTAGGGAACAATTACCCCCTTAATAGAGTTACTATTACATTATATTTCCCCATTTTTATCCATTTCTATCTCTAACCCCATCCCTTTCCTCCATTTTTTATTTTATTTTAGCTCTATTACTCCTTTAATAATTACTCTCATTCCAAGCCAACCTTAATAATATGTTTCTGTTACCCAACTTATTATGATGATACATGATATGAAGTGGACATGATACAGATGTTAACGAACTAAAGAAATAGAAAAAAAATTAATGGAAAATTCCTGTTGTACCCGAGGCTTGACATTTTCCCATAGTACCCATATTAGCCTTTCCTCCCTATTATACCTTTCTATTTATGTTTCCGTCATGTTAAATTTGTTCAATTAAGAGTTCAAACACTAACCCATGGTTTGGATATAAAAAAGAAAAAGAAAGGGATGGGAGGGGGAAAGGGGAAGGCAAACGAAGGGTAGCGAAGACAGAATGGAGCGACAAATTTTTTTCCTCAAATCTTTCCTTTGGAGGGAAAAATGATTTACCTGGGAATAAAGAGATCCATTTTCCCTCTCCTCCACCTCAATTTACTATCCAAACAAAGGACTCGGTCTCCCTCCAAATCCTTACCCTCTTTTTCCCTCATAATACCTACATAAAAAGGCTAAGTATTTGTAAATATTTCTTCTATACTTTTTTTTGAGATATAATGCTACTCACCTATTTTTATACTTTAAAAAATATAAATTATATAAATCGGATTTTCAACGTGTGCCCTAAGCGTACAATGAAAGTTTTTTCTTAATCACTTTGTCATTTTCCTTTTAGTTTTAAGTGCTTTTAAGCTTTAACATGTGGCCTTAGTGGCACATTTTAGAAAATTCAAACATCAATCTACGTTTTTGTGATGTTTACCCGGGTAAGATAGAGCGGCCAAACAAATCTTGAGGAGCAACGGAGAATATTTGAGGGTGCCCGTATGCGGCCACAACTCAGATTATCCTGAAAAATGGATTAATACTTATTATATACTACTCCCTCTCATCCACACCAAACTATCCATCCAGTGCATGCACAAAAAGATTAAGAAAAATTATAAAATAGTGTCAGTGTTTGTAGCGAAAAGGTATAAAAGAGAAAGATACAATAATAGAATATTGTATGTGAGAGCTTTTTTATTACCAAAAAGGAAATCGGTAGTTTAGTGTGGAATTACCCAAAAAGGAAAATGGGTAGTTTGGTGTGGATTGGAGGGAGTAATTGTAACACCCCATTTATTTAGGAGCCTTTAGCAAGACATTCCCAATAAATAGGACTGTTACCATCTCGGTTGCCCGAGGTAAATGATACAAATTAAAACAAACCAAAGTACTTTAATATCTTTAATTGAAATAATGGTTTTATTACATTGCCAACCGATTAAAGTTAAACCATCACATTACAATATACTACGCAACGGAAATTAAATAAATAAAGTTGTATAAGTCAACTAAGTGATCTAGAAAGCAACTATGGTCCAAGTCGAGCTCACGTCTCAATGCTCCCAAGTCAGCTAATCTTTAGTACCTGTCAAATCTGCTCCCCATTATGGTTCATCACAGGTGTTCACGAATACACTGTCAACCACGAGGTTGAGTAGAAATAAACTAAATAACAATAATTATTCAATATAAAACACAACCAATCGATATCCAGTCATTGCCAACTCATCCAACCATACAGTAATTAACTCAATGATTTCACTGCCAGTAGCACAACCCCCTTAACAGCGTGCCATGCTCAACTCAACTGGCAGTGGTACTCTCATACCATGCTCAACTGGCAGTAGTACCCACCGTACTATGCACATCTGGCAGTAACAATTCTCTTGTTATGCACAACTAGCAGTAGCGTCTCTCCCGCTATGCACAACTCATCACAATACTCGTATGACTTATCAATAATAATCGTAACAGTATAAATAACAGTGACATCCATCTCAATATTTAATATAATACTCTTAACCACAATTCTTTATAAAACATACCTCAAACATAACTCCATCATATAAGGACATAACACAAGGTTGAGTAGGATATTCCTATCTTTTCGCAATTCCGAGAGCTCAAGCCAAGTTAATAATAATCCTCTAAAAAATCGGATCCTTCAATTATTAACATATATAAATTAATAGGTAAGCTAACTAATTTATTACTTTACATAGATTAAGTAATTGATTACGTAGTTAATGACATCAATGGTCAATTGGTCATAAATTTATTAAGTCCATGCTTTCATAAAGTCAATAACCAACTTGGTATTACAGTTAAAATCTGACCTACACCAAATTGAATTTGATCGACAAAGTGATGTATGGCCCTCATAACCCTTCTGCTGAGTATGTAGTAGTTATCCTACTAGTATCATAGTCATCATTATAGCATCATGGTATTAATCAAAACATGCTCATATAAAACTATAGCCAGGGATCGTCTTATACTACCTCGCATCACCATCACCCCAATTCACCATCACATGGCCCAAATAGAAAGAACTGAGCTACGTGTGATTGGCCATCCCGACTCACGCTTACACCACACCACAAGTCCACGACATAGCCTAACCTACAGATCTTCGTGCGGAGGAGCCCTGTCATTTAAAACAACCAGCCAGCCATCCCACCTTCCCATACACCATCACGCCCTACACCATCAGTCGCTACTCACCACTCGCTACACCTCCAAAAGCACCACCACACACTGCACACATCAGCCTGAAACACGCATACACCCGACCCAAAACAAGGCAGCATATAACATCGCCGCAACGATAACGAATCGGTCATAAAATTTACGTTATATACATAACGTGAGGATGCCTATATTATCCATTAAACTAGAAAGTCAAACCGACTATAAATTCTTTTTTTTTTTTTAGACAAAGGTGTTTTATTATAAACGAGATAAAAGTCAAACTTACAAACCTGTTACATTGCAAACCTAGGGCCGGTAGAAACCTCCAAACTAGCAGAAGCACAACTAACAGAACTAATTTTACAAACAGATCCACCAAGAACAGAAAGGCGACGCTTTTTAATCAGAGGATGGTAAAAGTTGTCGAAATGGATTGAATCCTCTTTTCTTTTTGAACGTGTGACCATCTACAGACCTTTAAACCTGCAAAAAACAGAGAAATTTCTAACCATCAACATTGACTTATCCTTGAAATC